>NC_134690.1:250327109-251527109 GCF_050947455.1 Rhinoderma darwinii | reverse complement strand
GTTAAACCCACTCTACTACAGCGACGCCAAAAGGCGTCGCTGTAGTCTGAGTACCTGCACCGCCCGACGTCAAAAGGTTAAAGTGTAGCTAAACCTTTGACAAACTCCTGACATGTCAGAAGTTTGTATTGGTGAGGGTCCGAGCACTGAGAACCCCACCTATCGCTAGAACGAAGCAGCTGGTGTGAGAGCTCAGCCGCTTCATGTCTGTTCGGCTGTTTCTGGAAATAAATGTATCTGTGTACGGACTCAATAGAAAGTCTATGAGCCCGTACTACAATATATTGGTTTTCCGGAAAAAGCCGAACAGACACGAAGCTGCTTTGCACTCACACACGCGCTTCAGCTGCTTCATTCTAACGATTGGTAGGGGTCTCAGTGCTCGGACCTCCACCAATCCAAACTTCTGACACTATGACATGTCAGAAGTTTGTCAAACGTTTAGCTACACTTTAAATAACATTGTAAATATTTGGCATAAATATACATACAATAAGTTAAAATATTATTTATGGTGATTGGAAAACTGTAAAAGAAAAAAACACACCAAGAACAATGGCAGAATCACTTTTTTCTGCATTTCCTACATAATGAAAACAAATTTGAATTAAATATTAGCTTATTTGTACCCAAAAACACATTACATAAAAACAAGATCTATAGCTATACCAATGTAAAAATTAAAAAGGGCTTTATGCATTTCATACTTATGTACATAGTTCCGTATTTTTGTTCTTTATATACCTTCCTTTTAACCCTGATTTGCACTATATGTATGGAATTACTGTACAGGGCCCGCGCTCCCTCTGTGGCTCTTGATTTTTGAAGATTGGACACGTAAAATTCACACTGCTATATTTGTTAAAACGTTTCAATTAATAGAGTATTTAAAAAATAAAAATAAAAAAATTAACAGAAATCTTCTAAAGGCCAAAATGGACTAGTTCATAAAATAAATAATCCCCATGTTGTTGGTGTGTATTTGGACAAAGTTAGAAAGTATAATCCACCAAATATATGATTAAAGAATTTTTTTAAGATGTTAATGTTTTTGATTGGATAGGGACCAGTTCTTCTGCAAAATTTATGGATGAGCAGGAAAGTGATCAATAGGGTTCACTGGAAGCTATACACTTGGTTCCACATATAGAAAGAGAGACACGGTAGGGGCCATTTATACAAGTGTAGAAACAACAGTAGATGAATAATGGAAAATTTGCAAATGCAAAAATGTTTCATTTCTGATGTGATGATTCTAAGCCTACATTCACAGGAGCGTACCAAATTTCACGCGCGTGAAAAATGTGCATGAATCTGGTCCGTGTGTGTTGCATTATGCATCAGTGTGCTTTGCGAGAGCCATGCGTTATTCACACACTCGCAAAGCACATATTTTTTTTATATTATTATTATCAATTGAATTAATGCGCAAATCACACACAGCACATGGATGTGCAACCGTGTGCGGTGCGTGGTTTTCACGCACCCATTGACTTCAATGGGCGCTTAGGTGCGTGAAAACGCAGCAATATAGGACATGCAGTGAGTTTCAGGCAGCGGACTCTCGCTGCGTAAAAAATCACGCATGTGTGAACGGCCCCTCTGAAATCAATGGGTCCGTGTACTGCACGTGATTTCCATGCCCAGCACACGGACATTATTCACATTCATGTGAATGGGCCCTTAGGCTAGTAACACACAATGAGGTGTTTCTGCAGATTGTAGTTGTTATTTTTTTTTTTTTTAAAAACAACGTTTGTTGAAAGTCTTCTTACAGAAAATAAAATAATGTCACTGAACCATTTACATGAACATTTGTTCATATGTACGGTACATTAGAAGATAATGTCAGCTCGACAAGTTTGATAAGGTATAACCAGTTTTATTATAAAAATAAACAAAACAAAAAGTAAAAAAAATAAATTAAGAAACAAAGTAAGTAAGGCCCCATGCACAAGAACGTGTATTTGCGGCCGCAATTCACCTGCAAATCTGCAGGTGAATTGCGGACCCATTCATTTCTATGGGCCCATGCACACGACCATGGTTTCCACAGTCCGTGCATTGCCCAGGAGCCTGGACCGCAAAAAGATAGGACATATCTTATTACGTACGTGTTTTGCAGTCCAGGCTCATAGTGCACCATGTGCATGGCCCGCGATTTGCGGGTGGCCCGCGGATGACACTCTGCGGCTGTCCGTTCCAAAAATCACGGCCGTGCACACCACTACGGTCGTGTGCATGAGGCCTTAGTAAGCTAACGCTTCATAATATCACGAGGACATAAGGTAATGCCAAAAGCTAGTCTTCCTATACGGGTAGAATAATAAGGAGTGGGGTTAACACATTGAGGTTCTGATATTTCTTTCATTTGGCCCAAACTTCCTGAAACTTAACCGTGCTTTCTTTTCTGCCAGCCACCTATTATTGCAAGGACTAGTTGAATTTGATGGAGTTGGTATTTTCTGTAATAGAAGGTTGTTTCAGTCCTTTCCAATTCTTGATCTATTCACAGTCAGAATGTGGGAGGACAAGCGTCTGTCTGCGACAGCTAGGTGATATAACCCTAAGCAGATTGCCGCTGACTAATCTATTTCACAGCCTATTTTTTTTTTTTGTGAGTCTGCAAGTGGTTTCCCAGAATGTGTAGATGATGGCAAACATCCCAACAGTCCCAACATATTTGGAAGATGGTTCATATTGATGACTTACATCTTCAACAGATGTTAGCTGCATTAGGGTCAATATATTAAGATGGTGCGGGGTAATGAACCATTTTTAGAGAAGTTTTCTTAAGACCTCAATTATGGTTTAGCTTAAAAACAAACTTTCATTGGTGACTGGGAAATGTGGCACCCAAGTCAGTTTCCCATCTATTCCCAAAAACTAAGTTATGGGGAGTGACCCGCCTTGTAGGGTTTTGTAACAACAGTATAAACCTTTAGAAGTTTTAGAGTATTTATTAAAGAAGATTTTGAAAGGTCGAAGAGGGGGGAGAAGAAAATTCTGAGCCGAATATATTTTTTTTAAAATGTATGTGGAAGATGAAATGTGCTAGTGATTTGTTCCAATGCGTTCAACGCTTTTCCAGTAAGAATATATTTTAAATGAACTATGCACCTTGCAATCCAAGGTGCAAAATTTATTTCTGGAATTGTATTTTGAATTATTAGTAGAGGCTTGTTTTGTAAGCGAATAGTAAGAATGGACTGAGGCCCAGACAATCCCCTCCACATCCCTCTATTGTTGGGGTTATTGGTATATTCATGCAGTTTTTTTTAACCAAAGGAGGAGTGGATTTAAAAGGAATGGGAAATATAAAGAGCTGCAACAAAAACGTGATGTGGTACAAAGCACAGTCTACTATGTGAGGTTCTTCTGCTGATATTATCTTCATTGAATAGTAATATAAGTATATAAAGCTTGCAAGTTGTTGGCCATTTCTCTTCACTGCAAGTCCTGTTAATTATTAATACATTATGTTTTGATCCTTGTACAATAATTTGGTTAAATTATCTTTAAAAAAAATTCACAGTTCTCTATTGTGTCCATTTCTAAAGCAGAAAATTAAGAAAATAAGAAGAAATCCATGCACCAGCACTGGCGATCGACAACCATATTCCTCCCCCAGTTCTGTGGTGTGTCATTAAAGGGGTTGTCCACTAACTGACAATATATGATCGGTGTGGGTCCGACACCCGGGCCCCGCACCGATCAGCTGCTCTGGATGCCTGCGAGCACTGTAAGTTATTGCACAGTATGCCGTGTACAGAGCGGGAAGGCGTTGGCTCCATACACTGCACAGCAGCCATGCTGCAGAACTGCACCTCTGCTCCTATTCATTTGAATGGGAGCAGAGCTGCAGGACTGCAACTCGGCCGCTATTCCATAACCGGAGCCATCTGCTTCCGGCATGGACGTCCGGGGCCTGGAGCAGCTGATCGGTGTGGGTCCGGATATTGGACCCGCACTGATCATACACTGATGACCTATCTGGTGGATAGGTCATCAATTGTCCAGTAGTTAACAACCCCTTTAATATGTGGGACTAAAAAACTTTGGGCCCCCATGAAAACTCTACTGTAATAGACCATCTACAGCAAGTCAGATCTAATGAGATATTTTTCTGCTGCACATTAGTAAGCCAGCCAAAACCTGGCAACCAGACTCTCACCAATATGCTGATTGTCACTACTGGTTTCCAGAGGAGAATGAAACTCTCATGGTGTCATTCCCATACTATGTTGCTTTTTGCTGACTAATATAACTGGCACCATAGAGATTGACACTGCTGGTTTCTGAAGGGCCGTGGAACTCTGGGGATCTCGTTTTCATACTATGGTTCTCCATCTTCACTGTGTAATGGTTTTTAACCTGGTATTTAAGGGCTATGTACACCTGTTCAAATTAGGTTTTATTAAAAATAATTTTTACTTTTTGAGATAGAGCTGCTTTGTATCCTGTATACAGAGCAGCTGTATCGTTTTCAGAATCCTGTACCAGTCAGGTCTGCGGGAATGACGGATTCAGTTACAACTGGTCCTGTGTGACTCTGACACGCAGGATCCACATGTAATCTATCACACCTAAGTTATAAACTTAGATGTGATCGGTAACAGATCGATCTTGCATGTCAGAGACACACAAAACCCGCTGTCACTGAATCCGTCATTCCCGCAGACCTGACGGGTACAGGATTTAGAAAATGATACAGCTGCTCTGTATCTCAAAAACTAAAAATAATTTTTAATAAAAACGAAATTGAAAGTTGCACAAAACACACTAACATTTTTATTAAAAAATAATTATAAAAAATCACTTTCAAAGGTTTACATAGCTTTTAACAAGCAGCATGTAGAAATTATTCATTAGGGACTCTGAAGAACTCACTAATGAATAATTACAATGGAAAACGACTTTACCAATTTGCCTTTTAAATTGTTAACAGATTTGGAACCCTCGGCTCATGCAAAGTTCTCAGGGGACCCACTTAGAAAGAAGTGATGTCACTATGTGTTCATGTACTATTGCTGCACAGCATAATGCACAGTGTTTTGCTGGTGCTTACATGTTGAACTAATCATTACTTGTACTAGTTACTTGTTAGTCATTTATGTACCTTACTATATCATAATATTGTGATTTGTAAATTGTCCATTTGTCTTTTTACAAGTCTCAGTCTTGTTTATTATATCTAAAACTTTAAACCGTGTGGGTATGTGGGTGTACACGTTAAAACTGACACGTTAAAACAGTTTTTCCCATTTTGTTCCTGGGTTTCCAGATGAAAAGACCTGAAATGACAATCTGCCCATCAATATGGAGCCATGTCTGTCTTCTGTATACATAAAGTGTAGACATAGGCTCCGTAGACATTGTTTAATGTATGGAAACTTTATAATAAATAGTGGAATTTCAGTCAGTGTAAAAGACCGAGGTGTAGTCTGCAAAGGAAGGAAACATTTAGTGCACTACATTAGGAAACTATTCGAAACTGATTATGTAAAAAGAATTAAATATACTCATTGTGGAATGAAATCTGCTGTACTATCACAGTGGGTTTTCCTACCAGAATAATCAGTACTATATGCCAGAACTCCATGATTATAGCAGCGGGATAGGAATGTCTATTTCTCAGTCAGCTGGAAACTATGTTTGAAAGCACAGATTTTGAAAAGAAGTCAATGAGAGACAGCTGGCTCCCAATTCTGTTCCTAACATTATGGGCTTTCTACAATACTTAAAGAGGCTCTGTCACCACATTATAAGTGCCCTGTCTCCTATATAAGGAGATGGGCGCTGTAATGTAGGTGACAGTAATGCTTTTTATTTAAAAAAACGATCTTTTTTCACAACGTTAGGAGCGATTTTGGTTTATGCTAATGAGCTTTCTTAATGCCCAAGTGGGCGTACTTTTACTTTCGACCAAGTGGGCGTTGTACAGATGAGTGCATGACGCTGACCAATCGGCATCATGCACTCCTCTCCATTCATTTACACTGCACTAGCGATATAGTTATATCCCTATGTGCAGCCTCATACACAAGCCCTAACATTACTACAGTGTCCTGATAATGAATACACATGACCATCCAGCCTGGACGTCATGAGTACTCAGAATCCTGACACTTCTGAATCTTTTCTGAGAGATTTACAGCAACGGATACGAAATCTCGTTTACCTCGTAATCTCGCGAGATTTCGTATCCGTTGCTGGAATCTCACAGAAAAGAGTCAGAAGTGTCAGGATTCTGAGTACACAGGACGTCCAGGCTGGATGGTCATGTGTATTCATTATCAGGACAGTAAAAGGACAGGTCGAAAGTAAAAGTACGCCCACTTGGGCATTAAGAAAGCTCATTAGCATAAACCAAAATCGCTCCTAACGTTGTGAAAAAAGATTGGTTTTTTAAATAAAAAGCATTACTGTCACCTACATTACAGCGCCCATCTCCTTATATAGGAGACAGGGCACTTATAATGTGGTGACAGAGTCTCTTTAACCCCTTCCCTCTTTAGCCACTTTTGACCTTCCTGACAGAGCCTCATTTTTCAAATCTGACATGTGTCACTTTATGTGGTAATAACTCCGGAATGCTTTCACCTATCCAAGCGATTCTGAGATTGTTTTCTCGTGACACATTGGACTTTATGTTACTGGCAAAATTTGCTCGATATGTTCAGTATTTAACTGTGAAAAACACCAAAAATTTGCGAAAAATTGCAAAAATTAGCATTTTTCTCAATTTGAATGTATCTGCTTGTAAGACAGGCAGTTATACCACACAAAATTGTTGATAATTAACATCACCCATATGTCTACTTTAGATTGGCATCGTTTTTTGAACATCGTTTTATTTTTCTATGACCTCACAAGGCTTAGAACTTTAGCAGCAATTTCTCACATTTTCAAGAAAATTTCAAAAGGCTATTTTTACAGGGGCCAGTTCAGTTGTGAAGTGGTTTTGAGGGCCTTATATATTAGAAACCCCCAAAAAGTCACCCCATTTTAAAAACTTCACCCCTCAAAGTATTCAAAACAGCATTTAGAAAATGTTTTAACCCTTTACACATTTCACAGGAATTAAAGCAATGTAGAGGTGAAATTTACAAATTTCATATTTTTCTGCAGAAATAAATTTTTAACACAATTTTTTTTATAACACAGAAGGTTTTACCAGAGAAATGCAACTCAATATTTGTTGCCCAGTTTCTGCAGTTTTAGGAAATATCCCACATGTGGCCGTAGCGTGCTACTGGACTGAAGCATCGGCCTCAGAATCAAAGGAGCACCTAGTGGATTTTGGGGCCTTTTTTTTGTTAGAATATATTTTAGGCACCATGTCAGGTTTGAAGGGCTCTTGCAGTGACAAAACAGTAAAAATCCCCCAAAAGTGACCCCATCTGGGAAACTAGACACCTCAAGGAAATTATCTAGGGGTGTAGTGAGCATTTTGACCGCACAAGTTTTTTACAGAAATTATTGGAAGTAGGCCGTGAAAATAAAAATCAACATTTCTTCAAAGAAAATGTAGGTTTAGCGATTTTTTTTCTCATTTCCACAAGGACTAAAGGAGAAAAAGCACCGCAAAATTTGTAAAGCAATTTTTCCCGAGTAAAACAATACCCCACATGTGGTAATAAACGGTTGTTTGGAGACACGGCGTGGCTGAGAAGGGAAAGAGCGCTATTTGGCTTTTGGAGTTCACATTTAGCAGGAATGGTTTGCGGAGGCCATGTCACATTTACAAAAGCCCCTAAGGTGACAAAACAGTGGAAACCCCCAACAAGTGACCCCATTTTGGAAACTATACCCCTTGAGGAAATTATCTAGGGGTATAGTGAGCATTTTGACCCCACAGGTTTTTTGCAGAAATTTTTGCAAGTAGGCTGTGAAAATGAAAATCTACATTTTTTCAAATAAAATGTAGGTTTAGCTAATTTTTTTTCATTTCCACAAGGACTAAAGGAAAAAAAGCACCATAAAATTTGTAAAGAAATTTCTCCCGAGTAAAACAATACCCCACATGTGGTAATAAACGGCTGTTTGGACACACGGCGAGGCTGAGAAGGGAAAGAGCGCCATTTGGCTTTTGGAACTCAAATTTAGCAGGAATGGTTTGCGGAGGCCATGTCACATTTACAAAGCCTCTGAGGGGATAAAACAGTGGAAACCCCCCACAAGTGACCCCATTTTGGAAACTACACCCATTGAGGAAATTATATAGGAGTATAGTGAGCGATTTGACCCCACAGTTTTTTTGCAGAAATTATTGGAAGTAGGCCCTGAAAATGACAATCTAAATTGTTTCAAAGAAAATGTAGGTTTAGCTAATTTTTTATAATTTCCACAAGGACTGAAGGAGAAAAAGCACCGCAAAATTTGTAAAGCAATTTCTCCCGAGTAAAACAATACCCCACATGTGGTCATAAACGGCTGTTTGGACACACGGCAGGGCTTAGAAGGGAAAGAGCACTATTTGGTTTTTTGAGATCACATTTAGCAGGAATGATTTGCGGAGGCCAGGTCACATTTGCAAAGCCCCTGAGGGGACAAAACAATGAAAACGCCCAAAAAGGGACACCATTTAGGAAACTACACCTCCTGAGGAATTCATCTAGGGGTGTAGTGAGCATTTTGACCCGACAGATGTTTCATAGAATTTATTAGAATTAGGCAGTGAAAATAAAAAGTGTCCTTTTTCTTCAATAAGACGTAGCTTTAGCGCAAATTTTTTCATTTTCTCAACAAATAAAGGAAAAAAAGAACCCAACATTTGTAAAGCAATTTCTCCCGAGTACGGCAATACCCAATATGTGGTCATAAACTGCTGTTTGGGCACACGGCAGGGCTCAGAATGGAAGGACCGCCATTTGGAGTGCAGATTTTGCTGGATTGGTTTCTGGGCGCCTGTGGGCCCAAAACAGTGGAAACCCCCCAGAAGTGACCCAATTTTGGAAACTACACCCCTCAATGCATTTACCTAGGGGTGTAGTAAGCATTTTAACCCTGCAGGTGTTTTGTAGAAATTAGTGTTCACTCGATGTTGCAGAGTAAAAATTGGATTTTTTTCCATAGATATGCCAATATGTGGTGCCCGGCTTGTGCCACCATAACAAGACAGCTCTCTAATTATTATGCAGTGTTTCCCGGTTTTAGAAACACCCTACATGTGGCCCTAATCTTTTGTCTGGACATATGACAGGGCTCAGAAGTGAAGAGTACCATGCGGAGTGGAGGCCTAATTTGGCGATTTACAAAGTATTGGTTCACAACTGCAGAGGCTCAGATGTGAAATAATAAAACGAAACCCCTGATAAGTGACCCCCACTATGGAAACTGCACCCCTCAAGGCATTTATTAAGGGGTGTAGTGAGCATTTTCACCCCACAGGTCTTTTCCATAAATGAATGCGCTGCGGATGGTGCAAATTAAAAATTTATATTTTTCCCTAGATATGCCATTCAGTGGCAAATATGTCATGCCCAGCTTATGACGCTGGAGACACACACCCCAAAAATTGTTAAAAGGGTTCTCCCGGGTATGACGATGCCATATATGTTGAAGGAAACTGCTGTTTGGGGACGCTGTAGGGTTCAGAGCCGAGGGAGCACCATTTGGCTTTTGGAGAGCGGATTTTGCGTGGTACTATATTTGTTTGAGTATTGCTGGTGTTTTATAATGTGAGGGTACATGTAAGCGGGGCGGAGTATATAAGGGGCATAGTCAGGTGGTATAAAAAAAAAATAATAATCCATAGATGTGTGTTACGCTGTGAAGCAATCCTTTCCGCACAGGCCAGTGTCGCACTGATAAATGGTGTCATTTCTTATCCCCCTTTTGGTCCACACTCCGCACCTTTTGTAGTTTGGGGAATTTTGCTGGGAAAGTGTTGTCCTGGTATAATATGGGCACCGTCGCTTCCAGCGGATATGTTTGGGCTCTCCCCTTCCTGGTTCCCTAATTTTAGGTCCTTGATAAATCGCCTCTTGAAACAGAAGAAATGTTCCCCTCGGGCACAACTGCATATTTTTTTATTTCCTGACTTATTGGAGCCATAACTAATTTTATTTTTCATAGACGTAGCGTTATGAGGGCTGGTTTGTTGCGGGACGAGCTGTAGTTATTATTGGTACCATTTTGGGGTACATGTGACTTTTTGATCACCTTTTATCCTATTTTTTGGGATGCCAGGTAAACAAAAAAACGCAATTCTGGCACAGCTTTTTTCGTTTTTTTTATACAGCGTTCACCATACGTTATAAATTACATGTTAACTTTATTCTGTGGGTCAGTACGATTCCGGTGATACCTAATTTATAGCACTTTTTTATGTTAAAAATAATTTTTTTTTCTGTCGCCAAGTTGTGAGAACCATAACTTTTTAATTTTTTTGTCGACGGAGGTGTATGAGGGCTTGTTTTTTGCGGGACGAGCTATAGTTTTTATAGGTACCATTTTTGGATACGTGCGACTTTTTGATCACTTTTTATTCTAATATTTGTAGGGCAAAGTGACCAAAAAACAGAAACTCTGGTAACGTTTTTTACGTTTTTTTTTTACGCTGTTCACCGCGTGCAATAAATAATATTATATTTTGATACCTCAGGTCGTTACGGTCGTGGCGATACCAAATACATATGGTTTATTATTATTTTTCAATAATAAAGGACTTGATAAGAGTAAAAGGGGGATTGTGTTTTATTTGATTACTTGAAACTTTTATTGTTTTCAAACTTTTATTTTTTGCACTTTTTTTTACACTTTTTTATACTTTTTTTACACTTTTCTTCAAGTCCCACTTGAAGGTCCAACGGTCTTGAAGGACTTGAAGGTCCAACGGTCAGATTTTTTTTTTTCTAATACATTGCACTACCTATGTAGTGCAATGTATTAGATCTGTCAGTCATTCACTGACAGCAAGCCGATTAGGCTTCTCCTCCCGGCGGGGCCTAAATCGGCTTCCGTAATGGCAGAGCAGGAGACCATTGTGTCTCCTGTTGCCATAACAGCAGTCACCAGTCCTGATTGCCTCTCAGGGCTGGCGATCTGCTAGTAACCGCTACGATGCAGCAATCGCTTTCGATTGCTGCATCGAAGGGGTTAATGGCAGGGATCGGAGCTAGCTCCGGTTCCTGCCATTACAGGTGGATGTCAGCTGTACAGTACAGTTGACTTCCACCGCTGATGATGCCGGATCAGCTCCTGACCCGGCGCCATCTTGCCGGCAGCTAAGGAAGCCGATCAGGCTCCGCCGCCGGGCGGATCTTGACCGGCTTCGGTGCTAGACAGACCGGGAGGCCAGTATTAGGCCTCCGGTTGCCATTGCAGCCACCGGAACCCCGGCAATTTCATTGCTGGGGCTCCGATGAGCTGCAAACACCTTAAGTGCAGCGATCGCGTTTGAGCGCTGCACTTAAGGGGTTAATGGCGGGGATCGAAGCTAATTTCGGTCCCCGCCGTTACAGTCGGATGTCAGCTGTAAGATACAGCTGAGATCCGACGATGATGGCACCGACTCAGCTTCTGAGCCGGTGCCAAACATTTGACGTAAATGTACGGCATTTTGCGGGAAGTCAATGCTTTCCATGACGTACATTTACGTCAAATGTCGGGAAGGGGTTAATCAACTTAAGTATTTTCTTGCATTAGTTCTCCGGTACTTATTAAATTCAGCATGTATAAATTGTCAAAGAGTGATAGAGTAAACAGTTAAATACTGAAATGATCACACTCTCAATAAATGAATGTACAATCACTGAAATAAAGTTATGAACACTCAGGGCTCATGTACACGATCGTATTATGGCTCTGTTTTCTATGGATCTGTAATGGGGCTGCTATAGATGTGCATGAGCTGTCTACTGTACCTCCGTATGCTTCCAATTTCACAGAGAGGCATACAGAGGTTTTTTTCTGTCAGATTCCAGACGAATTCAAAAGTAAAAAAATTGTGAGATGCTCCATCTGACTCCGTAGGGGGAATTTATGAAGCCCCCTTTGACAGTTTTCTAACGTTGAAAAGTTGCAATTTGTAAAAAAACTTGCTTTCAGCACAAAAAAATGTGAGACTTTTCGATTTTTACGCCACCTGAGCCACTTGTGAAAGTGGGTGGGGCTTAATAAGAACAGAGGGGGCATGCTACCCGATAACCTTACTATAATTTACACCAGAAACCTGGCTTTCATTATAGTGCAAATCTACTCCAGTAGCTGAGTAGATTTTATTTTCTGGCACATGGACGGCCAGGGAAACGCTTAATTTCTTAGGCGCATCTTACTCCAACTTTCTTGAGATTAAGACTGACGTATAAACGTCAGTCTTAATAAATTGCTCCCTGTATGTATAGAGGTATTCTCCTCTAGAAGCATTGATTCTAGGGGAGAATATATCTGTACACATGGAGTTCAACGAAGCCTGTACAGCAATGCACAGTGCCTGTAAAGTACAAAATATAGCCATTTTCATCTGCATATTTTGTTATTTATTTTTGTTGCATGAACTAGAATGGGTACAAAGAAGGGCGACCAAGGTAATTAAGGGAATGGGCGGATTGCAGTACCAAGAAAGGTCATCAAACTTGGGGCTATTCAGTTGAGATAAAAGACGGCTTAGGGGCGATCTAAGTACAATGTACAAATATATAATTGGACAGTACAGAGATCTTTCTAATGATCTTTTTACACCTAGGCCTGTAATAAGGAGGGGGGCATTCTCTACGTCTAGAGGAAAAAAGGTTTCACCATCATCATAGATGGGGATTCTTTACTGTGTGATTATGGAACTCTCCGCCACAGGATGTTGTGATGTCTGATTCTTGGAACAAGTTCAAGAAGGGCCTTGATGTCTTTCTTGAAAACATATAATATTTACAGGTTATGAGTACTAGATTCTGGAGATGGGATGTCGAACCAGGGATATATTCTGATTGCCAAACTTGGAGTCGGGGGGGGGGGGGGGGAGGATTATTCCCCTAATGAGGCAATTGGAATCAACCTCATGGGGGTTTTGCCCTCCTCTAGATTAACATGGTAGGATTATAGGTTGGACTTAATGGACCTGGGTGTTTTTTCAACACTATCAACTATGCAACTATTTAACTTTGTAAAATGGTAAATGTATGGTCAACAATTTGGGGAAACAGGAAAAAGTCAGCTTAAGGCCCAGTCCACATGGGTTGGATTTTTTGTGAAATTCCAACAAAGAATCCAAAGGGAAATCTAAATGTTTATTTTAACTTCCCCATTGAAGTAAATGGGGAAAACCGACAATAAATCTCACTCCGTTATAGAAGTCTGCATGCTGCGGATTTAAAAAATCTGAACCGCAGGTACATTTCTGTCCGTAAAATTTTCGCAGCATTTGGATGAGATTTTTTCAAATCTGCATCATTTCCGTCCTATGTGGACTAACCCTTAGTGGGGAAAACTGGTGTGTTTGTAAGTGTCACTAGATCATTTAAACTATTATTTGTGTAAATATGTAACAAAAAAAAACATACAAGTCCTTTCCAAGTCAGAATACCTTAGATTCCATATCTATATGTTTTTACTGTCTGGAAATCTCCCATCATGTGTACTTTTTCCACATTAAAAGTTTTTGTTGGATCACGGCCAGCAGAGAAGGATCTAAAGATAAGTATTTCACAAGCATAACTTGTCCCAAATGGGTTTGTTCTCACATGGCCTTTTAATCCACTTACTGTGAAAAATGTAGGAAATAAACAGTAGTTGTATGGCCTGATATGACTGATAGAAAAAGACGTTATGTTTGTAATCAGTCTTTAGAATTTCTACCCTAAGAAATAAGGAAAGCGTGTGAACAGACTGTAGTGAATTTCCGGAAGTCGTGAAAAGAGAAGTAATGTAACTGCTTTGATATGATCGCAGTAATGTCTTACACAAGGCATATTAAGCTTCATGCCCTTAGTACAGGCAACATGCAACCAATATTTTCAAGTGTGTGTGGCAATGGAACAGTGCTCTTTATTAGGAAGGATGAACTGCCTTGTATTTATGATGTAGGTTTGGATGGTATGCAACTTCCTTCTAAAAAGTCAAGACCAAGCTCACACATTGCAGTTCAGGTTCAGTTTCATCATGCATCTCTTTTAACTAAAAGTATTAGAGAAGTCTATATCTGACTTATATTTGCAAGTTTTATACTTCCTTTTGATACATTCCTAGTCCTGGCTGAAAATACAATATGAGCGCATTTTTACACTGTTTTTGATGTGTTGTTTTGAGCCGAAACCAAAATTAGATCCAAAGAGGGGAGAAATAAAGGTCTTTCATTTATACTTGTCCTCCATTTAGTCTCTACGCCTAGCTTTGGCTGAATAAAAATAACCCATAAAAAAAAAATGCACTGTGTTTTGTAATGCTAGAGGTAAAATGGTTATTTCCTATACTACCTACTAACTTGTAGAATAATGATTTTAAATCAAATTGTAACCTTTTTTTGTTTTTGTTTTACAGCATAAATATAATTAATGTTCATAAGGCAATAAGTACTCTGGTGGACCTCTGAACACATTCCATAATATTATTTGGACTGAATCAGTACCTGCCCTAGTGGTAGGCCACAACACGCTACAGGGTCTGATGGGTGACAAGTTTTAATACTGAACTGTGCTTGTGTTATAGGGGTAGTGTAATAGTGGGATTTACTGGCTAGTGTCGCCCACTCTTACTACCTCCTTTATATCTGGGTCACTAGGATTATGCCTAGTTTCTCCCACCTTTTCCTTGTATTAACGCCAATCTAATCACTTTGCTGCTAAGTAAGTATACACAACTGTATAGTAAATAAAGGTAATATTTATTAATACAAACAGTAATCACTCTTAGGGTATGTTCACACGGCCTATTTACGGACGTAATTCGGGCGTTTTTGCCATGAATTACGTCTGAAAATAGTGCCTCAATAGCGCTGACAAATATCTGCCCATTGAAAGCAATGGGCAGACGTTTGTCTGTTCACACGAGGCGTAATTTACGCGCCGCTGTCAAATGACGGCGCGTAAATAGACGCCCGCGTCAAAGAAGTGACCTGTCACTTCTTTGGCCGTAATTGGAGCCGTTATTCATTGACTTCAATGAATAGCAGCGCCAATTACGTCCGTAATGGACGCGGCGTTCAAGCGCCTGCACATGCCGTTACGGCTGAAATTACGGGGATGTTTTCAGGCTGAAACATCCCCGTAATTTCAGCCGTAACGGACGCCCTCGTGTGAACATACCCTTAGATTTAAAATACACCAAACTCAGAACACAGTAAGTAATCACAGTATAGTATCAGTGTATCCCAATACATAGCATAACTTAATATGTATTGAATACCCTGACACTACACATGGCACAGTATTATAAACAAGGTATCACAGTAATATTCTATACCACCACCCACTTATCTAAACATACATATAAGTTGAGTTGCAATACACACACGCTCACTGTTTCTGACCTACTTCCTCCTAACTATAACTATCCCTGTACACTAAGGGTTAACAAAGGTTGAGGAGGATAAAAAGTTAACAGGGGGAATGGGTTGACGTGAACCAGGGGATATGCCAGTAAATGGCGGGAAAGTTTTAATGTGCAGGGAAACAGGTACCAGGGGATGTGCAGGTAATGTGAGGGTTAACAATGGAAAGGGTTAAACCAGGGGAAATGTTTGTTGTATAGGGGGAGGGAGGTGAAGGGTTAACCAGATGAAATGCTCATTGTATTGGGGAAGGTAAGGGTTAACTCAGGGGAAAATGGCTTGTTGTGTAGTGGGGAGAAGCAAGGGTAAGTGAGGGGAAATAGGGTTACTTGTAGCTGCTGCTACACGTGGATACTTAGCGCTCATTGTCCAGGGGATCGTTAGTGTCGGGGAGCGTCTGTGCAGGGAGCAGGCCTGTAGCCGTGAGGGAGGCAGGAGAGAGAGGAGGACATTGGGGGAGCGGTGAGCCAGGGAAAGGAGAGCAGGGGAGGAGGTCCATTGGTGTGAGCGAGCAGGAACAGAGAGAGCGAACGTACCGGCGCAGGGCTATTTAAACCCCGCTGGTACGCTCGCTCCTGAGACAGGCGCAAGCACAATAGTGCAGCTCGTGCCCGGCTCATATGTGTTGGCACAGTCATATGACGTCACCGGCCGACTCATGAGCAAGCGGGTGGAGGGAGGTAAGTTAATCGGTGGGGATCACAGGCTACATCCTCAATTTCCTCTCCGACCCCCTGCAGAGTATGGAGACAGGAGATCAAAGGCAGTATCTCCTGTCTCATTGTCTGTTAATCAAATCAGGACAGTGACTAATTGTCATTGTCCGGTTTTGAGTAAATCCCACGACCAGGTTTGTGTTTCTACAGACCTGGCTCCTGGGACATCAAGACATATATATTACACATACTCCCCCCCCATCTCCATTAAAAGGGGACACGTCCCTTTACAGCCTGTCATTGACATGTGGAGTAAAACCTTCTTGGCCATTGATCACCTCTGCCTCGACCACCACATCTGCAGTAGTAGCCCCTGCAAGGGAAAAGCTTCAGTGACATAATCAGACAGCTGAGTGTATTAAAAAAAAATCTGGGGAAAATGAGTAAAAGTCATAAACAAGATTACATAGATTATTCCTGTAGATGTGTTGCTTGTAGTTGGATAAAAATGTGTTGTCACGTAGTTTGATATTTCGTCACTGTATGGCAGACCCTTATTAAAACTCAGGCCATGTGTTGTTGATACAGCCAGTTCAGGATGTTATGACAACATGCGTGGAAATGATGGCTTGAATTTAATGATGGCCAGGTATATGTAACGGAAGAATAAAAACATTAGTAGTTCTTGTTCAAGAAATGTAAGCAGTTTTGTGAGCGGATTGAACAGGGAACACTTTAGAAACTAAAGAGGAAGCAAGAGGTTGGACGTAGCTAAATTATATGCAGAGCTAGCACCCTGATGCCTGAGGGGGCCCAAAGCCACACTGTCACATAAGAAGACACCAGCATTACAACTAATACATAGTTGGTGGGAGGCAGTACGGTGGCAAAACTGCCAACATTAAAGTTGTCGATTATGTTTAAAAATAGAGTTACTGTGTGCTTAGATCAGTTGAGTAGTTGCAATGCAATGGGTGAAATCTGATGAAAAATTCACATTCCAATAAACAGCAACATTTACTTGTAAAGCATATTAATTTTGCCGTGGATTGTAGGCCATTGGGCAGAGTACTTTCCACAAAACCTAAATAGCACACACTTCTGCTTCATTATGCAGTAACTGTTCAGTCACACATGGCAGACTTTGTTGCAGAAATTTCATCTAAGTAGAACTTGCAGAAATCCATGTAACAGCTGTAGAAACAACTCCATTCAAATGAATGGAATCGAATTTTAGTCCGGGATGAATAGAGAAATGTACAGTTATAACATTATAGCAATTTAAGCGATAGTATCATTTTTTGATTCAATTATTCTAAAATAAAATGTGCAATTATCATCAGTAAGCAATGCAAGGGAAAAATTTGTTTGCATGTAAGGTGTGAGTTGTACTTTTCCCTGGGGTGTTATTCCTATTGAACAAAATTGAATAATAAACGCCACATAATAACCAGGTATAGGGCATGCAATACTACGACAAGTACTAAGAACACAAGCTGTGTTGTTACGTGGGCAGAATTTTCTAAAATTCGTTGTTCTTCAATATTTAATCGAGCAGCTGTGCAAAAAAAAATTTTTAAAATAAAATGTGGCTGCCAAAATTTGGAAATACTGCAGATCATGAAGAAGCAACATGTATTATGTGAATTGTATTATATGTATAGGAAAAATATGTTATTATTGCATTTGTGACAGATACAAAGATACTGAATTAATGAAACCAGATGTATAAGGGCTAGTTTACACTGAGTTTTTTGGCGTTGTTATTCATGTGGAAACCGCACCAAAAAATGTCCGAAATTGCCTCCGAATGATTTTAATGGGAGGCGGAAGTGTTTTTTTTATTAACAGAAAAAAATGCTTCCTGCGGTTCCGTCTTTGACCTCTCATTGAAATAAATGGGAGGCAGAGAAAGCATTTTTCTCTGCGTTTTTTTGCCCATAGTGCTCAACGGTCGTGGCCGCAAAACTCCGCAAAAAAATGCGGCAAAGAGAGTGCAGGCAGACAAAATCTGCCTCAAAATTCCTTTAGTGTGAACATACCCTAAATGTGAAAGATGTGGTGTTGTGTATTTCTACATGTGTTAGAACAAACTATGCACAATTACATTTTATAAAGTAATATTAAGTTCTTAAGTTATACAATATTAATAATAATCAGCTGAATTAAAACGGCAAGGCTCTTTTCTTTACAAGACCCTCTTACACTCGCCTTAAGAAATCATTTCTAAATGTAAATTCTGGCATTTCTCAGTATAACGCATTAGGCATGTGAAATAAAGACCTTACAAGTTTAAAAAAAACTTTGCGTGTGTGTATATGTGTATGACGACTCTCTGCTTTTGCCCCATATATACCTACAAAGAATTCTGGTGAACACTGTAAGCAGTATACGAATTGAATGAATTCTGTAGTGTAGGGCCAAACTAAAGAGAGAAACTGTAGCAATTCTGTTTCTTACCAGATTGCAGGATTATGCCAAGCATATTATTTTAAAAAAATATATGTTTTGTATTGTGCCTTTACCAAAAATCCAATGGCAAGGAGACATTGGACCTCAGTGTTGAATTGGGGCACCCTAAGCCCTCTAGAGAAAATTATTCTCATGAGCCACCCTCCAACTTTTTCCAGCAAATTTGTACTACAGTGGCTCTACTGTGGGATTGGTAAAGACGGGCTAGCTATCTCTCTGCACAAGCATCAATGAGTTTTTAGTGCCCATGGTCCCTGTTGCCGGTTCACCGGTTGTCTTAACTTGGAGAACTTTTGGTAGGTACTTTTGGTAGGTAGGCATATCAGGATGACCACACAGGACTTGCCATTTTGGAATTGCTCTTACCTACTTGTCAAGCCATCACAATTTGGCCCTTGTCAAAGTCAATCAGATGCTTACACTTGCCCATTTCTATTACAACATATTGGGACAGATTTACTAATACTTACTTAAATTCAGACAGCTTAAAATTAGACTAGATGTGCCAATTTATCACTGCGTCTCATGCTTGATAATAGATTTGTCGCACCTTTAGACACTTATGTCTAACTTTATGTTATACTTTGAGCCACGCCCCCTTTTTCTGCTAAACCACGTCCCCTTTTTGGCTAAATTGTGAACATCTGTTCTTTTTGGTGGATTGAACTTATACATTTGTCTAAAATGAGTTGTGTCAAATATAAGGTGCAATTTAAGCCAGAATTCTGGCATAACACCAATAATAAATTTACCCCATCAACTTCAAGAACTGATTGTTCAATTGCTGCCTAAAATATACCATGGATTCACATGTCTGCATTGTAGATATTTACACATTAAAGCCATATCATTATTGAGGACTCATTTCTGCTATTTCTGATTTGGTGCAAAAAAGTGACAGGCCCTAGTGGCAAAGTGTTTTTCCCCAAAGTCAACTTCCAATTAATAAGGCTTCATGCACATGACCATGCCCTTAATTACAACCTGTAATTACGGGCACGGCCGGCTGCGGACAGCCAGACGTTTTTACGGGCCATGCTCCTATTATAAAGTATAGGAGCACGGGCCGTAAAATAAAAAAATAGGACATGTCCTTTTTTTTTGGCACGTTTCTACGGGAAGGTGTCCATCGGCCATAGAATTTAATCGGTCCATAATTACGGACGATTTTTATGGTCGTGTGCATGGGGCCTAAGTTTGTTGTCTTCTGTTAAACCCTGTTGTGGTAGGGCCCTTTATTGTATCATAGTCAGGGCCCACATGTGAATTCTAAAGTTTTAAGGAAGGCCAGTACAAACCTGTTGGGTCTCATGCATGAAAAGTGTTCTAACTAGTGTAAGCATTTCCCAGAGCAACCAGTCTGATTCCAACTTTATTTTTTTCTTCTAGGCAAGGTTGACAATAAAAGTGAACTAATGGTATGGGCTATGGGCAACTTGTCAACAATTAACACAGGTCTGTAGTATAGAAGGTGACAAGACTGCCGATATAATGTAATGACTTATGTTGGCTGTGTCTGTTGCTAGGCAGTCGTCTGATTTTATTTAGCAAGTCCATAGATTATTTTTAGGAAGTCTGAAGAAGTTTTTAGTATTTAACTAAATTTAACTAAATTATGGAACTCTAAACTTTTTTGGAGTTTCCCTTTAATGTTTTTGATTCGTCACACTCATGGAGCAGTAGTTAATTTCTCTGAAATAAATAGACTGTCCCTTTATCTTGCAACGATGACCATACAGTATCAATCAGTAGTCACATTTAACAGATTTTCTCCTGGCATTAAGATGAGAAGAGTATTACTAATCTGACATTCTACTATGTTATGTCTCTCACTTTTCTATTGCTCTGCTGACAGTTATAGAAATAATTTATAGTCATTTCCTCTCACCATGTGTGTGGTACTAGCATCTGTGCCGTCATGCTGTGCCCCTCTTTTCAGACACTGTTTATTTGACTTGAGCTATTTATACCTGGAACACATACGGAGATTCCCTTTCCAGTTTGTTTTGTTTCTAATGATCAGTAAAACACCAGATGTTTCCTTGAAATCCAACTTTACTGATCTTTCTGACTTGTATGACAGGTGCACTGACTTTTCTCACTGATAACATTTTAGAGTTTGAGTGGTTTTTAATGGATATTTCCTTGTAGAACTGTAAATCACATCTACACATATTTGAAGGTTGTGAGATACTTCCTTTCAGACTATCCCATAATTATTTTGTATCAATAACGTACTTTATACCACAGCGCGTTATAGTCAGGTTAAAGTGATCACTAAACCTAAAGTCTATATTATCTTAATTTGTTGTCCAAATACATGAGCAGCTACTTCAGGCTCGGGAGAGTGTGACTGAACTATTCTTCAACAACATTACTTACAGGAAGTCAAAAAAAAAAAGCCGGACGCCATTGTCACTATTGTATCTCACATATCTCCAGTTATAGCGCAGTGACGCTCAACTGGTGGCCTAGGGGTCACATGTGTCCCAGATGTGTTCCAGATGTGTCCCTCGGTGGGGCGGGTAAATTCATAATCTGCCTTCCCCAGAATAATAATCAATCATGAGCGCTCCTGTAAACTGAGTGCTCTGCCCAATCATAAACGAACAAGAACTACTGTTTTCACCTCTGCCATAAGGCCACTTTCCCATCCCTTAAAGTTGTGTCTCGTTTATGGATATATTTTTATGTATGACTCCCCCCACCCATAGTGGCATTGTAGGGATGTGTACATTTGCCAGGGACGAATTTACCATATGCACAACCCAAGCTGCACAGGGGCCCGATAGGTGAGGGGGCCACTGTCACTTTAAAAAAAAGCAACTTCTTATGCGTATTAGATAGCACGTAAAGACTGAGCTAATACATTTTATAGCATAAAATGACTGGTGAATTGTTAGAGAGGGAGGTGTTCTATGATGAGTTATTCAAGAGAAAGGGGCCCATATACTGCTCTTGCACAGGGACCCTCTGCTGTCTGTGTCTACACTTGACACTTGCTACTAGATTTCCCAACAGATTACAGCTGGGGTTCCAGCAGTGAAAACAATTCTGTATTCAGCTTTTTTTGGGGGAAACCTTCTAACAAACAGGGATTGTCCAAAGTCGTCAAAGCGAGCAAGTGGTAAATGCTGCGTTCTTCAGCTCTAATGCACAGATATCACTCCGAAAATAGGAGCAGAACCGATATAAAGTATAAGCCCTGACACAATATATAAGACTTGTGAGTACAAGAAATAAAGTATCAACAAGTGCTTGACATTATATTAAGGCAAATATCACACAATCAAAGGAATATTTGCCTGTAAGTCACCAGCTGTGGCTTGTCTTTTAGGTACTTGTAGTCTTGAATATGCCACTTATGTATTATTAGGCAATTAACCTGTCACCTTATGGGAGAAGCGCTATATTTGATTGAAAGGGCTTTGCCATGTTTTGAGACATTTCAAGTAGGTACATACAAGACAACAGCATTGATATATTGATGATTCTTTGGCTACCTATATAGAGATAATAACAATACAAACAATTCAGCGTGGCTAGACAAGCTAAACCTGTGGGTGTTAGAAGTTTATGTCTGGGTTGATAATTGTGTGAATCACTGCTAAGATTGCCTGGAATTGTCTCCATGCTATGAAATGCTTAAAAAGAACTGCTAGAAAAAAAAATACATGTGGTTAATTTTGAGACGTTGAAATAAAAGCAAAATCTGAACCTGTGAATGTAAAAATATATTTATTCAGGTGTTTGAAGATGCACTACGTTTAACTTAAAGGGGTTTTGCCATGAAGGACATTTATGACATATCCACAGGATATGTCATAAATGTCAAATAGATGCGGGTCCCACCTCTGGGACCTGCACCTATCTCTAGAACAGGGCCCCCAAAACCCCGTTCTAGCTTTATGTGCTCACGCTGCCTGCCAGCCACTTACTGGTTGCATGGTTGGGAGTTACGGAAACAGCATAGAACTGAATAGTAGTTACGGAAACAGCATAGCATGCTACACTGCTTGCGTAACTGCCCTTCTCTACTATGAGAGTTACGGAAACAGCGTAGCTCAGCCAGTTACGCTGTTGCCCTTCTCTACTATGAGAGTTACGGAAACAGCGTAGCTCAGCCAGTTACGCTGTTTCCGTAACTCCCGACCATGTCCCGACCATGTAACCAGGAAGTGGCCGGGAGTCAGCATTAGCACAAAAATTTAGAATGGGGATTTGGTGGGGGGGGGCATTCTAGAGATAGGTTCGGGTCCTTGAGGTGGGACTCGCATCTATCTAACATTTATGACATATCCTGTAGATATGTCATAAATGTTCTGCATGGGAAAACCCCTTTAATCCAGCAACAATAAAACTTAATAGGTGATGGATTATCACATAATCTGGATTATAGGACAGTCATGGAAAAGCATACAGTGAAGGAAATAAGTATTTGATCCCTTGCTGATTTTGTAAGTTTGCCCAATGTCAAAGTCATGAACAGTCTAGAATTTTTAGGCTAGGTTAATTTTACCAGTGAGAGATAGATTATATAAAAAAGAAAAAACAAAAACACATAGTCAAAATGATATATATTTATTTGAATTGTGCACAGATAAATAAGTATTTGATCCCCTACCAACCATTAGGTGTTCAGCCTCCTCCAGACCAGTTACACGCTCCAAATCAACATGGTGCCTGCATTAAAGACAGCTGTCTTACATGGTCACCTGTATAAAAGACTCCTGTCCACAGACTCAATTAATCAGTCTGACTCTAACCTCTACAACATGGGCAAGACCAAAGAGCTTTCTAAGGATGTCAGGGACAAGATCATAGACCTGCACAAGGCTGGAATGGGCTACAAAACCATAAGTAAGACGTTGGGTGAGAAGGAGACAACTGTTGGCGCAATAGTAAGAAAATGGAAGACATACAAAATGACTGTCAATCGACATCGATCTGGGGCTCCATGCAAAATCTCACCTCGTGGGATATCCTTGATCCTGAGGAAGGTGAGAGCTCAGCCGAAAACTACACGGGGGGAACTTGTTAATGATCTCTAGGCAGCTGGGACCACAGTCACCAAGAAAACCATTGGTAACACATTACGCTGTAATGGATTAAAATCCTGTAGTGCCCGCAAGGTCCCCCTGCTCAAGAAGGCACATGTACAGGCCCGTCTGAAGTTTGCAAATGAACATCTGGAACAGTGGCGTAACTACCGCCGTAGCAGCAGTAGCGGCTGCTACAGGCCCGCTGCATGAGGGGGCCCGTTTCGCCCGCTGGCACGGGCTCCCACCATGGCCGGAGGCTCCGCTAGCAGCCGCTATGGCTGCTACAGCAGGATGCCACTGAACACTACGGCAGAGCAGGGAGGTATCTCCCCGCTCTGCCATCAACTGGTTCCCGACCGCTGGCTGTATTTTTACGGCCAGCGGTCAGGGTCCTTAAAACCCGAGCCATAGACTTTCTACGGCTCGGATTTTAACTTGCTGCCCGCGCGATCGAGGCAGCTGAATGTCAGGTCACCGGCTGTCAGTGACTGCCGGGGACCCTGAGGAGAGGATAGAAGCAGCTTTCGCTGCTTCTGTCTTCTCTGATCACATGTACACAGCGCTGAATGCGCGCTGTGTACAGGAATAGAGACAGCAGCAGCGGCGCTGTCTCTATTCCTCCCGGCGATCATGTGACTGGTCACATGATCGCCGGGTGCCGTTAGTGGCAGGCTGCTGCTGGGTCTTACTAGACCCAGCACAGCCCTATTAGTGACAATCGTCACTATGAGAGGGCTGATTTCCCCTGTAACTGGGGCTGCTGTGCAGCTCCAGTTACAGTGGAAAAACATGGTGTAAAAGAAAGAAAAAAAATAATAAAGTAAAGTGCAAAAAAAATGTAAATAATAAATACACATAAAATACCCACCCCCAAAAAAAAACGTTCCCCCCGCCAATCATTGTTGTAACGCTAGTGCTGACCCAATTACCCTAATATAGACATGTAATATATTAATATTTACGGTAGACAATGACGATCACAAATAAAAGGTCTATTTTAGGGTAAAACTATGTTATTACCCAAAAAAAATAGCTGAAATGTAAAAAAGCTTATTTTTTTATTATTATTTTCAAACTTTATGAATAAAAATTCTAAAATAGCAAAAAAGGTGTGTATAAAAACGATAAAAAATGAAACCTGCATTGTCTACGGAAAAAAACGTCGCAAAAATCGCGTCGTTAGCCCAACAAATAAAATAGTTATAGCCATTTAACTAACACGTGCTAAAAAGGGCTAAACGGTGTCTGGTCCTGAAGGCGCAAAATAGAGCAAAAGACATGTATCCCCTCTCCACAGGATCTCCACAGGAGAGGGGATACATGTGTGATCGCTGGCATTGATAGGGAGAACGGGGGACTGAAAGTCCCCTGAAGTTCTCCATCACAAACCTCGGACTTCAGGGGTCTGTGTCGGCAGCTCCGTAGAAATGAATGGAGCGCCGGTCGTGCTTGTGCGCATGCGTGACCAGCGCTCCTTTCATTTTTATTGAGCTGCACAGACGCCGGAAGTCAGAGGTTTGTCATGGAGAAGTTCAAGGGACTTTCAGTCCCCCGTTCTCCCTATCGCTGCCAGCGATCACTCATGTATCCCCTATCCTGTGGAGATCCTGTGGAGAGGGGATACATGTATTTTGTAGGACACACTGTAGGTCGCATTTTTTGGGGAGGGGGGACCCTGTATGGCGTTCCCTACAGGGGGGGAACGCTGTATGGCGTTCCCTTCAGGGGGGGTGGCTGTATGGCATTCCCTACAGGGGGGAGCTGTATGGCGTTCCCTACAGGGGGGGCTGTATGGCGTTCTCTACAGGGGGGGCTGTATGGCGTTCCCTACAGGGGGGGCTGTATGGCGTTCCCTACAGGGGGGGCTGTATGGCGTTCTCTACAGGGGGGGGCTGTATGGCGTTATCTGCAGGGGGGCTGTATGGCGTTATCTACAGGGGGTCTGTATGGCATTATCTACAGGGGGGCTGTATGGCATTCTCTACAGGGGGATGTATGGCGCTATCTACAGAGGGGGGGCTGTATGGCGTTATCTACAGGGGGGGCTGTAAAAAAGGCCCTATCTACAAGGGGGGGTTGTGTGACACCCAGGGGAGGGGGGCCCCAGTCAAAAGTTTGCTATGGGGCCCAGTCTTTCCTAGTTACGCCCCTGATCTGGATGATTCTGAGAGTGAATGGGAGAAGGTGCTGTGGTCAGATGAGACTAAAATTGAGCTCTTTGGCATTAACTCCACTCGCCGTGTTTGGAGGAAGAGAAATGCTGCCTATGACCCAAAGAACACCGTCCACACTGTCAATCATGGAGGTGGAGACATTATGTTTTGGGGGTGTTTCTCTGCTAAGGGCACAGGACTACTTCACCGCATACAATGGGAGAATGGATGGAGTCATGTACCGTCAAATCCTGAGTGACAACCTCCTTCCCTCCACAGGACATTAAAAATGGCTTGTGGCTGGGTCTTCCAGCACGACAATGACCCAAAACATACAGCCAAGGCAACAAAGGAGTGTCTCAAAAAGAAGCACATTAAGGTCATGGAGTGGCCTAGCCAGTCTCCAGACCTTAATCCCATCGAAAACTTATGGAGGGAGCTGAAGATCCGAGTTGCCAAGCGACAGCCTCAAAATTGTAATGATTTACAGATGATCTGCAAAGAGGAGTGGGCCAAAATTCCATCTAACATGTGTGCAAACCTCATCATCAACTACAAAAAACGTCTGACTGCTGTGCTTGCCAACAAGGGTTTTGCCACCAAGTATTAAGTCTTGTTTGCCAAAGGGATCAAATACTTATTTCTCTGTGCACAATACAAATAAATATATATAATTTTGACAATGTGATTTTCTGTTTTTTTTTTTAATATAATCTATCTCTCACTGGTAAAATTAACCTAGCCTAAAAAATCTAGACTGTTCATGTCTTTGACAGTGGGCAAACTTACAAAATCAGCAAGGGATCAAATACTTATTTCCTTCACTGTATAAAACTCACTTGCAAAGATAGAAAACTTCAGGAATGTAAACCCCCCCAAAAACTGTTAAAACAAAATCTGCTACTATAATGTACAATTTTGTAAGGCCTCAACTTTTGTGAAATGCTACAATAGAGTAAAGTTATGTTTCAAATTAACTTTATGGATTATCAAATGACAAATTAAAGGGATTTTACTGAATATGGCTATCCATAGTTCTTTTAATTAATTTCCTAAAATGGTAGCAACATGATGACTGTGTACATGAGTACTTGTGTGCATATGAATTCAATGCAGCAGATTTAGGGTAGTACATAGCGTATCCATCCTGGAAACTGCAGTGAATTCCACCTGAAATACTGCAGAAAATTGTGGTGTAGTGTTTGGGGCAGCATGTCTGCTGTGAAAATACTGCAGTAATAATAATTAAAAAGTTTATACTCACTACCCATTGTCATATCAACTTGTCCCGATGTTGTGTGCGCAGAGCAGCCTCCTGGGATGACGCTATAGTCCACGTAACCGTTGCAAGTACATGGGATGAAATGTTATCCCAGGAGGCCGGGCTGTACTCAGAACAGAAAATTGGCCATAACAATGGTAAGTATAAGCTTTTTTATTAGTTTGAAATAAAAGCTTTTTTTTCTCTCATTTGGGATTTTTACGGTGAAATCGCAGTGTTTCCCCAGAAAAAGTCGCAACACTTGGCTCTTTGTTGCAGGCTTTACCTTCCCATTGAATTCAATGGGGAAAACTGAAAACAGAAGAGCAGTGAGTCCGAAGTATAAATTGACATGCTGCAGATTAAAAAAACACACTGCAGGTCAATTTATGAACGGTTTCTCAGCGGATATAGATTATAGATGAGATTTGTTCAAATCTTATTCACGCTGCTGCTACTGTACTATGCTGTGGATTTTCCGCAATGAAATCTGTTGCCTGGAGGGCAGAAGGTGGCCTGTGGACGATGTCTCATAAGATTTTTCCAAAATTTTCATTAGACATTAAAATGTTTAGTAGTTCTAAAAACCCACTAATCCAGCATCACAGTTGTTTTATGGATGTCAGGTTCATAGATTTTTATGGCACTTATGTTGCTCAGTTTTGGTTGTTTATGTGTAACATGTATTTGGGTTAAAGTGTTTCAATCAGGCCAACAACATAGAGACTCTATTAGACACGTGAAATCATTTTATCCACCTTCTTAACTTTCTCCTACATTATAACGGTGTTCTTCTATTTCTCCGATGCCACATTTATCATGCTTTTTATAGGTTAATAATTTAGCTTCTCTGCACTATCCTGAAAGTATACTCTCAATAACACTGATAAATAGATGTAGAAGGCATTATGGGACAAGCCTTATATAGCTATAGTTATGCAGATCATTCAAAATTGTGGGCAGGTTTTTGGGGAGCCACGGAAATGGGTCTAAGGCACAGGAGATGCCGCAGACTATGTATAGTGCAGCAGCACGCAGCATGTCACAGGCAGTGTAAAAACAAGAGCCCACTGCACGGAGGTGCAGAGAAGAATGGTTTGCAATCATCTACAGAAACAAGAAGAAGCCTGGAGTTAATCGTGCAGAATACACAGGGATACAATTAGCAGTTATCACCCAGTGCATTCCTGGATTGTTGCTATGCAAATATCTAGAAACCTACAAGAGACTGTAGTGTCATCAGACGTCATGATTACTGGTGAGAATTCATATGGGAAACTATGGTTTTCACCAGACGTTCCCTTTAAGTAAGTAAATAACATGCATAATAATAAAATAGAGTATTAAATTATTTCCCTTCATGTTATAAATGTAGACTTGTTAAAATTTTATCTCCATGAGTACAGATAGGAACAGCGGTAGGAACAGCGGAAAAGTGAATTAGAACATTTTTAGAAGTCCTAAAGGTGTTACTGCGTTTTCCAGAAGAAGGCTTATTCTTCTAAAATCAGAAACTATAAACAGGAAACCACAGTAGTTGAAAGGGTTTATCCAAGTTCATAAACTTAGCGCCTCTGCTTCTCTATGTCCACTTTATAATAGGACATTTATTCAATACAAATACCCACAGAGTGCTATTTTTTCCAGACATTAAATAATTATGGGAAGGCTACTTTAATTTTATGGGAACTGCAAAAAAGATATTAATGGATTAAAGTTTTAACTGGATGCCTAGAAATGTAGGATTGTTTTTTTACTAAACCAAAAAGGTTTTTCTGCAATATACTAATTAATTGTCAGGAAACATGTTAGCAGCAAAGAAAAAATTCTTAAAGCGGGTGCCCTATCAGGATAACCCCTGTTCACAGCATTGGACTGGCTCACCATAGGATCCTCCTATGGGCCAAGGCACCGATGGTTGAGAACGGGCCCGCCAGTCGCCCCCCGGACAAGCACAGTTGTCTATGGCGTAGAGAACCTTGATATTTTATGGGGATACAAAGGTAGACCTAATTACTAAATAGGGGCCCAGAGGGGTACCTCATTACTACATGGGGGCACAAAGGGGACCTAGCTACTATATATTGTGGCACAAAGGGGACATAACTACTGTATGGGGCACGAAGGAGGACCTAAGTATGAGGGCACTAAATTACTATATGTTGACACAAAGGTGGATCTAGCTACTATATATTGTGGCACAAAGGGGACATAACTACTGTATGGGGCACGAAGGAGGACCTAAGTACCACATGAGGGCACAATGGGGGACATAACAACTATAAAGGGGCATAAAGGGGACCTAACTACTATGGGGCACAAAGGGGACCTAAATACAATATGGGAGAACGAAGGTGACCTAACTACTATACGGGAGCACCAAGCGTACCTAACTACTATATGGGGGCAGGGCCTAAAGAGGGGACTATTACTGTGTGGGGCACCAATAGAGGGCATTATTTATATCTGGGCACTATGGATGGTGAGTTTCTGTAGAGGGTGGAGAATAGGTGGGCAGGGTGCTGGAAAAGCGAGAAGCCAAAAATGTTTTTGTGCAAATTCTGCAGATGCAAAGTGTGGCTGGAAGAAGTTGTCATAGAGATATGGGCTGCATGAAGAAGAAAAGTTAAAGTGAACAACTCCAATCAAGCATAACATCACCTGTGAGTCCCTAGGTGTCATAGATGGGGAACCCTTACCTGTGATTCCCATTAATGAGTCTAAGTGGAGAGCAACTAACAAGCAGCGGGCTTAGGCCCTTCATGTGAATTTGAATGCGTCGTTAGAATGGTCAACATGTAATACTACATTGGATGTAATGTAGTACTAAGTTGGCAGCAGATAGTAAGCATCAGGCTCGTAGCAGGCTACAAGCTCATATCGGGTAGCAGGATACAGACTGGTAGCAGGATACAGACTAGAACCTTCACAGGAACAAACAAAAGTTGAACCAAGGTTGCTTAAGCATAAGATGACCAGTGAGGCTGCCTTAAATAAGTACTGGCAACAGGAATTGGTTAGGGATGATTGTCAATGTGCGTGCTGGCCCTTTAAGAAAAGGCAAGGGAATTCCCCAAGAGAGTCATGCCAGCACAGGCAGGGAGGAGGAGAGCAGCAGTGAGCAGAAGCACATTGGCGCCCACCGCGGGAGGTAGAATGCCGACACATTCACAGGACCAGGACGCCGGCAGAAGAGGTAACTAACCCCAATGGCGGGCACTGTGAGAAGGAGCGACGCCCGCTGCTGTTGTTACAAGCAAAGATCTTCTAGTTGGGTTCTGTGCCCACTCAGATTAGTCTACTTCACCTACCCCATTGGCAATATAGATCAACATTTTCTCTACAAGCCCCACAGCCTTAGTAAATATGAACAGGTCCTACTCATGGTGCTTTGCAAAATTCTGAAGAAAAAGGGCAAACTAGCGCAGTTATATCTAGGTATGGATTCCTTTGATGCGCCATAGTGTGGCAAAGCCTATAAATCTTTTCACAAAAGGAGTCATTTGGGACCTAGCTGTGGGCAGGGCCAGACTGTGATATAAAATCAACACCGGCATTTTAACCCTTCAGGACTGAGACATTTTTTGATTTTTGATTTTTGTTTTTCACTCTTTCCCTTCCAAGAGCCATAACTTGTTTATTTTTCCATCAATAGAGTGGTGTGAGAGCTTATTTTTTTTGTGGGAGGAGTTGTAGTTTCTATTGGTAGCATTTAAAGTACCATACAATGTACTGGGAAACTGAAAAAAATATATTTGAAAAATTAAAATTGAAAAAATGTGATTCCCCGATAGTTTTTTTGGTTTTGTTTTTACAGCATCCACCGTGCATATTAAATAATGCTATATTGTAATAGTTCAGACGTTTATGGATGCAGCGATACCAATTTTGTTTACTTTTTTATTTTTTACATTACTTTAGAGGAAAAGGGAAAAGGGGACATTTTAGAACTTTTAAATGTTTATTTTTTCACTACTAAAAACTTAATTTCACTTTTTTTTTTACACAGTTTATTAGCCCCCCTAGGGGACTTTAACTAGCGATCGTTGGATCTCTGGTACAATACACTGCAATACTAATGTATTGCAGTATATTATCATTTTTACAGGCTTCTATTCAGCCCTGCCACAGGTAGGGCTTAACAGAGGCAGAGTGAAGGCAGTCCTGGTGGCCTTCATTAGGCCCCTGGGCTGCCATAACAACTGTCGTCACCCCCCAATCTCATTGCGGGGGGGAAGATGAGCTGTCGGAAGGGGCCGCCCCACTCTTTTCAATGCCTCAGATACTGGGGTCGCGACTGACCGCAACATTTGAGGTGTTAAACAGCCAGGAAAATGGTGCGATCGCTGTTCTTCGTTGTTAGTCTTGGGTGTCAGCTGTAAAATACAGCTGACACCCGCTGCATATGAAGCGCCCTCAGTGCATGAGCACGCTCCAAACATCACCCCCCGCACCTGGACGTAATGGCACGTCCGGGTGCGCGAAGGGGTTAAAGCAAAAATATGTTTTCCCAGTTGCTGGTCCACCGTACAGCTATGCAAAAACATTTTGCAATGTTTATAATCTTTCCTTTTATGCTATTTAGATATTTCATAAATCAATAAACCAAATAAAAACTGCTAAACGGGAGCATCATGTGATGGGCTGAATGTATGCACTGATCACAACTTTCATACATGAATGGTGTCTGGTTATTTGTTATAAAAATTTTGAGCGGCACAGAAGGAAGACAATGTGAATGGGATCTACTGGAGATGGCGACACTACCCGAAATTCTGTGAGTTCTGAGAAATCTGCTGATGCGGCTCCACACCCAAACAGTCAACTAACCAATGCTGGGCTAGTGGGCGAGCTCTTTACTTCTGGGGGGAGGAAGCATTGCTTCCTCTCTGCCACTTGATAACTGCTCGATTATACAGAAGCAACTAACCTCATCCTTCTTCTCCACCTTGCCATCTCTCGGAGCGTCTTATCAGTGGCCTCTTACAGATAAGCTTCAGTCCACAGTTATAATCTAAAAGAGCTGTGTAGGTGGCAGCCAACCAGACCACTATGCACCAGTCCATTTGGCATTTGCCCGAACTGCCAGATGACTAGTCTGGCACTGGCTGCGGGACTAATAACTACCATTCATAGACCCCCTAAAATCTATCAATGGACCTCTGGATAGATTGTGAATCCAATGTAAAGGACCACTGCAAGTGGTTATGGTCCACACATAAGAAAAGGTAGTACTGCCTATGTATGTCAAAGGATTCTAAGCATTTCCTTTTCCATTTGCCTACAAGGATGTTAATAATGAAGTGCAGTGTTAAGCATTTTCAAAGAGTTTACTATCAATTAAGATGTTGTTCTTGGAGATCTAATATAGGACATTGAACAAGGATCCCTAGTTCAGAAGCTGCTGTGGAATGTAGATGAAAGACTGCGTAACCCTCTGTTGGTAGAGTTCAGTTGGGAAATATTACAGTTTATCAAATGTCTGAAGAACTTTTCTCTTTCATGGTGTTTGGAGCAGGATTGTATTCATGTACAAAATATAGTAACCTCAGCTAACCAATAGCTCCTAAGTAGAGGGCTGTACAACTCAACTATCTGTTCCATTCATAATTCAGAGAGCTAAAACCTTACATTTGTGGCTATACCCATCCATGCATTTTCCATATCTTCAATGAAGAGGATCTGAAATGAATTGATCAAAGGCTATGAAAAGGATCCAGAAAATTGCGGAGGTAGTTTATGCCAAATCTCAGCGAAAGTGAGAATGAATATGCTGTGTGTCAGAGCAAGGAAAACAGACATGCTTATTTACAGCAGGAATAGCAATATAATGAAACATATTCAGTAAAATTCCTTTAGATCGGCGTCGATAGGATCTTATTGGTGCCAGATTCTCAAATATTCTGGATTATTAAACAGTCACAGAAAAGTTAAACTCACAAGTAAAATCAAATTATATTACTTAAATAAAAAAAAGTCTCCAAAAGGGTTCTCTGAGCTCTGTCATCTGCTTCTTGTCTTGCAAATTTCCACCATATACTATTCTTCGCTCGAAAATAAGTGCTGAATTATTATAGTTTCTGGAGTATTGAAAAAAAGATTCAAGAATTTTTACTGCCATTTGAAATACACTATATGGCCTCTCTCAAACAAGATAATTTTTTATCCATATTACAACTGTTGTTATATGGCCCCTTTTGCGAAGCCAATGTTAATCTATAGAGTTTTGTACAAGATTGTATAAAGTACAAGCGTATTTGAAATATGCAGCATGAGCTACTTTTATCCATTTTGCAGTTGGTAAATGCCCATGGAAGTCCACAGATAATAATCCATATGGTATATCATACGTATTACATCACTCATGTCACGACTGGGGGGTATTTGGACCCACTAGACCGCTCCATCGAATCGAAGTAGCAGCTGGCCAAACAGTACTCAATGATAGTTTCTAGGACAAGAGTACATGGATAGAAGTCTTAACAGACACTTGGCGTGGCAGACGCTTGGCGTGGTAGACACATGGCATAGTAAACACTTGGCACAGGTGATTCTTGGCACAGGTGACACTCTTGACTCCGACACTAGACTTTGCACTGGAACAAACAATTACTGGATACGGGATGCATCATACGGGATACAGGAACACGGGATACAGGATACAGGATACAACTAAGGGACCATTTGCAATAATGAACATTCGCAGACACAACAACGCTCAGGCAAGGAGGAAGAGGGCAGAGCCCTTTTTATAATTCAGGGTGTGTTGGGATTGGGTAGGGAACATTTTACAGGTGCACGTGCTGGCCCTTTAAGGTCGGGGACGGGCGCGTGCACTCTAGGATATGCAATAAAGCAGTGCAGTCGCATGTGCTGGCATCTCCTGGGAGGGAGACGCCGGCTTGAGCTCATAGGTCTGTGGTCACGACCGCTGGAAGGTAAGAGTAACCGGTGGTCCGTGACCGCGGCCATAACAACTCGTATTACATCAGTATGACATCAGCATTGCATTGGTATTTTGATGGCGCTATTTTTTTGAGCTTCCCGTTCCTCCTAGAAGACAGCTCATCAGTATTACAATTCTGTAACATAGATGTAACACTGATAACATATGAATGATTCATAAATGCAACCGTACTGCGGATCCATATTTTGCCTGTTGACACAATCTCTCATTTGATTTTTTTTTTTTACAGGTCAATACCAATAATAGAACCTAAATGCATTAAATGTATATTCAAAATATGTATACTTCTCTTTTTTCCATTCTTCTGATCAGTGGAAGTCTGGGGGTTGGACCTCCAGCTCATGTGTTCATGGGCTATCTAAGAAGACACCGTCAATTTAAAATCCCAGACATGCGTTTTAAGTTATCTTTTTATGTAATTTTGTTAGTTCGTTTTATTGTTATATTTGTTTCCGGGAAAGGTGAGCGTTACAGCCTCCATAGCTTTCCTATAGTCCTGAATGGTAAATACACTGCAAGAAGTGGGGAAGTATTGTTACACAACTATACCAAATCAACCCTACTGGAATCTGTGAAAAGCTGGCTGACATTCCTCTGTTGGAGTGGAAACTGATCTGTTTCTGTTATTGGAACAATACAGGCATGATTACATATCCTAATGCATATTGCAATGTTAAATATTTGTCCTAGTGCTGTGGAAAAAGCCTAGAGGACACAAATTCCTATTAGAACTTCTAAAAGCTGCAATTACATAGTTAGAACAACTACAAAATGTTCCCAACTGTCATTTATAGTCATCCATCAAATGTCCAAAAACTTTGTTGCTGTGTTTCAAATTACACATAGAACATGTTCCCTGGCACATTAATCCTCGTTCTAGTGCCAGCTTTGACAATCCAATAACCACTTATAGTGTGAAAAGTAGTTACATGCTGTAGCTTTTTATTTTGCAGCCCTTGTAACTTTCTTACCTTCCAGGTGACGCCTCTATATGACGTCTATATGACATGTTAAAAAGACTCATCTAGCTAAATATTTGGATTTTATCTCCAGTTAAAATGTTAAACTCCATTTTGGAAAACTCTATCTTCCCTTTCATAGGTCATCTATTTTTAAAAGGACAGAGGCTTTATGTGGTCTATGATGCTAAGCCCCAGCATTACTGACTATGCTGTAGGTATGTCATGAAATCAGAATTGAGACTTCGATACCGATACTTTGTGTAGTACTGCGATTTCGATAACAAAACGATACTTTGCCAACAGTAATAAAAATAAAAAAAAGTTCTTCCATTTTCTGATGTGAGGCGCGAGGTTTGATTAATTTTGAATATGCCCCACATTAATAGTAATTAACCCCATCATGTTTCTCAGTCATAATGGGTTAACCAGTTCAGGACTGGGCTATTTTGAGCCTTCAGGACCAGACACCGTTTAGCCATTTTTAGCACGTGTTCGTTAAATGGCTACAACTTTTTTATTTGTTGGGCTAACGACGTGATTTTTGCGAAGTTTTTTCCGTAAACAATGCAGGTTTCTTTTTTTATCGTTTTTATACGCACCTTTTTTGCTATTTTAGAATTTTTATTCATAAAGTTTGAAATTAATAGTAGAAAAATAAGCTTTTTTACATTTCAGCTATTTTTTTTTGGGTAATAACATAGTTTTACCCTAAAATAGACTTTTATTTGTAATCGTCATTGTTTACCATAAATTTTAATGTATTACATGTCTATATTAGGGTAATTGGGTCAGCGCTAGCGTTGCAACAATGATTGGCGGGGGGGGGGAACGTTTTTTTGGGGTGGGTATTTTATGTGTATTTATTATTTAATTTTTTTTTGCACTTTACTTTACTATTTTTTTATTACTATGGTCTGTTCCTCAAAGGTCAAAGAAGACCTTTGGGGAACTTTATATATTTTTTTTCTTTCTTTTACACCATGTTTTTCCACTGTAACTGGAGCTGCACAGCAGCCCCAGTTACAGGGGAAATCAGCCCTCTCATAGTGACGATTGTCACTAATAGGGCTGTGCTGGGTCTAGTAAGACCCAGCATTAGTCTGTCAGTAACGGCACCCGGCGATCATGTGACCAGTCACATGATCACCGAGAGGAATAGAGACAGCGCCGCTGCTGCTGTCTCTATTCCTATACACAGCGTTCATTGGTAAAAAGACATCGGAGAAGACAGAAGCAGCGAAAGCTGCTTCTATCCTCTCCTCAGGGTCCCCGGCAGTCACTGACAGCCGGAGACCCGACATTCAGTTGCCCAATTGCGCGGGCAGCAAGTTAAAACCCGATCCGTAAAAAGTCTATGGCTCGGGTTTTAAGGACCCTGACCGCTGGCCGTAAAAATACAGCCAGCGGTCGGGAACCAGTTAATGTGTAAGGTACATGATGGGGTTAATTACTATTATTGTGAGGCAGATTGAGGTTAAATTTATCACACCACGTGCCTCACAATGAGTGAAAGGAGTTTTTATTTAATTTTTTTACAGTGTACACATCATAAATGACGCAAAAAAAATTGTTGTGCAGGTTATTACGGCCACGCCAATAACGAATATGTGTATATTTTATGTATTGAGACTTATTTTAATGTTTATTGTAAAAAAAAGTGTATATATTTTTTTAAATTGAATATTACTTTATGTTTTTACTTTATTTTTAAACTTTAACGCACTGGCATATATCTATATTACAGTACATTAGCCTGTATACTGATAGTACACAGGAAGTTGTTAGGACATACCTTAGTATGCCCTAACAACAGAAAATATGGTAAGACCGCCCTGGGGTCCTTCAATGGACCCTGAGCTGTCTGCCCCTATATGGTACGTCCCTCAATCACGTCACGGGGATACCAAGTGGCATCCCCCCTCCTCACTTTCCTCTTGAATGCTTCAGTCAGCTTTGATCGCAGCATTCAGGGGAATAACGGCAGAGATGAGAGGTTTCTCTATCTCCGCCGTTATAGAGCGGGGCTGCGGCTGTGTAATACAGCCATTGCCCCGCTCCTGACATTAAGTGCGTGCGCGGTCAGCATGAGGTGATGCGGCCGGCGCTGCACTAATGAGCGGTGGTTCAGGCACTGTGGACAGAAACATGGTGGTGTATTGCAGTGTTCTGTCTTCATTGTCGGCAATCATTATCCTGATGGCGCGCACTTGTCAGGACTCAGGAGCAGGGCAATGGCTGTATTACACAGCCGCAGCCCCGCTCTCATACATTCATGTGTTACTATACATAGCTGTGCGGCCGCACAGCAAGTGTCGAAATACATGAAATAACAGTATAGAACCGTTTGGGGGTGCACGGTATCGAAACAGTATCAAAGTTTCGATGCATCGTGGAACCCTACAATGATGTGTGCTTTACCAATGCCCAGGACCATTTTAACACAGTGGTGGGCACAGTGCAAAGATTTTATAAGTGAGCTTTTTTAATAACTATTTTCACGACCAATATAGTGTAAATAAAAAAAGAAAAAGGGAAAAAAGGATATGCCCTTATAAATTAAAATATATCTTTTATTTGTTTACCTAAAAAGTTTGCAAAATAGTATATCAATAATTTGTTTCCAATATCACCACTTATTTCTATGGTGACAGTAAATAGACTGTAAAATTAAATTCAACCAACATCAAAACATAATGTTTAACCGCTATGATTTGCATGACAACTAAATGAAGGAATGCTTTTGGTAGCATAATGTGACCCCTGTCTATAAACTACCACTAAATTTAAATATAATATAGTAAGCGCTGTGTCATACATATAGAAATGCTCTGATCATATTGAAACTGTACAGCTCTGCTATTATTCTCGGCTGAATACCAGGCAAATAGTAAGTATCCACATGTATGACAGAAAGTATATGGAAGAAATCCTCCAGCTCACCTGACACTTGATGTATGTGTCGTGGTCATCGCACGGACTCTCGTGTCGGCGCACGATGGGTGTAGGCAGGCAAAGGCAAGGGGCTGAGTCCAGCGATGAAGAGGTTAAAATGGAAACTAGTTCCAAGTTTACTAAAGTTTCAATTAAAAAGGTCCAGTAGGTTGGAATCCTAGTGTGCAGACAGGAGTATGTAACGGTCCAGTCTTGGGGCCTACGCGTTTCAGACGTTAAGCACGTCCTTAATCATGGCTGTTTAAAGTTTTAGATGCTGGGGCCCTGGTTTTTATATGCATGAGTTCCGGTTTGTACAGCTGGTTAAACTTGATTGCGTGTCAACTTGCGATTAGTCACTGGAACGCAAGCCAGTGTGTTTAGAAGTTCTACATGGGTAACTGCTGGGAAATAAAACATTATCGTAGAATACTCGTGTGGAGGGGTGAAGGACAAAGCCTGGAGAGTGAGAAACACTGTGTTTTTAACTGCAGGCTTTATTAATACGATCGAGAAGTATTGGGACATCGGTCCTGTGTGTTGCGTAGCGTTAACTCTTTTGTTTACATACTAGGTTTCGTGTGTACTACTGGCTTGCCGGATGAGCCAATGAAAAGCAAGGGCACCTGACGGGCCTCCTGGAATCAGCTGATGCTCCGGTCTAATCTGATTCAAGGTAAGTTGATGTATCGTGGTATCTACAACAATACATATTTAGATTTTTTGCTCTTGCGAGGAGTGTGTATGAGAAGTGGAATTTAGGTTAGATTTTTACTATGGAGCAACGTGGTATGTAAATGCAATAGATGACGACATGTGACTGTAACGGGCGGCGTCTTTTGGAAATTACATTGTACTCTCTCAGGATTATTCATGCAAGCGATTTGTTTGTTTTGCGGGTTTTCTCCATTCTTATTGCGTCGCTGTAGACAGGCATGAACTGGTGTAGACTAAGGGTAAGTACTAGTTGTATGTCTATGGAGAGTGTGCTACATATGAATATTCAGGGCTGGGGATGTATGTATTGGGCGAATTAAATATATGTGGTGTTCTAGTTTATACATGAAACGAGTATTCTTGTGGTCAACTAATGATGGAACTATGCATATGTTGATGTTGTTTGTTTTAATTAAATGATGAATCAATTTGGGGGAGGGCCCTTAGTATCTATGCGCTGGATCGAGATCTGGAGTGCAGGAAGTGTAGGGAAGAAAAAATGAAGAAAATTCAAGTGAATGTAAATAGATGGCTAAAAAAAGTCGTAATATTGTGTGGATTGCATAACAAAAAGCACATGTTATGTATGCAAAAATATTGTTGACTTTGGGTATAGATGGAGAGAGATCATTAGCGTAAGACTATTGCTCCTAACACGTTAATGACTTTAAGCAAAATAGGGTATGTCCTTTGGAACACAGGCTAAATTTAATACTGAAACATAAGTTCTTTCTTGAGATTGAGTCCCAGTGGGAACCTTGTTTTTAATCTGTATATCCAAAAGGCCTCTCGCAGGTGAGTTTTGTGTTTCAAGTCGCCTCCTCTTTTAGGGAGATGGATTTTTTCTATAGCGAAACATCGGAGAGATTTTACTGATCGATTGTGGTGATGGATAAAGTGTTTGGAGGCACTTGAAATGTTTAAGATGTTTGGATTTCTTATGTAGCTGAGGTGTTCAAGGATCCTAATTTTGAGTTTACGGTTCGTGCAGCCTATGTATTTTAGTTGGCATTCTATGCATTCGATGACATAGATAACGGACTCAGAGTTGCAGTTGATGTAATTTTGGATAGTATATGTGTCTAATTGTGTAGAGTCACAGAAGGTTTTTGTAGGGTAAGCATATTGGCATACCTTACAGGGGTGCTGTCCACATTTGTAGAACCCTTTGGTTTCCAACCACGTTGATTTGGTCTCATGTGATGTAAATAGGGATGGTGAGAGTGTCCTGCCTATTGATGGAGCTTTTCTTGCTATTATTCTGCACCCTTCCTTTAGGATGGACCTCAGGTCAACGTCCTCCATGAGAATAGGTAAGTACCTATTTACTAGATGCTTTATTTCCACAAACTGGTTACTTTGCTGTAGAACCAGGGTTGGTTGGTTGGAGTCTGGTTTGTTAGTTTTGTGCTGTTCTAAAAGTAGGGCTCTCGGTTTTTTAGTTATGATATCACGGGCTCTATTGAGGGACCACTGTGGATAGCCTCTATTTCTCAATCTTGTTGTAATAAGTTCTTGCTCTATGTTAAATTGGTTAGTTGATGTGCAGTTTCTTTTGGCACGGTGAAGTTCTCCAACTGGGATGGCTTTAATTGTGTGTCTAGAATGATTACTTTTGGCATGCAGGATGGAGTTAGCGGAAGTGGGTTTCCGGTGCGTTTGAGTTGTAATAATTTGCCCTATTTTTCCTTCTAGTTCTAGGTCTAAAAAGACTATTGACGTTTTATTGTGGTTGTAGGTGAACTTGAGATTATAGGGGTTCTGGTTAAGATAATCGACGAAGTTTGGAATACAATCGATGGGTCCCTTCCATATTAGCAGGAGGTCGTCGATGTAACGTCCGTACCACTCAATGTTTTTACCATGAGAGTTGTTACTAGAAAAAATATATGATTCCTCCCACCACGCCATCACCAGGTTTGCAATTGATGGGGAGAATTTGGCTCCCATAGAGACGCCTTTCAGTTGGAGAAAAAATTTACCATCAAATTGGAAGAAGTTGTGCTTCATTAGGAAACTCAGTACATTTAGGATATAGGTTTGAAAATTTCTATCGTAAGTACTGTGTATCTGGAGGTGACTTTCTAAGGCAGTGTGGGCTACATGATGGGGAATTGATGTGTAGAGTGAGACGACATCGCAGGTTAGCCAGGTGTAATTCTCGTTCCAAACTTTGTCTTTTAGAGAGATGAGGACATTTTTGGTATCCTTTAGAAAACCTGGAGTTTGCTGAGCCAGAGGTTGTAACAGGGTGTCGAGCCATTCGGATAATTTTTCTAATATGGATCCTATCCCTGAGACTATAGGTCTCATTGGTGGGGGATTAATTTGTTTATGGGTTTTGGGTAAAGCATGAATTATGGGAGTAATGGGTTGTTCAACATATAGATAGTTGAATTGTTTCTGATTGATGAAACCCCCTTGGAGTCCTTCGTTCAGTAAGCTTTTCATTAAGAATTTTATTTTCACTGTTCGATTTGTGTCAAGTTTTTTGTAAGTGTTTTCGTCAGATAGCATGTCTATTATTGATTTTTGATAATCCGATTTGTTCATAATAGCAATTCCTCCGCCTTTGTCTGCCATTTTTATCGTAAGTTCTTTGTTGTCCTTCAAGGTCTTCATTGCTTTTTTTAGGCGGATGGGCATGTTAGGTTCTGGATGGTTAGTTTTGAGTCTGTCTGCTATATTTTGTAATTCTTGTTCAATGATAAGTTGGAATCGGTCCATAGATTCTGTTCGTGCGTTCACGGGATAGAATTTGGAGTTGGAAGTTATAAAGTTTGGAGCCATCATGACAGTTTGCTCAGGTCTTTCTGGTTGCAGACTTTCTAAACATGCTAGAGTTCTGAGTTCTTGGAAAGAAAATTCAGACATGAGTTGATGTTTGTTGTCTTGGGGATCCCTGTTGGAATGGCTTGTAGATGTTGTGGTTGTATTCAAGTCTTCTATCATGGTAGAATCTTTGAGGAAGTATTTTTTGACAGTTAAATTGCGAATAAATTTGTTTATGTCTAGCAATGTATTGAACAGATTGAAGTTATTGTTAGGGGCGAAATTAAGGCCCAGAGTGAGGACTTCTTCTTGTTCAGCCGAGAGGGGAAAGGATGAAAGATTCGTTATGTTGGAATTTAATAGTGCTGGAATTTTCGCGACCGGAGGTGACGGGTTGGTTCTTGATAGGGCCGATTTGTGCTTCCTCCCGCCCCTCCTACCTCGTTTTTTGACGTTTGTGCGGTGGCTTCTTGTCTGTGGTAAGTACGAGGAAAAGTTCCAACATGTTCCTCTTCTGAGAGGCCTTCTGCAGAGTCGGGTTCCGTGGAACTGAAGCTTACCCTGCTGGGTATATCCCTGTATCGCTTGTATTGTTGGTTGCGTTTTTTTAAAATAGGTCTAGGTCTGGAGAAGTTACGTTCCTTTCGATTCCAGTTGTATACTTCGTTGTTCATATAGTCTCGTGTGTCCCGCTGAAACTTCGATTTCTTTGTTTCAGCTATGGAGAGATCTAATTTGTCGATGTAAGAAGACGTGCGTATGTCCAGTTGTGAGAAGGAGGGTAAGCTTGAGTAGACATCCAGTTCTTTTTTGATGTCAATTATTTTAATTTCCAGTTCTTTTAGTTTTTGTTCTTCTTGTCTCGTAATGAGGTTCATTAGCTTGATGGAACAGTCAGATAAAGTTTGGTTCCATTCTGTCTGGAAGTCTTCAGTGTATATAAAGGAGGGCATTTTTCTTAGACGTAACCCCCTCGGAATCATATTTTTTGAGACGTAGTTTTTGAGGGTAGTGAGATCCCACCATAGTTTTGCCTGTTGTGCCAGGTGTTTCTCCAAGTTATGGAATAAATCTTCCAAATCGGGGTTTCTTTCAGAGATTTTTCCGTTGCTGCCAAAAACTTTTGCGGCCAGTTCAGATCTCGTTAACTGGGCCTCGTTTGACATGTTGAGCGTAGTCTCAAGATATTATGTGATTATTATATTTTGTATTTCTTGTAACTCGTATGCTTTGGGTATCTCTCCAAATGTGCAGGAAGTAATAAGAAAAAGTTGTAAAACAATGAAAAGATTTTTAGCCAGAGTATGAAAAATTTTTTTGAAAATCTTGATTTGTATAGGTAATTAATTAATTCCCTGTAGACATATTGTCCTGACAGACTTGCATAATATCTCCTCTTGTTGCACACTGAATTCAAGGCATGAAGGTTGTACACATGTGTGAACAGTTAGTTCTTATTAGTCCTGAATAGGGCATGTGTATTTACAGAGGTAAGCACGTGAGGCAATGCCGAAAAACTCAGACAGAAAGTATATGGAAGAAATCCTCCAGCTCACCTGACACTTGATGTATGTGTCGTGGTCATCGCACGGACTCTCGTGTCGGCGCACGATGGGTGTAGGCAGGCAAAGGCAAGGGGCTGAGTCCAGCGATGAAGAGGTTAAAATGGAAACTAGTTCCAAGTTTACTAAAGTTTCAATTAAAAAGGTCCAGTAGGTTGGAATCCTAGTGTGCAGACAGGAGTATGTAACGGTCCAGTCTTGGGGCCTACGCGTTTCACACGTTAAGCACGTCCTTAATCATGGCTGTTTAAAGTTTTAGATGCTGGGGCCCTGGTTTTTATATGCAACGAGTATTCTTGTGGTCAACTAATGATGGAACTATGCATATGTTGATGTTGTTTGTTTTAATTAAATGATGAATCAATTTGGGGGAGGGCCCTTAGTATCTATGCGCTGGATCGAGATCTGGAGTGCAGGGAGTGTAGGGAAGAAAAAATGAAGAAAATTCAAGTGAATGTAAATAGATGGCTAAAAAAAGTCGTAATATTGTGTGGATTGCATAACAAAAAGCACATGTTATGTATGCAAAAATATTGTCCTTCACCCCTCCACACGAGTATTCTACGATAATGTTTTATTTCCCAGCAGTTACCCATGTAGAACTTCTAAATGCACTGGCTTGCGTTCCAGTGACTAATCGCAAGTTGACACGCAATCAAGTTTAACCAGCTGTACAAACCGGAACTCATGCATATAAAAACCAGGGCCCCAGCATCTAAAACTTTAAACAGCCATGATTAAGGACGTGCTTAACGTCTGAAACGCGTAGGCCCCAAGACTGGACCGTTACATACTCCTGTCTGCACACTAGGATTCCAACCTACTGGACCTTTTTAATTGAAACTTTAGTAAACTTGGAACTAGTTTCCATTTTAACCTCTTCATCGCTGGACTCAGCCCCTTGCCTTTGCCTGCCTATCCACATGTATCATAAGCCTGTGCGCTACAAGTCATGTAGTTCTTAGCTGCTAGATGAACGAGTAGTTGTAGACTGTATGGTATTAGAATTGGGCCGCGGCTGCTCCGTTATTCACAGTGAGCTGTGCCATATCTGGAGTATTAAAAATTTACTCTACTGTACAGAGCTCTCTCTGCCTAGCACATTCATATTCTTAAGTATGTATAAAATCGGTGGGAAAAAAACACCAGACATACCTTTTGCGGGTATTCCCAGTTTCTTCCGATTCCACTTGAATGGGGATGAGCGACAATACCAGATATAGTCCATGTGTAGCGCTGGCAGCCATCGCTCTCCGATATCCGGCTTCTCCTAGCTGCCGCCAGCATCTATTACCTTCTTGTCTGCGTCCAGCTCCTCCTCCTCACAAGAACCTCACTTACAGTCTGCACAACGACTAAACTCTCATTAAGCCAGATGGTCGTTGTTCTTTGCCAGATTCCTACTTAATTTCTGTCCTGCAGATAAAAATATAAAGGCCGATGCACTCTCTCAGTTGTTTGAGACAGATGACTCAGAAGAGGATCCTCAACATATCATTGACCCTTCCTGGATTATTTCTGTGAACCCTGTGCAGATTAAAGACATTCCTTCTGGTAAAACCTTTGTTCGTCCTACTGACAGGAAGAAAATTCTCCTCTGGGCTCATAATTCCAAGGTAGCAGGGCACTCTGGTATCAGTAAGACTCAGGACTTTATTTCTCATCATTACTGGTGGCCCACACTTCCCAAAGATGTTGTGGACTATGTCTCTTCATGTGCCAACTGTGCCCAAAACAAAGATACCCATTTCAAACCTGCGGGTCTACTCCAACATCTGCCTGTTCATGATGGTCCTTGGCAACGTATTGCTATGGATTTTATTACCGATCTTCCTCCTTCTGCTTGTTGTACAACTGTCTGGGTCGTGGTGGATTGTTTTTATATGATGGCACATCTTGTTCCTGTCTGGCTTCCCCTCAGCTCCTCGTCTGGCAAATTTCTTTATTCAACGTTTTTGTCTACACGGACTGCCTCTCCATATCGTGTCTGATAGGGGTGAACAATTCACGTCTAAGTTCTAGAGAGCCCTGTGTAAACTCTTGGATGTAAAATTGGACTGTACTATTGCATATCACCCACAATCCAACAGCCAAGTTGAAAGGATCAATAAAGTGCTAGAAAATGATCTTCGTCATCTCATATCTTTTCAACAAAACAATTGGGAGCATCTTCTTCCATGGAACAAATTCTCTGACAATAATCACATGAGTCTTTTGCTTCTTCTCCATTTTTTATTGTTTACAGCCAACATCCACGTGTTTCTCTCCCTGTACCAGCTACATCTCAAGTGCCTGCAACCAATTCTTCGTAAGCTTTCTTCAAATCTGGCAGCAAACCAAGTCCGCGATCCTGCAGGCAGTGAATCGCATGAAGAAATATGCAAATAGGAAGAGTAGACTTCCTCCTCAGTTTTTTCCCGGAGTCAAAGTCTGGTTGACTTAAAAAAATATTCATCTGAAAATTCCCTCCTACAAATTCGCTCCCAGATTTCTCGTTCCCTTTGAATTTCTGCAACAAATCAATCTTACAAGTTACATCTACCCTCTACTCTCAAGATTCCCAACTCCTTCCATGTTTCCCTCCTGAAGCCTGTGATCCTCAACTGGTACAGTAAATCTCCTGGCTCTGCAAACGTTCCCACCGGTTCTTCTGACATCTTCGAGGTCAAGGAAATCCTTGACTAATAGAAGGTAGGTGGGAACACCTTCTACCTGGTAGATTGGATGGGTTTTGTTCCTGAGGAGGGGTCTTGGGTGTTGTTCTGGTGTTGTATTTATGTACCTAGCTTGGTTCTGGTATTGTATTTATGTACTGAGCTTCATTCTGTTGTTGTATTTATGTACTGAGCTTTGTTCTGGTGCTGTATATATGTGCTGACCTTGGTTCTGGAGCTATATTTATGTACTGAGCTTTGTTCTGGTGCTGTATATATGGACTGAGCTTTGTTCTGGTGCTGTAATTATGTACTTAGCTTGGTTCTGGTGTTGTATTTATGTACTGAGCTTGGTTCTGGCACCGTATCTGTGCATTAGCCAGGAGATTTTTTGCAGCTTACTACGCCAGCTGTACTGTCCTTCTCACAGTGCACAGCCTAAATAAATGGGTTGAGCACTCTTAGGGTTTTGGATGTGCGCATATAGGTCTATATGTAATGGCTGAATGCTTATGTAATTATATACATAGTATCAATATCCAGTTAAACATTCCGGACTGGGAATTTCTTTATTCAGATTTCACTTTAATATAGGGTGTATTTTGAATATCGCTTTATTTGATTATTAGAATAATTTTCCATGGCACGATAAACCGCGAGACACCGAAATCCCCCCCCCCCCTCCAGGCGCATATGTCCTTGTGGGCAAAACAGAGAACCTGTTGTTAAAAAATTTAACCCCACCCCTGCCGGGCGCCACCACAAACTACGTCCTGGCACAATCCAAAGGAAATGTGGGCAGCACAGTAGAACAAAAACCTCCAGGGTATCAGGGTGCAGGCCTCCAGGGATCCGACTTGAAAATCCCCAAATGTAGACAAATTGGAAAGAGAGGCAGCACTCCAAAGGTCAAAATAGAATAAATGTATTCACCCATCAGTGAAAAAGGTAGAACGTTTCAGCTGCTCGAAGCAGCCTTTGTCAAGCATCTGAAATGTTGTACCTTTTTCACTGATGGGTGAATACATTTATTCTATTTTGACCTTTGGAGTGCTGCCTCTCTTTCAAATTTGTCTACGTCCTGGCACAGACGCTAATGTTGGAACATTGCCTGCAGCGGCGCCAGGGAGTGCAGAAACGGGGAGATGTGAGTATCTGTACGTCTGATCTGGGTTTTGTATAGGGACTAGTAGTCTGGTCTGGGGTCTGTTTAAGGGATAGTAGGCTTCTCTGGAGTCTGTATAGGGGATGGTAGCTGCCCGGAAGTGCAGGCACAGGGAGAGGTGAGTATATGTACATCTGGTCTGAAGTCTGCATTGGGGATAGTAGTCTGGTCTGCGGTCTGTATTAATGGGATGGTTGTCTGGTCTGGGGTCTGTATTTAGTTGAGTCTGGTCTGGAATCTTTATTTAGGGGAAGTTTGAACTGCAGTCTTTATTTAGGGGAACTGAGATCCATATTTTTTAGGGGGTTTGGTCTGGTGTCTGTAATAGAAAAAGTGCACGAGGTGCACATAGCAACAATCAGAAATAGTAAGGCAGTAATCTGATTGGTTACTATAGCCAAATGTCTAATGTTTTTTTCCTGCGCTTATTCTTATAAATAAGGGAATTCAGGGCACATTTATAATATTAAATGGTATGTCAGCCTGAAGCTGCAGGATAACATGTTTTGTAAAGGTGTGTGGCATAAAAAGAGGGGCATGACTTACATAATATAAATTGGCTCCCTGGTAGCATTTCCAAAAGTTGGCAAGTATGTCCAATACACAGCTTGGATGCCATAGGATAAAATTCAGCTGACTGAGAATGGGTAGAGATTCTTGTAAGATGATGCTCTAGAACCTAAATTGAAGGAGCAGACTTTACACTTTGATTTTCGGGGTATAGAGACATTTTTGCAACTGAGCTCGTATTGTATTGACCCGCTGAATAAAGTTAGCGTTGTTTTAATTGCATGGTGAATTCTGTAAAAACGAAGTGCATAAAACAATGGAGGAATATCTGTTTTTCATTTTCGACCCCATAAATAATTTTGTTCCCATTTCCAAGTACATTATATGGTACAATAAATGGTGCAATGAAAAACGACAACTCGTCCTGCAAAAATAAAGCCCTCATAATACTATATCGACGGTAACATAAAAAAGTTATGGCTTTTGGAATGTGGGGAGGAAAAAATGTAATAAAAAATATGACAAATAGCTGCGGCGGGAAGGCGTTAAAAAATATACTATGTTCAGATAAAGATTCAGATGGATTGCTATAGGCAGCTAATCATAGACTCATATTAACCACAATCTCTTTGAAGTTGCTAATATTTTTATTCTGATACTTAGGCTCTATTCACACGACAGTGTCCGAGTGTCGGCCGATAAAAACTACAGTTTTGGACCGTTTTACCCGGCCGTTTTGCATCCTTTGTGCATCCGTTCCGAATCCTTTCCGGGCTGTGTTGCCATTTTTAACGACCGATTTTGACCCGTTTTGCATCCATTTTTTTCCTGTCCGTTTTAAAATCGGATGAATTTTTTTGACACACACTTCCCTCTGTAGATAATGCCGCACACTGCCCTCTGTAGATACTGCCACAGCCCCCTGTAGGTAGTGCCACACAGCCCCCTGTAGGTAGTGCCACACAGCCCCCTGTAGGTAGTGCCACACAGCACCCTGTAGGTAATGTCACACAGCCCCCTGTAATGCCACACTGCCCCCTGTAATGGCACACAGCCCCGTGTAGGTAATGCCACACAGCCCCCTGTAGGTAATGCCACACAACCCCCATAGGTAATGCCATATATGGACACAGTGACGTCAGGCATTTCTGAAGCGGAATCCCCGACCCTGTGGCCGGTGTCTCCACTCCAGTGGAAGTCCCTGACTTGACTGTGTCCATATATGGACACAGTGACGTCAGGCACTTCTGAAGAGGAATCTCCAATCTCCGGCCACTCCTTCTCACATGCACTTCGCACTGTGAGGAGGAGAAGGAGAGCGAGCGAGCGACGGAAGACACGGCCGTCCAGGGGTGAACCTAGCCCCTCTGCTGCCTGAGGCGAACTATAAAAAGGCGCCCCCCCAATCTATCTGAGTTTTCTCATTACTACCTTTACACATCAAACACGCAATATATAAAAAAAAATTAAATAGGAAAACATTTGTTGTTTATTTGTAAAGTGCTGTTTAATGTATAGAGAAGATTTAAAGAACTCTTTTTACTGTATTACTTTAGTATCATAGATCAGCAACGCAGCATTAACACTGAAAATGATTTAACATCTTCTATGTCCCCCTTTTTATTACCTAATTGACTTATGATTTTTAACCGAATTCAGTGGCCCAGCGTGGTCGGCATGATGCAGTGACGTCATCGTGCCGGGCAGTTGACGTCATCGGCGTGCTCCCGATCTCTTGTAGGCCTCAGGCCTAAACCAGGCTGTGGCCTACAAGAGCAAACGGCGGAGCAGGGGTTTCTATTGTGGCAAATTATTATTTTTGTTACATTTTATACTGCTAACTTTTTTTTGGTAGGTTCCGCTGGACCGTTTGGACTACGTCATAGATTCATTGGACTACTTCAATGATCTACTTTAAAAAAAAAAAAAATTGTGAAAGAGGGTTTCATGGGGGAGTTTCGATTTCAATTAAAAAAATTCTTATGTCTGTTTTTTTTTAATACTTTATTATGGCCTTAGTAATGGCAGCTGTCTGATTGACAGCGTTCAATTACTAAGGCTGGGGCTTAGCATTAGCCAGTAAAAAGGCTATCACTAACCCCTATTGTTACCCCGGTTCCCACTGCCGCCAGGGATACCGGGAAGAGTCGAGTACGATTCAGTACCTGGCCATCTGAAACGATTGTTAGGCCACAGGCTGGTATTATCAGGCTGGGAAGGGCCAAAAAAGTGGCCCATCCCACCCTGGGGATGCTAGGCTGCAGCTGCTTTATTGTATCTGGCTGGTTATGAAAAATTGGGGAAACCCCTCGTCATTTTTTAAAAATAAATTGAAAAAAAAATTACGTGAGATCCCCTCCATTTTTCATAGCCAGCCAGATACAATAAAGCAGCAGCAGCAGCAGCCTAGCATCACCAGGGTGGGAAGGGCCATGGTTTTTGGCCCAAGTACCCTTCACTTCAGATGGTCGGGTGCTGGATCGTACCCAGCTCTTCCCGGTACTCCTGGTGGTGGTGGGTACCGGGGTAATAATAGGGGTTAGTGACGGCCTTATTACTGGCTAACACTAAGCCCCTTATTAGTAATGGACGCTCTCGATCAGACAGCAGCCATTACTAAGGCGGTAATGAAGTATTAAAAAACAGAGACATAAAGTAATTTATTTTATTGAAATGACAACTCTTCCACACAATCCACTTTAACCATTTTATTTAAAAAAAATAAAAGAAAAAAGCTTACATCAGCGAAGTAGTCCAACGAATCTACGACGTAGTCCAAATGGTCCAGCGGAACCTGCAAAACAAAAATTAGCAGTATGAAGAATAAAAATAAAGTTGGCTGCGCCCGCCGACATATGAGTGAAATAGCTACCTTCGGGAACATATTAAAATAATTAGAAAAATTAGGCCCATAAATTAAAACCTATCAAATAAAAAATAATAATTAGAACACCTTTCTTTTAAAGAGAACCTTTCACCTCCCCATACATGTGCAGCTGAGTGCAGCATGTAATGGGGAGGGCTGCACAAACTCTGGGGCACTTTAAATTTTTTTCCTAGCCTCCTTCGTTCTTTAGATATCAGTGCTGTAATATTTGGTGACCGATATTTAAATAACCCCCTGAACTGTCAATGGGGAGGTAATTGGCAAGGGGGCGTGTAACATCGCCATGACACTGTCCAATCAGCTAAAGACAGTTTCAGAGCAAGACCTGGACAGAGAGCGCGTGCGCGCGAGCGCGCAGCTCCGCCACCACTAAGGAACAGAAGAAGAGTGTGAATTCTTCTTCTTCTGTTTCATGGCATCGGAGCTGTGCGCACACGCACGCTCTCACTCTTTAGCTCTCGGCAGACAAGGACGACAAGACTGATCTCTCACCTGAGATCACAGTCTTGTACTTGCCTGCCGAGAGCTGAAGAGTGAGAGCGTGCGTGCGCACATGCTCTCCTCTCTCCATCTCTTGCTGTTGACATTGTCCGTAGCTGATTGGACAGTGTCACAGCGATGTTACACGCCCCCTTGCCATTTACCGCCCCATTGGCAGTTCATGGGGTTATTTAAATATCGGCGCCAAACATTACGGCACCGATATCTAAGTAAGGAAAGAGGGTAGGAAAAAAAAATGTCAAGTGCCCCAGAGTTTGTGCAGCCCTGACCATTACATGCTGCACTCAAATGCAAATCTGTGGGCAGGTGCAAGGTTCTCTTTAAAGTGTAACAACTTTTTTAAAAACTTTTGACATGTCTGAAGTTTTGATCAGTGGGGTCCGAACACTGAGACCCTCCACTAGTCGCTAAAACGAAGCAACAGAAGTGCTCGGGTGAGCGGTGTGCCGCTTCAATTCTGTTTGGCTTTCCTTGGAGCAGTGTACGGGCTCAATAGAAAGTCTAGGAGTCCATACACCGCTCACTCGGCTGAAAGTCGATCATAAATTAAGCGGCATAGCGCTCACCCGAGCACTTCTGCTGCTTCGTTTTAGCGATCGGTGGGGGCCTCAGTGCTCGGTCCCCCACCGATGAAAACTTCGGACATGTCCCTATGATATATAAAGATATCTATTACTGCGATTGGTGCAAGTTTTAATTACTTTTTATTGAAAATGATTTGTACTTTTTGAGATACAGCTGCTTTGTATCCTGTACACAGAGCAGCTGTATATAGTGCTGAGACCTGAATCCATTAGGTCGCCTATTACCGATCACATCTAAGTTATGAACTTAGATGTGATTGGTAACAGCTCGATCCTGCAGGACCCGCTGACCTGACGGATACAGGATACAGCGCTATATACATTATATAATATATTTATTTTAATTAGCGGGGGCAGGTTTATGGGGAAGGATTATGGCCTGTTCACATCAGCGTTGGCTTTCCGTTCCGGGGTTCCGTGGGAGGTTTCCGTCGCGTGAACCCCGCAACGGAAAGTCAAACTGAAACCACAGCTTCCGTTTCAGTCACCATTGAAATCAATGGTGACGGAAACATTGCTAATGGTTTCCGTTCGTCACCATTCCGGCAGGTTTCCGTTTTTGTGACGGAATCAATAGCGCAGTCGACTGCGCTAATGGTGACGGAAACGGAAGCTGTGGTTTCAGTTTGACTTTCCGTTGCGGGGTTACCTTCAACGGAATGCCAGAACGGAAAGCCAACGCTGATGTGAACAGGCCCTAAGGCTTCTTTCACACTAGCATTAATATACGTTTACCGCTCTTCCGTCAGAGGAAGAGAGGATCGATACGTTAAACGTAAAGCAACGGTTCCATTAGAATTACCATTGCTTTCAATGGTAATTCTTTTGTATCAGTTGCTTTCCGTTTGTCTCCGTTCGCTAAGTTTCCGTTTTTTTTAAAGGAAACAAAAGTGCAGTCTGCAGCACTTTTGTTTCCATTCAAAAGAACGGAAACCTAGTGAACGGAGACAAATGGAAAGCAACTGATACAAAAGAATTACCATTGAAAGCAATGGTAATTCTAATGGAACCGTGCTTTCCGTTTAACGTATCGATCCTCTCTTCCTCTGACGGAAGAGAGGTAAACGTATATTAATGCTAGTGTGAACAAAGCCCAATACAAGATATTAATATTAAAATAAAAAACCACATCTGGGATTTGACCCAGCAACCTTCCATGTGTAAGTCAGACAACCTAACCACTACACTATAGAAGCTGTCATAGATAATGCCTGTGAAACTGTAGTTGTTGAGGGTTTACTATTAGTCTCTCCTGTCTCTGCTGCGTGTGGGTGGTGACTGGTCAGAGACTCACAGTCAGACTGGCTGCCGCAGCTGCCGCATTCAGTGTGCACTGTGAGTGACTGTGAGACTCACCAGTCACAGCCCTGTTTGTAGCTTTCCCACGCTAATTAAGCACAGGAAAGCTACAAAGCCAGGAGTATACTGCAAGGGGGGGGGGGGCGTTTTACTGACAGCAGAGGGCTCTATAGGGGGGAATTATCCCCCCACCATAGAGCCCTGACTAGTTACTATACTGAAAGGTTAGGGGGGTCTGAGCATCTGACTGACTGCTCTAAAGGGGGGGCAGAATCCCCCCCTATAGAGCTCTCTGCAGTAAGTCAGACGCTCAGACCCTCCCCCACCCACACTAATCCTTTCATTATAGTGATGTGAGGGCTCTATGGGGTGGATTATTCCAGCCCCATAGAGCCCTCTGCTGTCGGTAAAATGCCCAGACCCCCCTTGCAGTATACTCACGTCACGGGTCACGGTCCCAGCAAGGCAGGAACTTACCTCTGCTGCTCGTCGCTCCTCCTGCAGACTTGCTCCTCTCTGGCTGCATGTGCTGTGTGCAGCGTCAGAGAGGAGGAGGAGTATTACAGACGTTCGGCACGTCTCTCCCCGGTCCAGTCCGTCCCGGGCTGAAAATGCCGCCCCCCCCGTTTTGGTAGGTGGTGCCGCCTGAGGCCGTCGGCTCACCTGGCCTCATGGCAGATGCGGCACTGCGGCCGTCACTCAGGACACATTCCAGTGATGGCTGTGTTTTGCCCGGCCCCATAGACTTCTATAGGAGCCGGGCGGGCAGGAGATCGGCCGAAAATAGGGCATATCCCATTTTTTTGACTGCCGGGTTTCCCTAGTGAAAGTAAACAAATTTCATACTTACCGGCCGTTGTCTTGGTGACGCGTCCCTCTTTCGGCATCCAGCCCGACCTCCCTGGATGACGCGGCAGTCCATGTGACCGCTGCAGCCTGTGATTGGCTGCAGCCGTCACTTAGACTGAAACGTCATCCTGGGAAGCCGGACTGGAGACAGAAGCAGGGAGTTCTCGGTAAGTATGAACTTCTATTTTTTTGACAGGTTGCTGTATATTGGGATCGGTAGTCACTGTCCAGGGTGCAGAAACAGTTACTGCCGATCGCTTAACTCTTTCAGCACCCTGGACAGTGACTATTTACTGACGTCTCCTAGCAACGCTCCCGTAATTACGGGAGCCCCATTGACTTCCTCAGTCTGGCTGTAGACCTAGAAATACATAGGTCCAGCCAGAATGAAGAAATGTCATGTCAAAAAAGCAAGACGCATCCGCAGCACACATAACATGTGCATGACAGCTGCGGACTTCATTGCGGAATTTAGAATCTCCATTGAAGTCAATGGAGAAATTCCGCCATGAGTCCGCAAACAGTCCGCCACTGGTCCGCAACAGACAGAGCATGCTGCGGACACCAAATTCCGCTCCGCAGCCTATGCTCCGCAGCGGAATTTTACGCCTCGTCTAAACAAACATTTCTAAATAGAAGTGGAAGTCAATGGAGAAACGGCTCCGCTGCGGATTAACGCTGCGGAGTGTCCGCAGCGGAATTCAAGTGAAATTTCACCACGTGTGAACCCAGCCTAAAACCACGTTCAGATGTGACGGATTTGCTGTGAATTTCTGCAACAAGGTGCAAAACTCTCTTCACTCGTAGCAGATTATTGTGCTGTGAATTTCTGGGCATGCAGATTTTCAGATCCGCAGCATGCCTATTATGTTTCGGATGCAAATCCACTGCAAAACCAACATGTGGATGTGCAACGGATGAGATGAAAAATAAGTGGCAAAAACAAATCTGCATCTGAACTCACCCTAAGCATTTTGTCAGCCAAAATTGACAAACCAAAGAAAGTTCCTTCATTGTACATTACAAATGTGAAAAGTAAAAAATATTGTAATGACGGCTCCTCTTCTGATTTCAGTCAGTGCAGTGTTATCATGAAGACCTTCAGTGGATTAAATCACCAAATACATATATTGATAAATTAGTGTGACTATTTAATTCAGTTAAGATGTAGGTATTGTTGCCTTTGCTGATTTGGATACTCGCAAGGCCTCCATGAAAATCTTGCAAATGATAAAAATCAGAAGGGGACATATCATCAGTATCTCTCAGCAGTAGTGCAGCCTCAAATTTTGCTCCTAAAACTTGAAGTGTCTGCATTTCTTCACTGGCAAATTATTATTTTCATGTTTTTTTGTTACATGTTTTTAGGTCACTGTAGGGCTATTACAATTTTACAATTTTGAATGCAACATCATTACATTCAAAATTATTTCTATAACGTAAAAACAATGTGGGGCATTATGGGTAGTGGAAGACGGAGCTGAGCAAACAGTCCATCATTCATAGGTGTAAGCCCCTATTGGGTCCAACCCCAAAATAATAATTTTTGTGCAGAATTTTGAAGCCGTACAGAAAATATTTTCCATTATGCAGCACCAAAGACAAATTGCATAGATACAATATATAAGAAGTGTAGGAATTTTTCATTCAGAAAACCCACCACAGAGCGCCACTTCCTCCAGAAGAGTTCCACAGATTAAAAGCAGAAGTGTTGTTAAAAATGAGATCATTTTGTTTATGAGTGGATACAAAGTGCTCAGTATTTAGTCTCATTACATCATATCGGAATGGCGGTACATCTGGTTAATGTACATTACAAAATGATTACAGCCGTTCTCTGTTCATACTCTTTATACTCTATGTTAACTAGAGAATTAGACTTTTCACAGAGAGTGAATGGGGAGCGGTTTTGGAGTTTATGAAAAGTCATGACTTCTTAGAATTTCAAGGATTTATATGATTCTTTAGAAGACTGAAGATTATAGAAGAAACAGGCAGAAATGTGATTAAATGTAAGGAAATGTGTTATGTGGGACTGGCTGGATCATTAGTCACCATGGTCCAGATGTTAGGTTTGGGTCAATGGGACTGTTCTCTGTTCATGTCCTTTAGAGCATACTGCAATTTACAGAGGTCTTGGTGAAAAACATTATTTTCCAATATTTGCCTTAAATATGACGTCAGCTCTCCCGATACCGTATGTCTGTTTTAGCAAATCTTGTATTTCCCAGGAAGTATCAGTTCTGGAGAATATTTTCTTAAAATTCTGTTTTGAGCTGTACTTCAGTTCTTCCCCCTAGAATTATTTAAATAAATTGACAACAAGGCGTTACCATTCCCCTTGTCAATATGGTGTGTCCCTACACAGTCTGACATTGTAAGCATCGATTTGACAGTTCTAGACTGTAATACCCAGTGAAAAATGTATTTATACACTTATAGGAGGAATTACAGAGGCACATCACAACGCAGAGTCCTAAGAGATTTTGTAGTTTTATTTTATTTAGAATATATATACTAAGGGTATGTTCACACGCAGAATCCAAAACGGCTGAAAATGACAGAGCTGTTTTCAAGGGAAAACAGCCTCTGATTTTCAGCCATTTTTGAAGCTGAAAATGAAGCTTCTTATAGGCTATGTTCACACGCTTAACAAATAAATGGCTGTAAATACGGAGCTGTTTTCAAGGGAAAACAGCCTCTGTTTTTCAGCCGTTTTTTAAGCAACTTGCCTTTTTAGCTGCTTTTTTACGGCCGCTTTTTAGCTGTTTTCCTATTGAGACAATGAAAAACGGCTCCAAAAATGTCTTATGAAGTGACATGCACTTCTTTTTTACGGGGCATTTTTTTACGTGCAGTTTTAAAAAAGGCGTGCAAAAAAATGCCCCGTGGGAACGGAACGCCGTTTTCCCATTGAAATCAATGGGTAGATGTTTGGAGGCGTTCAGCCCCCGTATTTTCAGCCATTTTTTGGAGCGTTTACTGCCCGAAAAACGGCTGAAAATAGGCCGTGTGAACATACCCTTAATTTGAAGCTTCTTTGGATGCTTTTTTTGAGGTGTTTTTAATAGTGTCAATGGAAAATCAGCACCAAAAATCCCTCAAGAAGAGACCTGCTACATTTTTTTTATGAGGCTTCTTTTTACGAGGCGCATTTTGAATTCAGCAGCGTAAAAATACACCTCATCTGAACAGCACAGTGCATTTCCCATTGAAATCAACGGGAAACTGCAGGCTTATTTTAAGTTTAGTTTGGAGAGCTATACAAGACTTTTCTGCTCCAAAATCAGCCTAAAAATAAGCAGTGTGAGCATACCCTAAAACTAACATGTCAGGAAAAATTAAAACTTTATCTGTTATAGCTAAGATTTTGTGTTTGTTCAACACTGCTTAGTCATCAGGCATATCCCCCCTTTTGAGAACTATTTTGCAATTTATATATAGGTATATATATAAGGTTGTGTTCTACTAATTTTGTACTGTGGTCCTTCGGGTGCAGGTGTAGCCTTCCACGCCAGTGTAATTTGACAAAGACTTAGCACTCCAATGTAGTTTTGCAAAATATGATATTTATTAATCCATATAATAAGTAGTGAACCAATTAATTAACGTTTCGGTCTTCGTTCAGACCTTCATCAGACACTACAATATAATGTAATACAAAATCAAATTAACATCGTCCATCTCCCCTTTTGTGGACCTGAAACATTTGGGTCTCAAGAGGAGAAGTATTTTCATGCCACTGAAGAATTCCCCAGCAGTAGAAGTGTTCATCAAACTTGTGATGCGAGATGTTGAGAATTAGTAGGGTATGTTCACATGCAGTGACCAAAAACGTCTGAAAATACGGAGCTGTTTTCAGGCGAAAACTGCTCCTGATTTTCAGAAGTTTTTGTAGCAACTCTCGTTTTTCGCTGCGTATTTTGCGGACGTTATTGGAGCTGTTTTTCAACGGAGTCAATGAAAAACGGCTCCAAAAACGTCCCAAGAAGTGACATGCACTTCTTTTTCATGGGTGTCTTTTTATGCGCCGTATTTTGACAGCGACGTGTAAAATTACACCTCGTGGGAACAGAACACCGTAAAATCCATTGCTAGCAATAGGCAGATGTTTGTAGGCGTAATGGAGCCATCTTTTCAGAAGTAATTCGAGGCGTAAAACGTGCGTGTGAACATACCCTTACAAGGACATCAACAGGGGTTTCCTCAGATGTTGGAGTAATCTAAACACATTGGACAGGAAAGCACTCAAACACCTAATTAGTTACAGAAATATCATTATAAAACCAGCTGATAAGGGGGGTGCCATGGTAGTTAAGGATAGGAAAGATTATATCACTGAGATCCAACAACAACTGGGGGACACCATGGTGTACCGCATATTGCAACATAATACCACATCTTCCGTCAGGGACAAAATTAAACCTACTTTGGAATACCATAGCAGCCTAGGTACTATCAACAAATGAGAAATTAATGTCTCACCCTATTATTCCAATGTTCTATGTACTCCCAAAAGTGCATAAAATACTAAATAATCCCCCGGGACGCCCATTTGTGGCATCAACAGACTCTATTTTATCCCCATTGTCTATACTATTGGAGAAGATTCTTCCTGCCTTGGTCAAACAGATGAAGTCCTTCCTGTTAGCCACTTCCATCTTTCTCAGCCACCTTAGAGAGATTAAGGAAATAGAACCATCAGACCTTTCAGTAACATTAGACGTTAAAAGCCTATACACTTCTATAAAACATAAGTAGGGTCTTGAAGCAGTAGACAAAATGCTCAGGAAGTCAGGACTTCACTGCCGGGCAATTAACTTTTACATGGACATGGTTTCACCCCGTCTCCTCCAGGAGCAAGTAGAACATGTGCTGTATATCTGATACGAACGCAGGGGAGCTCGAAACAAAATAGCGTACATCAACACTGACAGCTCTATCGCTGCCTATGCAAAACAAAGAACTGTATAGTTCCAACATTCTATTCTTGATGAGAAACAATTCTCCTAATTGCATATCCTACATAGCAGACCATTAGGTAACAATGCAGTCCCCCATACAGAAAATGAACAGTAAATGAACAATAAAAACACAGGGGAAGAGTATGTGTCATTTTTTTCTTCATTTCTCCAGTGTCAAAATACCCAATATATGTATCCCCATCGGGGGTGCCTATAGTACACCTCACCATGGACTATATAAGAATGGGGTTAGGGCGACCACTGGATTCCGTCTCAGCCCTGTCACCAGAGGAAAGATAGGGTCCAAAAACCCACGGGACACATTGACCTTTGTAAAACTCCCCTGATGTAGATATGTGTAATTACAAAGAAATTAATCTTTTGGAGTCCGCTTCCCATCTCCCTCTAACACCCTAAATGGTGGGTATTCTTAGAAATGTCACATCTCCAGAAAGTCCCTGTAAAATACGGCTAGCTTCCTCATGGGTATAGGTAAACACTTGTGGTGAAATTCCAGTTATGTTCTGACATGAAATTTACAATGGCTTTTTCTGAATTCTCCATAGAATTCCTTGACACACAGATTCAACTATCTGGGGGCTCTCTAACTACAGATTTATTCAAAAAAAAGACAGATAGAAATAGTTTATTGCACTACAAGAGTGGACATCCCAGGGCAATGCTTAAATCTTTGCCCTTCATTCAACTACTTAGGGTTCGGAAGATTGTGATAAATTATCTGATCGACTTGAGAAAGGTTCAGATGTGAACTGAAACGCCGCTCACTTCGTGGTGAATAAACCCACAACTCTCCTATGTAAACTGAAGTCCTGGTGCTGTTACTCGTTTCTATTTTTTGCCTATATATATATATATATATATATATATATATATATATATATATATGGACAGTGTATTCTAATAATCCCACAACTACAGACATTTGTATTTTATTGTGTGTTGTTCATAGTGGGATTAAACCCCTTCAAGTACCTAATACTTATAGCAGTAGTTGGGGAGGTGCATCAGATAGTGTAAAGATTCCTTTATATGGTAAAATGCTGGTTGATTGCAGCCACCACTAGGAGGAGCCTAGGAGCTTATGGCATGCTATTTATACATTGAACTCAATAATATAACAGTACACAGTAGGTTTTTATCCATTTCCTCCCTATTGTAAGTAGATTTAGCAGTAATGCATATTTATTTATATTTAGTGGTTTAGGTTACAATAGTGTTCGCAGTGTGCTGTCGCCATTCTTTGTCTGCTGTATATTTACAGTCACAGGTGTTCTTGCACCTGCATACACATTTTATATAATTTTGTTGGAATGTGCAGTTCAAACTTTTGCGTTGTTTATGTGATCCATATTTGTGGGGTTAGTGACTGCCTCCATTTTTTGTTCTTTGTTCTTGCACTCCTCCCATTCTGCCCTGGGTGGTTTTAATTAGTTTAATGCTGGTTCCTACCATCCCCAGGTATATATGTAGGCTTAGTCCCAGTTCTGGGTGTATGTGCAGAGTAGGTCCCCACCTTATAGAGCTTGCCCTGTCGTGTAAGGTGGGAGAAGACTTTTTGATCAAAATGTGCACTAAGAAACTCCCTATTGTAAGTAGATTTAGTAGTAATGCATATTTATTTATATTTAGTGGTTTAGGTTACATTGGTGTTCGCAGTGTGCTGTCGCCATTCTTTGTCTGCTTTAACCGTTTCCCGATCGCCCACTGTAAATTCACGTCGGGGCTAGCTGGGCTCTGTGCAGCACCGACGTGAATTCACAGTAGGTGTTAAAAGCACGATCGGGTGTCTCAGAGTAGCGCTGACACCCGTATCGTGCTGTTAACCCCTGCCTCTGGTCCCGGAGACATGATCGAGACCTGATTGGTTCAGGTCCCGATCATGTGATCACAGGGAAATTTTCCCGGGGACCGATTGCGGGTGCGGCCGTCGGTTTGTCAGTTTGACTCTCAGCATTACACTGACCGTTTATCATACATTACACTACCTAGAGCCCGATCTGCAAAAAACAAGCCCTTACACAGCTTTTTTGATTGAAAAATAAAAAGTTATGGCTCTCAGAATATGGTGACAAAAAATAAATTATTTTATAGAAAAGTGATTTTATTGCGCAAATGCCACAAAACATTAAAAAAAAACTATATACATATGGTATTGCCGTAATTGTATTGACACGCAGAATAAAGTAAAATGTCATTAATAGCCCACGGTGAACACTAAAAAAAAAAGGACAAAAAACATTGTAAGAATTTATGTTTTTTGTCACCTTGCTTGGTGATTTATGGGGTCTATCTAGTACAGAAGGCCCTCAAAGCCACTTCAGAACTGAACTGGTCCTTAAAAAATAGCTTTTTGAAATTTTCTTGAAAATATGAGAAATTGCTGCTAAAGTTCTAAGCCTTGTAACGTCCTAGAAAAATAAAATAATGTTCAAAAAACAATGCAAATATAAAGTAGGCATATGGAATATGTGAAATAGTAACTATTTTGTGTGGTATTACTATCTGTTTTACAAGCAGATAGATTTAAAATTAGAAAAATCATAACTTTTGCAAATTTTCTTTCAATTTTGGGATTTTTCACACATAAGCAATGAATTTATTGACCAAATTTTTCCACGAACATAAAGTACAATATGTCACAAGAAAACAATCTTAGAATCACTTCGATAGGTAAAAGCATTCCAGATGTTATTACCACATAAAATGACACATGTCAGATTTGAAAAAATGCGGCTGATCCTGAAGGCCAAAATGAGCTCGGTCCTGAAAGGGTTAAGTTCCCTCTAGTGGTAGCTAAAGGCAGCCAGAATGCTTTAATTTAACTCCATGCAGGGGATTTGGAGCTCTGTATTATAAGAAAACGGAGTTCCGACTGCCGTAAAGAATAAGATACATTACCAAATTCCTCTCTGTACAATATTGGACCTAGAAATTACATAGTATTAAAAGGTTCTATCCTTCTATCTATCTAGGTACAAGAATAGGCAGCACTCCGAATAATAATGAAAAAGTGGTTTACTTTATTCGCCCTGGTGCAACGTTTCGGCTCTAATACTTTAGTTTTTCTCAAGCTGGATCGGAGTGCTGCCTATTCTTGTACACATATGTATTGAGGTGGGAAATTTGGTCAGATCCCTGAGGCATACACCCATCCATAATCTCTGCTGGTGCTGCTGGACAGTGGATCTATCCATCCATCCATCCATCCATCCATCTATCCATCTATCCATCTATCCATCTATCCATCTATCTATCTATCTATCTATCACACAAAAAAAGGCGAACACCAAAGTCACCTAAACCGCTAAATATAAATAAATATGCATTACTGCTAAATCTACTTACAATAGGGAGGTTCTTATCGCACATTTTGATCAAATTGTGTTTGCCCATCTGCCACGACAAAACGTCCTCCATAGGTGGGGACCTACACTGCACATACACTCAGAACTGGGACTAAGCCTACATATATCTGGGGATGGTAGGAACCAGCATTAAACTAATTAAAATCACCCAGGGCAGAATGGGATATCTATCTATCTATCTATCTATCTATCTATCTATCTATCTATCTATCTATCTATCTATCTATCTATCTATCTATCTATCTATCTATCTATCTATCTATCTATCTATCTATCTATCTATCTATCTATCTATCTATCTATCTATCTTCCATCTACAATATCTGGTTATATCTATCCATCTATCTCAAATCACCTCTGAATTTATTTTTTTAAGTAATTGATACCTTCAGCGCAGTGAACTTAACTAACAAATGACTGCAATTAAACTGCTATATAGCTCATATTTTACAATATTTCATAAGAGCACATTTATGTTCCACACCCATACATGTAATTTCCTTGAGGAGGTTTAGGTAACCACTTTTATCAGAGGTGTAGCTGTGTCTATATGGCCTAACTGATCCTGCAGAGGGTTATAAAGTTGCCAGCAATAATGCCATATGTTTATGAATAATATTTTTAAAGAAAACTCAACTTTTAAACAACAATTAATAACAATCCGTAATTAAAAAATACATAACATGTTCAATATCTTTGTAATTATTTGCTTTATTTTATGTTATTTTGTTTTTTCAATTTGTCTTTTTATTTTTCATTGTACAAACAAAGCTTAGTAATAATATTCTATAAATATAATCCTGAATAAACAGAATAAAGTAAATATTTATTTTTAACCAGATAGGTATAGGTGCATATAAACTAAACAAATACAGATGTTGCAAGTTTTGTTGAGAAGTGGGTATAAAAATATGGTGCCTAGTATGTGTTTGTTCTGATACAAATTATACATGTGAAAGTAATAAGAGATATATATACTCGGGGCAGTAAAGCCTACTAAGATGCTTGTAGAGTGCAGTTAGAAAAAGGAATTAGGGTGTAAATGTCGGTGTTTGAGATCTGTGATTCCTAAATTCTAACCATGGCTTCCAAACTAAGCCTTTGTGTGGGCCCCCCAATTCCTATCCAGCAAGTTTTTCAATCCCATAAATAGAATCCATCTTGTGTATCCAGTCAAGAACTATTACGGGGTCTGGTGATCGCCACTTTAAAGGTATAAGCAAAGTATTTGCAACTTCAGTTGATTCCTTTCTTCATTTGCAAATAAGTTGTAAAAATTTGATAATTTTCAATCTAGAACTACAGTGGTATGAACATATCTGTCTAATAACTTTGTTTTCTATGTCTTTGAATTGCATTCTAGAGTGGATTGTAGTGAGATGGTGCTTCAGGGAACTTATGTGTTACTGATATCAAGAATTATCGTGTACAAATTGCATGGCAAATTTATAGCACATTACACATATTATAACACATTGGATAAAGCTGTCATACAAACGTCTCGATCACAAACTAAAGCGTCATACAAATGTTGCTATTAATACATGTTCCCTAATGTTTCACAGCACATTGACCACACGTGGGCTAACCTTACTACTCTGTATGATCAGCAGGCAACAAGGCCATTGTGCCCCACTTTTGACCTTGGGTCGACAGCTGGATAACTTTTACATGTAGCTATTGCCTGGAAGAGACTGAAGCTTATCAGTGTCTGATTAGGACACTTGAATTTCCTAAGGGTCACATTCAAATTGGAAAAATGCTCCTGAAAATGTAGCTTTTTTTTTATTGTAGATTTTGAATTTGTCTTAAAGAGGCTCTGTCACCACATTGTGCAACCCCTATCTGCTATTGCAGCAGATAGGCGCTGCAATGTAGATTACAGTAACGTTTTTATTTTTAAAAAACGAGCATTTTTGGCCAAGTTATGACCATTTTTGTAATTATGCAAATGAGGCTTGCAAAAGTCCAAGTGGGTGTGTTTAAAAGTAAAAGTCCAAGTGGGCGTGTATTAGGTGCGTACATCGGGGCGTTTTTAATACTTTTACTAGCTGGGCGCTGTGAAGAGAAGTAACATCCTCTTCTCTTCAGAACGCCCAGCTTCTGACAGTGCAGATCTGTGACGTCACTCACAGGTCCTGCATCGTGACGGCCACATCGGCAGCAGAGGCTACAGTTGATTCTGCAGCAGCATCAGCGTTTGCAGGTAAGATCGACTTACCTGCAAACGCTGATGCTGCTGCAGAATCAACTGTAGCCTCTGGTGCCGATGTGGCCGTCACGATGCAGGACCTGTGAGTGACGTCACAGATCTGCACTGTCACAAGCTGGGCGTTCTGAAGAGAAGAGGATGTTACTTCTCATCAGAGCGCCCAGCTAGTGAAAGTATTAAAAACGCCCCGATGTACGCACATAATACACGCCCACTTGGACTTTTACTTTTAAACACACCCACTTGGACTTTTGCAAGCCTCATTTGCATAACTACAAAAATGGTCATAACTTGGCCAAAAATGCTCGTTTTTTTTAAATAAAAACGTTACTGTAATCTACATTGCAGCGCCTATCTGCTGCAATAGCAGATAGGGGTTGCAAAATCTGGTGACAGAGCCTCTTTAAGTAAATATACTCAGTTTCTATAAATGCATTTTTATCCCTTAGTGACATAACTAATTTTACTAAAAATGTTTCCCCTTCTTTGTTCCAGAGGTCATAGGGTTTTAATTATTTCTTCAATATATTTTGTATTTTGTAGAATGAGTTGAGCTAAATTCACACATCACATATTTGTTGCAAATTTTGATACAGATTTTCGAGTCAAAGCCAGAAGTGGTTTCAAAGGGAATAGATAGAGGAAGAGCTTATATTTCTCCTACCTGCTAAATCCACTTCTGGTTTTGACTCAGAAATCTGCATCAAATTCTAAAACAAAATCGGCAACAAGTACGCGATGTATAAATCCAACCTTGTAGCTTTTATAGGAAACATTTTGGGGTACATTTATTGAATTTAAGGACTTTTATTATTTTTTCAGGGAAAATTAAAAAAGAAGTTACATTTTGCAATATTTTTCATAGATTTATTTTTACGGAGTTCACCATGCGGTATAAATAATATGTTAACATTTTTCTACATTACAAGAAAGACAATCAAAATTTATATTGTTTTTGTTATGTTTAACTACTTTTGCACAATATAAACACTTTTTTCACAAAATGATATTTTTTACTTGCCAAGTATGCTATCTGATTAATAAGAGGAATGATATCATGAACAAAAGCCCATGCTACCTCTTCCTCTAGGTGGTATCTAAATCCATACAGGGAAAAGAGAAGGATCACAGATCCTCCTTCTCTCCCTGCATGTTGCCAGCATGTCTCCCACTGTACCCCCCTGATGTTCAAACAGGCTCAAGTGATAGCTGAAAATTCAGTATATGCAGCTCCCGCTCCCACTAGAGCCGTGATTCTGGTCTTGTTTTAAAATAAAGATTGAAGGTAGAGTCTTTAGAGTGGCAGCTCCCTCTCCAATCGCACTGACCGAGCTATGCTACGAGTAAACTGTAAGGTCCATCTCATGCAACCCAAGCACAGCTGAGGATAGACTGTTAGGTGGTTAAAGGAAAACTACCAGAAGGAACATATCAAAGGCCAATTAGTGTACTATTAAATGTGTAAAAATATCTGTAATGTCATCTCCTATGCTGATATAGGCCTAGAAATTGATGACATGTCTATTTCTAATAGCTGTAAGGTGTAGTGTTGTAATAAAGACTGTGTGTGGACCCAAATTACCATCAACCCCAAGAAATGCATGCTTACTGGCTTAAAAAATATCAAATATGTGTGTTGGACTAATTGGCTGACCTGATGTGGACTGGTGAGATAGCTAGGCTATCAGGTATACACTGGGGAGAGTACTTAGGTATCTAACATCCAGTGTAGAGGCCTGGCAATCTGGTATCCGAATAGCAGTCATAGGAAGGCAAACTGGCAAACAGCCAAATGTTGGACATTTTGTTGGTGGAGCTTACCAAAAGGGGAGTGTTCATCAGTTATCAATTAAATGTAATAACTTTAAACTCAGAGAAACTCAGGGGGCAATTACTTTTCTTCAGAGGGGCATTTGGTGTGAGATTTTTAATTAAGAACTGAGCGAGGTGGCTCATTGGTTAGCACTGTCACCTAGCAGCAGTGGGTTCATGGGTTCAAATATAACCAAGGGCTACATCTACATGGAGTTCTCCCTGTAATCATTTAAAAACTGTATTTTGTGCATTAGGCGCCGATCTCAGTTGGTAGACATTTATAGCTCTCATACCACAATTTCCATACAGTAAGTTTTCTGATGTGATAACATTTTTTGTGCACTGTTTTAGCACAAGTGTCCTGTATAATATATTTTAGAATATAATTTGGTCTATGCATTAATGTAGATATGATATGTTATTTTTATATATTAAGTGTCAAAAAATATTATACCAAACAAATATTACAGATGCAGATGCAGTTTGACTTGATTTACTAATACTTACCACTACTGCAAAGTTTTAAAACATAACTTAGCAAATATCACAGAACAACAAGCCATCTATATATGTTGGCAACATTTTTAAAAGCCCATTTCGGGCAGTATCAAGAGTAGTATATATTTTATAACAGGTTGTAAATTCCACCTCCTAGCAGCAATTCTACAGGAAATTGTGGGTGCCAGTTTAACCACTGCAATAAAAATCTTCACGTATAAAAAGTGGTACATGTTATAGAGAAGGTCCCAATGGACACATGCAGAGCTAAGTAGTAGTTTAGCAGGAAGATATTACATGAATAAATAATATGGACCTAAAGCAGAACAAGGTTGAATTTTGCTGTTCAGTTTCCGTTTCACACATCCACAGTAGGTGCAGATTGTTTCTATGTGAGTGTTTTCAAAGAAAGACAAAATTGTTATGCACATTGACATACAGTAGCACTGATAAATGACGTACCAATGCATGTAGTTATTACTTAAAGGGAATTTTTCATGTAGAACATAAAGTTTTGTGCATAAAGATTCAAGATAATCTGTCATTTTTCTTATTTAAACTCCTGCTTCCTGTGGACTAAAGAGTCCAGTAGGCGGTCTCAATGTTGACTGACAGCTTTTCCTGTATGAGTGTGAATTACAGAAATAGCTGCCAATCACTGAGTATGACCGCCCACTGGACACTTAAGCTCAGAGTTAGCGGGGATTTACATCAATAAATTACAGGTTATCCTAAATATTTTTGTACAATATTATATATCAATCTCCTCTGCTTCTCCTGCTCTATAACATGCTGCCCACAGATTATACTACATGTTTGCTCTGACAGGTTACCATTAAGTTATAGGTATAGTGTTTGGTACAGCATCATTCTTAAAAAACTTCACCTTATGCAATGCCTTTTGTATAATAGAATTACCTTCTCTAAAACATAAAGCCACGTGTTTCCTTTTTTCACTTTCTTTCTTGAAAAAAATACTCTGGTGACAGCATCATTTTTCATATATACCCTCCCCCATAATATTTAACGTAGTTATGAATTGTTTTTGGACTGTAAAAAGAAAAGTTTATATGGTGAGTGCCGCCATGTGGTAGCCTCTGGATTTCACAGTAAGCAATGTTTTAAAGCATTCAGTCAGTCTATCACCTAGTCTAAAAGTGAATAAGATAGTATGTAATTACTGTGCCTTGCAAAAGTATTCACCCCTTGGTGTTTTCCCTATTTTGTTACAATCTTGTATTAAAATAGATTTTGACAGTTTGTTCCATTTGATTTACACTATATGTCTACCACTGAGAAGGTGTAAAATATATTTAACTGTATCACAAACAATAATTGAGGAAACTTTAATGTCCATAAGTATTCACCCCGTGAAAGTCAATGAAAGTCTATACAGGAGTCATCAAGTCATGCCACAGATTCTCAATTAGATTGAGGTCTGGTCATTGACAAGGCCATTCCAAGACATTTACATGTCTATCCTTAAAACACTCCAGTGTAGCTTTAGCAGTATGTTGAGGGTCATTGTCCTGCTGGAAGGTGAACCTCCGTCCCAGTCACAATTTCTGGTAGACTGAAACAGGTTTTTCTTAAGAATTGCCCTGTATGTACCGCCATCCATCTTTCCTTCAATCCTGACTAGTTTTCCAGTCCCTGCCAATGAAAAGCATCCCTATGGTATAATGCTGCCACAATCATGCTTCAATGTGAAAAACTCATAGCGTTTTCCATGATGGTCAAAAAGTACAATCTTAGTCTCATTTGACCATAGAATCGTCTTCCATGTGTTTCGATAGTCCGCCACAAGCTGTTTGGGGAACTCACAACATCTTTTTATATTTTTCCTTAAAGGGGTTGTCCGAGATACCATTGTATTTTCAAAAACCCCTTTAATGCATGTAAGTTATAAATGCAAATACATTTGTAATATACTTACGTTTTCCAAAGTGGCCCCATTTCCAGATCCTACCGTCGGGAACTTGACTGTTGACGTCTCTCTCTGCTCCGGCTCTGCTACTTTGTTGATCTTGAATTCTTTGCCGGGTATACGACATGTCACTTGTGACGTGGTGTATATCGGCTTGTTCTCTTGTAACGCGCATGTGCGGCCCCTGCTGTTATCTCGAGAACAGCAGGGACCGCGAGAACAGCAGTGACAGCGCATGCGCGTTACGGGCTGTGAAGCAGAACAAGCCGATCTACACCATGTGACAAGTGACGTGTCGTATACCATCCAATGTCTATCTTGTTCGAGACCATGTGATCGGCACGACAGTGGAGGAGGCTGAAAAGGTGACGTCAGAGCTCATGTGATCAGAAGGAAAAAAGAAGCCAGAGCAGAGAACAGAAGCAAGATTGCATGGGTAAGTATATTATACAATTGTAAATATGTGCAATGTGGTTCTAAATGTAAAAAAAAAAAAAATCTCGGAATACCGCTTTAATCAATTTTTTTTTTGGCCACATGAAGTCCCACCCTGTGGAGTGTACAGATTGTATGAATCCTATAGATAGATACTACCATCTCCGCAATGGTTCTTTGAAGCTCCATCAGGGTTATCATTGCTGTCTTTGAATCTCTGATTAATGCCCTCCTTGCCCGGTCTGTGAGTTTTGGTGGGCGGCCTTCTCTTGTCAGGTTTGTAGTTGTGCCATATTCTCTCCATTTAGTTATAATGGATTTAATGGGGCTCAATGGGATGTTAAAAGTTTGGCATATTTTCTTTTTTTATAATCCAACAATGATTTATACTTCTTCACAGTTTTGTCCCTGTCCTGTTTGGAGAACTCCCTGGTATTCCTGTTTCTTGCTTAGTGGTGTTGCAGACTCAGGGGCCTTTCAGAAGAGGTGTATTTATACTGATGTCATGTGACAGACCATGTGTCAGAGAAACGCAGAACCCGCCGTCACCGAAACTATCTTTCCCGCTGACCTGAAAGATTCAGATTTGAGTGCAAGATACAGCTTCTATGTATCCAAAATACATAGAAGCTGTATCTCAAAAAGTTATTTTTATTTTTTTTTAGTAAAAAACAATTACACAGTTGCTTATCCCCTTCCCGACATTTGTCGTATGGATTCGTCATGGAAAGCCAGTGCTTCCCACATTTTTCCGTATCCATACCACAAATGGAAGCCGGTGCCACCATCCCCGGGCGTGGGCTGCATGTTATAGCTGACACCCATGGGTAATGGCGAGGACCGAAGTTTGTTCTGATCCCCGCCATTAACCCCTTAAATGCAATGGTCAAAAATGATCGCTGCATTTAAGTTGTTTGCAGCTCATCGGAAACCCTGAACCCCGGGGTCATCAGCGGTGGATGTCAGCTGTATGTTACAGCTGACATCCACCTGTAATGGCAGGAACCGGAGCTAGCTCTGATTCCTGCCATTAACCTCTTAGATGCAGCGATGAACATAGGTAGTGCAATGTATTAGAAAAAACAAAATTTGACAGTTGAACCTTCAAGTCCCCTAGTGGGACTTGAAAAAAAGTGTAAAAAAAAGTATAAATAAAGTGTCAAAAAAAGTTTTAAAACATATAATAAAAGTTTCAAGTAATAAAATAAAACACAATCGCCCTTTTCACTTATCAAGTCCGTTATTATTGAAAAAAATAAATAAAACATTCATATTTGGAATCGCCATGTCCGTAATGGCCTGAACTATAAAAATATTATGTTATTTATTCCACGCGGCGAACGGCGTAAAATAAACCCGTAACAAACTATACCAGAATTTCTGTTTTTTGGTCACTTTGCCCTACAAATATTGGAATAAAAAGTGATCAAAAAGTCGCATGTATCCAAAAATGGTACCTAGATAAACTATAGCTCATCTCACAAAAACAAGCCCTCATACAGCTCCGTTGACAAAAAATTAAAACGTATGGTTCTCAAAACTTGGCGAAAAAATACATTCTTTTTACAAAAGTAATTTTATTGTGCAAAAAGTTGTAAAACATAAAAAAATTCTATAAATTAGGTATCGCCGGAATCGAACTGACCCGCAGAATAAAGTTAACAAGTAGTTTATAACGCATGGTGGATGCTGTATAAAAAAAAACTAAAAAACGATGCCAGAATTTCAGTTTTTTTGGTCACCTTGCCTCCCAAATAATAGGATAATAAGTGATCAAAAAGTCGCATGTACCCCAAAATGGTACCAATAACAATTACAGTTCGTCCCACACAAAAAACAGCCCTCATATCACTACGTCTATGAAAAAAAAAAAATAGTTAAGGTGCCAATATGTCAGGAAATAAAAAATATGCAGTTGTGCAGGCCCTCAGGGGAACATTTCTTCTGTTTCAAGAGGCTAATTATCAAGGCCCTACAATTAGGGAACCAGGAAGGGGAGGGTCCAAACATATCTGCTGGATGCGGGGTGCCCGTGTTATACCAGGACAACACTTCCCAGCAAAATTCCCCAAACTGCAAAGGTGCGAAGTGTGGACCAAAAGACGGATAAAGAAGGACATTTATCAGTGCGACACTGACCTGTGCAGAAGGGATTGCTTCACAGCGTATCACACTATGGTTTATTTTACTGGTTTTTTTAACCCAATGATTATACCACCTGACTGTGCCCTGATGTACACTGCCCAGCTTACATGTACCCCCCACATTATAAAAGGAAACACCAGCAATACTGAAACAAAACTACTACCAAGCAAATCCACGCTCCAAAAGCCAAATGGTGCTCCCTCCACTCTGAACCCTACAGCGTGCCAAAACAGCTGTTTACTTCCACATATATAGCATCTCCATACCCGGGAGAACCCTTTTAACAATTTTTGGGGTGTGTCTCTCCAGTGGCACAAGCTGAGCGCGACATATTTGCCACTGAAATAGAATATCTAGGGTAAAATTGAAATTTCTACTTTGCGCCATCCGCAGCGCAATCATTTACTGAAAAGTCCTCTGGGGTGAAAATGCTCACTACACCCCTTAGTAAATGCCTTGAGGGGTGTAGTTTCCAAAATGGGGTCACTTCTGAGGGGTTTCTTTTATTATTCCACATCAGAGCCCTGAAGTTGTGAACCAATACTTTGTAAATCGCCAAATTAGGCCTGAATTTTACATGGTACTCTTTCACTAGCCCTGTCAAATGTCCAGGCAAAAGATTAGGGCCACATTCAAGGTGTTTCTAAAACCGGGAAACACAGCATAATAATTAGAGAGCTGTCTTGTATAGGTGGCACAAGCTGGGCACCGCATATTGGCATATCTATGGAAAAAATCCCATTTTCACTTTGCAACATCGAGTGCACACTAATTTCTGCAAAACACCTGCGGGGTTAACATGCCCACTACAGCCCTAGGTGAATACCTTGAGGGGTGTAGTTTCCAAAATGGGGTCACTTCTGCGGGGGTTTCCACTGTTTTGGTCCCACAGAAGCTTTGCAAATGTGACATAGTAACCAGAAACCAATTTAGCAAAATCTGCACTCCAAAAGCCATATGCCACTCCTTCCCTTCTGAGCGCTGCCGTGTGCCCAAACAACAGTTTATGACCACATATTGGGTATTGCCGCACTCGGGAGAAATTGCTTTACAAATGTTGGTGTTATGTTTTTTCCTTTATTTTTTGAGAAAATGAAAATTTTTTAGCTAAAACTACGTCTTATTGAAGAAAAGGGGTTGTTTTTATTTTCACTGCCCAATTCTAATAAATTCTATGAAACACCTGTGGGGTCAAAATGCTCACTACACCCCTATATGAATTACTCGAAGGGTTTAGTTTCCTAAATCCAGTCACTTTTTGGGCGTTTTCATTGTTTTGTCCCCTCAGGGGCTTTGCAAATACGACATGTGATCTCCAAAAGCCAAGTAGTGCTCTTTCCGTCCTGAGCCCTGCCGTGTGGCCAAACAGCCGTTTATGACCACATGTGAGAAATTGTTTTACTCGGGAGAAATTGCTATACAAATCTTGTGGTGCTTTTCCCCCTTTAGTCCTTGTTGAACTGAAAAAAAATTAGCTAAACCTGCATTTTCTTTGAAAAATTTAAATTCTTACCACACTAGGGTCACATGTGGGATATTTTCTAAATCTGCAGAACCTGGGCAATAAATATTGAGTTGCATTTCTCTGGTAAAACTTTCTGTGTTACAAGAAAAATGTATTCAAAATGAATTTCTGCAAAAAAAATGACATTTGTAAATTTCACCACTACTGTGCTTTAATTCCTGTGAAACGCCTAAAGGGTTAAGAAACTTTCTAAATGCTGTCTTAAAGGAACAGTGTCATCACAAATTTTTTTTTCATATGTTCAAGATGTTAGTGCTTTATTAAAAACGTTTATATTTATTTGTGTGTTTGTGTTTTACTTTTTCTTATTTTTACACTTTTTCTTCCCTATGGGGGCTGCCATTTTTTGTTCCATTTCTGTGTGTGTCGATTAACGACACATACAGACATGGAATACGGCAGCCACAGTCCCATAGGGACTGCGAACGGCTCCCGTCCCATTCACTTGTGTGTACGGCGTCTGTGTGGGAACTGCGCATGCGCCGCTCCCACACAGTCCAATTTGAAATTGGCGCCGTCCGGCGCCATTTTCCTGTGGACCGGAAGTCGCGGCCGGACAGTAATATTACTACTTCCGGTCGCGGCTTCCGGACTTGTGCACTTGGACCAGCGGCAGCAGACGGAGCGGACGGGCCGGAGGGAGCCGCGGCGGCAGGAGCAGGTAAGAGATTTCAATGTATGTTCGTGTTTGTGTGTGTTTACTACTGTATGTAAACCTACTACACTGTGTGTTAGCTCAAAAAATGGCGACACACAGTGTAGGAGGTTACACCGTTCAAACCCCTCATTTATCCCGGCACTAGCCAGGATAAAGGAGGGGGGGATGCTGAGAGCTCACTAGAGCGAGGGCTTTTTACCCAATTTTGCAGCAGAAAAGCTGTGTGGTTGCTTTACCACATGCTTTTGGGAATGGCTCCATCTAGTGACCAGAAATGGTAAATACTATAAATTTGAATCCAATTGAATCCAATTTATAATATTTCCTGACTCGTGAAAAAAATAAAAAAAATTTGAACAATGTTTAATCACCCACACACTAAATGTTTAATTTAAAAAAAAAAAACATGTTTTTCTGGCAACACATTGCCTTTAAATTCTTTGAAAGGGTGAGGTTTTTAAAATGGGGTGACTTATTGGGGGTTTCTATTATATAAGACCCTCAAAGCCACTTCACAACTCAACTGGTCCGTGAAAAAATAGCCTTTTGAAATTTTCTTGAAAATGTGAGAATTTGCTGCTAAAGTTCTAAACCTTGTAACGTCCTAGAAAAATAAAAGGATGTTCAAAAAACGATGCCAATCTAAAGTAGACATATGGGGGATGTTAATTAGCAAAAATTTTGTGTGGTATAACTGCCCGTCTTACAAGCAGATACATTTGAATTTAGAAAAATAATTTTTTTTGTCATTTTTGCAAAATTTTGGTGTTTTTTACAATTAAATACTGAATGTATCAAGCAAATTTTGCCAGTAACATAAAGTCCAATGTGTCATGAGAAAAAAAATCTCAGAATCGCTTGGATAAGTGAAAGCATTCTGAAGTTATTACCACATAAAGTGAAACATGTCAGATTTGAAAAATGAGGCTTTGTCAGGAAGGTCAAAAGTGGCCAAAGAGGAAAGGGGTTAAAGCACCATAATACATTGTTTTCCATAAAAAAGTTTTCAAAGCTTTACATAGCATTTAAGTTGCCTGAATATACTAGGCATCGAAGAAATAGAAAGTAAAACCAAGCATGCAGACATTGTCGGGCATTTAGCATGCAGCATGACATCATAATAAAGTGATGGTCCAAAAAATCCCAAACAAGGCTATACCATAACAAGTTTAGAAATGATGTCAGCCTATTTCCATTCTTAAGTCAAAGAGTTCAAACAAAGAATGACCCAGCAATTTATATGAACATTCATTACTTGGGTACGTTATGCTTCAAATGGTTTGCATTCCTTTTCAGTGAAACCGGCAACAACGGCTATTTTTATATAACCTATCTGCTCTGAAGCAGTGATGTAATGTGCCTACAACTTGATTGTTCGCTTATTCTTATATCCACTTCTACAGTTAAATAAAAGGATTATACACAGAACAGTGGTGAAAATGGTTAATGACAACACATCTTTATATATCAGGGTGGGAGTACAGAAGCAATAGCAATTATATGTAGTATGTTTTCTAAACATACTGATGTAGCCGTCTTTATCTTGACTTTTAACGCATTAAATACACAGTGGTAAGATCCTTTATCTTGACTTTTCCAATGACTTTTCCATGGCTTTTGTTGTGTGATATCACGCTGCAGCAAGTTATCAGAGTCATGTTAATGATGATGATCTGTAATTGTCCGTTTCATCTGATCTGAATGTTACTAAGGTGGCATGAAACAAATGCTCCGGGTGCAATTTTTTTGTCGCCTAGGTGGGTTATCATTTGCCTTCTACTATATAGAGGTTGAGTAGATTGGATGGAAGTTCTGCCAAGGCTTGAAGCTGTTTTATCTAGGCTGATGCTGTTTATTAGCGTGTTGATTGTATCCATAGAAAAATATATTTAATCAATCTCCATGAGTTTAGTAATAAATTATTTGTACTTTGCACTCATTTTCAAATACCCTATTAAGGAATTAATAGAGGAGGGCCCCTTGGTCAGGACCATAATCTAATAGCTAAAGTCAAGAGTGGTTACAAAGAGGTTCTGAGACTATGGTGGCCTTTAAAAAACAGGAATCCTTGTGCACATCTGCACAGAGCTAAATTTAGCTTTTTGCATATATCGCCACTGCCTTATTACCCACATATTTGAGTAGAATTTAAATATGTTGTATATAAAAAAAAAACACCTGTTCAAACATGTCACCTATATTGCATGTGCAGTATCTAAGGCTGCATTCACACAGCCATAATAGGACTCCTTAGAAACATAAACTGGATTGGATCCCATTGTGTGTAATCAGAAAAGCCTTTCCCAAAAAAAGCTTTTGGAAAAGTTTTCCTATTTACACATGGAGGAACTTGACCCCATATTTCAGTTTTAACCGCCTTCCGTCCTGTGACGCTCAAGTACGTCATGGAAACTGTAAAGTTCCCGCAAACTAATGTTATCGTATATCAATGTGATAGCTAGCAGCTGCTGGCTGTATTATACATCCGATCCTGGCCATTTAAACTCTTAGATGATGCTGTCAATGCCGATCATGGCATCTATGTGGTTAGACGGAGGTAGGAGGCTCCCTCTGTCACCCCATCGATAATGGCCACCAGGTCTGACATGTACATAAACCCATTAGACACTGCCAGAGGCAAGATTAATAGGTTGCCTATCAGCCTAACACTGGCAGGTAAAATACATTGAAATACAGAAGTATTGCAATGTATTATAGAAGTGATCAGAGGATTGCATTAAAGTCCCATTGGGGGACGAAAATAAAAAATATGTTCCCTTACAAAGATCATTAAAAGTGAAAAAAACAAAAAAGCTATACATTTGATAATGCGCGCATCCGTAATAACCTGTTCTATAGCTCCAAACATCGGATAACCAATATATTTTGTTTACTAAAAATTGCCCTAATTGTGCTAAAGCCTGTTTGGTCTTCAACTATAAATTTTAAAAAAAAATTTAAAAAATTGCTCCTAAGGCCCTGTTCTCGCTGAGTTTTTTGGTGCTGATGGTGACGCGGAAACCATGTCAGAATCAGATCCAAAAGAACACAGAATCCGCTTCCCATTGATTTCAATGTGAGGTGAACACGTTTTTCTCCGCCTCCGTGGTTCCGTCTCTGACCTCCCATTGACATCAAGAGAAAGAGTTTTTCGCAGCGTTTTTTGCCCGCAGTGCTCAATGGCCGTGGTTGAAAAACGCTGCGAAAACCGCGGCAAGAAAGTGCAGGCAGGTTAAAAAAATTTCTGCCTGCAAAATACTCTGTGTGAACATTAATATAGAGGAAAATATTTAATTCATAATAAAGTGTGAAGCTTGATTCTCTTTATACATACCTCAAAATAAACTGATGTTCCTATAGTTGAGCATGCAATATCTAGGACAATATGTAGAAATAAGTGTAATGCACACAATTTCTCATTACAAGAAATGACGTTTCCTATATGTGGCTTATGTTACATTTTGAGATGTTAGAATGTAAACAGGCTAATTTCTCTTATTCATAGCCATGAAATCTACGTGTATATATAATGAGAAAAAAGAAATGTATTGTCATTTTCACACATGATTATAATACTGGCAATGAACAAAAGAGATAACAGACTTATATGCAACTATTTCTGGATTGTCTTTCCACCATATGACTGGTCTTTTCCGGCATACTGTGGAAATACTGATAGTACATGATTTATATGAAAAAATAAACCATCCATGGATCTTTTTACAATTTCTACGAGCAAAATACAAAAGATGCTGAACATTGTATTTTAGGTTTTATTTTACAACATTATTAAAGAATACTGATACTTGATAAATGTTTCATAGTGTCATAACTGCAAGCTCTAAACCTGGGGCCACCACCAAACATCCCACTGGATTTAATTAGATTTATATGCTAATATTATTTGTAACAGTGATATTCATTTGAATAGCATTATTACACTAAGCTAATAACGGTTGTGTCTGGTGTAAAAAAAAAAAACATTAATATGAATAGGCAATGTGAAATGCTTAATTTCCCCTGTGGTGGCGCTGCAGGGAAATTTAATATTTACTGCCAGGTTTCTGCACAGATTACAGCTCATCGCTGGGGGTCCCAGAGAGGGACACTTTGTAATCAGTTTACTGTCAAGTGAACCTTCTAAGTTCCAAGTAGCGATTGTCCAAAGCTGAGAACCTCTTTAGGATATGTTATTATGCCTTTATACTGTCTGCATATAATGCAGCCGTTCCCTTGTGGGGTATCAGGGGTCTATGATCAACTACGAAGTAGCATTCCAGTTTCAATTGCAACCCCTTTAAACACATTTAATAATTACATGAAAGAGAAATACTGGTGCTTATCAGTAATGTAGCTATGTTTTATATGACACTCGTCTCTGCTGCCATGCTGGTGAAATACCGATAACACATATTCCTTATCCTCATTGCTGGCATGTAGTGGTATTTTTCCCTTATGCAGCTTAATGAATCTAAAGGCTTTCCAGAGTTGCAATCACGATCCCTTTATCTACACATGTGAAATAGAGAAAAATTAATATTGATGCATACACTAATGTAACTAAAATTGTATTTGGCCCAAATTCTAAATTTAACCTTGAGCCCTACATATACAATTCCTTCCCAATGAATTAGAATATCATAAAAAAGTTAATTTATTTTAGTAATTCAATTCAAAAAGTAAAACTCATGTTGTGTATAGATTCATTACACACAGAGTGATCTATTTCCAGAATTTTTTTCTTTTAATGTGGAAGATTATGGCTAACAGTTAATGAAAACCCAAAATTTAGTGTCTCAGAAAATTAGAATATTGGGTAAAAGATGAAGATTGTAGACTCGTGGTGTCACACTCTAATCAGCTAATTAACACAAAACACCTGCAAAGGTTTCCAAGGCCTTTAAATGGTCCATCAGTCTGGTTCAGTAGGCTACACAATCATGGGGAAGACTGCTGACTTGACAGTTGTCCAGAAGACAGTCATTGTCACCCCCAACAAGGAGGGTATGCCACAAAAGGACATTGCTAAGAAGCTGGCTGTTCACATAGTGCTGTATCCAAGCATATTAATGGAAAGTTGAGAGGAAGGAAAAAGGTGTGGTAGAAAAAAAGTGCACAAGCAACAGGGATAATCGCAGCCTTGAAAGGATTGTCAAGAAAAGACCATTCAAGAATCTGGGGGAGATTCAGAAGGAGTGCATTGCGGCTGGAGTCAGTGCTTCAAGAGCCACCACACACAGACATATCCAGGACATGGGCTACATGTCCTTTTGTCAAGCCACTCATGACCCAGAGACAACGTCAGAAGCGTCTTACCTTGGCTAAGGAGAAAAAGGACTGGTTTGTTGCTCAGCGGTCCAAAGTCCTGTTTTCAGATGAAAGTAAAAATTGCATTTCATTTGGAAATCAAGGTCCCAGAGTCTGGAGGAAGAGTGGAGAGGCATCAATCCAAGTTTCTTGTGGTCCAGTGATGGTTTGGGGGCCACGTCATCTACTGGTGTTGGTCCACTGTGTTACATCAAGTCCAAAGTCAATGCAGACATCTACCAGGAAATTTTAGAGCACTTCATGCTTCCCTCTGCTGACAAGCTTAATGGAGATGCTGAGTTCTTTTTCCAGCAGGACTTGGCACCTCCCCACACTGCCAAAAGCACAAACAATACCTGGTTTAATAACCACAGTGTCACTACGCTTGATTGGACAGCAAACTCACCTGACCTAAACCCCATAGAGAATCTATGTGGTATTGTCAAGAGGATGATGAGAGACACCAGACCCAACAAAGCAGACGAGCTGAAGGCCGCTATCAAAGCAACCTGAGCTTCCATAACACCTTAGCAGTGCCACCGCCTGATCGCCTCCATGCCTGCCACGCTGCATTGAGGCAGAAATTAATGCAAAAGTAGCTCCGACCAAGTATTGACGGCATATACTGTACATACTTTTCAGTTGGCCAACATTTCGGTATTCAAAATAATTTTTTAAATTGGGCTTATATAACACTCTTATTTTCTGAGCGACTAAATTTTGGGTTTTCATTAACTGTTAGCCATAATCAACATTAACAGAAGAAAATCCTGGAAATAGATCACTCTGTGTGTAATGAATCCGTAATGAATCGGGGTGGGGAGACGACAGGTGAGCCCTAATCTACCCGCAACTCAGTCCCTGCCTACTTGCACGGCCCGTCCTAAGTGACGGCGTACAACTGGGCGACGGTCCCTACGCTCAATAAGTGCAAGACAGACAACACAAGACAAGGGCACACAGAAGCAAAGGGGAAGTAGGGGCAGTTGCCCACGGAAAACCGTGAGTATCAGGCAGTGGTGAACGAGCCGAGTCAAACCAGGAGAGTACGTAGTAGCAAAACGGAGCAGGAGAATAGTCAGGCAAGCCAGGGTCAAAAAGGTTACAGCGGTCAATCAGGTAAATAGCAGGAATAGCAGAGCCAGGAAACCAGAGAATCACAGGCAAGGAACATGCTGCAAGTGAGGGTATAAATAGACCAAGGGCGGGAACTAGAACCGTCAGGCCAGGCTGTGATAAGTTCTCCCTCTCCTCAGCCTGCAAGCCTGAGTGGTAACAGATCGCGTCACTCTAGCAGACCTTGGAGCTGATGAAGGCTGATTAACCCCGGGCGTCGACACAGAACCTGTGTCAGGCACACCCTTTACAGAATCTTTATAATATATGAGTTTCACTTTTTGAATTTAATTACTAATTCATTGAGAAGGACCTGTAAGATACAAATTACTAGACCAAATCTAAATCCTTGTGAGAGAGGGAAACACTGAAGTCATTGTACACTGGGCAGTTTTATAAATGTGGCACATCTGTACACTAGAGTTAAAGTGTCCTTAAAGTGTCCTTTAGACTGTGTTAGTCCCCACCACCTCCCTGAGAGAGACCAATCCTGGAAGCCTCTCCCAGAGTCTAGTCCAAGGTCTGCTGTTAACTGGAGCGTCCCACTCTTTACTACCCTCTAAAGGTTCTTTAGCACTATGCAATAGTATACTTATATTACTACAGATCACCCAGTCCATGGGCACGGCTCCCTGCAGTGGCGCACAGATGATTTGTATGCCACTGCTGGGAGCCGTAGCCACAGACTGGATGAAAACCATAATTGAGCTGGTGACTACTGTAGGTGAGAGATGATAAAAAAAAACAGGTGACTCTGAGGAAAACTGAGAGAGTTAACATGTCTGATGTTGCCCTTGGGACCACAGTGTTTGGCTATCCAGCTGTTGGCAGCTACCGATTGTATTATGTCATAGAATGTCAATGATGTCATAGAATTTCTAGAACTTTATACCTGGGTCACTAGCAATTAACACTAGAGTTAGAAACATATAACCCGGTCATATGTTTACTATATATTTACACTTTAATTGTGTGTACACCACCTTGGAGTCAAATGTGGCACACGAGCTACAAAAAGTTGGGGACCTGTACCATGGATATTTAAAGAAGTTTCATAGAGAGCATTATTGCCACATGAGTTGCATGCAGTTTTTATTTGAAATGTAGCTCTAGCTTTATTAGGAGCCCAGCAATAATGTAATAAATATGTATTTTATGCAGTAGGTGAAATTAATGACATCACAATATTACGTACAGTGCAGCGCTGCATTCACAATTCTGACAGATGCTATTGTATAAAATTCTACTTTCGCAGTTCTAATTATTTAGCTAAATTCCTATGATGCAATGCTCTGTGCTGCATTACATTAAGGGAATGGTGCTTTGATTTATTTACTGTAAGTTGCATACACTACCCAGAGTGGAAACCACCAGGACAACCATTGTGCAGGCAATGTAAACAAGCTAGAACTATGAATGCAGCTGTGGATGAGAATGGCATTTAAGATGTAATGTTACTTAAAGAGAATCTGGCAGCAGTTTTGAGCCTTCAAAACTAGTGACATCACTCTATGGAGGAGGGGGAGGGCAGTGTAACTATTCCTGTTGTGTCAGTCATGCAAGTGGCATAAACGATAAACAAACATTTTAATCCCCCCCGTGCCGCGATTGCAGATGCCACTGAGCCAGCCCCCTGATGTTCAAGTGCTCCACGCTCTCCTCAATGAACGCTGCCAGACCCACCCCTCTACTTTGAGTAATGGCTCTAGCAGTCTCCTGATTGGCGTCAGCGATGTCACTCAGTGTAGAGAGAGGCACATGCGGCCACGGCTTTGGGGGCATTAAATGTTGATTTCTCGGTCATGAAACTTGCATGACCAACATAACAGGTATCATTACACTGCCTTACCCCTCCTCTATACAGCTGTTAGCAGTATTGAAGGCTCAAAACTGCTGACAGATTCCCTTTAAGATCATCTAAGTAATGCAATGCACGTGCATGTATGGATAGGATAATGTTTAGTTAGGAGCCAATTATACACTCCCCAACATTGAAATTACAATACCAAGTAGGAAAAGTTATGGAATTGTGGAAATCACAGGATCGCTCATGTTAATGATAGTCAAATGATAAAAAAAATGGAATCTAAATATTCCAAACATCTTTGTTTATTCAGTATCGAGTGTAGAAATACACATACTTACATGCCTTGGCATGCTATCAATGAGGTTATAAATGGTTGTCTGAGGAACGTTATGCCATGCTGAATGCACTTGGGCACGCAAATTGGCTTCTGGCAGGTACCTTTGCAATTGCCGACCAATGACGTCCCAGATGTGCTCGATGGGAGACAAGTCCGGAGACGCTGCAGGCCTGGTGTGCTGTTGAAAAACCGCTACTGGGACACTTTAAAAAATGTCCATACCACTCTTTCCATGACCAACTCAATGTAACGTCAATCTGTTAGTGTACCTGAAATGAAGAGAGTGGTCCGGCTAGAGTACATAATGCCACCCCACACCATAATCCCAGGAGTAGGACCAATGTGAAGGCCTCTTCATGGCTTTGCACACATGATCTCCAGACCAATGTCTGGCTATAATTGCATCCAAGACAAAAGCGGGACTGAAGAGGATAGACCTCCATTCCAGCATCCATTGCCGTCTTGCTGCACACCATGATAACATTTGAGGGTGGTGGCATGTGGCGAATGGAACACCTGTAGCTTGACATCTGGCTCGTAGCCCAATGTCGTGCAAACGCCTTCTGATGGTTTGTGTTGACACTGATTGCCGCCCTAGGCTTGGGATGTGACTTTCACTTGCAGTACAGAATGGATCACTACGCGCCATTCTTCCAATCAGATGATCCATCCATCCAGAGGTTCACCTCCACACACCTCTTTCTGTCTTTCCCATTCGTGGTAGTTCTGCCAACCTCCAGGACACGCAACGTTGAACAGGCCTATGCGCGTAGCAATCTGTTGGAGTGATAAACCAAGGTCTCTCAGCTCAAGGATTCTGTCCCTCTCAGCTTGTGACAAGTGGCGATAACTGGCACATCGATGAAAAGGAGGCATCGCACAATCTTCCCACACCACTTGATCCGATTCTTGAGGTTTCATGTGGCTAAAAAACTTTCCTTTCAATCTGGCTTTTATGCCCTCCCACATGCCACAGATTGGAGCTAGGTGGTTGAAAATGTGATCATTTGATCATCTTAGCGACACTTGCTACTTCCTCAATTTGCATAACCTTACGGCTTGCCCTTCTTGGTGTTGTAATTTCAATGTTGAAGAGTCTGTATCAGATATAGGGAATACAGGAACGGGTGACAGCTCAGCCCATTTCCTTTCCCTGGACTAATAATATCAAGGCCAATTATAAATCAGTTGTATGCATATTATTTTTTCATAGATATACAGTATATACTATAAGGGTATGTTCACACGGCCAAATTTCAGACGTATACGAGGCGTATTATGCCTCGTTTTACGTCTGAAAATAGGGCTGCAATACGTCGGCAAACATCTGCCCATTCATTTGAATGGGTTTGCCGACGTACTGTGCAGACGACCTGTAATTTACGCGTCGTCGTTTGACAGCTGTCAAACGACGACGCGTAAATTTACTGCCTCGGCAAAGAAGTGCAGGGCACTTCTTTGCCACGTAATTTGAGCCGTTCTTCATTGAAATCAATGAAGCATGGCTCAAGGTTTACGAGCGTCTCAGACGCCTCGTAAATTACGAGGAGGAGCTTTTACGTGTGAAACGAGGCAGCTGTTAACAGTCTGTCTTTTCACACGTAACTGCCTCTCAGCGTGTGAACATACCCTAACAGTCAAAGATGAATTATTATGTTTGGTTTTTTAACCACTAATTTTAAAACTTGGTCCTCAAATATTTTTCTTCTGAATATTATGCTTGATTTCCACAAAGTGCAATCTAAATAATAAACAACTACATAAAAAAAGAGCTCAGACTGTATTTTGCAAAGAGTAATATGAAATCTTACACTAAACAAATTATACAATCATAAACTATATAAAAATCTGCATTCCAATTATTGTAAAATAACAAACATTTATTTTTTATGATAAAACACTACCAACATTTTAGTCCATACAAGAGGCTGAGATCGCTGCAAAAGAAAATTACATTCAATAGTGAAAATATATTTATTGTGAAATCTTTAAATACACATTTAAACCCTTGATTCCCATTCACCTTATAATTTTGATTTGCAAAACATTACTAATACCATAAGCAGTTACAAAACTAGTGGTTCAGCAAGGTTGCTGTCTATGGGTGCAATATTCAGTACCTAGTGACCCAGTAGTCAGATGTCAATTTTTTTGGTAATTAATTGAATTAGTTCCCTCTCTAGACACACACTGGTTTAGTGTTTTATCCTGGTGATACAGTCTGTAGAACATTATAATACATGCCTTCGATCAGGGCCGCACCGTCCATGGGGAGAAATGAGCATTTCACCTCAGGCAGCGGTCTGCTGCCTCACTGAAACTAGCAGCCGCCAGCCCCTCCTGCACTATAATTGTACCAGCGTCTATAGGACGCAGATACATTACATGCATAAGCGCTGAATCGCGGAGCAGAAAACCCAGTGCCTATCCAATGACGTATTCATGAACCTATTCAATGCCTTTTAATGACGTAAGTGGCGCGATGACGTCATCGTGCCACTTGCGTAGTTGAATGACAGGGCAAGGCTCCCTGCCAATCAGCGGCTTTGAGCGTCGCAAGCGGCGCTATGACGTCATTGTGCCACTTGCATTGTTGAGCCCCAGCAGACCTGCTCAGAAGAGAACAGGCTTGCATTGCAAGAGGACGGCGTGGGAACGAGTTTAGGTGAGTACGTAAAAAAAAAAATTTGGTTAAAAATGTGAGGGGCTATATGTGGAGCATCTACCAGATATATGTTGGCCACTATCTACAGTGGGGCTGTATGTGGGACACTATCTACTGTGGACAGTATGTGGGGCAATATATAGAGGGGCTACTATCTAGATGGGATCTATGGGGGTCATCTCTACAAGGGAATCTATGTAGGGCACTATCTGCGGGGGGCACTATCTACAGGGGGTACTATCTACAGGGGCTCTTTGGGGGCAGTATCTACAGGAGGCTCTATAGGGAACACCACTATGTATGTGGGGTACTGTCAACAGTGGGCTCTATGTCATCTACAGGGGGCTCTGTCTACATTGGGTTCTATGCAGGGCACTATTTACAAGGGGCTCTAAGGGGGCACTATTTACAGGGAGCATTATGGGGGACACTATCTACAGGGGGCACTGTGTGTGGGGTTGACACCCATGTATGGTGCTATTATAATCACGGACACAGTGTATGGTTCTATTATAATTAGAGGTGCAGTGTATGGCACTATTATATTTAGGGGCATTATATGTGGCACCATGAGAATTTTATCTTCGCTTATAAGTCCAAAAATGTTTTAAAAGTGAGAAGCTGAAGACATCTGAACGGAAAACTGCAGAAATGGGCCGTGGCCTGGAGAAGTCATGATAGGGGTCTGTACCGGATGGAGAAGAAAAGAGAAAAAGAACAACTAGATTCTAAGAAGACATCACCTTTGAGTCACTTTATGTAAATGTTTATTCTGCCTCTAATCAATGTATGATGTGCAGTGAGATAATGGGTGGTATGATTTTTTTTTTTTTGTGTGAGGCTGCTAGTGACGTAGAACAGCCAAGGGATGTCAATCAAGATCTGGGGGGCGTCATTTAAATTTTCACTTCAGGCAGCAGAAAAGTTAGAATCGGCCCTGCCATGGATGCTGCAGACCTTCTTTTTAAACAGGATGTGCTTCCCAATATACAGTTTTAAGAAAATTTACCTCAGGTTCTGTGACCTGCATAAATGCACCCAGTTTGCGGACTTGTGCTTTTATATAGCTATAGAACTCCCTGGTGACTTTCAATATTCTTGGAATTTACAGTAGGGGAGACATTACCTTATACATAATTTACATTATTATATCTAAACACAATATTCTAAACTAATAGCAACAGACAATTTAAACATTGAATGAAAAGGTTTTTCTGTTTTGTTTTTTATTTATTTTTTATTCTCAGCAAGCAGTGTCTACTAAACCTTCTATCCATAGATCTTCAGGTTTACCATGTATACAATTTAGCATTGCATCAAAATCATGAAAACAGCTATGGACAGAAAACTTTGTAGAGATACATGACAGCAAATGTACACAGAGGCCAAACGAGGAGCAACATCTCATAGCTAAAAAATGTTTGACATCAAAGATATTCCTAAAAATGTCACACACCCTTTCATGCTTTGTACGTAGGGGGTATAATCACCAGTGCAAATTAAACCACAGTCATGCTTTCACTTCCCTTTCTGCTCATTTTATAAACATCAAAGTCTGTGTAAGCTGGCATTGATAACCGTCATGCACCTGTATATGAAGCAGGCCAAGAAGGGAATGCTTTCTGAAAATTTTTTTCCATCTTATCCTTTGAGAGACTGTAGCTTTGAGGTTAAATATACACATGTGTATGCTGCCAGCAAGACTCGATTATTGGAGCAAATATTAATCCTGCTCCCAGCACCAGCCATGTTCTAGGCCACCAGCCACTGCCTCCCACCACTGCAAGTAGCAGACCTGGACCACAAAAAAAATTCTAAAAATGTAAATACTTTAATGGCATTTGTAGTAAAAATAGTACATTGTGTTGACTATGTATGTATTGATGTTACATAGTGGCCATGATATCGTAACCATCATGGGATTTTGCGCTAATTTTGTGAATGTCTGTCTGCTTTTCAACAACACGAAGGCAGCCAAAGTCAACAGAGCAGTGCTAGAGCAACAAAACAGTGAAGCAAACATATGTTACAAAAGGAAAATGGGGAGAAGAGCCAAACGTTTATCCTAAGGGAAAGTGGGAGAAGAAGGATGATGATTAAACCACATTATAAATGCTTAAAGGGGTTTTCCACCTTCTAACAACGGATGACCTATCCACCAGATAGGTCATCAGTACATGATCTGTAGGGGTCCGACACCCAGACCACACACAGATCAGCTGGTCCGGTGCCTTCGTGCAGGAATTTCTGGGCCCCATACAGCCAAGGAGATTCGGCCCCCTCCATTACCAGGGGTGGGCAACGGAAAGTGTGGCACTCATGTTTGTACGCTATACGCAGTAACTGATTTTGTTACTGACGTCGAGTTACAGTTAAATAAACCATGGAGCAGTCAGTGACCGGTTGATAACCTGGATTTAATTGAATTCAGCCAAAACTTTTCCCACTGTATGGCATACAATGGGATACGTCGCCTCAGGAATGGCCCTGGGGAAACTCCTGAAGTCACTGTTCATAAATGGACAGCGACATCAGGAGCTTTCCCTGGGCCAAAGTCCACGGGCAGAGTGCTTGTGATGCTCTGCCTGGGGACTCAGGCATTGAGAAGCTCTTGACATTACTGTCCATATAGTGTTGTCAGGAGCAGTATAAGTTTTTTTGTGGGATCTATCAGGATGAAAGTCAGAGTCTACTACGCTATTCCATCCTTCGAAAGAAAAGGAATACCGAAGTATACTAACCCGATGGAGACCAAAAAGACCTAATGGTGCCATATGAACACATTTATCGTGTACGTCAGAAGCTTTTCCGACGTGCAAGATAAACGTAGGGCGATAACACGATATGGAGGGCACCTTAAAGTGAAGCACTTGCGAGGATATAAGGAGCACCTAGGGCTCATTCAGACGAGAGTGTACCTCGTCCGTGTGACACACGGATTCATGTATTTCAATGGGGCCGTTCACACGACCATTGTTTCAACAGAGCGTGTGAAGGGTTAGTGAAAAAATAGGACATGTCCTTTTTTCCTGCAAGTCACACATCCCTCAATAGACTCTAGCCTATGGGGGATCCGTGACAACAGCAGTTTTTCCGTCCGTGGTTAGCTACGCTTGTCTGAATGTAGCCTAAGGCAGGTAAAAAAAAAAATGCCTATACTTACCACGCCTAGTGTTTCTCTGATGTCCTGCAACCCGGCCTCCTGGGATAACGTTTCATCCCATGTGACTGTGCCTGAGATTCGCTGCAGCAGTCACATGGGGTAAAACGTCATCCCTGGAGGACAGGCTGGATGCAGAAGCACAGAGTTCTGGGTAAGTATAAGCTTTTTTTTTATCTGAGTTGCAATTTTTTGGTGACAGAATCGCTGCTTTCTGCCGCAAAAATATCAACATCTGTTATTTGTTGCAGGTTTTACCTTCCATTGAATTAAATGGAGAAAACACACAGCAGAAAGCAGCGATTCTGCAACATAAATTGACATGCTGTGGATTAAAAAGCCATGCTGCAGGTCAATTTATAAACGTTTATTTAGCACATTTTTTACTCAGCGTGTGGATGAGAGTTGTTCATATCTCATCCACTCTACTGCTACTCTAAAATTCATAGTGTTTTCACTACGTGTGAACTGACCCTTAAAGATTTTGCTAAGGATTTGCAGCAAATTAACCATTTGCATTGTAAAGGGGGAAATGCGTGGCAATTTTGCAACATAATAGGCATGCTGCTGATTAGGCATTCTGCTGCATGTGCATGGGGTTTTGAAAACCCCATTCACATGAGTTGTACTGTAAGGCTGGGTTCACACGACCTATTTTCAGGCGTAAACGAGGCGTAATATGCCTCGATTTACACCTGAAAATACGGCTACAATACGTCGGCAAACATCTGCCCATTCATTTGAATGGGTTTGCCGACGTACTGTGCCGTCGACCTGTAATTTACGCGTCGTCGTTTGACAGTTGTCAAACGACGACGCGTAAAATGACTGCCTCGTCAAAGAAGTGCAGGACACTTCTTTGGACGTAATTTGAGCCGTTTTTCATTAAATTCAATGAAGAACAGCTCAAACTTACGGGCGTCAATGACACCTCGCATAATGCGAGGAGTAGCATTTACATCTGAAACGACGGTCTGTAATTTCAGACGTAAAAGCCAGGTAGCGTGTGCACATACCCTTATTTGTAGTGGATTTTCAGCGCGCAATCCACACCGAAATTAGCAGACAAATCCACTACGTCTGAAGTGGTCTTGGGGTCTTATTCACACTGTGCAGTCAAATCCCAATTTTTGCTAAGATTTTTGCAAAATCGCAGCTAGAACGTGATTTGACTGCACTGTGGGAATATAGCCTAAAAGCACAGTTTTTTTCATGTTTTGTACCATTTTGTAATCAAGGCACAAATAAGTCAGCTGTGTCGCGAAAACTACGCCATTTCTGCTGCGATTACGAAAATCGCTGCAAAAGAACTTGAGGTAAACGAAAAAAACAACAACTTTATTTTCTATAAGTGGGGTCAGGGAGCATGTGAAGGAAGATGGGCACTCACCAGTCTTGCAGGGTCCAGTCGGCTGTGTAGAGAAGGAGCTGTCTGATGGGCGGCTCTCTCCACATGAGCTTCTGTTTTTTTGCTGCATCTTCCGCTCCTGTAAGTCCTCTCAGGGTCTCAGCATTAGTTACTTCAAAGGAAGGAATGGGCCCTAGCTCAAGGCTCCGTTCCTTCCTCCAAGTGACCAACGCTGGGGCCCTGATAGAAAAGTTTAATAAGAAGCGGATGGGCCCCTTTCTTTCTGCATTGTGGCCGGGCCCCTGACTGCAGTACCAGCTGTACTGCCCTGATGGTGGCCCTGCCTCTGTGCACCGGACGTACATGCCGGAAGCAGTTGGCTCCGGCCACGGAATAGCGGCTGAGCTACAATACTGTAGCTCAGCTCCTATTGAAGTGAATAGGAGCAGACCTGCAGTTCTGCAGCACGGCCGCTATGCTATGTATGGAGCCAACTGCTTCCGGCTCTGTACATAGCATTATGTGCCATAACATCCGGTGCCCGCAGGTCACCAGAGCGGCTGATCGTGCGGGGTCCGTGTGTCGAACCCACACCGTTGTTATACTGATGACCTATCCGGTGGTCAGAGGTGGGAGGTCAGAGGCGTAAACTCCCGAAGATAGGGCATGTCCCTTCTTTTTCCCGCGAGCCAGTTTTTCCGCTGGCGGGAAAAAAATGCATTCGCCTCCCATTGAAATCAATGGGAGGCATTTTCGGATGTTTTTTGGTGCGTTTTCAGACGTGTTTTCCACGTAAAAACACGTGTCAAAAAACTCAGTGTGAACTCCCCCTAATGCATCTTTTTGTACGTGAAAAGATGTTGTTTTTATTAATACCATTTGGGGGAATGTCGGGCATTTCAATCACTTTTAATAACATTTTCTGTTGGAGATGAAGTGGCAAATAAACTGCGATTCGGCCACTCAGCGTTTACCGTATTGGATAGATTTTTTTATATTTTTATAGTTCGGGCATTGGACGTGGAGATACTTCATGTATTTATGTTTGATTTTGTTTATTTATTTTTATGTGTGATCTAGAAAAAGGGGGGGATTTTAAATTGTATATTTTTTTACATTTTTTTTTAACTGCCACAGGCAGGTCTCAATAGCAATATTCCTCTAGAAGGCATGGCAGCATTCAGAAGGTTCCCAGCTGCTAGAGGAGTACACCGGCTCCCACGATCTTGCCGCGCAGGAGCCGGCGATCAGCCCCGAAGTGAAAGGAGCTGTAAAACCCCATAGATGCCAGTTGTCACATCTGACATCGGCATCTGAGAAGTTAACTGCTTGCGATCAGAAAATTTTCTGATTGCAAGAATTACCGCTGGGTCCCTGCTGTGCAACACAGCAGAGACTTGGCGGCTATGGCGCTCGCTCTGCCTGTGAGCAGGCTCCATATTTAAATACCCTTTCACAATGTAAATAGGCAGATCTGTGACGTGAAAGGGATAAGCTGTCAGCATTTTTCTGTCAGTACATACTCCACTTATGGTGTCATCAAAACAACAAAGCTACCTTCTTCAGCAAACAGAAGTGATTATTGGTGACTATTATGACAATGTTATCTATGGGGAAGATATTGAAGAGGATGGTTTCAATGTTGAGTCTTGTAACCATATACGTGTCAACAGATCCAGCTCAACTGTAGGCCACATATCAATAATGTTGTGTCGGTAAATTGGCCCAAGAAGCTGGTCCTTGCAATCCAAAATATATCTAACTAGTCAACTATAGAAAACTGTAGAAAACTATAAGGCTTAATTAATATAATGTATATTTTTATTTATTAACGACAACAGAGATAAAAACACACAAATTTTAATGTATGAAAATGAAAAAAGATGATATCAACACCGTGTATACAACGCCTAAATAATTCACATGTGAGTATGCTGATGTATGCTACTATTTAACTACAATTAGTAAAAGTAGCATGGCAGCAGGAAGGTGTTACGGATACATGTCGATATGTGAAACCTAATATATGTCACAATGGAGATATATTAAATGAAGGTTTGTAGACCAGGTATAAGTCCCAAACAGTAGAAAAATGTAAAAAGGTAATAACGTCAGTTATGGCATCGCTTTTGCATGTGAGTAAGGGCTGATTCAGACGAACGTTGCGTTTTTGCGCGCGCAAAAAACGCTGCGTTTTGCGCGCGCAAAAACCACTTGACAGCTGCGTGTGTCATCCGTGTATGATGCGCGGCTGCGTGATTTTCGCGCAGCCGCCATCATAGAGATGAGTCTAGTCGACGTCAGTCACTGTCCAGGGTGCTGAAAGAGTTAACTGATCGGCAGTAACTCTTTCAGCACCCTCGACAGTGAATGCCGATCACAATATCGAGAAACCTGTTAAAAAAATAGAGAAAGTTCGTACTTACCAAGAACTTCCCTCCCGGCCGTTGCCTTGGTGACGCGTCCTTGGTGACGCGCCTCTCTTGACATCGGGCCCCACCTCCCTGGATGACGCCGCAGTCCATGTGACCGCTGCAGCCTGTGCTTGGCCTGTGATTGGCTGGAGCTGTCACTTGGACTGAATTGTCATCCCGGGAGGTCAGACTGGAGGAAGAAGCCGGGAGTTATCGGTAAGTCAGAACTTCTTTTTTTTTTTACACGTTCATGTATATTGGGATCGGAAGTCACTGTCCAGGGTGCTGAAACAGTTTAACTCTTTCAGCACCCTGGACAGTGACTATCTCCTGACGTCGCGTACCGGAATTTTTTTTGCCGGGTTCGGCCAAAACGAGTTCGGCCGAACCCGGTGAAGTTCGGTTCGGTTGTCCGGGTTGGCTCATCTCAAAGACACTCCGTTTGGATGTTTGGAAACAGAAAAGCACGTGGTCCTTTTCTGTTTACATTCATCCTTTTGACAGCTGGTGCGCTGTTTCAGTCGGTTCGCACGGAAGTGCTTCCGTGCGACCTGCGTGGTTTTCACGCACCCATTGACTTCAATGGGTGCGTGATGCGCGAAATACGTGGAGATATTGAGCATGTCACGCTTTTTGCGCAGCGGACAAACGCTGCGCAAAAAGCACGGACTGTCTGTACTGCCCCATAGACTTGTATTGGTCTGTGCGTGGCGCGTGAAAACCACGCGGCCCACACGGACCCAATACACGTTCGTGTGAATCCCCCCTAAGAGTTCACTTTTCTTTGGCAAGGACATTGTCCTATATGTGGGTACATGTATATTCTAAAGTCTATATTATGGTTTGCTAGGAGTCATAGGCTGTTTCCTTCTCGTTGAGACGGACTATCTATAGAAATATTAATTAATATAATGTCAATAGTGTGTATATATTATCTACATGACCAAATACATAGTAGCTTTGATATTTGTGGTTGAAATTAAACTTACATTTGCAGTTGCTTTCAGAAAAACGTTGCTCTGGTCAACCTGATGACTATGCTTTTTCTGTATATTGTAAGTTCCCCAGACAGAATACAATGACAGTCTTTAATTAACGGCCAGATGTATCCCATATGAAGCACAGATGGTCGGGCAAACTATTTACAGAACAATACAGATGTTGCGGCTATCTCCGATCATTTTGGTACTTTATAAATAATCAACTAGTGGAGCGGTTACAAAAAACCCGACATATCTGAATACCTTATGTTTAACTCTTGAGCATACTCTAGGCCTATATTTGACTATTTCCTACTCACAACAGAGTCATGCCTCGTAGTGACAGACGCCATTCTTCAGTAATGTTCCTTTGAACTTTATAGCCACCACTTGACAACCTCTAAACATCTTTACCACATCCATCTGTTTATCTCACTTTGTCTTGTCTAGAACTAATACTATTTTCTGTCTTTAATTGTGGAGTAAATCTGTGAAGACCTCAGGGCCACCAATAAGCAAACCCATATTTCACGAAAAGCTGCTGAAAGAGAAGCACACTGCGAGTCATGACATCTTGTTCTTGAGTGCTGTCTATGTAATGTTTCCATTTTGGACCTGTATTGCTGCTTTTTATCATTTGCAGTCATTGAAAAGGGCGAAATCCAATGTTTCCTAGTACTGCTATTAGCAGCGCAAATTATGGAAACAATGTACAGCTGCCATTAAAAGGAGCAAAACTTTGACGTATTTGATTTTGTTATTTTTTTTTTAACTATGAAAGTAAATGTCAGATCTGAAACTGACCAGCCTTAAAATGACAGTCATGTTTTTGATAGTAACACACAGTAACTGCAGTGTGACTATGGTCTGTCTTTGATGTCTTAAACTCTGGGTACTCCGGTTTCCTCCCACACTCGAAAAACATTTTGACAGGTTAATTGGCTTCCTCTGAAATTGGCCCAAGTGTGTGTCTAATATTATGAGCTCCATTGGGGACAGGGATTGATGTGTCAGGTCACAATCTCTGTGTTGCGGAATATGTTGGCGGTATACAAGAAATGGCAAAAAAATTAATTCAAACCCTGACATGGATCAAGGAAGTTTATGTAAATACATTTTCTGATCAGAACCAGACTTCTCTAATACCGGCACAGCGGAGTCAAATTGAACAGGGTCTTATTGACGCCCTTGGGGGTCCATTCAATTTGTATGCCAAAATTGTCCGCAGCTTTCCCAGCGATATCAACTGATGGGCAGGATTTTGGATGGCTTTTTCAGGGAAAGCGGTTGTCTTGTTGAGTAAACTCTTTTAAGACATTTTTACCAATCATTGCATAAAAAAAAAAGAAACAGTGGCCCACATGTGTCAAAAGTCAATTTAGCCAGTGTCTAAGTTAAAGCCAGACTATTCTATTGACATCTTTTACGACAAATATATGATAAATTTGTCACAACATACATCACTGTTATTAGCTATCACACTGGCTAAAATGACAGCACTTTTTCTGTGGCAGAGTCAATGTAGAGTAGAGATGTGACTTTTTTGTGACAAATCCTAGCCAAGCTGTAAGTCACACCAAAGTTTCACTCCACTTTTACAAACTGACGCAATACGCATTACGCAAATGACACTAAATTCTGGCGCCAACGCTTAATAAATATGTTGCACAGTAAATAAGACAATATTTGGTTCTAAAATGTGCCAAAAATATGTAAATATGTTATATATATGCTTCATTATTATAACATAAGTGATTGGTAAAGTATTACAGGCTTAATAATGTTTACACTACTAACTGTATATTCTATTCGGGAACATGTGCAGTCTTTTTATACCCCTTTCAGTGGGTTCAATAACACAGGCTAACTAGGACACTAAGCCCCACATGTAGGAAGTTCGGTAGGCGACTGCTTTGGTGCATATTAAATGAACATAATGCGTATACTGTTTGCGCTTTAGTTATTATATATTTGCGGCAAAAATGATCACAGTTTGGGTCACAAATTGCTTGACAGTATGCCACCCAAGTGGGTGTGGTTACTTTTTAGGCATTTGTATCAAATTAGCTGCATAAAAGTGGCATGTAAAATATTATCCACAGAATCAAACCAAAAGCATCAAACCTTAAATTTTATATATATATATATATACAGTGAAGGAAATAAGTATTTGATCCCTTGCTGATTTTGTAAGTTTGCCCACTGTCAAAGTCATGAACAGTCTAGAATTTTTAGGCTAGGTTAATTTTACCAGTGAGAGATAGATTATCTAAAAAAAAAAAACAGAAAATCACATAGTCAAAATTATATATATTTATTTGCATTGTGCACAGAGAAATAAGTATTTGATCCCCTACCAACCATTAAGAGTTCAGCCTCTGCCAGACCAGTTACACGCTCCAAATCAACTTGGTGCCTGCATTATAGACATCTGTCTTACATGGTCACCTGTATAAAAGACTCCTGTCCACAGACTCAATTAATCAGTCTGACTCTAACCTCTACAACATGGGCAAGACCAAAGAGCTTTCTAAGGATGTCAGGGACAAGATCATAGACCTGCACAAGGCTGGAATGGGCTACAAAACCATAAGTAAGACACTGGGTGAGAAGGAGACAACTGTTGGTGCAATAGTAAGAAAATTACTGTCAATCCACATCGATCTGGGGCTCCATGCAAAATCTCACCTCGTGGGGTATCCTTGATCCTGAGGAAGGTGAGAGCTCAGCCAAAAACTACACGGGGGGAACTTGTTAATGATCTCAAGGCAGCTGGGACCACAGTCATCAAGAAAACCATTGGTAACACATTACGCCGTAATGGATTAAAATCCTGCAGTGCCCGCAAGGTCCCCCTGCTCAAGAAGGCACATGTACAGGCCCGCCTGAAGTTTGCAAATGAACATCTGGATGATTCTGAGAGTGATTGGGAGAAGGTGCTGTGGTCAGATGAGACTAAGATTGAGCTCTTTGGCATTAACTCAACTCGCCGTGTTTGGAGGAAGAGAAGTGCTGCCTATGACCCAAAGAACACCGTCCCCACTGTCAAGCATGGAGGTGGAAACATTATGTTTTGGGGGTGTTTCTCTGCTAAGGGCACAGGACTACTTCACCGCATCAATGGGAGAATGGATGGAGCCATGTACCGTCAAATCCTGAGTGACAACCTCCTTCCCTCCACCAGGACATTAAAAATGGCTCATGGCTGGGCCTTCCAGCACGACAATGACCCGAAACATACAGCCAAGGCAACAAAGGAGTGGCTCAAAAAGAAGCACATTAAGGTCATGGAGTGGCATAGCCAGTCTCCAGACCTTAATCCCATCGAAAACTTATGGAGGGAGCTGAAGATCCAAGTTGCCAAGCGACAGCCTCGAAATCTTAATGATTTACAGATGATCTGCAAAGAGGAGTGGGCCAAAATTCCATCTAACATGTGTGCAAACCTCATCATCAACTACAAAAAACGTCTGACTGTTATGCTTGCCAACAAGGGTTTTGCCACCAAGTATTAAGTCTTGTTTGCCAAAGGGATCAAATACTTATTTCTCTGTGCATAATGCAAATAAATATATATAATTTTGACAATGTGATTTTCTTTTTTCTTTTTTATATAATCTATCTCTCACTGGTAAAATTAACCTAGCCTAAAAATTCTAGACTGTTCATGTCTTTGACAGTGGGCAAACTTACAAAATCAGCAATGGAACAAATACTTATTTCCTTCAATGTATATATATATATATATATGTATATATATATATATATATATATATATATATATATATATACACACATATATATATGTATATACATACATATATATGTATATACATACATATATATATATATATATATATACATATACATACATATATATATATATACATATATATAAATTCAAATATAAATATATATTTTATAAATGACATGCATGCAACACTAGATACATTTCTCATAAAACAAACTACAAAAAAGTGTCATTAAAGACACAGAATTCATACATAAGGGCCATTGGGTCTTCATGATGACAGATTCCAAACACATTTTGTATTATAGTGTGAAAAAAGATGCATTGGAACATCTTAGGCTGAGTTCAGTTGCAGATTTGTTGCAAATTTTGTTGCGGTTTTGACGCAGATCTCACCCTTTTGCATTGCAAAGTGTAAAATCTGCGCTGAAAATCTGCGTGAAATCTGTGACGTGTGAACTCAGCCTTAGGCTATCAATGCATGTCCGACTTAAACACTAAACGTACAGGGCCAATGCGGCGACTGTATGCCGTATGATTTATGATATTTTGACTCACATTTTTAAAAAACATAACCACACTGCATTTTCTCTAGGAACACCCTGTATTAAACAATGTCGACTATGCTTTTTATTACAGTAAAAAAAGGTATGCCAATGTAATTAGCCCGTACATATGCCAACAGGACACTTATTTGGCATACGTTAGACCCATTACACCCATGGACTTGTTCTGTGTAAATGTCAGGACATTTACACTAAGCTTAATTCTATTTTTTTTTTTGCAAGAAATACGACACATATAGGAATTACAATTGTTTTTCTTGTTTTACAATTGTATTTTCTATCTTAAACTTTCTTGCACAACATTATACGATTCTTTATGGGTTATTCTTGCTAATATGTATCCATTATGTAAAGTTATTGCAGTAAATGACGTCTGAAGCTTTGAAAATAAGTAGCCGCTGGCTCAATTTAAATTAGACAAAGCTGTCGAAACAAGTATAGAATGAAACTATATCTCAGTAAATGCTACATTTATAGATGATGCATTCATTTAGCAGTGGCACAAATATTTACCAAAGAAGTTAATATAAATGGTAGAGGATTTTGGTCCTAAGCTCTAAAAACAACTACAGGGTACTGACATTGCACTGTATGCATTCCCCAAAGTACTATTCTTACTTTCATTTAAAGAGGAGAAAAATATTTCCTGCTAGGCTCCATGATAATGGAAGGTACATGCTTTGGGAAATCCTTGGGCTGGCCAGAATTATCATGCTTTTCTACATTGTGATCCAACAGCCTGAAGACATGAATTACAGAGATGCCACTGAAAAAGCAGAAAAGTAAGAAGAAGGTACTTGGCTTTTTAAGCTGCTAGTTAAATTATTACAGGTCATCTGTTCATAAAACAAGACATTCCCTATTACTTGTTAATCTACTATAGACTGTGTCACTGGTGGTATAGTCAGTATCCTGTATTTGGTGGTCATTTGCTCCTATAATGACAACTCGCTAAGTTAAAGGGTATTACAATTTGAGGAGATAAGGCTTAGGCCCCATGCACATGACAGTAGAATTCATCCGGAATTATGGACCAATACATTTCTATTTCCCCTGGACACCTTCCCATATATTTACGGGAAGGTGTCCTTGCTGTAGAAAGGATCCCTGTCCTATTTTTTTCTTTTCACGGACCGTGCTCCCGTACTTTATATGGAAGCATGGCCCGCAAATGCGGGTGGCTGTCCGCGGCCGTCCGTGCCTGTAATCACAGATCGTGATTACGGGCACGGTCGTGTGCATGGGGCCTTATTCTTTGTATAATGAAAAGTTATGCAATGTTCTAATAAAGTTTGTGTATTCCTCTGTACATTCCTCACAGTTTTCTGCTTGCAGTAATTGCATGAGAAGTGTTTACATCCAGGGAATGACAATCGGTTCTGGTCATGTGATGATCACACCGGTGAATGACTTGTTAATAGTGCAGTACCGTTATCGGATGCACTAAATTAATATTCCCATTCACGGAGTTAAAAACCATAAGGAATTGATGCACAATGTGAAATAAAAAAGTTTAGAACCTTTTATGACATAATGAATAAGCTAAAAAAAATAGAATTTACATTTTTAGTGAACACTACAAAGCTTTCTCATTTTCTTCTTAGGCCTTATTTACACGAACGTGTTAAACGGACCGTGTGAAGGGTCCGTGAGAAAATAGGACATGTCCTATTTTTTCACGCTTCGCGTATCCCTCCATAAACTCTAATCTATAGGGGATGCGTGACAACACGTCCCGCAGCGCAAAGCACGGATGCACCTTGGACGGGAAAAACTGCAGTTTTTAACGTCCGAGATGCGCAACGCTTGTGTGAATCCAGCCTTAGAGGTCTCCGTTAAGGTACTATAGTAGTTATTTGTTAAGCCACTAACTGTGATATCATGATATTTGACCCAACTTTCCTCCATTGAACAAACTAATTTCTGCTTTATCTGGTTAACGCACCAATGTAAAAAAGATATAAAAAAATTAGGATCCGGGTCAATGTCACAGACCATCCAGATCCCTGAGTAAATAGTAAGCGCCACTGACTACATCAACGAGGGATCATAAAAAATACTATAATTTTGTTTTATTTCATGTCCCCAAAATATATATGTGTGTTTATGATCTTGAACGATTATGTTGTATTTCTGTGTAAGAAAAATGAAATTCTGATCTTCTCTGGGCCATGAACAGCACAGTACCAGAAAATTGGCAATACAATTGTTTGCAAAGAACCTTCAGCAGTAATGTCAGAAATAAATGTTAGTCATTCTAACATTATTCTTCATCATTGAGCCCTAGGAACAGTGGGTGAGTAACCGAAAACACTATGACTGAATTGTGTACCCTCTGTTTCTGGCAAATAAAAGGAAAAAAAGTTTTTTTGTACGATCCAGAACTTTGAAACTGATCAGCCAGCATGAGAAAGGACATTGCGGATATCAATGACGTTGGGGTGTTAGCAACCTTGATAATAGTGGATTCGTTTGCTGCCCAGACATTCAGCTCTTATTATTTCACTGGTTTTTTGAGGCATGCTTCTTTTATAGTTATCAAAGGAAATATAACCAATGGAACGAGGACTAGTTCTCACCATTGTCTCTTGTCTGTAATTAAATAAAGCAATGCGGAGTTACAGGAATGCAGTAAAGGTAATTGGGCTACAACGATATTGGTGTTGTCTGCATTAGACTGGCGTCAGTTTTGGGAACGAGTGACATTTGTTAATCATTGGAAAGTTGTACGTTTCAGTCTTCTGAGATCTGTTGTGTTTCACTTTGTTTATTATTCTCCTAAAATGAATGAAAATAGAAAAACGTACAATGTTAAAAGAAATCTGATATTTTTGTAAAATGCCAGTGCAACAAAAGTTGTCTCTGTGCTTGGAATTAAACTATGTGAGACCGTGGTATTGAAATGCCTGCTTTTACTCTCCGAAGATTAGAAGTACATGACACATTTACAGTATATGGGGCAAGACAGGACATACACCAGGCTGAAATGGCAAATGTGTTGACTTTAATAGAGTATCACATAACATTATCAAACAATCCACAATGAATTCACTGTCTAGCTGATATACAAGGGATCCACCAGGAAATGTTCAAATCAGGGACTAGTGCGTTCATAGCAACACTTGGTCTTTACATATGATGTAAATTAGGTGCTGGTTATATCTCAGGAGTCTGCAGGCAACGATTGTCTATCACCTAAAACTCCACCTCAAAGAGGACCTGTCACCTCTCCTGACATGTTTATTTTATTACATACATGTATTCCCCATTTAGTATCAATTCTGAAACATCTTTTCTTAGAACTCTAAGTTGTACTGTTCCTCTGTTATTCCTCCTAGAAATGTAAGAATAAATTGACAACTAAGTGTTTCCAGTTTGGGGTGTGTCCATACACAGTCCAACACTGTCCAATCAGCGCTGACAGTAACCAGACAATCAATGTATTAATACATTTCTAGGAGGAATAACAGAGGAATGGCACAACGTAGAGTTCTAAGAAAAGATGTCCCAAAGTTGTTATTTAAACCCTTCCAGACATCCACCATATATTCACTGTGGAGGCTGGGGGAGGGGGTATGGAGCGGGCTAACAGGCTTACCCCTCTCAATAAGTTGTATAAAACAGCCAACACTTCAATGCAAAGAGCTCATTTAACCCTTTAGATGCTGTAGTCAACAGCCACCATGGCATCTAGGCCATTAGAAATAGGGAGCGGCGTCCTCTGATGTTCCATTTGGGTGCCGATGGTTGTCATGGCAACCTAGGGGCCTAATAAAGTCCTCCATGTCTGCCATCTTAGTGCTACTAATGAACCCTGCCATAACTAGTATCAGGGCGTCTGTAAAACTATTACAATATAATATTATTTAACCTGCACAATGAATGCATTCAAAAAATAACAAGTTAATCACCAAAATGGCTGTTTTATTTTTTTTTGTCATCCAAGCTAAGAGTAAAAAGTGATAAAAAAAAATCTTATGTACCCCAAAATGGTATCGCAACAAACAAGCCCTCACACCGCTCAATCGTCAAAAAAATAAAAAAGCTATGTCTCTCAGAATGTGGAACATAAAATCAATGTTATTTCTAACAATTAGTTTTTTCCTTGTTAAAGTAGTAAAACATAAAAAAAACTATATAAATTTGTCATCGCTGTAATCGTATTGACCCGCAATCTGAAGTTAACTAGCATTTTCACCGCACGGTGAACGCCGTAAAAACATAACCCAAATAACAATGGAGGAATCACTGTTTTTTTCCCATTTCACCCCACAAATAATTTTTTTCCAGTTCCCCAGTACATTATATGGTACAATAATAGCTGCCATGAAAAAAATACAACTTGTCCTGCAAAAAACAAGCCTATCGCTATATTGATGGAAAAATAAAAAAAAGTTATGGCTTTTGGAAGTCAGGGAGGAAAAACTAAAATGAAAAAAATGAAGAGAAGCTGCGGAGGGAAGGGGTTAATTGGAAATACAAGTATGTACTAAAAGAGACAAGTCAGGAGAGCTAATAAGTCCTCTTAAGTCATGACTTTAAAATGTTTGTCTACCCTTACAATATAAAGCAGAATGCTGCACCCACTACAGCCTTCCTGCTGTCCCTCCCTAGGTGTCCTCCTCTTACACCCACAAAATAAATACACAATTTTACATAATAAGGTTGTACTATGCAAAGGGTTGTGTGGAGGAAAGCATATAGAAACCTTAAGTCAACTGGGATCTCTAAATAAAGGATAGGGCACATTGTTAGTTTACTTGGACCAGCCATGTCCATGTTTATCTCAATGGGGAGAGAGGAATAAGATGCTTTCTCCATGCATATTAGGCTGTCGGAAGTTCCTGATAAAATAGGTGGATTTGGTCAACTTAATGTAATGTGTATGGCTAGCTTATGTTTGGTTTGACAAAATATTTAGCTTTGTGTGTGTGTGTGGGTGGGTGTGTATGCACACCCGCGCGCGTTTGGGTGTGTGCGTGTTTCTGTGTGTTGTTAGGGTCAACCCATATTCTTTTAACCCCTACCCGCACTAGTAAGTAACTGTACGTCGTTGCGGGTGGTTACTTCCCGCACGAGGACGTACAGTTACTGAGTTTTTTGCGGTGCACACTGTCGGCGACAGTGTGCACTGGGAACCGGGAGGTCAGCTGTTGCCGACAGCTGACACTCCACTCTTGCCAGCCAGTGGTCCTTTGCCGCTGATTTTGGCAAATTAACCTCTTAAATTCGTGAATCGGTTGCAGTCGCAAAATTTTAGGGGTTTCTAACATATCGGCAGATCCCGGTCCGAAATAGCGGGGTTTGCCGATAGTATGGCAAATGGAAGCCGATAGTATGGCAAACAGTCTGCCATGGACGGAAGCCCATCAGGACCAACATTCGGCTGGTCCTAATAGGCTTCCTGTCAGAGTGACAGGAAGTCACTGTGTCGTTCCCGATGCACACTGTCGGCGACAAGGTGTGAATCGGGAACTGAGAGATCAGCTGTTCCCCACAGCTGACACTCCAGTGTTGCTGACCAGCGGCTCATCGCTGCTCATATCGGCAATTAACCCGATGAATGTGGTGCTCGATTGCGATCACCACATTTAGGAGGTTTGTAGCACATCAGCAGCCCCCATGAATTTGTGGGGGCTGCTGATGCTTGTGATGGCATCCGGAGGCCAGGCAACGGCCTCCGGGTCTGCCATGTATGGAAGCCTATGAGGACCAGCCTCTGGCTGGCCCTCATAGACTTACTGTCCAAGTGACTGTGGGGGGTTTCCACTGTTTTGGTCCCTCCGGGGCGTTGCAAACCCGACATGGCACTGAAAACCAATCCAGCAAAATCCAAAAGGCGCTCCTTCCCTCCTGAGCCCTGCTGTGGGTCCAAACATCAGTTTATGACCACATAGGGGGTATTGCCATAATCGGGAGAAATTGCTTTACAAATGTTGGGGTGCTTTTTCTCTTTTTATTCCATGTAAAAATGAAAAAATTCTATGTTTCCAAAGAAAAAAAAGGTGATTTTTCATCTTCATAGACTAATTCCACTAAATTCTGCAAAAAAACTGTGGGGTCAAAATGCTAACTATACCCCTAGAAAAATGCCTTGAGGCGTGTAGTTTCCAAAATGGGGTCACTTTTGGGGGGTTTCAACTGTTTAGGTACCACAAGACCTCTTCAAACCTGACATGGTGCCTAAAATATATTCCTAAAAAAACGAGACCCCAAGATCCACTAGGTGCTCCTTTGCTTCTCAGGCCGGTGTTTCAGCCCATTAGGACACTAGGGCCACATGTGGGATATTTCTAAAATCTGCAGAATCTAGGCAATAAATATTGAGTTGCGTTTCTCTGGTAAAACCTTCTGTGTTACAGATTTTCTTTTATTACAAATGAATTTCGGCAAAAAAAATGAAATTTGTAAATTTCACCTCTACTTTGCCTTAATTCCTGTGAAACGCCTAAAGGGTTAAAATACTTACTGAATGGGGTTTTGAATACCTTGAGGGGTGCAGTTTTCAAAATGAGGTGATTTATGGGGACTTTCTAATATAGAAGGCCCTCAAAGCCACTTCATTACTGAACTGGTCCCTGAAAAAATGGCCTATTGAAATTTTCTTGAAAATATGAGAAATTGCTGCTAAAGTTCTAAGCTTTGTAACGTCCTAGAAAAATAAAAGAATGTGAATAAAAATTATACAAACATAAACTAGACATATGGGGGATGTTAACTAGTAACTATTTTGTGTGGTATTAATATCTGTTTTAGAAGCAAATACATTTAAATTTAGAAAAATGCTAATTTTTTAAAATTTTTGCTAAAATTTGAAGTTTTTCACAAATAAATATTTTATTTATCGACCAAATTTTTTCACTAACATAAAGTACAATATGTCACGAGAAAATCTCAGAATCGCTTGGATAGGTAAAAGCATTCCGGAGTTATTACTACATAAAGTGACACATGTCAGATTTGCAAAAATCATCTGTGTCCACAAGGCCAAAACAGGCTGTGTCCTAAAGGGGTTAATAGGTGGATGAGCTATTACAGTTACAGTTTATTTGTATTTTCAGTTTAAAAAAAAAAAAGGGGTTTCATGTGTCATTCAAGAAGAACAACAATAAATGTTTTTAACTGCCCTTAAAGGAACACTCAAGTCAAAAATGAAAAATCAGCCATCACATGGTGTTTTTATGTGTTCCTTACTTTACATTGTATAGTCTTTATGCTTCCTGTTATTTACTATTACTTCTTGTTATTACTATTATCACATTTTTTGACATTGCATCATCAAGTAAATGCTATAAAAAAAAATTCTGCCTACTAATTGAGTCATTTGTATACGAATAAACCCTCCTTACATAGATATCAGTAGGTCCGTGCACACAACTAAGCCCCTCCCAAGCTGAAAAAAACCCTATAAAATTGGTAGCTAGAAACGATGATAGAAAAATTAGGGATTTATACTTAACATTATCCAAGCCCCATCATCCCTGGTGTCCTATTAGTGTCCTGTGGTGTTTTGTCATTATTATAAAATCATATGATTAAGTTTAAGTATGTTTTTTGTATACTGGTGGCTTATAGCGCTCCCTAATACTGGGCAAAAACGAAATTTTAAGTTTATGACTGGAATGATTCTTTAATTTGCTGTCATTAAACTCAGGAGGAAGGATAATAATATACAATGATGGAAAAATGACCCGTTGGCTAACATGTAATCTGTACTGAAATTTGTTTCCATTGTGTTGCAACTAAGAATGGTTGGACCTCTATTGTGATCGGCTTGCTATTTTAGTCAATGCTATACATTTATTATAATATACATTACACAGTGGAATAAAGTTAATTAAGACTCAAACTTCTTCTAATGTATAGTCATATGAAGCTAAATATTTCTTCATGTTGGTAGCATGATACATTCCTACATGTTTTGAGAAATCCTGTCGGTTCAGTGGACAACTGATTTTTATAAAACCTAAAAGAATGTAGCTGGAACATAATAAAAGTCCTCAGCATCCTAAACATATAGCTCAGGTCTTGAACGAGGACCATTTATTGTGCAGCCCCTTCAGTTATAACACAGAGTGCATGGTTTACTTAATTATCCACTCAAATAGAGCCTTATATTGCAACTTTATGCTCAAGATGTTGAACATGCCATAGCTTTCCATTTTGACCAGAAACATGTGCAGCATTGGTTATAGTATGAATTTGCAAATATGGATCCATGTACCAGGAGGTGTGCCACAATATATTTGCCCATTATTTTTATTGCTTTAAAGGGTTGTCCGAGATTAAATGATTTTGTGTTAATGCTTTAAGTTATAAATGTAAATACATTTGTAATATACTTACATTTTCCAAAGTGGCCCCGTTTCCAGATCCTGCCGTGGGGTACTTGACGGGTGACGTCACTCTCTGCACTGGCCGCTGTGTTGATCTTCAATTGTTTGCCGGGTATACGACACGTCACTTGTGACGTGCCTTGTATGGGCTGTTCTGCTGCACAGCCCGTAACGCGCATGCGTTGTCACTGCTGTTCTCACGGTCCCTGCTGTTCTCGAGATAACAGCAGGGGCCGGACATGCGCGTTACAACAGAACAGCCCATACACGGCACGTTTCAAGTGACGTGTCGTATACCTGTAAAAGAACTGAAGATCAACACAGCGGCCAGAGCCAGTGCAGAGAGTGATGTCACCCGTCAAGTTCCCCACGGCAGGATCTGGAAATGGGGCCAATTTGGAAAATGTAAGTATATTACAAATGTATTACCATTTATAAATTACAAGCATTAACACAAAGTCATTTAATCTCGGACAACCCCTTTAAGCAGTTCTACAATAAGCCGTTCATTTGAACATGGTTGTATAAAAATTTACTAGGGCCAAAGTTAATATGTCTGGACTATGGGATCCAAAGTGTGTGACTTGGAGATTAAAATAATACATTGGTAGATATTATTTTAACTAAAGCACCATACCGACAATGTCTGAGTTCTACATCTGTCTGAAATGATTCATTTAGACAGTTTAGACTGGACTTGTAACACAGTTAGCATTTTTGATCTGGCACAAAATTCATTATGTCTCAGAATACTGTAAATTTGCCATTATTTTGTTCTTTTGACATTTTCCATGTGCCAGAATGTTACTGGGAAATTTTCCTAAGGTGTGTGAGTTGGCACTAAGAGGCCTTGGGTCAGGTCAACCCATATATTTTTATTAAATATAATGTTCATATGTCATTAAAATTTCAATACTTGAAATTCAGAACCTTCAAACCATACCCTTATGCAGGCCGGCCTTAGGATAGATAGCGCCCCATGCTAAATTTTCTTTTGGCGCACCATCCCTGTCATAAAAAAAGTATAATGCCCCCACAGGATTATGACCGTTTTAGTGCCCCCACACAGTATAATGCACTCTTTAGTGCCCCCACACAGTATAATGTCCCCTAAGTGCTGCACACAGTATATTGCCACCTGCAGTGCCCTTACACAGTATAATGTCCCCTTAGTGGCTCCCACACAGTATAATGCCCCCTTAGTGACCCCCCACAGTATAATTTCCCCCTCCTCTGGGTGCCACACACAGCCCCCCCATTGTAAATACAGCCCCCACCTCTCCCTTGTAGACAGTGTACCCACCTCCCCTTTGTATATAGTGTCATACAGTCCCCCTTTCCCTTGTAAACAGTGCCATACAGCCCCCCACCTCTCCTTTGTAGATAGTGCCATACAGCGTCCCCCTCCCGCTGTAGATTCTAAAAAGAGAAATCAGCATCACAGTCCCAGAAGAATTCATGAGGGGCATTAAACAGGAAAAGGTTTCAATCGGTGCAAGCAGTGTCAAGTTGTAGCCAGTCCAACTCCAGATAGACATAAGTAGATAGAAAAACCGCAGCACACACAGGTATCAAAGTATCAAAAGGAAATCTTTATTCCACCATAAATAGAGATGTTTCGACCCAAGTGAGGGTCTTTCTCAAGGGCCTTGAGAAAGACCCTCACTTGTGTCGAAACGTCGCTATTTATGGTGGAATTAAGATTCTCCTTTTGATACTTTGACCCCTGTAGATTCTGCCATACTGCACCCCATGACCCCCTTGTAGACAGTGCCCCCACCTCCCCCGTGTAAACAGTGCCATACAGTCCCCCACCTTCCCTTTGTAGATAGTGCCATACAACCCCCACGTCCCTCTTGTATACAGCGCCATACAGCCCCCCACCTCCACTATGTAGATAGTGCCATACAGCCCCCCCACCTTGCCCTTGTAAACAGTGCTATACAGCCTCTCACCTTCCCTATGGCTGCTACAGTGGTAGTTACGCCACTGAGCAGAGAAGGAGCAAGGTGAGGGAGCCAGAGCCCCCTTAAACCTGCTGGAGTGATGCGCCCTATTCGATGGCACAGGTCGCACACTACAAAAGGCCGGTCCTGCCCTTATGTATACCCATATACATTATACATAGTAAATATACTGTACGTGGAGCAGAATCAAAATTTATATTTCATATATAAGGAATTAAACTGATATATAATCAATATATTGAGTCGTAAAATAGCTTTCCTCCCAGGCCGAACTGGGGCTAAAAAGCAGCCCTGGCACACATGCTACACCATGCATTTACACCATGGTACTGAAAAAGGGTTAAAGTGAACAAGTTACTGTGGCAAAAAGTTGGTGTTGCTCAGTGTAAGTGGATGCGGCTTGATTTTCATTAATAAAAAAACACAATCATACCCTCAAGCATAAATGCAACAACATTATAACCCTTTACACAGGAATCTTTCTAAATAACATTTAGTTAACATTCAGTTAAAATGGTAAATCCCATCTAATACAGTCTGCAGTGAGAATGGAACACAGTTACACAATTAACTGCATAAAGCTAAACCATCTTTCAATCCGGTATTCCAAAAAAGTCTACTCATCTCTTAAAAAACAAGGCCTCCTACAGCTACATTGTCTCAAAAATAATGTTATGACCCCTACAAGAACAGGAAGGAAAAACTCAAGAATGGTCCTTAAGGGCATGACCACACATGGCGGAATTCCTCCGCAACTGTCCGCATCAATGTTGGCATATGTGCATGTTTGTATGTATATTTGCATGTATATATTTGCATGTATGTTTGCATGTATGTATGTATGTATGTTTGCATGTATGTATGTTTGCATGTTTGTATGTATGTTTGCATGTATGTTTGCATGTATGTATGTTGTCATGTATGTATGTATGTATGTATGTATGTATGTATGTATGTATGTATGTATGTATGTGCATGTATGTATATATGTGCATGTTTGTATGTATATTTGCATGTATATATTTGCATGCATGTATGTTTGCATGTATGTATGTTTGCATGTATGTATGTTGTCATGTATGTATGTATGTATGTATGTTGTCATGTATGTATGTATATATGTGCATGTTTGTATGTATATTTGCATGTATATATTTGCATGTATGTATGTATGTATGTTTGCATGTATGTATGTTTGCATGTATGTATGTTTGCATGTATGTTTGTATGTATGTTTGCATGTATGTATGTTTGCATGTATGTATGTATGTTGGCATGTATGTATGTTGGCATGTATGTATGTATATATGTGCATGTATGTATGTTTGCATGTTTTTATTTTTGCATGTATGTTTGCATGTATGTTTATATATATATGTGCATGTATGTAATTATGTTTGCATGTATTTATGTTTACATGTATATTTGTGCATGCTTGTATATATGTATGTATGTATCTTTGCATGTTTGTATGTATGTATGTATGTATGTTTTCATGTGTGTATGTTTGCATGTATGTATATTTGCATGTATATATGTGCATGCTTGTATATATATATATGTATGTATGTTTGTATATATGTATGTATGTATGTTTGCATGTATGTTTGTTTGTATATATGTCTGTATGGCCATGTATGATACTGTCTGCTGGCGCCCTGTATCTAAGTCAACTTCGCGGCAGGCTTCTATACATGGTATAACAGTCAGCATCACACATTAAACTGAATCTAAGCCTACGACATGTTTTATTTCATTTTTATTTTATTTTTTACAGGTTTGGTGTTTGGACTACGTCGGTTTCGAGGACTACTTAGATGACGTTTTTTTTTTCTACAATAAAATGGTTAATGAGGGTTGTGTTGGGGGTGCTTTATTTCAATAAAATATTTTATCTATATCATTGTCTTTTCTTTTCAAATTTTATTACTACCTCTTTAGTAATGGCCGCTGTCTGAGTGACAACATCCATTACTAAGGCGAGGCTTAGTGTTAGCCGGTGCAGAGGCTAACACTAACCACCATTATTACCCCGGTACCCACCACCACCAGGGGTGCCGCGAAGAGCCAGGTACGATCCAGTACCCGACCATCTGTTGTGATGGTCAGGCTCTAAGGCGGCCGGAGGCTGGTATTATGAGGCTGCGAAGGGCCAAAAACAGTGGACCTTCCCACCCTTGTAATGCTAGGCTGCTGCTGCTGTGTTGTATCTGGCTGGTTATAAAAGTGGAGGGGACCCCACGTCATTTTTTTAAATTATTTATTAATTTTTTATTTTTTTAAAAAAAGACATGGGTTTCCACCCAATTTATCATAACCAGCCACATACAACACATTGTTATTAGCCTGGGAATGGACAAAACCAGTGGCCCTTCCCACCCATGTAATGCCAGACTGCTGCGGCCTTGTATATGACTGGTTATTAAAAATGTGGGGGACCCGTCTATTGTTAAATTTGTTAAATAAAAAAAAAACGACGTGGGGGTCCCCCCCATTTTTATAACCAGCCCGATACAACACAGCAGCAGCAGCCTAGCATTACAAGGGTGGGAAGGTCCACTGTTTTTGTCCCTTCCCAGCCTCATAATACCAGCCTACGGCCGCCCCAGTACCCGACCATCACAACAGATGGTCGGGTACTGGATCGTACCAAGCTCTTCCCGGCACCCCTGGTGGTGGTGGGTACCGGGGTAATAATGGGTGGTTAGTGCTAGCCTCTGCAGCGGCTAACACTAAGTACCGCCTTAATAATGGACACTGTCAATCAGCCAACTGCCATTATCTAGGCACTAATAAAGTTTTAAAAAAAACACAAAGACAATTCTTTTTTATTGAAATAAGAAATCCCCAACAAAACCCTCGTTAACCATTTTATTAAAATTTGAAAAAACGTAGATCTACGCAGTAGTCCAACGAATCGAAGATGTAGTCCAATCGGTACATCAAAATCTGCAACAACATAAAAAACAGTTATCAATGTGAACAATAACAATACTTCTACTCACCTACACACATATATACTCGCACACACAAACAAACAACCATACACAGACACACACATATATACACAAACACAACAAGATATACACACACACACACATAAACAGACAAACACACACATATACACGAACTCACACATATACAAACAAAAACACACATATCCAAACACACACATATACACGTACACACACATATACACAAACAAACACACACACACACACAAACACATATACACAGTTATACACAAACACAACAAGATATATACAAACACACACACACAAAGAGACAAACACACACACATATACACACACATATACACAAACACACACATATACACAAACATGTACACAAACAGACCCATATATACACAAACACACACATATACACACAAACACACACACACAAACATATACACAAACACATATACACAAACACACCCATATATATACAAACACACACACATAAACACACAAACACACACCCATATACACATATACACAAACACACATATACAAAAACACACACACACAAACATCTACACACACACACACACTTCACAGCAGCACAGAGTATTTCAGGAGATGAGCGTGCGGATCTTGTGCGGGGTGGTGACTTGCCAATCATGTGAAGGTGTTATTGAGGACAGGAGTGGAGGAGAGGTAACAGACTGAGCTACGTAATGGTAAGAGCAGAGTTCACAGAAGCACAGAGTATTTCAGGAGAGGAGCGTGCAGATTTTGTGCTGCTGTGAACTCTGCTCTTACCATTACGTAGCTCAGTTGTACCTCTCCTCCACTCCTGTCCTCAATAACACCTTCACATGATTGGCAAGTCACCACCCCGCACAAGATCCGCATGCTCATCTCCTGAAATACTCTGTGCTGCTGTGAACTCTGCTCTTACCATTACGTGGTGACTTGCCAATCATGTGAAGGTGTTATTGAGGACAGGAGTGGAGGAGAGGTAACAGACTGAGCTACATAATGGTAAGAGCAGAGTTCACAGCAGCACTGAATCTGCACACTCATCTCCTGAAATACTCTGTGCTGCCTTAAACTCTATGGACAGGTCAGGATCCTGTTTCTTTTAAATGCTGCACTGTAGCACAGCCTTATATAGTGGATCGAGCGGGTTCCCCAGCAGCATTTAAAAGAAACAGGATCCTGACCTGTCCACAGAGTTTAAGGCAGCACAGAGTATTTAAGGAGATGAGCACGGCCGGCCACGGGCAGCCGGTCGTTTTTCCGAGCCGTGCTCCCATTATAAAATATATTACCCGTAATGACGGGTGGCTACATGTGTGCACCCGTCATTACGGCAGCGTTGCTAGGCGACGTCATTAAATAGTCATTGTCCAGGGTGCTGAAAGAGTTAACTGATCGGCAGTAACTGTTTCAGCACCCTGGACAGTGACTACCGATCACAATATAGAGTAACCTGTAAAAAAAAAAGACGTTCATACTTACCGAGAACTTTCTGCTTCCTCCAGTCCGGTCTCCTGGCCGTTGCCTTGGTGACGCGTCCCTCTCAACATCCGGCCCGACCTTCCTGGATGACGATACAGCCCATGTGACCGCTACAGCCAATCACAGGCTGCCGCGGTCTCTGCAGCCAATCACAGGCTGCAGAGGCATCTGCAGCCAATTACAGGCTGCCGCGTCAGAAAAGAAGGTCGGACTGGAGGAAGAAGAGGGACTCGTCACCAAGACTACGACCGGGTACGTATGAAATTCTTTTTATTTTATTTTTTATCAGCAGCCTCTTTTCTCTATCAGTGATTGATAGAGATAAGTGGCTGCTGATTTGTATAATATTTTTGACCGGTTTCGGTCAAAACGGGTTCGGCCGAACCCGGTGAAGTTCGGATTCGCTGCGAACCGAACTTTTCTGGATGTTCGGACCGAAACCGGGTTCGGTTGTCCCGGTTCGCTCATCTCTAGTCCTTAATGCCAACAATGGCATTACACTTAATGGGTTAAATGGGTTGTACAAGATTAGCAAAAGGATTTACTTTTTTTTACAGAAACATTGTAGTCCATAGTCTAGGCTTTCCTTCCTCTGGTCCAGGGATTTAGTTTGCACGAATCCCACGGGAAACATGCCTGGTAGACCCCCCACCCCCCACACCCAGTTATTCCATGGGCTATGCCTTGTGTTCATTTCAATGGGCAGAGCCCCTAAAACATTGCAGATAATAAACTTTATATGAGGTAATATATGATATGCTACTTGATATATTATCACATCATAATATATGATGACTGCAGTCAAGATTACGATTTCTATATGGTATTATACATGATTGATGGACTATTCACATTCTCCTGAATTTTCCACAAAAACTATGTAGAAGAGGTATTATGAAATTGGGAATTTGAGGGTAAATACCGTATACAGCATCAAATGCAAACTAAGTCTTGCACCCAATGGCTCATGTTTACCTGCATATTCCGATGTGTGACAGGGAGGTCCAGTAAAAGTTCATAGATCTTTTCAAAATCTAGATGGTTTGACTGAATCTACTTGAATGTTGTTATTATACTACAGGGATATAGCAATAACTGTCTACTGAGTTCAAACATTAAACAAAATGCAATAAAATGTGACTCTGTAATATGTGCACACTACTAAACCAACAGTGAAGACATGAGACAGAGCAGTTTATTTGTAAGTAACGTTAGCAGGAAGCGCGAATGTTTATAGATAACCCAGACTCATTATGGGACTTCCTAGCTCAAGTAAAAAAAACGGTTGGGTCACATTTTTCAATGTATCTTCTGAATTACTAAAAACATTTGATTTGGCCTGAAATTAAATAGAACGCTTCACTCATATTTTTAACCAACCCCAAAAACACGATTTACAGGAAGCCATTACTGATGGAATTCATACAGAGTGAGTCCAAAACTCACACATTTTAATGCTGCTGGTCTACCAAAGAGGGAAGAGGGTGCAAAGATCTAATTCATAGGGTAGCACCATTGCTTTTCTTTGGTTTGTAAAGAAAAAAATATAGGAAACATATTTCCTTTTTTTCTTTATTTACCCAGCTGCTTCTGTCACCTCAATGCGGGAGTTGTGCTTAAAGTAACATGCACAAGCATATGCCAATGTTTGGTTACCAAACCGTTGGAAGATATTTGAGAGATGTTTATATCAAGTACAGATATGAAATGATAGCACTATACCATTCTACAAAGCACTGTGTAAGGTGAAGGAAAGGGCAACATTAAAATAACTTTACCAGGCTATTTAGTGAGCAAATACGTATATAGATGGATATTTTAGGACTAGCAAATTAAACTTGCCCAATTATGTTTGATGTAATATGAATGGAAATGACGTGTAATTGGCCATGATTGGCTTGGGGTAAACATAGGCTTAGAAATATTTCACTGTAAATCTCCTTCTTTGCCTAGTGAATACAGCAGATAGTGATATAATATATGTTTTTCCTGAATTTAACTAATACTTTATATAGATTCGAACAGCTCATATGCCATGCATTTGTTTCTGATTCCAAAGCTTTAGTTTTGGATTGGCTTTGATTTCTACCACGAGCATTTGTGATACTGAATTGTGCTGCATTCAGATGGCTGGAATATGGCCGCATTCCGTATTATGACTCAAAGACCTGCAAACTGTTCTACTGAATTGAACATAGAGAACCAAATAACTCTATGGTGATCTAACTTCGGTTCAGTATACTCGCATGGGGTACAGGTCTTGTGACTTGACTATGGCCATTAAAATTCGGCCATATAACAGCCAACGAATATAACACTATAATTTTTATAAAAAGTCTTCTATTATTATTATTATTAATATTATTATTATTTGGTCATGTTTTTATATGTTTTTCTTCATTCTTGGAAGACTGAGTGGTAAGAACAATTGCCCCTCAGCTAGAATGTGTAATGGCCTATACTTCTCAATGACTCATGATGAAGGACAGGATCATTGTTAAATGGGTTATTGAAAATAGACAAACCCCTGTTAAAAGCCCTGTGTGGTCACAGGATGTTTTAGACACAGACTTATCCTTGTCAACAATCCCCAAAAAACTCATTCCAACACACATATGTATTTTTACTTTAAATAACTATGCAAGCTAACAAGTCCCCAGACACAGAAGAATACTGCGCTCTTCTTAGAATAAAGAAATGAGTCTCTCTTCTCACTGTCCCAAAGAACTTAACAGATAAATACATGGGTATCACTTCCAGGGGAAACATGATTACACATTTAGTTTTCCATTGTCCATGACAGGCAGTATGTACTATTCTGCCCCGTAAAAATGGACATCTGACGGACTCATTATAAGTCATTGGAAGCCACCAAGATCTGTTAGATCCTTTACAAAATTGGAGTATATTCCAGAATCCTGTAAAATTTTCACCAATTACGTAAGTTTAAATAAAGCCTTATATTATATTGTGTTATACTTATTTTATATTGCATTATCTAATATCTTGTTAGGTTTTTATGTATTACAATATAAAATTAAATATTGTTTACACTATTCTCCAAGAACAGGAGATTGTCGCAGTCTCACCTGCTTCCAGGCTGGGCAGCCGATCCTCAGATGGATCTGGCCAGCCTGCAAGAGAACTGAGACACCGGATCAATCGGGTATCAGGTCCACCCGTATTAGGATGTGCCCTATTTAAAGTCACTCCTCCTGGCCTCATGTGCTAATAATTGTTTGTTTTACCTGGTTGAACTACTACTACTGCAGCTCTGCTAAGTATCTCAGTGTTTGGACTTCTCTGTTTGATTTCACTCTGAATATCCTTATTGCAGACTTAGCTGGGTCTGGTTTATCTTTTACTTGTACTGCTGGATTTATTATGTTCTTCCTGGTTTATCGTTCACTGTTATTGTCCTACTGGATTTTTTGCGAGCTTTCCTTTTACTTTAAAGGTACAATTCTACTTGTATACCTACAGAACTGCTGTCCAATGGTCATCCAGATATACAGTCTTTTCTAACAGGGATCGCTCAGATTTGCTAGGAGGTTCCTGACTGTGGAATCACTCTTATCGGGGCAGCAGTCCTACTGTAAGTAAAGCTCCTCTACAGTAGAGTCATTTTAGGGTTTGCCCTGCATAACTCAGAGGTTGCTTATGGGTAGCCTGCACCAAGTCTAACTGCAGTATCTTTTTAAGTTTAACAGAACAGTGACAGAGATACACTATATCATTAATTATATAAAGTGTTTATGCCAGTGTGCACCTAGTTAAGTGCAGAATATCATAAGTCCAGTTCCGCCTCACATTTAATACTTGTAGCGTATTATGCCTGTCAGAATTACACTGACAGGCAGCCTATCTGGTCCTGCCTGTGGCAACCTATCACCGATGGGCTTTCAGAGTGAACCACCCTCCCTGTTTAAAACCACATAGTTGCCGCAGTCAGTATTGACCACAGCATCTCATGGGTTAAGCAGCCAGTACTGGAGTCTACTCCAATACTAGATGTTGCTGCAGTGTGTCAGCTGTATGTTACAGCTGACACCTGCTGTGCATGGCGCGAGTACAGCTCCAGAGTCCGCTCCATCCCCTCTCCATAATAGTATGGCATGGTGCCAGAACTATCCACTACCCACACCATACTATTAAGGCGCTGTGAAGTAAGACGTTAAAGCAACTGACATCTTTTTTTGTCTTTTCATGGCCAGTAGTTGCCATGGCAACTAATGTGGCTATGAATTCAGACTACCACTTCCCTGCAGTGGAAGTATGGAGGAAGCAGTAATCTGAGACACTCCCTACACTGTAGTGACAACTGTAATTAGACATCAGCATGGTGTAAGTGAATGGAATGGATGGTCAAAGATGGTGACATCACTCACCAGTGCCTACCAACATGCTCTATCCTGAAGACGGAAGAGTAGTCCTGGGGGAACAAAGGAGAGAAATGAGCACCGCTGCTTAATATACCCACTGGGGGCCAGAAATACTATCCTACCCTTGGGCGGCAACTCATTACTGAACAGGATAGAAGACATGTTTTGGCATTGAAAATTTCAATAGAGTTTGAATTAGTCTCTGTTTTCTAACTGCATACTCTGAAAGCGGCTCATCTGGTATTACAATACCGGGTCAGTAAGTAATCGGAGATGGTTAGGTGTAATCATAAATATGAAAGGAATGAGTTTATGTCAGCTTCTATTTATGTTCTAAGGAGGGGGGGGGGGGAGTTATTCCCAGGTGCCAGCACGCCTTTTAAAATATCATCAAACAGAATTAAATACTTAAACAGCTTCCATTGTAGTTTACATTATAACCTGGCTTAATACTAAATCATTGGAACAACAGCCAATTTTTCACCAAGTCTCTTAATTATAAAGCAAAAGACCACAGAATAGTCTAAAGTGCCAGACCGTAAAATATAAACATTAATATTCCAGTGTAGCTGTGGGTGGTCATTTTAATGCTTTAGTACATTACTGTAAGAAATGCATGAAGTCATGCTTCAAGACTTCCCACTTTATACACTGGTCATTGCATAAATATCAATACAATTTCTATATTTTCATTGCCTCACTGTAAAGATTTTAACTGCTGAAAAATCTTTGTGAACAAAGAGCCAAATGTAAAAAAGCATAAAACAAAATACTGTCAAATTTATGTATAACAACTAGTGCAGACAAAAAGTGGAGTAGTTGCCCACAGCAACCAATTAGATCACCTCTCTTTGGTTTCTGTGGGCAGCATCTGACATTTTCTGTTTTTCTAATCTTCATGCATGATCCCTGGATTTTGCAAAACAAATATTGAAAAACCCCAATTTAGATTCAAGACATGCACTATCTGGCCCAAATAATTCGACATCTGACCATCAAACCTATATGAGCTTGTTGGACATCTAATCCCAAAACCACCGCTGTTAATATGGATTTGGGCCCTCTTATGTGGCTATAATAGCCTCCATTATTTAAAAGGCTTTCCACAAGATTTTGTAGTGTATCTACTAGAATTTCTGCCCATTTAGCCGAAAGAGCATTTGTGAGGTCAGGCACTGATATTGGATCAGCGGACAGCATTTCAATTCATCCCAAAGCTGCTCGATGGGGTTGAGGTCAGAGCTGTGTGCAGGCCGCTCGAGTTTCTCTACACCAACGGATCACTTAGTGCATAGGGGCACAGTCATGCTGGAGCAGGAAGAAGCCTTCCCCAAACTGTTGCCACAAAGTTGGAAACATACAATTATCTATAAAATGTCTTTGTATGCTGTAGCATTAACATTGCCCGTTACTGGAAGTAAGGGTCTAGCTTGAACTCTGAAAAACAGCCCCAGACCAATATCCATCCTCTACCAAATTTTACAGTAGACATTATGCATTCCAGTGTGTAAAGTTCTCTGGGCAACTTCCAAACCCAGGTTTGTTCTTCAGACATCCAGATAGTGAGACATGATTTATCGATGAGAGTCCAGTGGCGGCATGCTTTACACCACTTCAGCGGATGCATGGTGATCTTAGGCTTGTGTGCAGCTGCTCGAGCTTGAAACCCATTTCATGTAACTAAAAAAAAGGCTCTTGTGCTCATGTCACTTCCACAGGCAGTTTGTAATTTGGAAGTAACTGAGGATAGTCAACTTTTATGTGTCACACGTTTGAGGACGAGTTAAATGGCTGAGCTGTTATTACTCCTTGATGCTTCTACCTCACGATAATAGCACTTACATTTGACTGGGGCAGATCTAGTAGATCAGTAATTTCTCAAAATGTCTTGTGGCAAAAATAACATCCTGTGACAGAGCCATGTTCGAAGTTAAATCTAAAAGCAATTCAAGTGCTTGGCTCATGTAAAGTAACGGTCAAGGGACCAGTGATACAATTAATGTGTGCACGCTGGCCCTTAAAGACCGGGCACAAGCGTGCGAGCGCACGCTACGGGAAACAGCCGAGTGGAGCGGAAGTGAGTGTTGGCGTCTCCTAGGAAGGAGATGACAGCCAGCACTCACAGATCCATGGCCGGGGCCGCTGAGGGTGAGTAGGAACGGCGGTCTGCGGCCGTCGATGCTACAGTATCCCTGCCTCTTACGTCCCCTCTTCTTGGGACCAGAGCGAGAGAGAAATGTCTTCATGACGGTAGGGGCATTAAGGTTCTCCTCTGGCTCCCAGGACCTCTCTTCAGGACCAAACCCTATCCAGTCCACCAATTAGAAAGTTCTTTCTCCTACCTTCTTGCAGTCCAGGATCTCCTTCACCTCAAACACATCAGATGAACCGCTGGGAGCAACTGCGGGACTAGGAGTCTTACTGTAGCAGTTCAGGACCACCGGTTTCAGGAGGGACATATGAAAGGAATTGGGGATTCTGAGGGTAGGAGGCAGCCGAAGCTTATAGTAGACAGGGAGGAACCTGGAAGCAAACTTGTACGAAGGCACCTTTAAACGGATATTCCGTGAGGACAGCCAGACTTTGGTACCTGGAAGATACTAAGGCGGCTTTCTTCCTCTTATATCCGCTTTTTGCTTCATGCAGAATAGAGGTCCGGATCTGTTGCCAGATTTGCAGAAAGTTCCCAAATGTAGAGTCAGCAGCGGGTACCTGAGATGTAGCTGAAACAGGAAGAGGGATTCTATGATGTTGACCATACAAAATGTAGAATGGTGTGGAAGTGGTGGACTCACTTGTGTGATTGTTGTATGAGAACTCAGCCCATGGAAGCAGCTGTACCCAGTCATCATGCTGCATGGAGATGAAGTGGCAGAAATAATTCTCCATGATCTGGTTAATCCTCACGACTTGACCAGTGGACTGAAAGTGATAGGCTGAGGAATAGTCCAATTTCACATCCAGGAGTTTACAGAGGGATCTGCAGAATTTCGAGGTGGATTGAACCATTCGATCAGACACGATGTGAAGGGGCAATGCAAGCCATGCAAGCGGAAGATGTGCTGGATAAAGAGATTTGCCATTTGAGGAGCAGAAGGAAGGCTGGTCAGCAGGATAAAATGTGCCATCTTCGAGAACCGGTCCACCAGCACCCAGACAGTGTTGCATCCTGCTGAGGGGGGAAGGTCTGTGACAAAGTCCATCGCAATATGCTGCCAGGGAGCATTGGGTACGGGCAGAGGTTGGAGCAGACCGGCAGGCTTGGAGTGAGCAACCTTGTTACAAGCACACACAGTGCAGGAAGAGACAAAGTCTGCAACATCTTTGGGTAGCGTGGGCCACCAGAAATTATGAGTAATCAGGTCTTACGAACACCAGCGTGCCCAGCCAGTTAAGAGCAATCTTCTCCTGTCTGCCAACTGACCAAAAGTCCTCCCCGGTGGGATGTCTCTAACTTGCAAAGGATTGTCAGTGACAATGCAGGATGGGTCTATTTATCAGCAGGAGAGTAGTGGAGCACAATTTGGTAATGTATGAAGAGCAGTGACCACCTGGCTTGGCCAGGGTTTAGCCGTTGAGCCGACTGGAGATAGGTGAGGTTCTTGTGGTCGGTGAATATCTTTATGGGGTGAGCTGAGCCCTCTAGCAGCGGTCTCCACTCCTCCAGAGCCAATTTGATGGCCACTAGCTCCCCAATCCACAGTAGAGTAGTTGCGCTCGGCAGAGGAAAAAAGTCTAGAGTAATAGCCACATACTACCGCCTTTCCTTTGGAGCTCCACTGGAACAGAAGTGCACCTGCACCAATAGAAGAAGCGTCCATATCCAATGAGAACTGCCGAGACACGTCAGGACGATGGAGGTAGGAGGCTGAAGTGAAGGCTTTCCTGAGGCTATTAAATGCCAATTCTGCCTCTGGAGTCCACACCTTGGCGTTCATACTTTTTTTCGTAAGGGTAGAGATGGGGCCGTCAGTGAAGAGAAATTTGCGATAAATTGCCAGTAGAAGTTAGTGAATCCAAAAAACGCTGTATGGCCCGCAGGCCCTGAGGACGTGGCCACTCCAGGACGGACTTTACTTTCTCAGTATCCATCTTGAGACCCTGATCCAAGATGATGTAGCCTAGGAAGGGCGAAGTATCTTTTTCAAAAGTACATTTTTCCAACTTGGCATATAGGCGATTCTCCCTTAATTGCAGCAGAACTTGACGAACATGTCTCCGATGTGTCGCTGGATTTGGGGAGAAAACCAAAATGTCATCTAAATAGACTACAACGCAGACATAGAGGAGGTCTCGGAAGATATCATTGACAAATTCTTGGAAGACCGCGTATGAAACCCCTCTCCACATTCTCCTTGATATAGGCTAACATGGACTGAGTCTCTGGCAAGGAGAGGGGGTATACGCGACCACAGGGAGGTGAGGCATCAGGAACCAGTTCAATCGGGCAGTCGTATGCACGGTGTGGGGGAAGCATCTCAGCCAGTGTCGTAGCTATAGGGGTCGCAGCGGTCACAATTGCGACCGGGTCCCGAAGCCAGGTCTGCTAGTGCTGCATTTTTGGGTCACTTAGGAGAACAAGTTATCCAACTGAAAGCTGCGGGCTGTTGACCATGAGAAATTTGCGGAGGGTGGGCCCAATAAGTACTTTTGCATCAGGGCCCATGAGCCTTTAGCTACGCCCCTGATCTCAGCCTCCTACTTGCCAAAGACATCTGAAAACTGCGCAAAATGAGTAGGTAGTCCTGTCCACCACTGAGACATAGGAGGCAGAACAGTATGAACCTGTAGCAGGCAGCGGTAAAGACATTTGGAGCCCCATTGGAGAACTTCTCCGGAAATTCCAGTCCACGACTGGAGCATGAAGCCGGAGGCAGGGCAAACCCAGCAACACTGGCATTGGGTAAAACAAGAAAGGTAATCTGCTCAGTATGAAGCGCTCCCACTTGGAGCTTCAGTGGCTTGGTCTCAGACATGATGGGGTTAGGCAGAGAAAATCCATTCACCGAGGCAACAGCCAGGGGTGTCTCGAAGGGAACCGTCGGCAACTGGAGCTGATCCACACGTCCTGTTGGATGAAGTTTGCCGCGGGTCCGGAGTTCAGGTAGGCAGAAACCCGAGGCGTCTTTTCACTGGACACTATGGTCACGGAAATGGAAAATTTGGGAGAGAGTTTATTATTTAGACCTTTTCCCTCTAGGGTTGTCTCTCCAACCAATCCTAGGCTCAGAGCTTTTTAGGCTTTTGGGGACACAGACGCACAAAATGGCCTCCGAGGCTGCAATACAGACAGAGTCCCGAAGTGCGACTGCGCTATTTCTCCTGGACAGACAGCTTGAGACAGTCTATTTGCATAGGCTCCTGTAATGACAGGGATAGGGAAACAGACAAGTGAGCCCTAATCTACCCGCCACTCAGTCCCTGCCTACTTGCAACGACCCGCCCTAGGCGACGGGGTACAACTGGGCGATGGTCCCTACACTCAGTAAGTGCACAACAGACAACCAGACAAGGAAACACAGAACAAAGGGAAACGGGGCAGTTGCCCACGGCAACACCATGAGCAACAAGAGTGGTGAACGAGCCGAGTCAAACCAGGAGTGTACGAGGTACCAAACGCAGAGCAGGAGCGTAGTCAGTAAAGCCAGGGTCATATGAAGCAGGGTCACATAGTACAGAAGCTGCAGCAGGGCCAGGAAACCAGCAGAGAAGAATCATAAGCAAAGAAGGCACAGGAAAGGCAGGTATAAATAGACAGAGGGCGGGAGCTAGCTCCGTCTGGCCAGGCTGTGATAGGTTCTCCCACTCCTAAGCCTGCCACCCTGAGTGGTGGAAGATGGAGTCAGTCTCACAGACATAGAAGCAGGTGCAGACTGATTATCTATGGGCGTTAACCCTGAAGCTATGCCTGGCAGATCCTTTACAGCTCCTCTGATTGGACAGCTGACGAGGGCAACAGGGGTTGCTGGAATGTAGGAGCCAGCAGCCTGGGCAATCTCCTGACCCGGTGAATCTCTTGAGACCGTTCCTGGATCCTCATGTCAATCCGGGTGGCTAGAAGGATGCGGTCATCTAGGGTAGAGGGTAGATCTCGAGCGGCAAGCTCATCTTTGATATCGGAGGAAAGACCTTGCCAGAATGTAGACACTAAGGCTTCGTTGTTCCAGATCAGGGTACAGAAACAAAATAGGTCACATGTCTCTGGTCCCTGACGTTCCCAGGTGGGGTTCGCCCATTCCAGGGCCTTGTTAGTAAGGAGAGAAACTATGAATAGTTTTCAGTAAATGCCTACAACGTGTTCATGCTTGCTTTCTGGGCTAAAGACATATATTACTTATAATCATTATCATTCATTTTTAATTTGTCCAAAAGGATTTTGGCTGTATGTGAAGTTGTCTTTCCCCCTTTTTTTTCAGAAGGACTGCAGTGCGGTAAATAGCACCCCAGATATTTCTGCTCCTTAAAAGTGACAGTGGCAGATAAAAATCCTTACAAAAACCAAAGTATTGGAGTTTTGCCAAACTGCGTCTATGTGTCAACTGTGTCGCATTTTACTATTATTATTATTATTTTTTTTTTTATTACTACTACTACCACTACTGTCTACACCACTTGTGGCCCAGGGGCCACGTGCGGCCCGTGATGCTGTTCTGTTTGACCCCCAACAACAAGAACACAGACAGCATGGCTATATAAGTTATTTTTTAAGCAACTTAAAGGAAAATTCAGGCAAATCTGTTTTATGCCTAGTTCAGGCCTGAGGGGGCAGTGCATGACTAGTATTTTCTCTTTGGTGGTATTTGAATCCCTGTTTCATGCACCACCGTCGTCTCAGGCTATGCATTAGGCATAACGCAGTGCATTAGGAGTCATATTTTAAAGGGGTGTTCCTATCCCTTGATTCTTTGTTACACACTCCAGAGAAGAGGGGATGATGTGATTTTGCATGCAGGCTGCTTTCTCCATTGTAGTTTGTCGGAATTGCGAAACTCTCATCCGTTTCTGTGTTTTTCCAATAGGTGATAGTAGCAAAAGTGGGGCCCTCGCCTGTCAGACAATCATGGCATATGAAATGCAATAAATGTCCCAGATGGAGACACCTCTTTAAAAGAGTTTGCCCATCAGGGACATTTATGGCATATCCACAGGATATATCATAAATCTCAGATAGATGCGGGTCCCACCTTTCCCTCTCTCTGATCCCACTGCCCCTTGTAATTTCCGACCATGTAATCAGAAAACAGCGAGCTACGCTGTGGCAGTAAGAACAGAGAAAAGTAGAACGGGGTTTAGGGGTAAAGGGGGCTCCGTTCTAGAGATAGGTTCTAGAGATAGGTGTTGGTACCATAGTTGAGACCCGCCATAAATGTCCCGGATGGGGAAAACCCCTTTACGTTTTATTGATTCCTTGGGAGCAATACAGACTGACAATGCACGCCCTTGAACAAGAAAAGGTTTTGCCTCTCTGATCTACACTCATTTCATTTTCTGCTGGCTTGTCTACAGTTTTTCCCATTACATGTTTTCCGATGCATGGCATGTTCTAGCTCATTTTTTAATTGGAGATATTATGTTTAAAAATACTTTTTAGAGACTGCATTTTTGTCATCCCCAATAAATTATTAATAAATAATGATTGGATTGCTAAATATGGAGTTTGCTCCATTAAGAAATGATCTATCTGGAAATGAGTGATATTGAGGTTTCCGATATGCCAAATTATGTAAAATGTAAAGCGTTTTGAATAGTAACTCATAAACATTAATTTGAGAGGAACCCAATTCGTAACTTTAGCTATGTCTTGCCTTTATTTATGTGCCCCTTTAAATGAACTTACGGGGTGTTTAGACAGATACGTTCAGATTTGCTTGAATTACATTCCTGTGCTGAGCCAAAAATAGAAAATTCTAAGCCCCCTTAAAAACTTGGTATTATTTGCATGTGTTTCAATCTTGAAAGTTCAAGATTTTTGGCCTGAAGGGGTGCTAGTTGTTACCTTAGAGACTGTTTCTTTTTGAGGCAATGAAGTGGTAGAGGGCATACCTTTACTGCTTACCTTGGCAACCATGAATTGCTCTGTACTATTCCTATGAATGTGAGCCTTTAACTGCATTGAGCATTGCCCACAGGTAATAACATTCTTTCATGAAAAGAGCCCGAATATACACTGCACAGAAAAAAAAATTGAGACTGACAAACAAAAGCATATTATACAACTGCATGGATATATAAAATTAGATTTTAAAGAAGAACAAGCCTTTAATGGAATTGATCCTATGTCTGCTTCAAATTTCCTGTTTCGTTTTTATGTACCCTCCAGCCAATTGGCTTTCACCTGCTGAAATACCGTACAAAAGAAGTGCTCATTCCACCAAATATGGGTTGAAATATTCTTTCACTTTGTATAATATAATCCATAGCCTCAGGCATTTTTATATTTGATTTATCATTCTTCATTAGTCAGAAGTAATATAATTAAATCGTAAGTACTATGTAAAATTTGAATAGATATGTCAATGTCTATAAAGTTAAATGCATGTATGTTACATATATGTGTGTAAATTAATACATTTTTGCTGTTAACCTTGTGCACACCTGTTATTCGTTTTTAGACCCTTTTACAGTTATTCATTATACAGTACATCAAGTTTTCCATTTTAATTTGAAGAAAGGAGATGGAGGCCTTGAGACTCCAGACAATTCTTCCCTTCCCTCATGTAGGTAAGATGCATTCCTCTATATGCTGTGTTTATCAGTCACTTTCTAACAGGTTCTATGTGGTCTTCAGCCTTGATATATTTTTTTTTAATCAGGTACGTTTTATTTAATGAAAGACTCACATATCATACTGACTCACCAATAAATCTGTAACGCACATTTCTTGGTAAGAGGTTTTTGTTTTTTACAAAGCAAACAAACAACAATCATTTTTTTTTTTTAAAAAACCCTCTCCTATCTTAGTGTTCGGTCTTATCCTATACATGAAGCGCCCATGTCACCCACATAGTGTATCATTACTTTCATAAACAAATATCCCATACTATCAAGAAGAGATGTTACAGTACTCGGAAAAAAAACAGCATTCTCCTTCGTATCAAGGCATCTGATGCCAAGTCTGAATAAACGGAACCTCTTTTTACAAGGGCCTGTCATGTCCCAAAAAAACTATGCTTGCCACCATACCTTGACTGCTGCCTTTCCCCTGATTCCTCTTTTTTTATGTCTCTACGTGCCCCCAGTTACCCCCCGCAATCAGTCCAATTTGTTAGCCGAAGAAACAGAGGTACGTAGGAACATAAAAAAACATGTGGCACAATCTACTGGGGCCCTGTGTGACAATATGAATAGGGGGCACTGTGTGTGATGCTGTCTACATGGGACACTGTATGTGACACTATCTACATGTGCACTGTGTGGTAATATCTACCAGGGCACCATGTGGGGCTACATTCAGGAGGCAAATTGTGGCACTTTCTACCTAGTGCAATATGTGTGGCACTTTCTTTAGGGGTACTGTGTGTGTCACGTTCCACAGGGGGCCTAGTGTGTATCACTTTCTACAGGGGGCACTGTATGGCACTACTTACAGGGGCACTGTGTGTGGCACTATCCAGAGGGGCTCTGTTTGTGTGCTATCTACAAAGGGCACTGTATTTTACATTATTTTACATTATCTACAAGGGGAACTTCGTGTGACATTGTTTACAGGGGGCACTGTGTGTGACACTATCTACAAGGGGCACTGCATGTGGCAATATCTACAGGTGCACCATGTGGCAATATCTACAAGGGCACTCTGTGGCACTGTCTACAGGGGGCATGTTGTGGCACTTTCGACAGGGGGCAATCTGTGTGGCACTTTCTACAGTGTGCACTGTGTGTGGCACTTTCTACAGTATGCAATGTGTGTGGCAATTTCTACAGTGTGCACTGTGTGTGGCAATTTCTACAGTGTGCACTGTGTGTGACACTATCTACAGGGGACACTGTGTGTGACAATATCTACAGGGGGCACTGTGTGTGACACAATCTACAGGAAGAAGTCTTTGTGGTGCTGTTTCCAGGGGGTACTGTGGGGTATTATCTACAGGGGGCACTGTGTGGCACTATCCAAAGGTGACACTATCTGGCACTGTCTTCAAAGGCACAGCCTGTGGCTCTGTCTACATGGGGCACAGCGTGTGGCACTTTCTACAGGGGGCACAGCATATGCGCGTGGTGCTTTATTGGAAGGGGCAGAGCTTGTGGCACTATTTTCCAGGGGCACACCATGTAGCACCCTTATTAACAGGCACTGTGTTTTCGGCGCTTTATTTTCATGGAGCATTATTTTTATGGGGCACTGCGTGTGTGACATGATTATATTTAAGGGCACAGTGTATTCAGGGGGAATAGTGTGTGACGCAAGGGCACAGTGTGGGACACAATTGTATTCAGGCAGCAAAATATGTGCGGGGTCAATCTACCTTTGGTACAAAGTACCTTTTCTCAGCCATACTTCCAGGGTGAGTGAGTGACACAGTGAGTGCTTTATGTGTGTGTTTGCAGGATTGCAGAGTTGTACTTAGGATCTCTTTGCAGAGATTTCTCCTTATGAACCCTCCGTACCATTCGGTCTCTGCCTGTATTGTACAGTATTATTAGATGTACAGTATATAGCATACATAGGACAGGATATTTCCACTGTCACCTTTATGTCCCACATATAAAGTGTTCCCTATAAACCGGTCTCATTCACGTCCCCTTTACACAGGACGCTTCGAATGACATCAACATGTAAAACACCCCCAGAGTTGCCTATATAGAAGATGTCTCCTCTGTTTCCTATACACAGGAATATCTACATTGTCCCCCCTCATACTGTAGAACTAATCTCATATAAATTGGACCCTTTATGATGTACCTTGTATATATGACATCTCCACTATGCCCTATAAAAAACACTTACAGATGTAGCCATCGTTATCTTGACTTTTAACGCATTAAATACATAGTGGCAAGATCCTTTATCTTGACTCTTTCAATGGCTTTTGTTGTGTGATATAACACTGCAGCAAGTTATCAGAGTCAAGATAAAGATGGCTACATCCGTACTTTCCCTGTATTTATAGTACCCTTTTACTGCCATATATACAGTATCTATGTGCTGTCCTTTATGTGCAAGATTCTTCACTGTCCTTCGATATACAGAACTACTTTCCTATCCTCCATATAGGGTATGCTTCCATGGTTTCCTATAAAAAAAAAGCCATATCCTATATAAATGGAAACTCCATTGTTCCCAATGTACAGGATTTCTCCATTGCCTGATATTGATTGCCATGTCCTTCCCTACCACCACTATCAATACAACATTCACAATCCACTTTTGTTTAATCGGGTGTATCAGTAGGGACAGACATTTTGACATAAGTTTGCATACATTTTTTATCCACTTTCTTATGGATCTGAGGTTGTCTGGAATAATTTAATGGACTGGCCTGGATAAAGTTACAGTACTTGTCTGGGGTCTGAATTTACTTAGGGTCTGGGATCTGCAATAATGTAGAAGTTTGGTCCAGGGTCTGAATTAATTTTGGGGTCTGGTCTGGAATCTGAATTAATATTGGTGTCTGATTTAGGGTCTGAATTATGTTTGGGGTCTGGTCTGGTGGTTTGATGCCTCTCCTTTTCTTCCTTACATATGTGGGTGTGCTACCATTGTTTGTTTTTTTCCAACCCCTGACCTAGATTTAAATCCTGAGTCCACCTCTGGGATTAGTACATAACAGCAGAGCCTGCAGGGAAGAAGTTCATGCCAGAGCGGACCACGATACAGAGATAGTCTGATAATAATCAGTACTGGCTCTCACACTGTGCACCCGCATCTCTCGTCCTCAGCTTCCTCATCTTATTAGACAAGAGGAGGAGGACCAACTATGACTGTTGAGGACTTTTATTGGTAGGGGGCACCATTAAAATGTTCACCTCAGGCAGCAGAACAGGTAGCATCAGTCCTGATCTCATCATATCTAAATCCAACCAGCTGAGAGTGTTCATCACATGATCATGGACAGGGTTATATCCACTGGAAGTAAATAATGTGTTCCTACTGAATAACAAGAAGCAGAGAAATGTATAGGGATAATATATTTGAAAATTTTATAACTTTTAATTATCCAACAAAATACATTAATTTGCTAAAACCGGACAACCCCTTTAAACCCTTATGATTCAATTTGATTTATCTTCACTGGCGTCGTGCAACTGCAAACAAGCCTCCCTGATATTTAAAAAATTAACATTCCTTTTTAAATTGTTATAACATGTGTTGCACTACGTGCTGAGGTAAACCTTAAAGATGTTCTTCCACCATGTAAGTTCAAGCATAGTTATATGTTTTGCTGAAATTGATCATCATGATGCAAACTTACACTAGCCAAATGCAACCCATTGGCCTCCAATCAGTGGCGTAACTACCGCCGTAGCAGCAGTAGCGGCTGCTACGGGGCCCGGGGCATGAGGGGGCCCGTGTCGCCCGCCGGCACGGCCCCCACCATGGCCGGAGGCTAAGCTAGCAGACGCTATGGCTGCTACTGCGGGACGCCACAGAACACTACGGCAGAGCAGGGAGGTATCTCCCCGCTCTGCCATTAACTGGTTCCCGACCGCTGGCTGTATTTTTACGGCCAGCGGTCAGGGTCCTTAAAACTCGAGCCATAGACTTTCTACGGCTCGGGTTTTAACTTGCTGCCCGCGCGATCGGGCAGCTGAATGTCGGGTCTCCGGCTGTCAGTGACTGCCGGGGACCCTGAGGAGAAGACAGAAGCAGCTATTCTGCTTCTGTCTTCTCCGATGTCTTCTTACACAGCGCTCAATGAACACTGTGTATAGGAATAGAGACAGCAGCAGCGGCGCTGTCTCTATTCCTCCCGGTGATCATGTGACAGGTCACACGATCGCCGGGTGCTGTTAGTGACAGACTGCTGCTGGGTCTTACGAGACCCAGCACAGCCCTATTAGTGACAATCGTCACTATGAGAGGGCTGATTACCCCTGTAACAGGGGCTGCTGTGCAGCTCCAGTTACAGTGGAAAAACATGGTGTAAAAGAAAGAAAAAAATATATATAAAGTTCCCCAAAGGTCTTCTTTGACCTTTGAGGGACAGACCATAGTAATAAAAATAATAATAAATTAAAGTGCAAAAAAAAATGTAAATGATAAATACACATAAAATACCCACCCCAAAAAAAAACATCCCACCCCACCAAACATTGACGTAACGCTAGCGCTGACCCAATTACCCTAATATAGACATGTAATATATAAAGATTTACGGTAGACAATGGCGATCACAAATAAAAGGTCTATTTTAGGGTAAAACGATGTTATTACCAAAAAAAAAATAGCTGAAATGTAAAAAAGCTTATTTTTTTACTATTATTTTCAAACTTTATGAATAAAAATTCTAAAATAGCAAAAAAGGTGTGTATAAAAACGATAAAAAATGAAACCTGCATTGTCTACGGAAAAAAACATCGCAAAAATCACGTCGTTAGCCCAACAAATAAAAAAGTTATAGCCATTTAACTAACACGTGCTAAAAATGGCTAAATGGTGTCTGGTCCTGAAGGCGCAAAATAGAGCAAAAGACATGTATCCCCTCTCCACAGGATATCCACAGGACAGGGGATACATGTGTGATCGCTGGCAGGGATAGGGAGAACGGGGGACTGAAAGTCCCCTGAAGTTCTCCATCACAAACCTCAGACTTCCGGGGTCTGTGTCGGCAGCTCCGGAGAAATGAATGGAGCGCCGGTCGTGCTTGTGCGCATGCGTGACCAGCGCTCCTTTCATTTTTATTGAGCTGCGCAGACGCCGGAAGTCAGAGGTTAGTCATGGAGAACTTCAGGGGACTTTCAGTCCCCCGTTCTCCCTATCGCTGCCAGCGATCACTCATGTATCCCCTATCCTGTGGATAGGGGATACATGTATTTTGTAGGACACACTGTAGGTCGCATTTTTTTGGGAGGGGGGACGCTGTATGGCGTTCCCTACAGGGGGGGTGGCTGTATGGCGTTCCCTACAAGGGGGGGTTGGCTGTATGGCGTTCCCTACAGGGGGGAGCTGTATGGCGTTCCCAACAGGGGGGGCTGTATGGCGTTCTCTACAGGGGGGGGCTGTATGGCGTTCCCTACAGGGGGGGCTGTATGGCGTTCTCTACAGGGGGCTGTATGGCATTCTCTGCAGGGGGGCTGTATGGCGTTATCTACAGGGGGGCTGTATGGCGTTCTCTACAGGGGGATGTATGGCACTATCTACAGAGGGGGGGCTGTATGGCGTTATCTACAGGGGGGGCGGTAAAAAAGGCACTATCTACAAGGGGGGGTTGTGTGACACCCAGGGGAGGGGGGGGGGGCCCCAGTCAAAAGTTTTCTATGGGGCCCAGTCTTTCCTAGTTACGCCCCTGCCTCCAATTGTAAGCAAAGAGTTCTGTTCACTGAATACTTGTTACCGCTTACCAAAGGTTCGGAAAAGAAGCCTGATCTATACTATTTACATGACTGTTATCGGTAATTTGTGTTAAATACAGGTAATACAATATCCTATTGTCATGCCTGAAGTCAGTTCTTCCCAGGTCTCCCTGATGATGCTACTTGGTCTGAAACCTGCTTCTCATGCACTCTGGGCATGAATCTGTGCCATGTAAAAAGTCCCTTGGTGGGTAAAAGGAAATATTAATCTCCTAGACAGTACGCTTCTTTACATATCCTTCCATATTGCTTTCCATATATTGCGTGCATCAGTTATCTACTACTGTGGTACCAATAACTACTTCCCTCCTTCCATCTTATCAGAATTTTAAGAATAAGATAAACAGCTACTTTCCCTCCCATCTCCCTGTCACTCTTACTATATTTAAACTTTATAAGTGTTTGTCTAACTCCGGGCACATATGCCAAAGTAAAAACTCTGCCACAATCCACTCTGCTTAATGTCTCCTCCACTCTACTTTTCCCTAGTTTTTCCACCTAGAAGGGAGGGATTGATGGATGGACTTAAATGTATAGTCATTGCAGTGTTACTTTGTAGCTTAAAGAGGCTCTGTCACCAGATTATTAGTGCCCTATTTCCTACATAATCTGATTGGCGCTGCAATGTAGATAACAGCAGTGGTTTTAATTTTGAAAAACGATAATTTTTGAGCAAGTTATGAGCAATTTTAGATTTAGTTTCTTAATGCCCAACTGGGCGTGTTTTTACTTTTGACCAAGTGGGTGTTGTAAAGAAGTGTATGAGGCTGACCAATCAGTGACCAATCAGTGACTAATCAGCATCATACACTTCTCATTGTTGCAGCCCAGCTTCTTTCACTGCATAACCACACTGTGCTGTGGATCATGCTGGGCTGGAACAATGAGAAGTGTAGGACACTGATTGGTGACTGATTGGTCAGCCTCATACACCTCTTTACAACACCCACTTGGTCAAAAGTAAAAACACGCCCAGTTGGGCATTAAGAAACTAAATCTAAACTAGTTCATAACTTGCTCAAAAATGATCGTTTTTCAAAATTAAAACCACTGCTGTTATCTACATTACAGCGCCGATCAGATTATGTTGGAAAGAGGGCACTTATAATCTGGTGACAGAGCCTCTTTAAATTACCGCAACTGCAATAATCTTCTCAGTAAGCCAATCATTTCTTTAAAGTGGTGCCATTTCCTTCATGTTCGCCTCCAAACTCTTAGGCTCAGTACCTGATTCCTTTCTATGACCCCCAATAAAGCACCTAATTTACTTTATTCCTATTTCACAACCATCCATGTCCCTAATGAGGCTCACAATCTAATTTTCTAAGTCACACACTAATCGTCAATTTTTTAGGAAGCCAATTGACCTAACAACATATTTATAGTGTATGGGAGGAAACCTAAGCAAACATGGAAGAACCTATAAACTTCATGAGATGTTTGTTGCCCCTTGTCATAGTTAAACCTTACTGTAACTTACCTGCTTCTGAGTCACCCAGAGAAAGACCTAAATTGGACCACATGTTTCACCTGCAGCACTCTCCTTTTCCCACAATTAAATTTAGTGTAATTGTAGGGTCTGGGTAGTTTGTCAGTCCCAGGACTTCCATGTGTGCCGATATTCCAGTAGTTGATGCTCTGGATAGCATATAGAAAAAACATATATTTAGGAGCAGATGGTTGCAACAGATTCTCATAATTGTCTAGTAGGGTCAAAAACCATATAAATAGACACAGCGCCAAAGTGGAAAACAGAATCCTGGTTACAAGGCTAGCCAAGGTTAAAGGATTTTTTTCGAATTCACACAAAATCTGGCCAGGAAGCGGGGGAGGGGGCGGTGCAATAAAACAATAAAAGAGCCATTACTCACCTGACAGATCCCCAGAGTTCCAGCTCAGCTGCATTGGTCCTCCCTGACACTGTTTGTTGACATGGCTGCAGCAATGACATGCCTGTATACACATATGATCGCTGCAGCCAATCACTGGCTTCAGCGCTCCCGTGCCGTATACCACTAAGGCCAGTCATTGGCTGCAGCGATCACTGGAAAACAACTTTAACCCCTTAACGACCAAGGACGAAAATGTACGTCATGGTCGGCTGCTAGTTCCCGCACCATGACGTACATTTTCGTCCGCATTTCAAACTGTCACTCTGTGTAAACACAGAGTGACAGACCCGCGCTGACAGTTGTCCCCGACAGCTGAGACATCAGTCTTGCCGGACAGCGGACCATCGCCGCTGATTTCGGCAGTTAACCCCTTAAGTGCGGCGACGGATTGCCGTCGCCGCATTTAAGTGGTTTGAAGCACATCAGCAGCCCCCACGAAGTGATCGTGGGGGCTACCGATGCTTGTCACGGCAATCGGAGGTCAGATAATGACCTCCGGGTTGCCATGCACGGAAGCCTCGGAGGAACAGCCTCCGGCCGTTCCTCCTCTGCTTCCTGTCAGTGTGACAGTCACGTCACAATGACAGTTAGAGTACATTACACTACGTGTGTAGTGTAATGTACTCTAGCAGCGATCAAAGCTGCAAGACTAAGTGTCCCCTAGTGGGACAAGTTAAAAAAGTAAAAAAAAGTAATAAAAATGTTTTCAAAAAAGTGTAAAAATAAAAGTTATAAATTCTATAAACACAATATGCTTTTTTTCCTATAATAAGACTTTTATTATAGAAAAAAAATGAACACGTTAAAAAAGTACACATATCTGGTATCACCGCGTTCGTAACGAACCCAACTATAAAACTATAATGTTATTTTTCCCGCACGATGAACACCCCAAAAAAAATCAATAAAAAACTACGACAGAATCGCAATTTTTTGGGTCACCACCGCTCCCTAAATAAAGAATAAAAAGTGATCAAAAAGTCGCATGTACCCGAAAATAGTACCAATAAACTTCTATCCGTCCCGTAAAAAACAAGCCCTTACACAGCTTTTTTGACTAAAAAATTAAAAAATTATGGCTCTCAGAATATGGTGACACAGAATTTTTTTTTTTATAAATAAGTCATTTTATTGCGCAAACGCTAAAAAAAAGGACCAAACCTATATACATATGGTATCGCCGTAATCGTACCAACCCGCAGAATAAATTAAAAATGTCATTTATTGCGTACGGTGAGCGCCGCAAAAAAAAAAACTAAAAAAACGGTGTCAGAATTCCTGTTTTTTGCTCAGGATTGCAAAAAAATTGAATAAAAAGTGATAAAAAAAAAATCGCATGTACCCCAAAATGGTACCAATGAAAACGACAGATTGTCCCGCAACAAATAAGCCTTCACACCACTCTATTGATGGAAAAATAAAAAAGTTATGGCTCTTGGAAAGCGGGGAGTGAAAATCTAAAATATGAAAGCAAAAAACGGATCAGTCCTGAAAGGGTTAATTCATTTCTAATGAAAAAACGTATGACCCCATGTGGGGTATTTCCGTACTCAGGAGAAATTGCTTTATAAAAAATGGTTGTTTTTTTCCTCCTTTATCCCTTGTGAAAATGAGAAAATGCAACATTTTAGTGGAAAAAATTTTGATATTAATTTTCGCGCCCTAATTCTAATAAACTCTGCAAAAGACCCGTGGGGTGTAAATGCTCACTATACCCCTAGAAAAATTCCTTGAAGGTTTTTCCAAAATGGGGTCACTTTTGGTGGGTTTCCACTGTTTTGGTCCCTCCAGTGCTTTGCAAATGCGACATGGCACCGAAAACCATTCCAGCAAAATCATAAATCCAAATGGCGCTCCTTCCCTTCTGAGCCCTGCTGTGGGTCCAAACAGCAGTTTATTACCACATATGGGGTATTGTCGTAATCTGGAGACATTGCTTTACAAATGTTGGGGTGCATTTTCTTCGTTATTCCTTGTAAATAATAAAAATTTCTATGTTGTTTCAGAAAAAAAGTAAATTTTAATTCTTACAGACTAATTTCAATATATTTAGCGAAAAACCTGTGTGGTCAAAATGCTAACTATACCCCTAGATAAATACCTTAAGGGGTCTAGTTTTCGAAATGGAGTCGTTTATGGGGAGTTTCTATCATTCTGGCAGCTCAAAGCCTCTCCAAATATACAGTGGGGCCTAAAACATTTTCAAGGAAAATATGAGTCCTGAAAGCCTCCGGGTGTTCCCTTCCTTTGGGGCCCTGCCGTGTGTCCAAACAACGCATTAGGGCCACAATGTGGGTATTTTTGAAAACAGGAGAAAGAGGGTGATAGATTTTGGGGTGTGTTTCTTCATTTTCATGGTCGCTTTACAAAGAAATCGGTCTTCAAACAAATACTTTTATGAAAAAAGTGAAATTATTATTTTTTTCACCTGATATGCATTAAATTTAGCAAAGAACTGTGGGGTCAAAATAATTACTATACCCCTAAATAAATACCTTATGGGGTCTAGTTTTCTAAATGGGGTCGTTTATGGGGAGTTTCTATTGTTCTGGCAGCTCAAAGCCTCTCCAAATGTACAGTGGGGCCTAAAACATTTTCAAGCAAAAGATGAGTCCTGAAAGCCTCCGGGTGCTCCCTTCATTTTGGGTCCTGCCGTGTGTCCAGGCAGCGCATTAGGGTCACAATGGGGGCATTTTTGAAAACAGGAGAGAGAGGGTGATAGATTTTGTGGTGTGTTTCTTCATTCTCATGGTCGCTTTACAAAGAAATTGGTCTTCAAACTGATACTTTTATGAAAAAAAGTGAAATTATTATTTTTTTCACCTGCTATGTATTAAATTTAGCAAAAAACTGTGGGGTCAAAATACTTACTATACCCTTAGGTAAATACCTTAAGGGGTCTAGTTTTCTAAATGGGGTCATTTGTGGGGGTTTCCATCACTCTGAGACCTATGAGCCTCTGAAAACCTGGCTTGGTGCCGGAAAACAAAATGTACTTCAAAATTTATAAAATTATTATTCAATTTGTAAGTCCTCTAAATTGCTGAAAATGTATTTTATTTTTTCAAAAGTGCTGCCAAAATGGAGTAAAGAGATAGAAATATATATTTAATTAAAAAAATTGTACAGTATGTGTGTACATACGTGACATATTGCAGTTAAAAATAGGGGAAAATGGTAATTTTTACAAAATTTCTTCCATTTTTCTATTTTTTAATTAATTTCCGCAAATCGTATCAGTCTACTTTTACCACTAAAATAAAGTACAACATGTGACGAAAAAACAATGTCAGAATTACTTGGATATTCAAAACTTTCACAGAGTTATTCTCTGATAAAGTCAGACATACCAGATTTGACAAATCTGGCTTGGTCATTAAGGTACAAACATGCCCGGTCATTAAGGGGTTAAGCAGGAGGTAGTCAGAAACAAAACACAAATCAAGGAAAACAAACATATACATAGTCTTACATATGCACCACTGGAACTGGCACTAGCGACAGGCAGCTAGAAGATTTAAATAAGGCACTCAATATTCTGATGGGCTGGGCGGCCATGCACACTGCGCAGCTGAGGTCCGAGCAGCAGCGATGGCCAGGAAGGAGGGACATCACAAGAAGGACTTAAGGTAAGTTAATTGCAACTGCAAGGCAAACCAATGAGCCACCTTGCTGCCTTTATATATTCTACTGGAAGACCATTCAACAACAGTTTGGTGATATTTATAAGCTAAAAATCCTTCCACAATGGACAGTATTAACATTTTCGCAGCATGTGTCCATAAGAGACCATTGGTTTTGGAAGCAAGAATTGCATTGCTTGACATTTTGTTCAGCTGGTTAGTGTAGTCTTACCAGCTATGGTTCTTTTTTCAAAGGCAGAAGGGCAGAGAGGGGGGTGCATTTAATGCCTTTTATTTGAATTGTTTTGTTTGATGGTACTGCATACATCCCGTTAAAGAATACTTTATTTATATTCTAAACCATGAGAGACACAATACAATGGGTCATTGGAACAATGATAATTGCACATGACAATAATATGCATTCAAATGTTTATATCCAGACCGAGAGCAGTATAAATGATGTAACTACAGACTGTGGTATACCCTTTCTTTAAATGGTCCTTGGCACCATTATGTGCTCATAGTGAAACTGGCAGTTTACTGTTCGTGGAGTTTTACAAAGCACAGAAACCCTTGCATAATCTCAAGGTCTATTCAGCCAGTGCCAATAGCCTGATATGGACCTTATTATAGCATTGCTACATTGTTGTATGTGAGCATAGTGTAAATGTGTACTGATAAAGAAGACCAATGAGTAAACATACACATAATCCCCATTTCTGTTACATATCCGAAAATTTACTATCACATAAAAAATGAAGTTTACACCCTTCAATATACCCATTGTTTTCACATATACAAACATTAGCAGAAATTTTATTTCCTCTGACGGATATTTTTTGTATTCTTAGTGACAGTGATTCAACTGTAGAAAGTATGTGCCCCGGGTGCAGTTAAGATTCAGGGGAGGAGTAGCCTCTTCACAGTTTAAAGACGATCTATCACTAGTTTAGTAATGCCCAATCTCCTAGCTCATCTAATAGGCACTGTCACAATGATAATGCTAGTGAAAATTGTGTCCAAAAAGGTTTATTATTTTAAAAGTTATGAGCTTTTTTCAAATTATGCAAATGAGTCCGGTTGCTGAGACCCCCACCAGTGCTGAAACGAAGGTGCAGAAGGGCTCAGCTGAGCACTTTGTTCCTTCGGCTGTGATCAGCGCTCATCTTCAAACTGAAGACTGCCTACATAGATCATCTATTTAAGCCGTCTTCAGCTCGACAGGGAGCGCAGAACACAGCCGAAGGTGTGGGACGCTCAGCTGAGCACTTCTGCACCTTTTTTTCAGCATTTGTGGGGGTCTCAGCACCTGGACACTCACCGATCCAACCTTTTGATATTTCTCTATGACATATTAAAATTTTGATGAACATGTAGTTACTCTTTAAGTTTCAGATAAGAGGGTGCCAACCTGAATATTTGCCCTGGGGTTGCAATGAGTAGCTACACCTCTGTCAAACTACATAAAGTTACTGTAAAGGATCTGACAGGCACAACTTCTGTGTACACGCCCATAGGTAATCAGTCTGCACCTGAGTCTATGTCTCTGAGACTGACTCCATCTTCCACCACTCAGGATGGCAGGCTTAGGAGTGGGAGAGCCTATCACAGCCTGGCCAGACGGAGCTAGCTCCCGCCCTCTGTCTATTTATACCTGCCTTTCCTGTTCCTCCTTTGCTTGTGATTCTTCTCGTGTGGTTTCCTGGCCCAGCTACAGCTCTTACTATTTGATCCTGCTCCATACTGACCCTGGCTTACTGACTACTCTCCTGCTCTGTGTTTGGTACCTCGTGCACTCCTGGTTAGACTCGGCTCGTTCACCATTCTTGTTGCTCACGGTGTTGCCGTGGGCAACTGCCCCATTTCCCTTAGCTTTGTGTACCCTTGTCTGTTTGTCTCGTGCACTTACTGAGCGTAGGGACCGCCGCCCAGTTGTACCCAGTCGCCTAGGGCGGGTCGTTGCAAGTAGGCAGGGACAGAGTGGGGGGTAGATTAGGGCTCACTTGTCCATTTCCCTACCCCCATCATTACAGTTACAGTAAAAGCACAGCTAGTAGTAAATCCGGTGGTTTAGGTGTTCCCAAACTCCCATTCACCCAAAAAAATTATATGTTGTATTTAGCAGTTTTACTAGAACCACACCATTCCTGGTGGTCTGGTACTAATCCCTAAAGCTAAATCTAAACAACATCTAGGAACTCGTAGGAAAGCAGAGCTAAATCTCACACATTTAGCATTATTATTGAAATTATGTTGCATTTGTATTAGCATGGAGACTATATAAAAATAAAAATGGAATTAAATAACAAAATGCAGTAGGAAGTAATGCAAGAAACGGGGAAAAAGATGCCTACTGGTCCAAATTCCAGAGTAATATGCATCCATATAGGTGTGGATATTAACACATAAAAGGGGTTCTATAGTGATATTTTCCTCTTCTTTTGTAATATAGTATTGTCCTAAATCAGTCGACAAGAAGAGAACTCAAGGATGGCTATTCTTCAGCTCCTTTTATTGTTTTGCTCCATCATAAATGCTTCAGGAGTTTCTCTATGAAAACCCCTTCCTCAAGCTACAGTGTCCAAATTTTCCCAATTATAATGTTTACACAAGGCTAAGCTAATATACCCCTATTGCTGGCTCCCGATTTCCCAAATGTTCAAAATGCATTCACCATACTGAAATGTTGTAGCCATGGGTTATCCAAGAATATTAAAACCCTAAAGATTCCTCCACTCGTAATTAATTCTTTGCCCACACCTCTCTCCCAGTTACCCTTTGGTAGTTTTCATAAATTTGAAGGTTTCTAAAATCATAAGTTTGAAGGTTTTAATCTTTGGTAGCTCCACTATATATGTATATATATATATATATATATATATATATATATATATATATATATATTAGAGATCAAGGAACACTGAATGCACAGTATATCTACTTGGCTCTTCTTTGTTTTCTTATGCTTAATCCCTCTTGTCTTGCAGAAAAAACATATTACATGCTGTGTATATACAGTATATATATATATATATATATATATATATATATTTACATATATATATATATATATATATATATATATATATATATATATATATATATATACTGTATATATGAAGCTTTGAGTGAAACACCCTCTATTAACTCGAAATGGTCTAATAAATTTATTCCCTAGAAACATGAGTATCCCCGAAGTATATTTTTTCCTTCTGGTAAATAAAGAAAATTGGTGTAGGTATCTATTAAAGCTGTCAGGCAGAGGAAGTACACAGGCATACATTATACATCTGTACCCTATAAGTAATGCATTCTTTAGTCTGAAACCTGCATTACAGCACAGTACAAGAATGTTTACAGAGCTGGGTTATGGAAGTTGAGGAATTAAAAATGAATTAACAAAAAGGTAGAAATAAAATTATCTACAGAATAACAGAGCTGAAAACTGCATCACTGGAAAGAACTCTCTTACGTCTTCTCCAGGGTGAATATTAACAAGTTCATCAACAAGGTTTTTATGAATCCAATAGTGTTTCGGACTAAGCGACCAGATGTCACTACCTGGCATCATACAGGCAGGAAAAGGCCGAAAAAAATATGAGTAAATAGAATGCTCAGACAAATAGACAACCATTTGGTGGGCTTGTTGGCAATAAGACAAAATTTCCTTGGGATTGTGGGCAATTGCCAAGGAAAATACTGAAATATTCTTACCCCTGAACAAGACTATGAACTGTGTTTTAGTGCATCATTTACCCGTCCTGGTTGGTATAAACTGGTCAGTGGGAATAAAATGCTGATATTGTAAGGGAAATGCTGTTTCTATTAATACCATATATAATTTATGTATTGTGATCTTAGGGGTTCTGTCATAGGGATACTTTTTATAGTGAAGCTTGTATGTCTATGACTAGGAAGCTTCTGCCTAAAAAGCATATAATGGCCCGGGTCAGAGCAGTAGCCACATGCACATGATGACATCAAGGGAAAGATTTAATCTGAATTTGTACTGTGCTGGAAGTATGATTTAGTGACAGCTTAATATGTATGTACAGTATATTGTTATGAAACTTTTATGAGCAAAAATAGTACATATACACACACTTTTACAATATTTTAAATAAGATGTAAACTTATTTCCCACTAAAATAAAAAAGTCCTTGAGTTGTCCTCTAGTTATATCTTGAGAACAAGCAGACACATGGCAGGGGCAAAACAATGTTCTCTGGTGCCTAGCTAATAAGGCAGATTGTGAAACGTCCCCTCATATACATAGTTCTCTATTCAGTAGCAGTATATACCAGTCAGATAAATCAGTGGTGCTCCGATTATATATTAACTGCTGTTTTTTCCCCCGTAAATGGTGTCTGGCAGTTTCCCCAAAAACAGTATTAGCCAAAGAGTTATCCTAAACACAGTGTCTTCCAGAGAGTGTTTCCATAGACACTGTGTGAAGGATTTGCCTGACACAGCTTCTGTGTCGACACCCGTAGTTAATCAGCCTGCATCTGTTCCTAGGTCTGCTAGAGTGACTCGATCTGCTACCACTCAGGTTGGTAGGCTGAGGAGTGGGAGAGCCTATCGCAGCCTGGCCAGACGGTTCTAGCTCCCGCCCTTGGTCCACTTATACCTTCATTTGCTGCTTGTCCTTTGCCTGTGATTCTCCAGTTTCCTGGTTCTTCTGTTCCTGCTGTTACTATTGACCTCTGCTTCATATTGACCCTGGCTTGACTGACTATTCTCCTGCTCTGCATTTGTTACCACGTACACTCATGGTTTGACTCAGCTCATCCACTACTCTGTTGCTCACGGTGTTGCCGTGGGCAACTGCCCCACATTCCTTTGCTTTTGTGTTCCCTTGTCTTGTTTGTCTGTCGTGCACTTATTGAGCGTAGGGACCGTCGCCCAGTTGTACGCCGTCGCCTAGGACGGGCTGTGCAAGTAGGCAGGGACTGAGTGGCGGGACTTGAGGCCCTGGCTCAACAGATGCAGGGTCTCTCCCTACAGGTCCAAGACCTTGCTCAGAGGTGCAACCTGCGTGATGTAACCCAGGTAGTGCCCTCCACCCCACCTCTTGAACCCCACCTCAAGTTGTCTGACCGGTTCTCAGGGGACCGGAAGACTTTTTTCTCCTTTCGGGAAAGTTGTAGGCTCTATTTCAGTTTAAGGCCCCACTCCTCAGGTTCTGAGAGCCAGCGAGTGGGTATAATTATGTCCCATCTACAGGACGGCCCCCAGGAATGGGCCTTCTCCTTGGCCCCTGATGCCCCTGAACTCTCTTCTGTTGACCTTTTTTTTCGGCTCTCGGACTCATCTATGACGAGACTGACAAGACTGCCTTTGCCGAGAGTCAGCTGGTGACCTTACGTCAGGGTAAGAGACCCGTTGAGGAGTACTGTTCTGACTTTAGGAAGTGGTGTGTAGCTTCTCGGTGGAATGACCCTGCCTTGAGGTGCCAGTTTAGATTGGGTCTGTTGAACGCTCTGAAAGACCTGTTAGTTAGTTATCCATCTTCTGACTCTCTAGATCAGGTTATGGCTTTAGCGATACATCTTGACCGACGTCTCAGGAAACGACGAATTTAATGTTTTTGTGCATTCTCCTCTGGCTCCCCTATGATGGCCGCCGAGGCTCCGTTGCTTCGTTCTTCCACGGAAAACTCGGATGAACCAATGCAACTCGGGGCCTCCGTGTCTCCCCAACAACGTAGAGAGTTCCGCAGGAAGAATGGTCTCTGCTTCTACTGTGGGGATGGCAAGCATCAAGTGAACGACTGTCCTAGACGTAAGAATAAGCAGACGGAAAACTTCCGCGCCTGACCATTGGGGAGGTCGCTTGGGCGCACAGGTATTTCCCGTATACATGAAACCTAATAAGATCTTGCTTCCCTTTCAGGTCTCTTTTTACGGTAGATCTGCTACCGGCAGTGCCTTCGTGGATTCAGGGTCTCCTGCTAATATTATGTCTGTGGAATTTGCTATGTCTCTAGCCATGCCATTGATTAATTTGCCTAAACCTGTCCCGGTAGTGGGTATTGACTCCACCCCCAATCTTTATGGGCTCCATTCATTCTGAGCAGTGTTCGGTGTTGGTGATGCAGGGATTATCATCCAATTTGGTTTTAGGCCTTCCTTGGTTGCAGATGCATAATCCCACGTTTAACTGCAATATCGGGGATCTGACTAAATGGTGTAATGCATGCATGACGTCCTGTTTTTCTATTAATTTGGTTTCTCTCGCTGAGTAGGTGAACACTCTACCTGAGTTTATTCTGGACTTCGCTGATGTTTTTTCTAAAAAGGCCTCCGAAGTGTTACCTCCTCATAGAGAATATGATTGCGCAATCGATTTGGTACCAGGAGCTAAGCTCTATAAGGGTAGGATATTTAATCTCACTTGTCCCGAACGTGAGGCCATGAGAGAATATATCCAGGAAAGCCTGGCCAAGGGTTACATTCGCCCCTCTACTTCTCCGGTAGGTGCTGGCTTCTTCTTCGTAGGGAAGAAGGATGGTGGTCTTAGGCCGTGCATCGATTACCAAAACTTGAATAAGGTCACTGTAAGAAACCAGTATCCCCTTCCTTTGATTCCTGATCTCTTCAATCAGGTTCAGGGGGCCCAATGGTTCTCTAAGTTTGATCTTCGGGGGGCTTACAACCTTATCCGAATCAGAGAAGATGATGAGTGGAAGACTGCGTTTAACACGCCCGAAGGTAATTTCGAATACCTCGTCATGCCCTTTGGGTTGTGTAATGCTCCCGCGGTCTTCCAGTTTTTCATAAATTAGATTTTAAGAGACTACCTGGGGGTATTTTTTGTAGTGTACCTTGATGATATACTTGTGTTTTCCAAGGACTGGTCCTCCCACATTGAGCATGTCAGGAAGGTGCTCCAGGCCCTTCGGGAAAACAAACTCTTTGCTAAAACCGAAAGTGTGTGTTTGGGGTGCAGGAGATACCATTTTTTGGTCAAATCCTCACTTCTAACGAATTCCGCATGGACCCTGCCAAGGTTGGGTCCGACCTGCCTCCCTGAAGGCTTTACAGTGCTTACTGGGGTTTGCTAATTATTAGAGGAGTTTATTGCTAACTTCTCGGTCATCGCTAAGCCTCTTACGGACCTTACTCGCAAATGTGCAGATGTCCTCCACTGGCCTCCGGAGGCGGTCCAGGCTTTTGAGGTCCTTAAGAAGTGCTTTATCTCTGTCCCAGTGCTGATTCAGCCTAACCAGATGGAGCCACTCATCGTGGAGGTTGACGCCTCTGAGGTGGGAGTGGGTGCTGTCTTGTCCCAGGGTACTAGGTCTCTCACCCATCTCCGTCCCTGTGCCTACTTCTCCAGGAAGTTCTCCCCCACTGAGAGTAACTACGACATTGGCAACTGCGAACTCTTAGCCATTAAATGGGCATTTGAAGAGTGGCGCCACTTCCTAGAGGGGGCTAGGCACCAGGTAACGGTCCTTACCGACCTTAAGAATCTGTTTTTTCTAGAATCTGCCAGGAGGTTAAACATGAGACAAGCTCGATGGGGCTAGGTCTAAAAATATTAAAGCTGATGCGCTGTCGCATAGCTTCATGGCCAGCCCTCCTCCGGAGGAGGATCCTGCTTGTGTTTTTCCCCCAGGTATAATCATTTCCTCTGTTGATTCTGACTTAGTCTCCGAAATTGCGGCTGATCAAGGTTGAGCTCCCGAGAACCTTCTTGAGAACAAGCTGTTTGTTACCCTGCAATTCCGGCTAAGGGTACTCAGGGAGAATCATGACTCTGCACTATCTGGCCGTCCAGGCATCCTGGGTACCAAGCACCTAATTTCTAGAACCTATTGGTGGCCTTTGTTGCTTAAAGACGTTAGGGCCTATGTCGCCGCTTGTGAAATTTGTGCTAGGTCCAAGACTCCCAGGTCCCGACCAGCAGGCTTACTATGTTCTTTGATGAATACCTATACGAGTATAGACCATTGGCATGCGCCAAACAATAATGCGTCCACACAAATCATAAAGCAAATATCAATACCTATACCAGACTGTGAAGACTACTAGTATATCCAGAAAATGAAACACACATAGCACAAGTCATGTACCATGACAATATAAAATAAACTTTATTGAAATATACATAACACATTGGCCATCAAAATATAAAAACAATATAGCACACAGTTAAAAAGGAGAGTATGGAGGAGCTGCGTGAATAATCCAATATATATGCTACCATACTAAAAACATCCTGTGATGTGGTAACAAATGCAGATATCTATAGAAAAGATAATCATATAGATCAAGTATTTGGACAACAGAAGCACATAAATATATTTAGCACCTGACAGAAGAGCACACAATTGTGCATGCATATAAAAGTATACAGCTAGAGCTCCAAGTTGCACCCAAAACAAAGACCATGCTTTATAAATAAAGGATATTGCACAAACCCATGGACTGCATGATAGGAAGCACGCAGGAACACTCCACACTGACCGCCCCCGACGCACGTTTCGCCGTCAGCTTTCTCAAGGGGTACTGACTGATGGGATAGTGGTTGTTTTAAATATAAAATGCAGAGGGAGGGGACTACACGAATAGCCAAACACTAAGCAGTGTTCACAGCATATGGAGATCTGCAATCACAGATCAAATTACACCTACCATGCTGCAGGCACCATTAGGCTATGTTCACACAGGGCACTTTTGCAGGAGGAACATCCGCCTCAAAATTCTGTTAGGAAGTCCGAGGCAGATATTCCTCTCCCTGCACGCCGATTTACGCTGCAATTCTCGCGCCGCTCTTCGCCCGCGGCCATTGAGCGCCGCGGGCAAAGAGCGCTGTTTTTTGTGATTGCAGATCTCCATATGCTGTGAACACTGCTTAGTGTTTGGCTATTCGTGTAGTCCCCTCCCTCTGCATTTTATATTTAAAACAACCACTATCCCATCAGTCAGTACCCCTTGAGAAAGCTGACGGCGAAACGTGCGTCGGGGGCGGTCAGTGTGGAGTGTTCCTGCGTGCTTCCTATCATGCAGTCCATGGGTTTGTGCAATATCCTTTATTTATAAAGCATGGTCTTTGTTTTGGGTGCAACTTGGAGCTCTAGCTGTATACTTTTATATGCATGCACAATTGTGTGCTCTTCTGTCAGGTGCTAAATATATTTATGTGCTTCTGTTGTCCAAATACTTGATCTATATGATTATCTTTTCTATAGATATCTGCATTTGTTACCACATCACAGGATGTTTTTAGTATGGTAGCATATATATTGGATTATTCACGCAGCTCCTCCATACTCTCCTTTTTAACTGTGTGCTATATTGTTTTTATATTTTGATGGCCAATGTGTTATGTATATTTCAATAAAGTTTATTTTATATTGTCATGGTACATGACTTGTGCTATGTGTGTATCATTTTCTGGATATACTAGTAGTCTTCACAGTCTGGTATAGGTATTGTTACTATGTTCTTTACCCATTCCCCAGAGACCTTGGACCCATATCTCCATGGATTTTATCACCGATCTGCCTCCATCCCAAGGCAAGACGGTGCTGTGGGTTGTAGTAGACCGCTTCAGTAAGATGTGCCACTTTGTGCCCCTCAAGAAACTACCCAATGCCAAGATGTTAGCTACCTTGTTTGTCAAACACATCCTGCGTCTCCATGGGTTTCCTGTCAATATTGTTTCTGACAGAGGGGTACAGTTTGTTTCATTGTTTTGGAGGGCTTTCTGTAAGAAGTTGGAGATTGATCTGTCCTTCTCCTCGGCCTTCCATCCTGAAACTACTGGCCAAACCGAGAGGACTAATCAGTCTCTAGAACAATATTTAAGGTGTTTTATCTCTGACTGCCAAGATTATTGGGTCTCCTTCATTCCCCTCGCCGAATTTTCCCTCAATAACCGGGTCAGTAACTGGTCAGGGGTCTCCCCCTTTTTCTGTAATTTTGGATTTAATCCACGGTTCTCCTCCGTTTCACCTGGTGGTTCCAACAATCCCAAGGTAGATGTAGTTTATCGGGAACTGTGCACAGTCTGGGCCCAGGTTCAGAAGAACTTGAGGCGTCACAGAGCATACAAATGACTCAGGCAAATAAAAGACGTTCTGCTAACCCTTTGTTTGTATTCGGGGATCTGGTGTGGCTGTCTTAAAAAAATGTGCGTCTTAAAGTTCCGTCCCAAAAATTTGCTCCCCGGTATATAGGGCCGTACAAGGTCATTGAGGAAATTAACCCTGTCTCCTTCCGGCTGGAGTTACCCCCGTCTTTTCAAATACACAACGTGTTCCATGCCTCCCTCGTGAAATGCTGCTCCCCGTCCTTAGCTACCTCGAGGAAACCTCCGGTCACTGTTCTTACCCCTGAAGGGGTAGAATTCGAGGTGGCCAAGATTGTAGACAGCAGGATGGTCCAAGGCTCCCTCCAGTACCTGGTCCATTGGAGAGGATATGGGCCAGAGGAGAGGACTTTGGTACCCGCCCGGGATGTTCACGCCGGGTTATTACTCAGGAAGTTCCATCTTTGGTTCCCCAACAAGCCAGGTCCACCTAGGAAGGGTCCAGTGGCCCCTCATAAAAGGGGGGGTACTGTGAAGGATTTGCCTGACAAAGCTTCTGTGTCGACGCCCATGGTTAATGCATCTGTTCCTAGGTCTGCATCTGCATCTGTTCCTAGGTCTGCTAGAGTGACTCGATCTGCTACCACTCAGGTTGGTAGGCTGAGGAGTGGGAGAGCCTATCGCAGCCTGGCCAGACGGTTCTACCTCCCGCCCTTGGTCCACTTATACCTTAATTTGCTGCTTATCCTTTGCCTGTGATTCTCCTGTTTCCTGGTTCTACTGTTCCTGCTGTTACTATTGACCTCTGCTTCATATTGACCCTGGCTTGACTGACTATTCTCCTGCTCTGCATTTGTTACCACGTACACTCCTGGTTTGACTCGGCTCATCCACTACTCTGTTGCTCACGGTGTTGCCGTGGGCAACTGCCCCACATTCCTTTGCTTTTGTGTTCCCTTGTCTTGTTTGTCTGTCGTGCACTTATTGAGCGAAGGGACCATCGCCCAGCTGTACGCCGTCGCCTAGGACGGGCTGTGCAAGTAGGCAGGGGCTGAGTGGTGGGTAGATTAGGGCTCACCTGTCTGTCTTCCTATCCTGACATTACACACTGCCTGCAAGAGTATCCTCATAAACAGTGCCCTCATTCAGTCTCCATGTAAAATAACCAGGCCAGAGTGCCCACATATTCAGTTCACGAGCCAGGGATGTACAGTACATGAGCCAGAGAGTTACTTCCTATACAGGACACCAGCGAGAGCATCCCTAATACTAATTTCCTTCTATTCTTTCGACAATTTTTAATAGGAAGTCACATGTGAGCAACTGTCCAACAGCTGCTCACAGGTTTCTTCTCTTTCCTGCCGGACACAGATACAATTAAAAGTAGTGCGCCTTAGACAACTACCTCTCCTGCCCACCCTTTGTCCCTTCCAAGCTTACAAAGTTTGTCAGTAAAGTTACTGAACTCATTAACAAAATGTTCAAAAGTTTAAGTTATCTTCTGTCTTGCTGTTAAAACCTTAAAGTCTGAATAGTCTGGTCCCTCAAGTTTCATTTACCTGAATAGTGACATTCCAGAGATCATCTGCTGCCCTCAACTAGACTGAAGCTGAAGTCTGAGCTGGCCCTGACAACTAGGCAGCACTGTCATGAGCTATGTGGCAGTCAGCTTAGGATATTATTCATCTGCCAACCACAAAGTGTTATCACACTTCCCCTTCTAAGCACATAACAGCCTGGCCCTTATTGCCAAAAATCCCCAACCCACTTTCCATCCATTGTAGGAGAGGAGTGCAGCTATTTGTTTTTCCCTTTTAGGATAACTTGCCGTGATTGGTATTAGTGTTCTGCAGGTACCCAAACACATAACCCCAAAACAAAGCTAAACATACATAACTTGAGTTGGGAACCCCTATTATCTTACGAGCCTCATAGCAGCTCAATTGTATGTAGGCCCTGGTGCACAGGTAAGGAGAAGAACTAAAAGTAATAGGAAAAATGCATTTAGTTTGAGTTTTCTGTTAATAACGTCAACTGCTATATGCCAAGCATACTGAAAATTTTACTGAAAGTTTCGTTTAGCAGGGGAAAGGGACTAAATCACTTGAATGCAAACAATGAAATATATAAATACATTAAAAAAAACTTTATTTCAAACTTACTCCTAGTTTACAACATTCATTAATGCTCTTTTGCATGATTTTAGTCCTGAGGAAAATATATATGTTTAAAATCATTGGAAAAGTTTTCCCACACAACACAAATATTAAGTTTTATGTTACATAAAAACACATTTAGTCTAAAATGTCACATAAATTAAAATATATTTAGAGCGAAGGAATGGAAAATACTCTCCTGAAGAGCAGACATTACTAGGTTCAGTATAAAACCTCCTACGTATCTTCTCATTTTTCAAAAGACACGACATTCAACATGCAAGTTCCATCCCTGGGCCAACACTAAAAATAGCAGTTGTCTAACGTCTGTTCCCATTCTTAACGTGGTATAAAAAGCAAGAAAAACAGAAGATGGAAGCTGAATCTCGTCTCAAACTAGAGCCAACGTTAAATGGTAGCCTACAACTAACCGTTTGCAAACAGCTAATGGATTGTGTTGGCTTTGTGACACTGCTAGCGGAATCCAGAAATAGCTGGCAGCACAAAACTAACACATTACTACGGAAATATCCTCATGATGTCAAAACTCTGTTGGAATAAATTTATTTATTTAATTATTTATTAACTTTATGATATAGAGCTTTTAATAAAGTTCCGTTTTAAAGGTCAGTTTTAACCCAGGCGTCTTAAAGAAACAAATATGTTGCTGTATTTGCGGATAGGAAGAAATAGATCTGCACAGAAAAAAAAAAAAGAATCTTTATCTACAAAACAAAATATTTTCATGCGATTTTGCCATGATTGAAAAAACTGAAACTGTAAGTCTGTCCCTTGTGGATTAACTCTATTCTTAATTTATTCAGCAGATACAAAATTCATGGTTAGAATTGAATTCCTTGTCGCTGCCACAATAAGAAAAGCTAGTGAACTTGTATCAGTACCAAAAGAACTGCGCCCCATGCCTTAGCAGCCTGGTGCACGCAGAAAGAATTTCACATGGAATGATTGGTTAATATCGGTAATACAATACCTCAATAGGGAGAACAGTTATGCATCCATCACAAAGACGTCTCTGTGTACAGTTTCGGACTCCTGCATACGTATGCCTGAATAGTACGTGCTGTACCTTTTCATATTTGTCATTTGTTGACCTAGAAAGAGGTCATTACCTGGGCTAAATTTTTTATCGGCCTGACTTCATTATAGGAAAAATTAACAAGTTAAATGTAAGAACTTTATTTCATACAGACGTAAATTTCACATATCATTTATCTACATTGAATTGATAGAATTAACACATTGCTACTCCATTCTGTTGGGGGTACTCAGTACTTTTCATGATTTATGTCGTTTCATACTCTCTAGCATAGTGATTTTACTCGTTAAATCATTAGATTGTCCCTATCACATAAAGTCCTGTCATAACCGAAGCTTAGGACCTGACAGGCAACTGCGTCCACAGGATCAACTCACTTCCACAATCTGCTGTAGTCATTAAAATTATTTTTATAGTTTGGAAATTATGGAGCATGTGAATGGGGCTTTGCTTTACTTTCTGGTGGCATGTTGGTGAGCATTTTATGTATTGTTGCTAAGGTTAAAATAGACAACTCAAGTTCCATCTATTTTTTTCTTGCTTTTTTGGTCCAGAAGAAAACAAAAACAAAACCCCAGTTAGGAATAAACTGTTTTTAATGTAAGGTAAAAACAAAGAAAAAAAAGACAGGCTATGCTTTACTATACAGTAATAAAAAAAGATGGTATACTAATATATTCCTGCCTAGCAGATGACAAAAGGACACCCCTTTGGCATCCATCAGGTCTATAAGGGTCTATGGACCTGTTCAGCATATGCGCCAGGAGTATCCCCTGGTACACATACTGAACGTGCATACTGAATGTGGTATGAACATAGCCTAACAAGTGCATTAAAAATGTAAAATAACAAATTGGCCATACAAATAAAAAAAGTACATTTATCTGCTTGTTTTTACGAATAGACTAATTACAGTATAGCTTCTAAATAAGCATATGTCAGGGGGCCAGCAGACAATCAGATTAATTCCCAATATCCACAGTTTTAAACGTGCCCTGAAAACACATCTATTTAGACAGGCCTATAACATTCCCTAATCTGACTCCTTTCCATGGCCCTCCATTTAGATTAGTCATCAGAATAAGATTCCCTCACGCTCCTTCTCTTCATGTCCGTCATACACAGATACTGGCTGGTGACCGGCTCATGCAGCTTTATGTTACCACCGCATGTGTATAAAAATGGCCGGACCATTGTACAGAACAAACACTATTACACTTTGTGTCTCCCTTATGTCCTCATAGATTGTAAGCTCTTGCGAGCAGGGTCCTTACTCCCCAGGTTTGAATTGTAAATGAGCTTTGTCACTATGTAATGTCTGATATTGTTTGTTTCATGTTCCCTCTAAATTGTAAAGTGCTGCGTAATATGTTGGCGCTATATAAATAAAGATTATTATTATTATTATTATTATGTGTTGCCTATGAATTTGGCGTTGGGCTAATCCAGGGACCAGAGTCTAAGGTATTTCCAGGTGCTTACCCTTTAATCTCCGTATGGACATGTGGACTTGGCTGCTTGGAATCCCAAGGCTGCTAACTCCAGAATAGTCTTCATTGGCAACGGCTGATGAGAACGGATAAAGTACCAAAACACCAAGCAAGATAAAAGGCCAATACCAGCAGAAGTCAGGGAAGGCGGAAGATGGTCACTTACAGTTTGACAGGCCGAAGGTCAGGGCTAGCAGAGTATGGTCGTAACGAAATACGGGCAGAAGTTCAGGGCAGGCGGGAGACAGGACACGGTCAAAGTCAAGCAAAGGCAGTCACAGTAAATGCAGAAGGCAATTCAGCAGACAAACTAGTACTGGCTGAAAATGTATACATGCATATGCAAATAATAAAATAAAATAGTTATCTATAGCAGCCAATCAGATTTTAATTTGGCTCCTGCTTTGGTCCCTTTTTCCACATTTCTAACATGATGAAGGACTTACCGCCAGAAATGTTACTGATATTATATTTGGGGCATTTAAGTTCCTATCAATACATCACTGTTGCCTAAAATTAACTGGTTGCCGAAAATACTCATCCTGAGCGGCAGGTGCTTGCCGCATTGGTACGAGCATTCTCGTCCTGTGTGACCGCAAATGTACGCACATCATCCCACAAAAAAACAGTCTCATACAACTACATTGTATATAAGAAATAAAAAAGTTATGAGCAAAGAGGGAAATATAAAAAAATTGTTCTGTACTCAAGGACAAAATTGACCGTGTCCTTAAGGGGTTAATGGGATAGGCCACTTTTAAAAAACGATTGTTGTTATATGTTATTTTTTGTAAAATTAAAGTTATACTATTTTCCAATATACTTTCTGTATTCATTTCTTATGGAGTTCAAGATCTCTGCTTGTTGGTATGTTGTTACTCAGTAGGAACATTCACTGTTTACTTCCAGTGGATACAATTCTGTCAATGGTCATGTGATGGACACACAGATGGGATCGTTACAGTACGTGTATCAGAGCTGTGTCTTCTAACGATCCAGCACCTGTGTGTCCATCACATGACATTGTTTTCACTGAAAGTAAATAATGAATGTTCCTATTGAGTGACAACAAGCAGAGATCTTGAAAACCGTGAGGAATTAATAAAGAAAGTATATTGGAAAATTGTATAACTTTTAATTGTACAAAAAGGAATATTCATTTGCTGAAACTGGACAACCCCTTTATCTAAAAATTTATTATTTTAACTATATGGGGGCAACGTACAGTATTCCACAGTGCTGTCCAGAGATTGTCATCATTGCGCACTGTCTCCAGTGAGGCTCACAATCTAAATTCCCTATCTATATGTTTTTGAAGAATGGCAGGAAACTGGTGTACCCAATAAAGGCAACTGCTAGCATGGGGAAAACATACAAACTTCGTACAGATGGTGTGTTTGGTTGGATTTAGAGCCAGAACCCCAGAGTTGCAGGGTAACAGTGCTAACCTAAGAGCCACTGACCCACCGTGCTGAGCACATAATTACAATATCTCCACTTTTGACATTTTTCCCTTTCACACAGATCCCTGTCGTGCTCTCCACAGCAAGAACGGTTGGAATGTAGGGCAGCAGATGCATACGGTTCTTCGCCACTTGGCCAACCACAGTAGAAGACACTCCATTTCAAATTTCCTCAGACGTGAACTAGTTGGCAGCAAAAATGATTTACACCCTGTAGCTGCCTATTGGTCATCACTATCTACCGTATTTGACCCGGATTGACTGACTACACTATTTGTTTGTTACTCTGTACCTTGACTGGATTATTAACCTGTATGTTTTTTGGCCCTTTTTTTATTTATTTTTTGTACCCTCGGTACTGCATTATGATTCTGACTCTGTCTCCCTCTGTTCTAAATTGCCACAGCACAATTTGGCGATATACCTGTCTGTTTGGTTTTGACCTGGCTTGTTGAGCAGGAGACCTCTTTTGAAATAGCAACCACCTGTTCCTTAATCTTCTCCCTACCTAGGCCCTGTATAAGATTGTCTAAAGGATCAAAGGATTGTCGGATTATCAACTGTACTAAATTCTGGGGCTAGCAGTATACTAAGACCCTAACCAAAGTTGCAGGAAAAGGGGATTCTATTGGTAAGTAGTGAGATCCATTATAATTCCTTCTCAGCTATTCTGAAACTGGGTTTATTATATTAATGCAACTGTGTAATACTTTAAATGTCATAAATAATTATTGTACAGCTGTTTATCTTTTTGTCAGCCCAAAAATAAAATACAAAAATATCATATAGTAAGATCCACTGATGAGGGGGCATGGCTTAGCTATGGCGCCGTGAGCACGCCACTTAGGGAGCTCAGCTGCACCGAGCATGAAAACTGCAGTTTTTACCGTGCAACCTTTGTCGGTGATGCTCAGAAAATATGCCTTTTCCAGATCCTTGTCTCGGAGTTTGAGCATAGACCGGTTCCTCACAGCATCGTACTCCTCTGTGGCATCGTCTGACATGGAGGACATGGCGCCGCCACACTCACCTTCTTCTCTACCTGAGGTCAGCTCCCAATGGTCATCCCGATCCTCACCTTCATGACCTGCTGTAGACTATTCCTTGACCAGGGGTCAACTTACCGACGTGAATCAAGTAATCCCCCTCGCTACAATGTCTCCTGCAGAGATAGCGGCTGCCATTTTAGTTTTACCTCCCACGATGCAGGGTCAGCCAGGGAAGTCAGACTTGCACGTGGACCTTCACCTTCTGTGTGACTTAATTCAGGCACTCCCTACCTGGCAGGACCTAGACTCCCTGGTCTCTGGAATCTAGCAATCTCACCAGCAAGCCCATTCAGATATATGTTCTGAAGTGGATAGACTGGACAACAGAACCCATGTCACTGAACAGAATGTGTCCGTCATCGACACCAGAGTGTCCTCCCTTGAAAGAACAGCCACCTTGCACAGAGCACATCCAGGGTCGGAGTCAGCACCCGGGCAAGTGCAGGGGCCCACTAACCTTGGGAGGGCCCACTCGTACATATATGGACAATGATGTCAGGAGGAGAGAAGGAGTCCCAGGCAGAGCGCTAGAAGCGGCTCTGCTCTGGGATTCCGTCTCTGGGGAAGCCCCTGATACCACTGTCCATATATGGACAGTGATGTCAGGAGGAGAGAAGGAGTCCCAGAAAGTGCGCTAGAAACGGCTCTGCTCCCGGATTTCATCTCTGGGGAAGCCCCTGATATCACTGTCCATATATATAGACAGTATTGTCCGGAGCAGAGTAATGTCCCCGGCAGAGTGCTAATAGCGCTCTGCCCGGGACTTTAGCTCTCTGGGGTTGCCCCTGACATCACTAGCCGTATATGGACAGTGATGTTAGGGGCTTCCCCAGAACTGGAGTACCAGAGCAGAGCCATTACTAGCACTCTGCTTGGGACTTCAGCTCTACTCCAGACATTAATATCCATATGTGGACAGTGATGTCAGGAGCAGAACACGAGTCCAAGGCAGAGTGCTAGTAGTGCTCTGCCCGGGACTATGGCTCTGGGGTTGCCCCCTGACAACACTGTCCATATATGGACAGTGACCTCAGGGGTATCTCCTGAAGCGGAATACCCAGCCAGAGCATTGGCAAATCTCTGGCTGGGGATTCCACTCCTAGAGGGAACGCAAAGGGGCTACCTATGGGGAGGGAGGCTGTGTGGCACTACCAGGGAGGGGGGCTGTGGCACTACCTGGGAGGAGGGCGCTGTGTGGAACTACATGGGTGGTGGGGGCTGTGTGGCCCTACCTGGGTGGAGGGGGATGTGTGGCGCTACATGGGAGGTGGGAGCTGTGTGGCACTATCTGGGAGGTGGGGGCTGTGTAGCACTATCTGGGAGGGGGGCTGTGTGGCACTACCTGGGAAGGGTTTTTCTTCTCTTTCCCAGATATGCCGCATCACGTGCAGACAGATCTAGTGGTGGGCTTGCTGAATGTCAAGGGCCTTCATAGCCCTGGATAACGTTTAATCCTTTAGAATCTCTTGAAAGGTAGACGTCTTCATGTTGCGTTCTTCCAAGAAACTCATTTATTCAAACGGAAACCTTTAAGATTGTCCAATTTGTGCATGCTTATCATAGCTACACGCCTGACCCGAAATCCAGGGGGACGAGCATCCTCATCTCCCGATCCCTTCCATGGAGATTTCTCAATTCCTGCAGTGATGGTTTGGGGCGAATGCTTTTACTTAAAGGTTCTACTGCCTCCCAGGTTTAGACCTTCGCCTCTTTATACTTACCTAATGTGGGCCAAGGTATGGCTCTTATTGGTTCTTTGGAGGCTCCTAGGGAGATTGGGGAGGGTACCATTGTCCATTGTCCTAGGCGGAGACTTTAATGTAGCACTGGAACCTGCTCTTGACGTTTCAACTGGTACATCTGCGCTCTCGCTCTCTCAACTTCGTCGTATTAAACAGTCCCTTCATGAACATCGTTTCGTAGATACTTGCCGTCTTTTACACCTCTCAGATAGAGATTTCTCATTCTATTCCCCGTTGCATGACACTTATTCCAGACTTGACCTCTTTTTTTATCAAGCATCAAACTCTCCACTCCCTCAAATCTGTCGATATTGACACAATTACCTTCTCTGATAATGCATTGGTCACGCTGGTCCTCTCTCTACAATCCCCTCTCCCCCGCCAGCCTCAATGGAAATTGAATTTCTCACTTCTCACCAATACGGTTGTGACACCTGATGTCAAGCGTGCCATTGATGACTATTTTGCACTCAACGCCACAGGCAACACTAACTCTTGTGTCACATGGGAAGCTAATAAATGTGTCATTTGTGGCACGTTTGTCAAGCACGGAGCACGTCTGAAGAAGGAACGCTCCATAGCTATCGTCCACTTAATTTCTGAAATTAAGATTCTAGAAACGTCTCATAAACGCTCCCGTGACCCAGATTATAAAATAATCCTGCTCCAGTAACGGGAAGACCTTAGAACCCTTCTACTGAGGCTGCCCTCTCAAAATGTAAACGTCATTTCTATGAATATGGAAACACATGCAGTAAATCTCTCGCTAAATCCTTGGGTATTCAACAAACGCATAATTATGTAGCCTTTATATACTCCACCTCACGTCTTCGCTCTCATCTCCCGTCAGACATACCCGCAACTTTTCACCATTTCTATGCCACCTTATATAATACCGATTCTACTAATCCGACCACGCTTTCTAGAGACTTTCGTTCACATATAAAATCCTATATTGTAGACTCTGGCCTTCCCGTCCTTTCGGAGGATACCATATCTGCTCTAGAAGCCCAGATTTCCTTGCAAGAACTATCCCATGGCCTCAAATATTCCCAAACGTGCCTGGTCTTGATGGCTTTATGCTTCCATACTGCAAAAAGTTTTCCAAATCTCTGAGCCCGAATTTTCTGGCCTCCCTAAATTCTTTACCCTCTTCCTCTTCCCTCCCCTCTGACGCCCTCAGAGTACACATTGCAGTGATTCCCAAACCTGGTAAAGACCCCTCACAATCTGCACGTTACAGACCAATTTCCCTCCTCAATGCAGATATAAAGCGCTTTGCAAAAATTATTTCTGAACGCATTGAACCGTTGCTGGGGAATTGTCGTTCACATGGACCAGGCTGGTTTTATGATGGGTAGAGAGGCACGCGACAATACAATGAAGACCATAAATCTCATTCATAGAGCTAAGATATCTAATATATGACTCATGCTTCTATCCACCGACGTTGAAAAAGCTTTTAACTAGACTTACATGGAAGAAATTCTTCTCCGACTTGGTCTCAAATCCCACATGTTGAGCTGGATCATGTCCTTGTATTCTTGTTCTTCAGCTAGAGTCCATGTGAACGGCATCCTCTCTGACGAGTTTTCAATTCACAATGGGACTAGACAGGGCTGCCCTTTGTCTCCCCTTATTTTTATTTTGACCTTAGAACCTTTTCTCCGTCATATCCGGGCAAACACTGACATTTCAGGTTTCAAAGTGAACACGACGGAGGATAAAGTTGCAGCATATGCAGATGACCTTCTTTGGCAAGAACTCCAACAGTTCTCTAAACTCTCCAATTAAAAATCGGAGGCCATGAATATCTCCCTCCCTTCTCCCCTCCTACTTACCCTAGAGCAATTGTTCAGTTTTAAATGGACTACGGTGGCCCTTAAATACCTCAGAGTTAAAATTTGAGCCGATTTGAAGGACCTTTTCAGATTAAACTTCCCGCCCTCCTTGCAGACATTCAGTCTAACTGCGCTAGATGGTGGAAGGGTACCTACACGTGGATGGGACACTGCACAATTTTCAAAATGAATATCCTGCCCAGGTTCCTATACTTATTCCAGGCCCTTCCGATTGCCATCCTGGCCTTTTTTTTTTTCAAATTGGTCAATTCCTTCCAGATATCATTTGTCTGAGCTGGCAAACAACCCAGACTTAAACGCACACTCTTATGTAGAACTGAGGAGTCAGGAGGTCTAGCCCTCCCTGATCTTTAATCTTATTACATTGCTTCACATCTTTCGCGGATAGTCGATTGGTGTAGACACGCTCCTTTCAAACCCTGGGTGATCATGGAACAAAGTTTCTCTGATGTTCCTCTTCCTGCTATCCCTTGGTTGAATTCCGACCAACTGAAACCCCTTCGTCAACATCCTACCATTGGCCAGACTCTATTGTGTTGCGCCGTTCCCTCTGTAAGAAAGTCCCTACTCTCTATTCATTCCTCGATGTATCCCATTTTGGGGAACCCACTCTTCCCCTCGGGACTCAAGGATCCAATCTTCCGATCATGGCTTGTCCCTGGCAAATTTAGAGCATCTTATTTCTTATATGGTTCTGAGTGGCTCTCTATCTCTGACCTGTCCCAATTACCTGACCTTAAGCCCTTAGGACATTGGAGATTCCTGCAGCTCAGACATTTTTGCTCCTCCATCTCACTCCCCTGCTTACCAGACCACTAGGATGCCCCTAGAAGATAGATCTGTGCATTGGAACCGACCTGATTCGTCACAGCCTGTCGACGATCTATACTCTCCTTCAAAACCCTCCTGACTTGCCCCCCCCCCCCAAGTTCCTCTCTCAATTGGAAACTGACTTGAACATCTATTTTTCTTCTACACAACAAACACGTATCCTCACACTGGCTCACAAGACTTCAATCAGTTCTCGCTATCAGGAAGCCAGTTATAAATTTCTTTCTCGCTGGTGCAGGGTTCCGGTTCGTTTGCACCGTATCTTCCCCACAATATCTCCCCTTTGTTGGAGATGTAGAGTGGAGAATGATAACCTCCACCATACCTTTTGGTCCTGTTATCTTCATACATCATACTGTGAAGGAGTCAAGAAGGTGATCCGCGAGGTTACGGACACAGGCATTACTATGGACTCGGCTTTCTTCCTTCTCCATCACTGCGATATTCCTGTTGACATATACAAATGCTCATTGCTTCACTTTTTGGTAATGGCAGCTCGCCATTGTATTCCATCAAAGTGGAAAAATACCTCACCTCCTTCTTTGTCCCTCTGGATTTCTAAGGTCAATAACCTTATGCACATGGAAGATTTAACTTCTTCTCCTTCTGACTCGCATGATAAATTCTACCAAACATGGTTTCAATGGATTGATTTCCAAAGCTCTGACTCTTACAAGTACATCCTTCGTGAGTCTAGTCCCGATCAACCGCTCAACTAAGAGCTTTCTGCGATGACGCGACATATTCCATTCTGCCCCCCTCTCTTTTTTTCCTCTCTCTTCCCCTTCCCTCTCTCTCTCTCTCTTTCTCTCTCAGTTTTTACCGTCGCTCTATTTCTTTATATTTTACGCTTAAATATGAAACTGTTTACGGTATAACCTCTCACATCCCTATGTTAGATGGTTCGATTGGGAGTGCCTTGCTCGTCCTGTATATTATTCATTGTATTCTCCTTTTTGATTGTGTGTTTCTTTTTTTTTCTGTAAAAATGTACCTTTTTTGATCACAAAAATTAAAAGTCTAAAAAAAAAAAAAAAGATCCACTGATTATCCAGTATCAATATGTTTCCTCCATAGAGTAAAGGAAGCCATGACATAATGTTTCTTAACAAAAATCTACTGTAGGTTTACACATTCTCCATACTGAAGACTTCCCATAAAGAAACCACAAGAACGTTGTAATCAGTGCTTGGTTTTTCCACTAAGAATACCACCATGAAGCACAAGTGTCTGTTCTGTGATACACAATGTTTTACCTTTCACACACACACACAGACACACACACTACTTTTTTCTCTAGGAACATCTGGTTTATGTTTTATTTACTGGGGAACACCATGTTCCAACTATACAGTGATTTTGGCTTGTATGTTATTCTAGTTCTGGTCATGTAATAAAATAATACTTGAGAAACTAAACTTAACTTTAAGTATACAAAAACTTAGTATGGTCCTTCACATGTCAAGTGACGCTACTTCCTGTGGTACTTGTGCAAGACCTACCAAATACAAAGTCAACTTTTAAAAAGACGAGATAAAATTTTCTAAAACTGTGTGAAGCCCTCCCACTTCAAAATAAACTTCAAAACATTAAAGTTGATGTAAGCAAGCTTCACATTTTGCGGTTTAATCAGCTCTTTTCATTGTTTTCAACACTATGTAATCTGGGCAAGAATGACCGTGGGCCCCAGTCAACCAGCCACCATACACATTTTATGTTAATTCAACTTTATTTAAAAACATAATTTTATTTCCATCTTTACTTTTTTATTTTTTTACGTTGTCCTTTGTATATAACTAGAACCCATTGTACTGGGGTTCTTCTGAGAATTGACAATGAGTCAGGTAGTAGATGATATGCACTTATTACTTTGGAGAGGGTAAGTAGGTTATCTGGTGTCCAATAATGAGGGTAGGTAGCTTTCTTGGTGGCCTGTGCATAGGAGGCAGGTAGGTAGTTACCTGGCATTTGTTGGGGGCTAAGTATATTAGCCAGTGTTAGACAGGTAGGTAAAAGTGCTGTTTTCCAGATTGAGGAGGGAAAGTGAATAGATGGGTTCGCTATTGTCCTGGGGATAGAAAGACAGATATTTTTATGGTGTCTAGTGCTGAGTCGATAAACTAGGTGGGAGGGGGGTTATATGGTATCAAAAGGTATATGGTATATGGTATATGGTTAGGTTTGCAACTTAACAGGGGGGTATGTGTGGGATGTTAAATAGTTACCTGGTGTCCAATGAGCGAAGTAGATGTTGTGGTTAGTCAGAACTGTATGGGATGGTATTAGCTCTATTATATTTGTAGAGGTAGGTGGTGAGGAATCATTTACCCCATGCCCATCAAAGCAAGAAAGTCTGTAGACTATTTTCCTTCCACTATCAGCTATATAAGGGGCCTGATTTGCACCACCATTTAAAGTTCAAATCTGTTTTTATATTTTAAAGGGGGTTTTACAGGTTTTAAGTATAGGGTTCTGTACAATTTAAAAATAGTAAACTTTGTAATATACTCACTTTACTGATTCTTTTTTATTCCTACACTGCTGGCCTCTGTCCTGGTGGTTCAAAGATGAACGTGATGAGATAATGTCCATAGTGGCCATGACAAGAACACCCTGTATGTTCCCAACTTCCCAACATATCTGAGGACTAATGTTTAGTCATTATCAATCTTCCATGCTGAGTATGATGCATTGCTAAAATCACCATCAAGTCCAGGTAGTGCCACTTTTATCTAATTTTGGACTGAAGCTGAAAAACAAATATTGATGTTATAAAAAGGTGACATTTAACACATTTTCCATAACAGATTGTATTCAAAAGGGGAATTTATGAGTCATTTTGTTAAACATCTTACAAGAAATATTACTATTTTTTGCTACTTATTACTGGTGTTGGAACAGAAAAACTATGAGCAATTATATTATTCCAAGTATTTTTAGGTATAGTTTATTTTATACTATTCCTTTTTTATTATTATTGAGGCGCTAAATACATTTAAAAACACTTTGATTTGGGGAGCAGTAATAGTTTTTATTTTCTTATTTCTTTTGTATATATCAAGTCAAGCCCTAGAGCTGGCCATAGACTTAGAGTTTTTCCCTTGGCAATCATTTGCATTAGAGGGAAAATACTGTTCATTTGCTTTGCCCCATATGTATTTTCCTGGATTGTAGTGTTTACCGCTAATGGCCAAGAACAATTTTGAGGCATGAATGATAAGTGTTCTAAGGAAATGGTGGAGATTTCCCTTGGTCGGAATGTTTTTAGTACCATAGACATATTAATTATCTTTTAATAATTTATCAGTTGTTTTCTGACTCTGCCTTAGAATTGCAGCCTGCCCTGACCTGTATATGTCTTGACTTTGATAGTATGTTTTAGTATAGATTTTGAATAAAGGCAAAAATAAGGTAATACATCCCCTTTAGGTTCAGTTTAAAAGTTTTTTAAGTAATCTGAATGTCTATATTTAAGCATCGGGTAGGTGTAGCCTGAGCTTTGAGCCGAAGAAGAATCTATTATATATTATAGATGGAAAATAGGAACAGTGAATGTCAATAGAGTTTATAATAAAATGTAGTGTGGAATGTACAAAAAGTCACTTGGGCTGAAAAATTCAGGGTTTTGTTCTGTTTTTTTGTCCACTGATTTTATGTTTTATGGCAAATTCCATTCAACCAGTTATTTTGCTTTCTAAATTTGGACATTTATGGGGAAAAAAATGCCTAGGAAAAGGTTCTCACATTCCCTTATGGCAGACTTTGTACCATTCTTTGCTTACTCCATGATTGGGGAAAAAAAGACACATAGCTACTATATTGTTATGGTCTCTTAGACTCTTCAGAGGAAGTTAGAGTTAAATGCCATCATGTTATTAGCCGTAACATTGTAAACTTCCTTTCACAGCTCTATTTTTATCCTGATTCAGTTTGGTTTGTACAGCTTTTTTTAACCGGTCATTCTTCTTTACGTATGAATAATCATTATATGACACATATGTTTTACACATCTTGAGAACTATTGCTTTAAATGAAATGACACATTGCAAAAAGATTGTGTATTTTTAGAAATGTCTTAAATTGTCACGGGTGATTCACAGACAATTGTCAGAACAGACAGTTGACTTAAGAATATGATAACCATAAATAATAATAATGAAAAAAACATTCTTATTTACTAGACAAACATCTCCAATGCATGGAAGCAGATGAGCAGATATATAACATGTGATTGTATTACATGATCATATTCCAAAGAAATATGCAACTGATTTGCAAGTTTTGATTTATTCACAATTATCTCATAAAAAGAGAAAATCGAAGAACAGATTGCATCAACCTATGTTCCAGATGCCTTCTCTAAATAGAGATAAACTCATCTTACTTAGGCTAGGTTCACATATATCAGTTTTGTCTGAACTTGTTTTATACCTGTGCCCAACATGACTGATGACAAAGTTGTACTGGTCCAGCTTGCATAGACGTACAGAGAAACATTGCATTCCATGTTTTTCTGTCCGGCTCAGGGAAACATTCAGCGTCACAATTGATGTCACCGGACACAAAAATGTTCCCATATGGGATCAGTTTTGCCATCAATCTCGCTTTAGCATTTTTGTATTTAACCTGATGACATAATGCCAGGAGGGCTGTATATGTGAATCAGGTCATAGAGCTCCCTTCTGGACTTCTCAGGGTTTTTTTTTCCATCCAAAATCATTCTTCACCAGAAAAATCCTACAAGGGTGGACAGGCTTCACTGCCGGAAAAGTCATAAATCAGCCCTGAGAGTTGGTCCTCTAGAGTAACGTTGTTTGCTTCCGATATAGTCAATAGAAAAGCTGAGGGCAATATTTAACAAAAAAAGGTTCAGTGTAAGCAAAGTGTAAATATTAGGTCATCCAACTATAGTATTTGAATAAAAAATATTATTTATATCCTTCCGTTAAGATCATTTTACTTCGCCAAGTGTAGCAAAAATTGTCACTTATCATGTACACTTTTGGAAATTCTCGCCATATAATTTAGCTGGTTGCCATTTGAAATCCATCAACACTGTGCTTACAGTGTTGTTTTAGCATTATGTACATAACAGGGTCCACAACTGAGGGCCATGCAGGTTTTGGTAAACATGCTCTATGTTGGTCAAGCCAAGGTTGGGGTAGAGATAGGGCGCATTGTGACTCTGTCGACCAGTTGGCCACATGCACTTGAAACCAGTCCTAGACAAGCATACACCTAATTTTTTTTTACTACATCAGACTGCTGTATAGTGTTTAGTGTGAATACTACATCTCCCACATTACAAGACAACGAAGAAACTTCTGCAAACTAAACCAATTGTGGTCTTCAGGGAAATCATATAATATGAAAGAATGTAATCCTTGATATAAATGGTGTATGACATATAATATATCTCAATATCAGTACAATATAAGTAAAATACTACATGAATATGTTGAATGATTGAAATTTTGTCTGGTCCTGTAAAAAAAACGATCATATTAACAAATTCATATTAACCATCTCAATATGAATTAGCCTGAGTGTGCCATACCGTCAATCTGCTGGTAAACACGTGAATCTGCTGTTAGTCAGTTTCCTTTAAAATCATCTCCTGTAATCTAAAAACGAAGTAAGATAGGAAAGTAGGAGTTTGATGGTTTTTTTTTTTTACTTTGATACGGTTGAAGTAGAGTGTGTTTGCTTAGTGGCACTGCTGCACTACACATATCACAATTGGGTTTAGAGTTATGGAAAGCCAGGCTCCTGCATAATTATTGGAGTGTAGGCCAAAATGGCATCAGGTTTTTTTTTGCTTACATCGACACTTGATATCAACACTACTAGCATTTTCTTTGCCAGTGAGCGATATTATGGGAAGAACTATGAATATGTTAAATTGATGCCAGGTCTAAGTTCTTAAAAGATCTTAACATAAATCTACAATTCACAGAACAGGAGTAAAGATGGCAGTAATACCTCACATCATAATATTTTTTTTATGTTTTCATTTTTTTTCTTTATAACATTTTCAACAATAAGAAAATATCGAGAATAATCTTACATTGCATAGATTCAATCACTGATGGAGTACAAAGGTTACATTGTTGACATATAACATCAACCCTGTATTATATAATCCAATGAGAAAGATTCTAGGAAAAGCAAAAATAAAGTGAGGCATGAGGGCTTAAGCCGTCTTGCTAAGACATCAGTGTTTAACAAACAGTGATCAACATTTTCTGAGATTGTGAAGAAGGAGCCTGTGTAGATCGGCATGACCAGTTCTGATGATGTCATGTAGAACTTCTATAACCAGACCATGGTTTAAAAAAAGCAACAAATAAATGAGGATCAACTGATGTCTTAAATTTATAGATTTGTTTGCATCTTTCTATCCAATCATGTGTTCTACTGATGGAGATTAGTATTCATGGAGACAAGAATTCAGGCAGCTGTAAGAAAGGGTAATACCAGGTTTCTGAGTTGCTTAGAATCTTCTAATTATTGTCATAGTCCGTATATTAAGATGACAGACAGATGAAATGAGCCAAAAGATTGGACCCAGCATCTACTGATCTTGGGACATGTCCACCAGATGTGAAAGTACTGGAAGTCGCTTAGAACCTTTCACCTGCCCATACATGTGCAGCTGAGTGCACCATGTAATAGATAGAGCTGCACAAATCCTGTGGCAGTTTAATTTTTTTTCCCTATCCTTCTCTGTTATTGAGATATTGGTGCTGTTATATTTGGCCCCCAATATTTAAATAACTCCCTGAACTGTCAACGGGTTGTGTAATTAGCAAGGGGGACCCCTCACAATGTAACTATGGCTGTGACACTGTCCAATCAGCTATGGACAGTGTCACCGCAAGAGCTGGAGAGAGGAGAGCGTGTGTGCGTACACGCGCAGCTCCGCCGCCACCACTGAAAAGAAGACAAGAAGAATGTGAATCGTGAATCGTCAGCAGCGTTGTCGGAGCTGTGCACGCTCACACTCCTCAGCTCTCGGCACACAAGGATAGCAAGACTGTGTGAGCTCTCGCTCCGACGCCACAGCTGATGATACTCCTGCCACCATGGAACAGAAGAAGAGGAATTCACATTCTTCTCCTCTTCTTTTCAGTGGTGGCGGCAGAGCTGCGCATGCTAGCGCACACACACATTCTTCTCTCTCCAGCTCATGCTGTGACAATGTCCATAGCTGATTGAACAGTGTCATAGAGATAGTAACACACCCCCTTGCCAATTACACGCTCCATTGACAATTCAAGGGGTTATTTAAATATCGGCCGCCAAATATAACAGCACCGATGCCTAAATAACGGAGGAGGATAGGAAAACGATTGAAAGTGCCCCAGGATTTGTGCAGCCCTGCCTATTACATGGATCACGCAGCTGCACATGTATGGGCAGGTGAAATGTTCTCTTTAAAGGGGTCTACACATTCACAAGATATGCCATAAATGTCTTATAGATGGGGGCCCTACCTCTACTTGCTCAGCTGCTTTCATAACTCTCATAGACTTGAATGGATAAGCCATATATTTCTAAGTTGTGTGCACAGCCTATGAATATGGCACGGACAGCCGCAGATTATCATCTGTGGGCCATCCGCAAATCACGGACCGTGCATGCATTGATCTCAGGAAGGAGATGCTGGCCAGAACTCACGAGTCCATGACCGCGGCCGTCAGGGGTTGAGGCGTCCCTGCCTGAAAACTGTCTGGTACTGAAAACACAATTACAGTATGGGACAGTTTTCCCGCAGCGAGGCAGGGACTCCTAGCATCATAGATAACTATGATGATAGGAGCCCGGCTTCCTGCAGTGTGTTCAGTCCGGAAAATACTTCCGGCATACGGTCCTTATATAACAGACCGAACACGCTCGTGGGAATCCGGCCTTATTGTGTAAGATATAAATCCAAACAAGGTTTATTGATATATGCTTTTTAATAGAGTTGTAGAGAAGACAGAGATCTTATTAAAAAGTAGAGACTGTTTTGAAAGAAATTGAGTATTTTGTTTAGACTGCTAATGTCAGTTTGCGGCGAAGTGTAAGCAGATTTCTTTCTTTTGGCAAACTTCATGTCTGTCTTAGAGAAATGTGAGAAAAGTAGGATAGATTTTCAGTTCTGTTCAGACTTTTTGCAGCTGCTTCATATTTAAGCTGCTGCATGTGGGAAATTATAACCTCAGTATGTTGTAACTTGTCAACAACCTCAAAGATTGTAAAATAGAAAAAGACAATCAATACACAAAGATTGTGTATATGCCAATAAAGTAGGTGGCTAATTGTGCTTAAAAACCATAGCTAACCACGATAGTTTTACTTCACTTATTGAGAAAGAAACAACTCCTTTGCCTGGAAGGCATACAATGCAGAATTCATTAATGACACAGCTAACTGTTACATTTATAACCAGAGAAGTGGATCCTTAGAGCCGCAATCAGTTAAGCCCTAGCTAATCTGGGGTGCAAAATATAAGGAATCTTCCCATTCTTCACTCTTAACCCCTGAAAGAGGTATGAATTTTCCAAGTCAAATTTTAATTGGTGGCCGGTGCACTGAGGAAGTAGCCAGTGTGTAGTCAGGAATGGGGGCCAAGGATCATCACAAAGAGAATGGTCGGGAAGTGACAGGCCAGAGAACAGGAGTCATAAGACCAGGGCCGGCATTAGGGTGGAGCAAACTGGGCAATTGCCCAGGAACCCATCCTCTTAGGGCCCCCTGCCAGCGGCTGCTACGGGGTCCATACCGCCCAGCCCATAACATTTATGAGCCAAGCGGCATTGGCCCCCTCATGCCCGGTGGCGTCGCTAGCACCGGAGGGGGCACCAGTGCTAGCGACAGTCACATTCACTTGTATGTGCATCCTCAGGACGCACATACAAATGAATGCTATAGGCTGCAGGCCACATTAGGCCTGCAGCCTATAAGGCACTAGGAAGAATCCCTGCACAGGCCTGCGTGATGCCTTCACTGCATCACGCCGGTCTGCGCATGCATCCCGCCTGGAGGCTTTGCATCGCTCCGTATGTCGCAACAAAGGGGCAAGGTAAGTAAAGGGGCAAGGTAAGTACAAATATTTTTTGGGGGGGGTGGGCTTTGTGGCGATATACAGGGGGAAGCGCTGTGTGACACTATATACAAGGGGGGCGCTGTGTGACACTATATACAAGGGGGAGCGCCACATGACACTATATACAAGGGTGGAGGAGCACTTTGTGACACTATATACAATGGGGAGGAGCACTGTGTGACACTATATACAATGGAGGAGCGCTGTGTGACATTATATACAAGGGGGGAGGAGCGCTGTGTGACATTATATACAAGGGGGAGGAGAGCTGTGTGACACTATATACTAGGGGAGACGAGTGCTGTGTGACACCATATACAAGAGAGTAGCGCTTTGTGACACTATATACAACGGGGAGCGCTGTGTGACATTATATACAAGGGGTTAGGAGCGCTGTGTGACACTATATACAAGGGGGGAAAGGAGCGATGTGACACTATATACAAGTGAGAGCGCTTTGTGACACTTTATACAAAGGGGAGTGGAGCGCTGTGTGATACTATATACAAGGGGGAAGAGCACTGTGTGACACTATATACAAGGGGGGAGGAGTGCAGTGGGACACTATATACATGGGGGGCACTGTGTGACCCTATATACAAGGAGGGGAGGAGCGCTGTGTGACTATATACATGGCATGGAGGAGCACTGTGTGACACTATATACAAGAGGGGAGTGATGTGTGACACTATATACAAGGGGGGAGCTCTGTGTGACAGTATACAAGGAGGGGAGGAGCGTTGTGTGACACTATATATAAGCGGGGAGTGCTGTGTGAAACTATATACAAGGGGTAGCTCTGTGTGACACTATACAAGGGGGAGCGCTGTATGACACTATATACAAGTAGGGAGGTACGCTGTAAGACACTATATACAAGGGTGGAGGAGCACTGTGTGACATTATATACAAAGGGGGGGTTGTGTGGCACTATATACAAGGGGGCTGTGTGGCCCTATGTACAAGGAAGAGCTTTGTGACACTATATACAAGGGAGGGGGCTGTGTGGCAATATACAGAGGGGGATTGCTGTGTGGCACTATATACAAGGGGGGCTGTTTAGCACGATATACAAGGGGGTTCTGTGTGGCACTATATACAAGGGAGGGGGCTGTGTGGCAATATACAGGGGGGATTGCTGTGTGGCACTATATACAAAGGGGGGATTGTGTGGCACTTTATACAAGCGGGGCTGAGTAGGAACTATATATATATATATATATATATACAAGGAAGGGGGCTGTGTGGCACTATATAAATATATATATATATATGTATACTCAAGGGAAAGGGGCTGTGTGGCACTATATACAAGGGAGGGGGCTGTGTGGCATTATATATATATACAAGGGAGGGGGCTGTGTGGCACTGTATACAAGGGGAGGGCTGTGTGGCACTATATACAAGAGGGGCTGTGTGGCACTATCTACCAAGGGGGGGATGTTGTGTGGCACTATATATAAAGGGGGACTGTGGCGCTGTCTACAGGGGGCTGTGTGTGGCGCTATCTTCAGAAGGCACAAAGGGGGCATTATTACGGATGGAGCACTTTTATTGTGTCAATCACTGGGGGATCATCATTATCATCTAGGGCACTGTGGATTATGAGTTTGAGGATGGGGTATAGGTGGGGTGGATGCTTGAAAAGTGAGAAACCAACATGTCTGTATGTCAAATTCTGCAGAGACGAGTCGTGGCTGGAATAAGTCGTCACAGTGGTCTGGGCCAGATGGAGAAAAAAAGGGAAAGTGAATGACTCTAATCAGAGAAAACATCACCTGTGAGTCACTAGATATAAATGTGCTGTTATCACTTATATCGTCTGCAGAGCTCCTGTGTATAACTGGCATCTACCACTATATTGTCACTACATGGTGGTAATATTGGTCTTTGTATAATGGCTTTTATTCAGTAACAGTATGGGGGTATTATTCCGTCACTATGTCATTATTGTGTGTCAGTATTATTCAGTTACAGTACGGGGGTATTATTCAGTAATAGTATGCAGGTAATATTTAATCTGGTATAGTGCTATGATCTAATAACTACATATATATATATATATATATATATATATATATATATATATATATATATATATATATATATAAAGATAATTTTTTTGTGTGTGAGGAGGGGACATATGCTTTGGGTCTTGCAACACTCCAGGAGGCGCTAGAAATCAGTGATGCAGTTCTCTGCACACCGCCTTCTGAATTGGCTGCATTATTGATACAGTAAGGGTGTTTTCACATCTGTGTCAGGCTTCCGTTCATGGGTTACGTCAGACCTTTCCGTCAGGGGAAACCATGAACGCACACCAAACGGAAACCATAGCTTTCTGTTAGAATTACCATTGATTTCAATGGTAATGTTTTGGTTGCAAATTGTTTTCTGTTTGTCTCCGTTCCATAAGGATTCAGTTTTTTGGATGGAATCAATAGCACTATTGTTTACACCAAAAAAACAAATGGTAATGCAAATTGAAAGCTATGGTTTCCGTTTAATTTAAAACCGGCCCTGCATAGGACAAGCCAGGAGTAAAAAACAGAAGTAGAAGAACAGGCAGCAGGTGACAATTCCAAGAAAGAAAGACTAGAGCGGCATCCACAAACAAGGTCATTGTCACTATCAGGTTTAATATAGCAAGTCAGGAACAAAGCAAACACAGAAATGCACCTGAATTCACAGGCAATGGCTCTTACTTGGTTTTCTCTTTAAATAGGCCGCCAGGCCTTACGTCATCAGGGGGCAATGAATAACACAGCAACATAACGCAGCCGGTGGCTGGAGTCAGGAAACCTTGGTCACAGAACAGCACAGGAATGAGGAATGGCGAGGCTTGTTGCCTAGTAACCAGATGTGGCCAGCGGTTAAAGGAGCGAGTGCTACAGCCGCCCTTAGGCCAAATTTACACTTCATATAGGCACTATTCATTCAACATGACCATAGCCTTCAATTAGCCAGAAATCTTAAAAAAAAGTGTCCTTTTGGCATCTGTTTGATTATTGTATGTGAGTATAATTCCGTCTCAACTGTATTGAAAAGCTAGTCTAACTGCATGCCAGAAGCTTTGTTTTTTTTTCAATAGGAGTCAATTGCAGACATATGCAGTATAAGGCTATGTTCACACGCTTAGCAAAAAACGTCTGAAAATACGGAGCTGTTTTCAAGGGAACAGCTCCTGATTTTCAGACGTTTTTTGAGCAACTCGCGTTTTTCTCTGCATTTTTCGCTGTGTTTTTGGAGCTGTTTTCAATAGAGTCTATGGAAAAACGGCTCCAAAAACGTCCCAAGAAGTGTCCTGCACTTCTTTTGAAGAGCCGTCATTTTACGCGCTGTATTTTGACAGCGACGCGTAAAATAAAGGCTCGTGGGAACAGAACATCGTAAAACCCATTGCAGGCAATGGGCAGATGTTTGCAGGCGTAATGGAGCCGACTTTTCAGGCGTAATTCGAGGCGTAAAACGCCTGAATTACGTCTGAAAATAGGTTGTGTGAACATACCCTAACTTTGCACATCTCTGGTTGACGCCACTCTTCCATTGAATCCTGGTTTGGTTTTTCGACTCAGCGGAAGCAGGTTCGAGTAGCCGGTTAAAACAAATCCTACCCATGTGTACATTAGAGTTGTGTCTACATAAAAAAACACCAAAAGGAGAGCGTAATGCTTGAGTGTATGAATCGAGACTTGTATCAAACCTACTACCTTAGAGGAGAACTATGGTGCAGATGTATTAAAACTGCGCCAGTCTTAAAAAAAAAACTCTGGCATAAGAGGTGACAAATTTATTAGGAGGCAAACCCTACTTAATAAATTTGTTGCATCTTCGCTGTTCATGCACCACTGAATATAATCTATGCCAGCCAGAAGCTGAAATAGATTTCTACTATAATTTAAGACAGTTTCTGTCTTTAAATTATAGTAAATGTGGAGGGGGCGCTTGTGGCCACGCCCCTTTGCCAAGCCCTACTCACCTTTTAAAATGTCGAGAGCCATGGAAACGGCCCAAAAGTAACATTTTGGAGACTTTAGGGCCGGTTGCTACATTTGTACGCCAGAAACGTTGTTACATTCCCCCCTACAACAAAGAACTGCAATCTCCATGAGTATAGACTTTTTATACCACCTTCATGTATATACATATAGAAATAAATTTGTCAATTAATTGCATCATGATAACTCTCTGAATCAAAATACCTCAGTAGGAAGGTAAGATAATACAATGTGTTATCACAATAAGTTGAACCAAATTACAATTCTCCTTCATCTGTATGCATGGATAACCTTGGGGGTCATATGTGATGAGGTAACACAAGCATTGTCACTAAGGCTTCATTTACATCTGTGTTGGGACTCCGTTCATGGGTTCCGTCTGAGCTTTCTGTCCGGAGAACCCATGATCGGAATCCAAACTGAAACAAACGGAAACCATGGGTTTACACTTGCATCATCATTGATGTCAATGGTGACGGATCCTGTGCAAATGGTTTCCGTTTGTCACCGTTGTTATGAGTTCTGTCGTTTTGATGGAATCAATACCTTAGTTTACTGCGCTATTCATTTTGTCAAAATGACGGAACCCTTAAACAATGGTGACAAAACAGAAACCATTTGCACCAGATTAGTCACCATTAAAGTCAATGGTGATGCAAACAGAAGCCTATGTTTTCCGTCTGTTTCAGTTTGAATTCTGTACATTGGTTCCTCTGACGTAAAGCACAGATGGAACCCATGAACGGAGTTCCAACGCAGATGTGAATGAAGCCTTAGTTAAAGAGTGGAATCATTTACAAAACTAGCAGTGCATCTACTTAAAAAGCGGATCCCCAATAGGTGGAAAGAATTTCTCTTCATAGAAGGCATCTAGTAATGACACTATTGAAATATCCACAATATACACGTACAATAGTAAACTATGTGCAGGTGTATCTAATTAAGAAAGCGTTTGGCTGGGTTCACATTGGGAATTTTTTGCATGCATTTTTTTTAATTTTTATATAATCATCCAATAAAGTTAATAAAGCTGTAATCAAGGCTCGTTTTCTGGTAAATTTTAAGCAAAATATCTTGTCACAAAATTCTCTGCATTTTTTTCTTCTAATCAGAAAAGAATGTGTTAATAAATGTTAATTAATAGTTGTAGGGGATTCTATAATCCGGATAGAATAAATTGTCACCAAGAGCGCCTCAAAGGAATGGTTTGCTGGCTCCCTGGTGCCAGGATTCGGCAAGTCGTGGAACGGGTGGATAAATTACTGGGAGGAGCTGGTGATGATCCAGATGTTGTGGCCCTTGTGTGGACCAACGACAGAATAAGTAGTAGGTGGAGGAGCCTTAAGAATAATTTGAAAGAACTAGGCTACAAGCTGAAGGGAAGGCCCTCCAAGGTAGTATTCTCAGGAATACTACCTGTGCCATGCGCATCACAGGAAAGACAGCGGGAGCTCAGGGAGTTAAATGCATGGCTTAAGTCTTGGTGTAGAGGAGAAGTCTTTGGGTTCCTAGAGCACTGGCCTGACTTTTCATTGGGGTACGAACTGTATTCTGCAGATGCTTTGCACCTAAATGGAAGGGGGTCCACTGTACTGGGGGAAAGAATTCTAAGGGGGGTGGCGGAGTATTTAACTAGGGCTGAGGGGAGGTGAATCTAGAAAATAATGAGGCAGTTAAGTTAGAGAGAGGTCAGATTATATTGGTTGGGGGAAGAAATAGAGCGTGGGGAGAGGACTAGGCAACAGGATAAGGAGATCATTTTGTTACAAAACAACATTGAAAATAAAAATGCCCAAATAAAGTAAAATAATAACATTTCTGATACCAAACGTGGCAAATTGAAATGCAAGTTAAAGTTTATGTTCACAAATGGCAGAAGTCTAGCAAGCAAAATGGGGGAGCTGGAGGCCTTGGTACTAGAGGAACATATTGATATAGTTGGTGTTGCTGAAACTTAGCTAGACTCTTCACATGACGGGGCTGTAAATCTAGAGTGTTTTACACTATTTCAGGAAGGCAGGACAAATAGGAAACGTGGTGGTGTATGTGAGAAGTGATATGAAGGTGAGTGTGAAAGAGACAATAGTGGGTGAAGATTGTGAGGAGGTTGAAATTTTGTGGGTGGAATTACAAAGGGAGGTAAACACTGAAAAAATTACTTTTGGTGTAATCTCTAGATCTCCCAATATAACTGAGGAGATGGAAGGTCAGCTGTAGTGATAATGGGAGATTTGAATTACCGGTATATTAATTGGTGTCATGTTTCGGCTGCAACTGCCAAGGGGAGACATTTTCTCAACATGTTGCAGGAAAATTTTATGGCCCAGTTTGTGGAAGACCCGACTAGAGGTGAAGCTTTGTTGGTTCTGGTCATTTCTAATAATGCAGATCTTGTTGGGAACATCAATGTTCGTGAAAACCTCGGTAACAGTGACCACAATATAGTTAAATTTTACCTATACTGTAAAAAAATGACAAAGAAAAAATGATCGACTTGAAGCACGTGAAATACAAAAAATATATATACAATTTTTATTGAATAGAGACATGAGACAAGTAAAAAGATGGAATAAGGATGTCACACAATAAAAAAGGACGTCACATCAATCATAAATCAGATGTGCTAATTTGGTCAACATGTTGGAAACAATAAGGTATTATGGCAGCAAATAGATAAATAACAGCATACCTGTTATACAGGTATGCTGTTATTTATCTATTTGCTGCCATAATTTGCTGCCATAAAATGCTGCCATAATACCTTATTGTTTCCAACATGTTGACCAAATTAGCACATCTGATTTATGATTGATGTGACGTCCTTTTTTATTGTGTGACTTATCCTTATTCCATCTTTTTACTTGTCTCATGTCTCTATTCAATAAAAATTGTATATATATTTTTTGTATTTCACGTGCTTCAAGTCGATCATTTTTTCTTTGTCTGTTTCTCATGCTAAATCTTTTGATCGACGCACCAAGTGTATCTTGGTCAATACTTAGGATATGATAATGTGCCGCTCACATAACTAGCAACAGTGCTTTACAGTGTAAATGTTGATGCTTCGAGCACTATTATCATTATCATATTCTGTCTGTTGGTATTCTTTTGGTCTATATCCTATACTGTAAAAAACAGACACAGGCTGGTCGGGCAAAAACACTTAATTTAAAAAAAGCTAATTTCCCCAGGATGAGGGCTGCAATTCAGGATATAGACTGGGAAGATTTTAAAATCCACTTTGTATAAATATAATGATAGTTCAAAATTTATTAACCCCACATGGCTTACACGTTACACAAAAAGGGCATTTTAAAATTACAAATCTGAGGGTACAGCTGTAGCCTTTGTAAAGTACAAACAGTTAATAAAATCTGCAAAAATGTATAAAATCAGCAAAAATACTAAATGAAAGGCAGGTGGTCAAGGATAGCAAAATAAGTCCCAAAAAATTCTTTAAGTATATAAATGCAAAAAAAGCCAAGGTCTGAACATGTAGGACCCTTAGATAGTGGTAATGGGGAGTTGGTCACAGGGGATCAAGAGAAGGCAGAGTTACTAAATGGGTTCTTCAGCTCTGTATATACAGCAGAAGAAAGAGCAGCTGCTGTAGCCGGTGCCAGTGCTGTTAATATATCAGTTGATATACTGAATTGGCTGAATGTAAATATGGTCCAAGCTAAGCTAAATAAAACATTTTTACATAAGGCTCCAGGACCCGATGGGTTACACCCTAGAGTTCTTAAAGAGCTTAGTTCAGTTATTTCTGTCCCCCTCTTCATAATATTTAGAGATTCTCTAGTGACTGGTATAGTGCCCAGGGACTGGAGCAGGGCAAATGTGGTGTCTATTTTTAAAAAGGGTTCTAAGTCTTCCCCGGGTAATTATAAACCAATAAGCTTAACATCAATCGTTGGAAAAATGTTTGAGGGGCTATATACAGGAGTATGTGACAAAAAATAGTATTATAAGTGAGAGCCAGCATGGTCTTACTAAGGACAGAAGTTTTCAAACCAAACTGATTTGTTTTTATGAAGAGGTAAGCAGAAGCCTAGACAGAGGGGCTGCTGTGGTTATAGCGTTTTTGGACTTTGCAAAGGCACTTGACACTGTCCCTCATAGTCGTCTAATGGGTAAATTAAGGACTATAGGTTTAGAAAGTATAGTTTGCAATTGTATTGAAAATAGGCTCAAGCACCGTATCCAGAGCGTTGTGGTCAATGCTTCCTAATCTGAATAGTTATAAGTGGTGTACCCAGGGCCACCATCAGAAATTTCTGAAGGAGCAAAATCCCTGTGTGGCCTGGGATTCCGCAAGGATCCCGTCCTGGAGCAGCTCAGTCCATCGTGGGAACGGGGCCTAGCTGAATACAACATTTTTTGTTTGTTTGCGGGCACTGGCTACAAGGGGGGGCTGTATGGCACGATCTACAAGGGGAGGTGGGGGGCTGTATGGCACTGTCTACATGTGGTAGGCTGTATGGCACGATCTACAAGGGGGACGTGGGGGGCTGTATGGTACTGTCTACATGAGGGAGGTGGTACTGCCTACAAGGGGGAGGTGTGGGGCTTTATGGCACTGTCTACAAGGAGGAGGTGGGGGCTGTATAGCACTGTCTACATGAGGGAGGTGGGGGGGCTGTATGGCACTGTCTACATGAGGGAGGTGGGGCGCTGTATGGCACGATCTACAAGGGGGAGGTAGGGGGATGTATGGCACTGTCTACAAGGGTGAGGTCGGGGCTGTATGGCACTGTCTACAAGGGAGAGGTGGTGGGATATGGCACTATCTAAAGGAAGGTTTATGGCACAATCTACAGGGGGCACTATCTACAGGGGGGCTGTGTGTGGCAGGAAGGGAAGGGGGGCATTATACTGTGTGGGGGCCACTAAGCGGAAATTATACTGTGTAGGGGTACTACATGGGGCAATATACTATGTGTGGCAGCCAGGGGAGGGGGCATTATACTGTGTGGGGGCCACTAAGTGGACATTATACTGTGTAGGGGCACTACTGGGGGCAATATACTCTGTGTGGCACTTAGGGGGCATAATACTGTGTGGGCATAATTAGAGGACAAAATACTGTGTCCTTGAAAGGGTTATAATATATTATTATTATTATTATTATTATTATACTGTATGGGGGAATTAATGGGGCATTATACTGTGGAGGGCATTATACTTTTTTTATGAGGCATTTTTTTATGATGGGGCTGGGGCGCCGAAAGATAATTTTGCACGGGGCGCCATCTATCCTAAGGCCGGCCCTGTCACTACCCACCACAGGTTTGAAGGCTATGTAAACCTTTGAATGTGCTTTTTGCTGTTTTACCGCTCTCTTTGGTGCTACTTTGTAAATACTTTTCTTTATGAGATACAGCTTCTTTGTATCCTGTATACAGAGCAGCTGTATCATGCACTGAAACCTTTATCTGTCAAGTCAGCGGGACTGACGGGTTCAGTGTCAGCGGTTCCTGCGTGTCCCTGTTCATAATTTAGATTTGATCGATAACAGGTGGATCCTGACCCGCCGACACTGTAGCCGTCAGTCCCCCGGACCTGACGGATACAGATCTCAGCGCACGATACAGCTGCTCTGTATACAGGATACAATGCAGCTGTATCTCCAAAAGTAAAAATCATTTTTAATAAAAAGTATTTACAAAGTTTCATAACACACAGTAATAAACTTTTTTTTATGTAAAAAAAGGTGTACATAGCCTTTAAGATCTCTCCCCCTCCCCCAGGTATCCTCTCTACTTCCTCTACCCCTCCCTTCAGATTTCCTCTTTTCCCCCCGGTTATCATCCCCCTAGTATAATGTCTCCTTCAGTGTCATCCACCCTCCATTATTATCTCCTACCAACTGCACCATCATCTCCCTGTCCCCATTGTCATCTAACCCCACCCCCTCCGAACCCCCCATAGAAAGCAAGTGTCTTACCCAAGACTGTATGATCCTCTGTACACTGAAGCATAGAATTGTATAACTAGCAGCAGCTCTACGACGGCTCTTATCTCCTGTGCTCCGTAACGGGACAATAAACCTGTCTTCTCCCTCTGAAACACAGCACAAAAGATAAGAGGTAAGAACTGCTACTAGCGATACAAGAATATGAAGCAGAGCTGATTTGGACACACTAAGTGTTTGAGCATCCACTTGGCAAATGAGGTTTAATGTAGATAAATGTAAAGTTATGAATCTGGGTAACAATAACCTGCATGCATCATATGTCCTAGGGGGAGCTACACTGGGGGAGTCACTTGTTGAGAAGGATCTGGTGTACTTGTAGATCATAAACGAAATAACAGCATGCAATGTCAATCAGCTGCTTCAAAGGCCAGCAAGATATTGTGTGTATTAAAAGAGGCATGGACTCGCGGGACAGGGATGTAATATTACAACTTTACAAAGCATTAGTGAGGCCTCATCTAGAATATGCAGTCCAGTTCTGGGCTCCAGTTCATAGAAAGGATGCCCTGGAGTTGGACAAAATACAAAGAAGAGCAACGCAGCTAATAAGGGGCATGGAGAATTTAAGTTATGAGGAAAGATTGAAAGAATTAAACCTATTTAGTCTTGAAAAAAGACGACTAAGGGGGGACATGATTAACTTATATAAATATATTAATGGCACATACAAAAAATATGATGAAATCCTGTTCCATGTAAAACCCCCTCAAAAAACAAGGAGGCACTCCCTCCGTCTGGAGAAAAAAAGGTTTAATCTGCAGAGGCGACATGCTTCTTTAGGCCTTATTTACACTAACGTGTTTCACGTCCGTGAACACACAGACCTAAGTAACTCAATGGGGCCGTTCAGACAGTCCATGATTTTCACGCGTGTGTCCGCTGCGTAAAACTCACAACATGTTCTATACTTGAGCGTTTTTCGCGCATCACGCACCCATTGAAGTCAATGGGTGTGTGAAAACCACGCGCAGCACACGGACGCACTTCCATGTGCCACGCGTGATTCACGCTACAGTTGTTAAATAAATGAAGGGAAAAAAAAGCACCACATTCATTGCAGTTTCTAAGCATCAAAACCGCGTGTCATAAGGATTGCATATGCGTGAAAATCACACAGCCACGCACCAAACACTTATGACACACGGAACTGCAACGCGCGCAAAACGCTGCTTTTTTTGCGTGTGCAAAACGCACACGTTCGTGTGAATTTTGCCTTACTGTGAGAACTGTGAATCTGTGGAATATCCTACCGCAGGAACTGGTCAGAAGGCTTTAAAAAAGGTTTAGATAATTTCCTAGAACGAAAAAATATCAGCTCCTATGTCAATGTGTAGAATTTTTGTTTCGTTCCTTACCGTTTTCCCATCCCTTCGTTGAACTTAATGGACATATGTCTTTTTTCAACAGTACTAACTATGTAACTATGTAACACATGTTAGCAGGGACATTGCTAGGATCTTAAAAGATGGCAAAAAATGCCCGAATAATCATGCCAAAGATTGTAATAAATCTAATGTACAGCCATTCTAAACCAAGTAAGGCCCCATGCACATGACCGTATTTTTTCCCTCCCGTAAATACTGGCGTAAATACGGGTCCGTAGTCACCCGTATTCCACCCGTATTTACGGACCCGTTTTCTCTGCTTCTAACACGTAGAGAGAGACATTGCACTGCACTAATCGGCAGCCCCTTCTCTCTATCCAACACTGATAGAGAGAAGAGGCTGCTGATCGCCAGCCTCTTCTCTCTATCCAGCTCTGATCGACAGCCTCTTCTCTCTATCAGTGCTGGATAGAGAGAAGGGGCAGCCCTTTCGAGCAGAGAACGCAGCGATAGAATAAAAAAGAAATTTATACGTACCCCGGCCGTTGTCTCGGTGACGCGTCACTCTTTTGACAACCAGTACGACCTCCCTGGATGACCTGGCAGTCCATGTGACCACTGCAGCCTGTGACTGGCTGCAGCAGTCACATGGGATGAAACGCCATCCCAGGCGGCCAGACTGGAAGAAGAAGCAGGGAGTTATGGGTAAGTATGAACTTTTTTTGTTGCGGGTTTTTGAAGGAAACATTTGAAATCTATATTGTGAGCGCAGCGCACGGTACTCACTGTCCAGCGGTAATCACTGTCCAGGGTGCTGAAAGAGTTACTGCCAATCAGTGCAGCCCCTTCTCTCTATCCAGCACTGATCGTAGCCAAACGTAATTACGGGAGCCCCATAGACTTCTATGAGCCTGCCTGTGCTGTAATTACGGGCTGAAACAGGACATGTTCTATATTTTTCAACGGCCCGGGCACCTTCCCGTAAGCAAACGGGAAGGTACCCGTGGCCAATAGAAGTCTATGGGCCCGTAATTACGGGCCGTAATTATGGACGTTTTTACAGTCGTGTGCATGGGGCCTAATACAGTTATACAGTGCCAAAATAATACTTATGCATTGCCAAATAATACTACCATATAGTGCCCAAGTAATACCGCCATACGCTGGCAAATAATACCCACATAAAGTGCCAAATAACACTATCATACAGTGCCAAATAATACTGCCAGAAGTGCCTGAATAATACATTCTTACAGCTAGTGAATAATGCCACCATATTGTGAGTGAATAAAAAAATGCTATAAAGAGACCAAATAATTATTACATCATCACATTTCGTGCAGACTAAAGGAATAACAATACTGTTCAGACACAGTCAATGCACAATAAAAATAACAATGAAACACATTGACTCACTGTCAAGATCTTCTCTTATTGCATTTGTTCACTTTCCATCTTTACCATCATGCCCAGACTGTCATGAATTTTTTTGCCTTTTGTCAGTTTGCCATATGGACATCTTTGGATCCTTATTTTTGCATCACACCTTCCACCAAATGTTTTAGATGAAATTGTAACCCACTAAAATGCTAACCGTAGAGCATCAAGAATAAATGTAATATATGTCTAAAGCTTGGAATAGGGATATAAACACACTAGCAGATTTACCTGGGACCACTAAAATAATTATATTTACTTTTCCAATAATCTGCACAAGTTCCTCCAATTTAAAAAAATACATATTTTTTTTATTAACATACAATAGAAAAAGTCCCCTATTTTTAAGGATTGTCCAGGAATTTACAGACGGTGACTACCAGAGCGTGTCCCCACAAATAGACACTGTCATACAGTGGCCTCTTACACAGTGCCTGTCGGCTGCCCCTTTAACAGTGTTGCCTGCTGTTCCTCAACTGTGTCTGCCAGAGAGCCCTCATTCACAGCAGTGCCTGCGGCTGACACTTCAACTGTTGCTTCCTGTGAGTGCCCCTAAAAAATAAAGTAAACAACTAAAACTAAAAAACATACTGTCGCAGTCTACTTTATTTGAATAGAATAAATTATTTTAGGAAATATCTTGATCAAAGACAAAAAATAAACGATGTGAATGTCATGCCACTTTAATTTAGAATACAACAGGCCTGACAACTATCTGAGAAAAAATGGGTCCTAGCATCCATCAGTGCCCATGTATTAACTTAATTGGCTGTTGTCAGCAACACGGCCTCTCAGTCAGATATACTACATTATACTCATGTTTTTCTGTAAAAAGCAGCATTTGCATTTTATTAAGGCCAATGGTTCAGTTTTTTTATACAGTGAATTATGAACAAGGCCCACACATCAAGTGACACATATGGGTGTGTGCCCAGAAAAGTAGATCCATGAGTCTGTGTGCCAACATCTCCACTAGGCTTCAACTCAAACAGTGGAAGGTGCCAACTATAGTTCTAGCTACAGCAAAACGTTGCTTTTGACTTTTTATGTCTTCTCTTGAGCTATCAATATTTACTTTTAATTCCAATGTTCCTTAAGCATTAGTCAACGGTTCACTAAAGTGTATTGTATAAATATATAGTGTATTGTATAATATCTGGAGGGCTTTCCTTGTAAAAAGTAAAAAACATAATGTTTCATAGAGAACCAATACACCCCTGATTACAACAATAAAATGTTCTTCAGGTGTATGAAAAGCTTCTTGTAGTTTTAAAACATTGGTTTCCAACTTCAGATAATAGAATAATAACTTTAAAAGATTTGACTGGGAATATTATATTTGATGACAAATTATATATTTTCTATTAATGGACATATATATAAGGATACGTTCACATGGAGATTTTTGTCAAGCAGAAAAAATCTGGCTCAAAATTCCTTCAGGATTTTAGAGGAAGGTTTTGGAAAGACAGCATTTTTTAACGCTTGTTTTAGACTTTTTTTCTGCCTTTTTTTAGGCGTTATGTTAAATGAATCAAATGCAAAAACTGCGGGCGTTTTTTGGTAAAAACAATGGGCCCAAAAAATGCTTCAAACAAGGGCCACATGTTTTTTTTTGTTTGCCTCCCATTGATTTTAATGGAGGTACAGAGGTGGATTCCACTGTTATGATCGAGCATGCAGTTTGTTTGTTTTTCCACAAAAACTCAAAAACCGCCAGGGGGAAAAAATGCTCTGTCTCCTATTTAAATCAATGGGGGGAGATTTGGGGCATTTTTGGCATTAAAATCAGCGGCAAAAAATGCAGAGTGATCTGGGTCTACTAGAGCTTCATTTTGGTCCAAGTTTTTTTTTCTCTATAATCTACAAAGGAGCATAGCTAAAAGCTCATGGACCCTGGTGAAAATTATTTTTGCCCCCCCCAACTTCTATTCACCGTCAACGGCCCGCAACTTTCAGCTGCATCGCTGGGTCTCCTAAGTGACCCATTAATGCAGCACTAGCAGTCAGGGGCTTTACTAAAGTCTTAAAAGATCAGGGTCACAAGCCCCAAGACAATGTTTTGCCCCCTTCAAAATGTATATATAAATATATTGGAGCATATCTCTAGGACTACAACCCCTATTGCTATGCCACTGGATAAGATTAGATACAGCGGCTCAGCAGACAGTATCACACATCATTGGCTTAGATACAGGGCACATCAGACAGTATCACACATGATAGGCTTAGATACAGGGTCCAACATACAGCATCAAACATGATGGGTTAAGATACAGGACCCAGCAGACAGTATCACACATGATAGGCTTAAATACAGGGCCCAGCAAACAGTATCACACATGATAGACTTATATGCATGGCCCAGAGGACAGTATCACACATGATAGGCTTAGATACAGTGCCCAGCAGACAGTATCACACAGATAGGATTAGATACAGGGCCCAGCTGACAGTATCACACATGATAGGCTTAGATGCATAGCCCAGAAGACAGTATCACACATGTCAGGCTTAAAAAAAGGGCCCCAACAGACAATATTCTTACACTTAGGGTATGTTCACATGGCAGCGTCCGTTACGGCTGAAATTACGGGGCTGTTTTCAGGAGAAAACAGCTCCGTAATTTCAGCCGTAATGGCATGTGCAGGCGTCTTTCGCTGCGTCCATTACGGACGTAATTGGAGCTGTTTTTCCATGGAGTCAATGGAAAACGGCTCCATTTACGTCTGAAGAAGTGACAGGCACTTCCTTGACGCGGGCGTCTTTTTTACGCGCCGCCTTTTGACAGCGGCGCGTAAAAAAAATGACTGTCGGCACAGAACATTGTAAGACCCATTCAAATGAATGGGCAGATGTTTGCCGACGCATTTGAGCCACATTTTCGGACGTAATTCGGGGCTAAAACGCCCGAATTATGTCCGTAAATAGTGTGTGTGAACCCAGCCTTACCCTCATCACTCCTAAGCCAGGTCCTCTCCGGCTTCGGGCGCAGCACGGGTCCTGACGCCATTCACCATCACAACGTTGTGTGCCGTGCACATAACTTCGTGGCGTCATGACGCTAAAAGGCGTTAGGACCCACGCTGCACCCGGACCTGACTCAGATCGAGGCGGGTAAGTATACTGTTACTGTAGTTACATGGGGCAGTGTAATTTATTACATAGGCCCCAGTTACTACAGTTACAGTGGAAAGTGGAGGGGGTCCACCCTGGCTTCGGGGCCCGGTTTCAATTGTGACCACTGCGACCCCTATAGCTACGCCCCTGAATGTACATGACAAGTATAATAACTATGTAATTGCTTTTCTTATAATTATCTAGGTATTGACGTATTAGGGCTTGTCCACACGTAACGAAATTGATACGTTTTTTCAGTCCAGAATTGTGGACGGAAAATACGCAGCAGAATACAGTAGCAGCAAAGTGTGTGAGATGTAACAAATCTCATGCATATGCTGCATAAAATTTCCGACCAGAAATTCACCTGCAGTGCGTATTTTTCGTTCCACAACATGTCAATTCCTGCTGCAGAAAGTGAATTGAATTGCTGCGAAAGAAAACGCAGCAAAATCTGCAAAATTTTCTGCAGTAAAAGTCGCTGGAAATAGTGTGTTTTTTCGGCAGCGGAATAACTGCTAGTTTTAATGGAAATGCTGAAATTTTCTACAGCAATTACATTACATGTGGACAAGTCCACTGATGGCCTACTGTAATGCAATGAGCCTGTGAGTGTGTCCTACATCTGGTACTATACAATGCAGGTAACACTTCCTTTATTCTAAATAGCCAAAGCAAGCTCTGTGCAGGAAATTGAGCCTGCAAGAAATAATTTGAGATTTCAGCTCTGAAACAAGCAGAACTGTGAATGCAACTTCGAATTTTAACACAGGGTGTAACTCAAGATCAATAGAAGATAAGTAATTTAATGTACTCACGAAGTAACTTCACCTTCTTTGGAGAATCGTTCTACATTTAAACGTGAAGATACACTTAAAATAACAATAAAGTGTACAAGTCATTGAAGTCAGTTAGGGAGTGTATACTTTATAATCCCAAATACATGTTTATCACCAAATACCTTTAATTCACTAGCTAGGGCAAGGCATATACTTGAACAAATCAGCTTTAATTGCAAGTATTACATGACTTGCATGGAACTTGCGTGCCTTCTTTTTTTACCCCATGTCTTTCTAATTGACATATCTGTTTTGCATGGGACTAAAAATGAAACAGCTTAATTAATTTATTGCTTTAATTGTATTAAAAATAGTGTTGAGGCAGGCTATGCTGCTGCTATAGGGCGGTCAGGAGGTTTGAGTTGAAAAGCTCCTTTCCTTCCCAATCAGCATCATACACTTCTCTCCATTCATACTCAGCACAGCGTGATCACACATTAACGTTACTGAAGTGTCTTGAGAGTGAATATACATCGCTTCCAGCCAGGACGCGATATCTATTCACAATCCCGACACTTCGGTAACATTTGTGTGGGACTTACAGCTCAGCACATCGAGATCCCGCTGTGCTGTCATTTACAGTGTGATCTCGCGAGATCACGCTTGCTGCCATTAAGTCCCACACAAACGCTACTGAAGTGTCGGGATTGTGAATAGACAGCGCATCCTGGCTGTAAGCGATGTCTATTCACTCTCAAGACACTTCAGTAACGTTAATGTGTGAGTGAGTGACAGCACATCGTGATCTCGCAAGATCACTATGTGCTGAGTACATGAATGGAGAGAAGTGTATGACGCTGATTGGTCAGCGTCATACACTTCTCTTTACAACGCCCACTTGGTCATAAGCTAAAAAATGCCCAGTTGGACATTAAGAAAGTAATTAGCATAAATACCAAGGTCATAACTTGGTCAAAATTTATTGTTTTTCTAAATAAAAAACACTGCTGTAATCTACATTACAGCGCCAATCACATTATGTAGAAGATAGGCCACTTATAATGTGGTGACAGAGCCTCCTTAAACTCAAGTGGCTTTATCCAAAACAAGAACTAAACAATAAAGAAGAGTACCTAATAATGGCAGCCATAAACCCCTGAGAATAACAAAAATATGCCCCATTTTATACAATTTACCACAAAAAGGGGGAAGAGGTGGAAAACTGCACAGTGGGTAGTAGTGCCCATTCTAATCCATTATTTCCAAATCTCTCTATCCTTCTTTTAATAAACTCACTTACTTTCTCCAAAAAGTTTTCGGTTGGATTTTGGCATTAACATATTCATCAGCCGCAGGAAATAGATATATAGAGTTATAGTGTTGTTGTTGTGACCAGCTCACATACCAATCGTCTACATCAAATATGTATTAACACACCAGAGGAAATGTAATACAACACTGTTTCTTTCATTAGCTTATTTTAGTATTTCCTCACTGGACATCATGGTTTTGCTTGACTGATCCTGACAGCACATATTTCTCTACATTACTAAAATGCTGTTAAGCCATCGAGTGAACCCTTTTTCTGTTCATTTTAGCATGTCAAACCATTAAGTACATCCAAAAATATACTAAAGTGTATGCTTCACTTAAATGAGGTTGCATACAGTAATTCAAATATCTGTGTGACCCATGCAGAACGTGGTTAAGATCCTGTCTAGCTTTCAGTTCAGAAAGCAAAGGCATACAGTCTCATTCAGGACTACCCAGACGAGCCTGTTTACCTGTTATAAAACAATCTGGTCTTTATGTTCCTGCTAGAACTTTCTAAGTCTGCACTCCCTCTTCTGGTAGATTCTCGGTAAATTTTTCATTGAAATTGAGAAAAACATTCAAGAATTCAAGAATTTGAGCAGCAATGATAACTTTATTATATATTTTTAGTCCACTGCAATCTATTCCTAGGTCATTAGAATCATTCATGGTTTATTATGCAGATTGTGTGCCGCTTCTTATGACATCCTGAATTTGTTAAAGCCGGAGAGAACTACATAAACCAGGGCTATCCTAGGAAATGAGAGGTATTCCCTATGTTTACAATCATACCCATACAGGGCAGTATAGTTTTCACACTTACATTTTCACATCTCCTTGAGTATTTCTCAACAAGATGTAAAAATAATATAATCTTATGACGGAACTCAAACTCATAGTTGTTACTTTTCTCAGGCACGACTAGGTAAACAGGAAGCTCAGTACTAGGATAGCCTTTTCTGTATTTTCTCAAACAAGGTTTCCCATTTGCGTCATCAGCTACATCATTACGCTTATAGAAGAATAGCCATTTCTTACATAGAGTCTTGCATTCCAGGAGACGATTTAGTCATGAAGGAGGTGAAGAACTGTCTGAAAACCAGAACAGTGTAAACAGTTATGGTGTTTGCTTGACTTGCCAGATTCCTGTCTTTACAATATAGTGGAAGGAGGAAGAACAGCACTTGTTTGCACTTCGTCTCATTTCATTTGATTTTGTCTATATACATCTATGTATATATTGATATACACAGTGTTGGTTGATACTCTATTAACCAAAATAACCCTCCTGACTGTCTAGTGCCATTTAATATAGAGGACATTGTGTCAATTTGAAGTTCAAAGACTAGACCCCATACAAAGTTTCATAGCAAAAACACATTTCGTCTGATTTTCATATGACTGTTTTATTAAAAAAAGCGTGGTGTCTAGAAAATGGTGGATTATAAAAAAGGCACTAACAGAAATGCCACAGAGTACCTGGCAGAAGCCAAATTCGGATAAAATGTCTCTCTGTATTGAAACAAACATTCAGCAACAAAATGTGTCAAAAGACAAAATGTACCCCAACACCATCCAGTTTAACTTGTTTTTCTCTATGAATATAGTATCAGAGAAAGGTTTTATTGGCAAAATATAAAAACAAACCCACTTCTAGTAAATAGTGCATGAACAAACATTCTTTGGGTTGAAAGGAATTGGTTTTGGAATCCAGTGTATGAGACCAAATATGTTCCTGTGGCTTATGACTCTCTGATTCAGGGACACTCAAAAATCTTGTATAAATTCCCAGGAACACGGAATAGGAGATTAATGGTAATTCTAAATCATTCAAGTACTGTATTTAATAGGCTCTATATACACACCAAAAACACAGGTTGTTTTTGGCAACACAAAAAAGAAGGTAATTAGATGGTGTCAAAGGGATAAAGATGGCACATGCTAGCGACCGCCAGTGGGATTTTAAAGCAGTACCGGATGCAAGTTTCCTAACATAACGATACCCACATTTCTGTCAATTAATTTAGATTAAATATTAAGAGCCAAGTAGTTTTATTTAATGATTATAATTTGGCAGACTAAGGCAACATGTTAAGGCAGAAGCTTTGGTGTAGGAAAGCGTGTTAACTCAAAAAAGTCTTGTTAATGTGTTTCGCAAGGGAATAGGTATAATTACTTAAATTGCTGTTTAATGTTATGTATTACTCACAACAATACATATACTGTATTTGTACTAGTTGTAGCAATTTGCTAAAGCTTCACAATTGAATGCCAAGTAACACCCATCCAATGTTTACTGTAAAAATATGGTCTAGGTCATCTTCCCCATTAGTTTACAATGAGATAGAATGACACTACTACAAAATTATTATGGTTGCGTTGCTGCTTGAGTCTCCTCCACTTGTCAAGGATCAGATTACAGCTGCCCATAGAAGTCTATGGAGAGAAGAGGGGGAGAAGGAGAACAGTAGCAGAGTGAGAGAGAGGCAGAGAGACACAGGTGCTGCAGCAGCTTCCTGGTAAGTGTTACTTTCTCACCCCAGTACTGATTCACAGCTACATTGCTCAGTGCTGTTGTATGTTGTCCCCCATGCTGCTGAAAGTTCTATGTATATGTGATAGATTTAGGAGAGCAGGATTCTTCTCTTCTGTGTGTACAGTGTATGGAATACATGATAACAGTTAGGCTCTACCCACTAGTTCAGAGAAAATTGAGGAATAGAGATAAAGTCTCAAGAGGGGAAAAATGCTAAAAAAAAATGCAGAATACAAGTCATATAAAGGCCAGAAATAGGGTTATTCCTTATGTACATAGCTTGTTCTGAAAAGTCACCTGAAATGTTCTTTTATAAGACATGGATATTATTTGATTACAAATATATCATGTAGCTTTACCTCTTTATTCCTGCAGCTAACCAAAGAGGAAACCATGTTAAAGGGAGAAAAACCGCCTGGCTGGAAATGAGCTTCTTAAATGAGGTCTAGAAATAGGGCACCTTAGACAGCGTCCGTGTTCAGAAGGTTAGCTTAATCGGAAGCCTGGAATAAAACACACACACACTTTCTTTCAAGACATTGTGAAAACCTTAAGACAGCTAGAAATAGTACCTGGTTTAGCAAGTGTTTGGGCTATCACAGAGATAAATAGCACACTGTGCAAATCTCCATATAGGGCCAGACTTCCTCTGTCTGTGCATTGCGTACAGCTTTTGGCTAAAGTCTTGCATTCCTTCGATATGTTTCTCTGGGAGCTTTTGATTTCCGTTTTGAGGGCTGGCACAGACCTTCAATTGCTCTAATAAGAAAATGTCTGTGACTGAAAGCTGAAAATGTGCAAGATTCCTTCTTTAAGTACACAAACACTTCAAGTCTAGCCACTTTCCTGTAGTTCGTCCAGTTTTTGGTACAGTATGTCTGATACCTGATCAAATGACTTAGAAAAAGCAGGGAAAAACTTAAAGGGAAGGAATGTAGTAAGATCTCCACCTGTACAATTTACAAGACCCGACTAAACTAACTGCTGCATTTGAAGCAGATGTAAACCTACTGTATATAGCTGTGTAAATATACATGTGCTGCCAACGGAGCTAAATTCCTCATTTTACCAGAAACATATGTGCTTGTGAAAGAATTCTTTATATAAACACCTGCAAGAAAGTTAAGAAAACTGGACATTAACTCCTACAGGTATATATATATATATAATTCAACAACACAGTGTTTTTATCATAGGGAGTTCCATGGGTACTCATATATAATACATACTACTAAATGGAAATAAAGAATAGGGTTTAATTGAACTGAGCCCAGGATGTGCCCAAAGTTCATTATATAGTTGGGGCAGCAATGCAGCCACCAAGAGCAGATCTTGAGAGCCATATCTAAAAGAGCTGATGTGCTTGCTAAAATCCAGGACATCCGTGGACAAAGACTGCAAACAAAGGACACTTAGCACAGTCCCTAAAATTTGCACTTGAAGCTGAATTGATACATTATATACTGTATATAAAAAACACTTGGTTCAATAAACCTTATTAATCCTATGCCCGGGAACCCTTTTAAAGACTACAGCTCTATAGAACGTTCAGTTTCCCAAATTATCTGTTAATACCTTCACCATGATAATCAGCTGTATGGTCGTCATCTTTGCCCTTGTAAAAAAAAAAACTATGCACAACTTTGACTTGTTAACATGGACGTTGGGCTGACAGATTGACGTCAGTAGCATTGATGATCTATATTTTGACATTTGGTTTCATCGTATTGATCACTTTTGTTTATTGCTTTATTATTATTGTTCTTCAGGATTCCAGTTCCCTTATTGGACAGTGAGGACTTAGACCAATATGTACTTTGTACCAAAAGAAACAATGCATATTGCATGTGCTCTTCTCTGCTCCCCTCCCTTCAACAAGAGAACAGCTGTTCATCAATCAATGGCCTGTGGCTACAAAACAGGGACATCCCTGCGTGACCTTATTACTGCGACTAGTGAATGACATCATAGCTATTAGCTGATATTAGGAAAGCTCCTGGGTATGTTCAGTCGCATTCTCCTCCTCTCACACATTATCCTGCCCATAACTTTATTTATAGAAAAGTATGTGAGAGTTGTAACCTTTTGTGTACCGGAGAGACTGTAGCATTCATGGTTCCTGGGCAACCAGAGCCTACTATCAAGTGCATGAACACTATCTTGACATAGGCTAGTGTAAACATTGATATAGTATTCCTATTTTTTTCATCTAAAAAGTGACACCATGTATTGCATAGGGACAGTAGTAATTGCAAACCATTACAAATGACTTTAAATCATAGAAACCTGTTTATAAAATTGGTGTTCTATTATAATAAATGAGAACATTTGGGCAAGTACATACTATTCCTTTGTTCAGACCATAGAAGTGACATCATCTTTCTTTATAGTAATATTTATAATACTTTACATAATTCTATAAACGAATAGAAAGGTTATTACCAGATGTTCAAATTAATTCTTTAAAAATAAAAGTCGACTTTACCAAATTGTAACCCCATAAGTAAGCTATTATACAATAACTAAATTATACACATTTACACACATGTATATAATATGTAACATGTAAATGTCCAATAATGTGTATATAAGTAAACATTCATTTTCTGGTCGTGTACATGTTGCATAGAATAAAAGTCAAAGCATATTTTCTTCACAAAATAATACATATACAATTCTTCTTTTCTTAAGCTGCCCCTCCCTGGTGTAGGTTTCTTATAAAACAAGACAGAATGTATTTTTATATTGTGGTGACATCTCACAGTCGGTAGTGTTAACAAGATTATTGTAACATGAAAGTGGAATGGTAAGGCAGTCTGGAACAGAGGTTAGCCATACAAAAACAAGGTTGAATCCTCCTTTTCATATAAAATTATAGAAGGCAGAGTGGAAATTATATAAAAGCAAGGAGAAAATCCTATTTGATGGCGGGGATACAGCGCCTTTTTTGTGCTGTGGAGTGTGCCAGTTTTTTCAGACAGAAGGAATGTGGAGTGTCAAGGGGTCAGGATCAATCCGGTGTGAGCTGATGGGGCAGGAAGGTTGGGAGGAATGTGAGGAATGTCCCTGCTTGTGTAGGACTCCATTCAGCTCATTGGCCTGTCCCAACAGCCGGTAGCATATAAAAGAGCAGCAGTCCCTGCTAGACTCACACAACAACTCTTCCAGAACCTGAGAGAGGAATCAAATTCAGCAAACAGGGGCTGAGGAAGGAGGCTTAGAAACTCGGAAATAAAGCAAGAAATCCTAAACGAGATCCCACTGAGATCTACAGACAGAGAACGACAGAAGGAGACTTTCTTTTGACATAAAGAATATTGAACAATGGCTTCAGGAAAAGTGACAGCTGCACTCCTCATTGCTCTGCTCTCCTGGGTAAGTTGAAATGACAATCATTTTAGGGGAGACTAAGATATTTACTGGCCTTGATGATCAGGATATTGAATATTGTTTTCTTACATTAATATGCATTTATACATGCAGTCAATGTATGAAAAGCATACTGTTTAGCTTATTGATGTTTTTTTTATTCTGCATTGCAGGTATGTGATGCCCAGGATTGCAGTGGGGAATGCCAGTGCCCACACAGGGTACCTGAATGCGAACCTGGTGTCAGTCTGGTCCAGGATGGATGTGGCTGCTGTAAAGTGTGCGCTAAACAGCTGGGTGAACTGTGCACCGATAAAGATGTGTGTGACCACCACAAAGGACTTTTCTGTGAATTTGGGTCAAGAATGAATAGAAAAATTGGAGTTTGCACTGGTAAGTTACAATCGGGATATCAATAGTATTTGCTAGAATACACTGGATAGTTATTAGAAAATAGACAACAGGTGATTGTGATAAGGGGAGAGAAATTATACTGTTTAGTCATCTATTAGGATTGCAGATATGCTGTTTTTTTATCATTTCATTTAGCTCAACATTACAAGCTTATGCTATTTTATAAATCACAACACCTGTATGCATATATTGAGCATGTACGGCATGTAGAATCAGCCCTTGATAACCAGTATTCTACTTAATGGACCAATTTTGCATCTGAATCCTAAATGGTATTATTATTATTCTCTTTCTAGCCAAGGAAGGAGCTCCGTGTGTATTTGGAGGCATGGTCTATAGAAGTGGAGAGTCTTTCCAAAGCAGCTGCAAGTACCAGTGCACTTGCCTGGATGGAGGAGTGGGCTGCGTTCCACTGTGCAGCATGGACATCCGTCTCCCTAGCCCTGACTGTCCCTTCCCACGAAGAGTAAAATTGCCCGGCAAATGCTGTGAAGAATGGGTCTGCGATCAGCCTGTGGAGAAGACCATGGTTGGACCTGCTCTTCCTGGTAAGTTGCAGTCTGTCATGGATTTTATATTATTATATTACATGGCACATTTACATCATATTTTCTGTCTATACTTAGTTAAAGGACAGTGGCAAAACATAGCTTTACAGTGCCAAACTATAGATGGAAACATAGGCATTAAATTTATTGTCTATAATCCATAACTTAATAAGTGATTCTGAATACAGTTTTTTGAACGGAATTTTAATGTTTCATTATTTTTTATCCACAGCTTTCAGAATGGAGGAAACTTACGGTCCTGATCCATCTCTGATCCGAGCTAACTGCTTGGTGCAGACCACTGAGTGGAGTGCTTGCTCAAAGACCTGTGGAATGGGAATCTCTACTCGTGTTACCAATGACAATGAGTACTGCAGACTTGAGAAACAGAGCCGACTCTGCATGGTCAGACCTTGTGAGGCAGATCTTGAGGAAAACATTAAGGTGAGTTAAGTTTTCAGTGTTAAAGATTAACACGTTAATATAGCAAGCAAAGTATAGTCTTATATGTAATCATTCCTCAGTCAAACATTCCATCATTCTACATAGTTACATAGTTAGTACAATTGAAAAAAGACACATGTCCAGTTCAACCAAGGGAAAAAAACTAATGTAAGGGATATGGGTAAAAACTAAAGAATGTTGTTTTACCTCCTATTGATACAGAATAAGGCTAAAAAAAAAAAAACAACATAAGGCAACAGGCCAATCTGCTCTAAAACGGAAAAATTCCAAGTCGTGATTAGACTGTATCAACATTCAATACATACTAATATTTGTACAATTCCATATAACTTAAAATGCTGTAATTTTATATATAAATACATAATTAAACGTTTACAAAATATTATATAGATTTCTCATGTACATTATTTTTTTATTTCTCCCCAATAGAAAGGAAAGAAATGCATCCGCACTCCAAAGATTTCCAAGCCAATCAAGTTTGAGCTTTCTGGCTGCACAAGCGTGAAAACCTACAGAGCCAAGTTTTGTGGGGTTTGCACAGATGGCCGTTGTTGCACCCCTCACAGAACAGCCACCCTCCCAGTAGAGTTCAAGTGTCCTGATGGTGAGGTCATGAAGAAGAAGATGATGTTCATCAAGACATGTGCATGCCATTACAACTGCCCAGGAGACAATGACATCTTTGAGTCCATGTACTACAGAAAAATGTACGGAGATATGGCATAGTTCCACAGGACCACACCTAAAAGACTGTATAACTTGAAATGACTTTGCATCTCATTGCTAAACATAATTTTATAGCACAAGAACGTATTTAAGATTGTTTAAAGGAAGGTCTTTGTTTTTAAGACTTGATTGTTGAATGACCCCAGCCACTGGTTTGAAGAAAGCAAGATGAACCAGACCGCCAAAGCTGCCCTGGGTGCAATATAATATCACTGTACATTCGCTGGCATCATACAGTATTCACTGAGTATAGTGATCTATTTTGTACCCAGTAATGCAACTGGAAAAAGCTCTTACTATTTTTATATACACTATATAATGAACCAGCACCATGTCAGTGAAAGCTGGAGTTAACACTCTGGCTCCATTTTGGTGCTAAATATAGTAAGTTGTTCTTGTGGGACAACTCATTTTTAGCAAACCCTAAGTAAACAAATTGAGTGGAATGGAAACTATGTTTGTTACAAGACTGGAAAGATTGCAACACGCTGTATGGCATGTTGTAATCTTGCTTTTTATAGTTATTGTACATAATGTATATATATTTTTGTACAGTTATCTAAATTAACTTAAAATTGTTTGGTTCCTGTTTTCCATTTTTATAATGCTTAAATATTTTGATAATCTGTTTTTTATTATTATGTTCTCGGTTCCCGATAAGTAATACTTGTCTGAAGAAATACAAGGTATAAAATAGATTATCAAGTAAAAATTATACTCGGTGACAAAGGACTACCTATGCGACACTAGGAAGTAATAGATATAATAGACATGTTTGTATTATTCAAGCTTTAATGAACAAATGTTGAAAATCTTGAAACTGCTTATGATTTTCACTGTGATAATCTGTTTTTTACTTTGTTTATGACTGTACTTTTGTTTTCAACATTTTATATTTGTTGAGAAGTGTGACCAAAAGGTACATGTTTGCACTTTTCTAGATGAAAAATAAAATATTTTATTTTTTATATAAATCATCTGTGTTTTGGTTCTGTTCCTATTCGATTTGGTATTTAAAGGGGTTTTCCCATCAGAGATATTTATGACATATCCACAGGATATAAATGTCAGATAGATGTCAGATAGATGCGGGTCCAACCTCTGGGACCCGCAACTATCTCTAGAACCCGTTCTACTGCTCTGTGGTGTGACTGAAGCATGTGATTTCCGACCATCAATAACAGAAATAGCGTATCTCGCTGAGCTACACTGAATGGTAGTTACGGAAACAGCATAGCTCGTATGCTACGCTGCTTCCGTAAATGCCATTCACTACTATGGGAGTTACAGAAACAGCGTAGCTCAGTGAGCTACCCTGTTTCTGTAATGCATGGTCGAAAATCACATGCTTCAGCCACAACACAGAGCAGTAGAACAGGGTTTAGGGGGCCCCGTTCTAGAGATATGTGCGGGTCCCAGAGGTGGGACCCGCATCTATCTGACATTTATGACATATCCTGTGGATATGTCATAAATATCTCCGATGGGAAAACCCCTTTAATATCACTATTAAAAAGGTATTATGGCTTCAGCTTATTCTCTGTAGAATGAGAAGGTGTACAATTTTCCAATATACATTCAAGGGGGGAGAAAAATCTGTCCTGGTCATGTGATGGACACACGCACAGGTGCAAGGCTTGTTACAGTTCAGCTATCTGAGCTCCCTCTTGTAACAAGCCATGCACCTGTGTGGTCATCACATGACTAGGACAGATTTTTATCCACAGGGAGTAAATAATGAAGGTTTCTCTTGAATAACTGCAAGCAGAGCTCCTGAAATCGTGACATATATATACACACAGAAAGTACATTAAAACACGGTACTACTTTTCTTTATGAAATTAACAATATTTATTTGTTGAAAACCATTTTGCCTTGGCTCTCGGAGGTGACGTGATTAGTGGTAATTCACAGAAGAAAAAAAGTATAACAAATCTTAAAATGTTAATCTTTATGCAAAAAAAGAGGAAATAAATACATTTAAAATGACGAGACAGCAATTTCTCTATCGATCTTGGGTGCTGCCTTTCTTCTAAACATGAACTTTTAGCTGGAATAGTATTTTTGGATAGGATATAAACTAAGTATATATTTGACTTGCATTAAAGTCTGAACTGAAAGGGAAACAACCATTGGGATATGCCTCACTAAACATTAGTTTTTTTCTGATATCCCTTTAAGTGTGAAACTATTTGGCACCAATTATGCTAATTGTGGCGGGGGGTACAGAACAACATACCACATATCCTAAAAACATATACAACTTCTCTCCAGCAACCTTACTCTCTTGGCCACTGGACACTGCCATGATGGTCTCAGTTCATATAATAACCAAACCTGCGTCCCTCCCTTAACCCTGTATTATCTGTTTATTCCTGCTCAGAATTCATTTTAGCAACAGTCCTGTAAACAGAGAGGTGTTCAAAATAAAATGTTCTTTGTTGTTCCTTAGTCAAGAAGGTTACTAGAAGGTTAAGGGTATATTTAATCTGATGATATGTATTGTGACCCCCTAAATTAATTTTTTGAGAGCTGTTTAATAGGAACCACTAGCACCCACTAGCCAGGGCATCCAAGTAACAGGATCCCTTGGCAATAGTAAATAGCCCTGCTTGTTTACTTCTAGTAGTTTCACATTTCTTTATCAGACTGCATTTGCATATTTCTGTTAAACAGTAGTGTCCTGTTAATGGTTACCAAACTGTTGAGGCGATTCCTGTAAACATACTAGCAAAAGAATATGGACCAGCTAAGTGTGCCCTTGTTGAATCTGCTCACCTGCAAGGTTCCCTCAAACCAACCTGCCATAACCTGACCCTTCCATGAGGCTAGCAGATTGCAAAAGACTTGGGAAATTCCACAAGATACTTTTTATTGGTGCTGACAACTACTCTATCATGAAGAATACTTTAAAGAATAAGGCTCTGTAGACTGGCTCTGTTCATGCTTTTCAACTGAGGCAATAGTTGGGAGGATATCCCGGCATATATCTCTGATGGAAATCTGTGATGTATAGGCACACAGTGGCATGTGTCGCCCTTGGGACTGCATAGTATAAAAACGTATACTGCACAGTAAACATTTTTCTACTGTATGGAATAACATAGTGTACTACACTATTCCATATAGCAAATCATGGTATGCCGACGCAAACCAACTCTGGGGTATACACTGGGTGAATCCGGGGGTGTGAAGGACTCTGGAAACGTCCAGGGCATGCACGGCATGTAATACCACGTCTAGAACTGCGAGGGAGATATCCTGCTGTCTATTGCTTTCCGCAGCAGAATCAGCTGTTTGCCAGGGGTGCCAATCACCTGATCATGTCCGAAAGGGGTTGAAAAGACTCTCTCAGTATAACCCTGAATGTTATGGGTTGGCAAGCCGATTTTTTGAGTAGATCATATGGAAGATGCAAGGACAGGCTGACAATTATGGTAGCCAAGTTGGGTAGTTTGTAACTGGGGAATTTTCATTATTATTGTTCATATTTGTATGATATAAAATGAACAGAACCTTCTGAGGTAGAGGAACATACAAGGGTAACCTTAGAGTAGTTAGCTCTAGCACTTATTGTCCGATAAAGCTGGGGCTTTTAAAAATTGTCTGTATGTATGTGACACTCTGCTTGCAGTATTGGTGTTGGGGTACTTATAGTACTGTTAATGGGAAAGCACTTTGCTGGCACTGTTTATAAGCGGCAGTTCACGGTGTCAAGGATATGGGGGTATGTGGAGCCACTGGGCCACTGCATCGTAGCGGAGTTGCAGCTGTTCAAACAAAATGTCAAAAACAGTCACTAGGGCCAGAGTACCTGGATTGTTGGCTTGTGCTGAGCAGATGATCAGAAGCACGCTGGTGCCAGACTATTGGAAGCTGGTTTGTGTCAGACTATCGGAAGCAGGTTTGTGCCGGAATGTGGGATGCTGGCTTTTGCTGAACAACTGAACATGGCACAGACGCTGGTCTTGAACACAGGAGTCATCTCGGACAATGGACTTGAACCCAGAAGTCATCTCGGACGATTGACTTGAACACAGAAGTCGTCTCGGACATTTGATCTGGCACGGGCACTAGACGGGTTATGGGATACAGGATGCAGCCAACGAACCATTTGCATGACAAACACTGGGAAGACACAACATTGCTAAGGCAAAGTGGAAGTGAGCAGAGTTCTTCTTAAAGTCCCAGGTGTACAGGCAACAGCAGGAGGAGAGAGCAGTGTGTGCCGGCATCTCTGTGGGAGAAAGCAGTGTGTGCCGGCCAGGTTCCAGAGATCTGTGGTCGCGGCTGCCGGTAGAACTCCGCTAAGTCTGTGTAACGTACTTGCCTGCCATGCTTCAGTGCTATTTCTTACTCCCTCCAGCGCCGCTAAAATAAGCCTAGTGACGATAATGACAGGGATGAGGGCCATCGCATGCACAGAATGCATATTTAAAGTGACTGTACAGTGGCCTAAGTGCCAGTTATAGGGTTTTCACTAGTTGTTGTAATTCTGCATATAGAACTTGAACCTGAACTACAGTTGTGACCCAGCTTTCCTGACTGCTCTCATGGACTTTCTAATGTACCACATATCAGGCACATTGTTACCAAAATCTTGGCTCGTCTGATTACTCTCATGTCATACTCCAATGGTGTTGCATATCCTACTCTGTCTAACCTTAATTACCTGTCCTTTGGCTCAACCAACTATGCTCTTGTTTATTCCCCCAGTACCGAATACTTGAATCTGCCTAAACCATGTTACCAGCTAACACCAAAAAGTTATCCCTACATGCTGCAATAAGACCAAATTAAACATATCGTAGAAAGATACAAAAATACTTTATTGTAGACAAACAACACAGTTGATCAAGACACTTTAAAAATGAATACCCATAAAAACAATGTACAATCAGTACAAGGAAATAGACAGTGTTGAGTATAAGGCAGGGCAAACAATGGTGGTACTATGCATACTATATCATTAAATATGAAGTATGTACCATGGGTGTGAATATACTTGTACCAATATTACACAGCCTATTACCTGAATTATGACCACAAAACATGTATGGTAACAATCATAGGGAAACCATTAAAACCTCATGACACATATACCGGAACCAACCATTACACTGCCACAACACTGTCAGAACATCCCAACACGCGTTTCGCACCTGGCTTCGTCAGGGGGTGCTGGAAGAGTGTGACCAGAGGATTTAAATAGGAGGTACACAGCTGGATGTTACTTGTCCATAGGATGTTCAGCTGGCGCATGCACGAGGAGAGGCGGCACCTCAATCACGCAGTCCACGTCATCCGGAAGTGAGCAGTGCGCAGCTGCACAGAGCTCAAGTCCATGTTGCGCCGTAGACTACGTCATGAACGGCCCCCCGCCCCGCGCATGCGCGCAACACCCACGGACCACCGCATCCATCTTGGACAAGGGCAAGGCCGTCGCAGTTGCCCATATCCAACGATAGGGAGCAGTATATATACGGGTGCACCATTTAAAATTAGAGGAATACATTTACAGGACAGCAAAGTATTGTGGATGAGAACCTACTCTGGCATTGAGAATATATATATATATATATATATATATATATATATATACAAGAAGAAAATTCAGCAGCACTCCGATGATCAAGATGAAAAAAGTGAAGTTTATTGTGCCAACATGGCAAATGCAACGTTTCCGTCCCACCTTGGGACCTTTCTCAAGCAGGTCCCAAGGTGGGACGGAAACGTTGCATTTGCCATGTTGGCACAATAAACTTCACTTTTTTCATCTTGATCATCGGAGTGCTGCTGAATTTTCTTCTTGGATATGCGTAAGGTCTTTGGATCGGGACTATCAGCTGGCACCCTTCATTACTTGATTTCGTATTTGGAAACAGAGTGCTGCCGTTTTTCTACTGGTATATATATATATATATATATATATATATATATAAAATAACTCGATAATTACTTCCGACAGATAGCGCTATGGCAATAACAGATCAAACACTAATTTATGCAAAAAGAGTGTGCAGAGGGGGATCCAATGCATGCCTAGGAGCACACTGTGCACACACATAGCAGAGGGTTTAAGGTGAAATATCACCATATATATATAGGATTGTATGACCAAGCGTCATACTCAAGCCACATTAGATGGATGGACCAAAAATGAAAAAAATAGAAAAATATATGCAAAAATGTGACAAACTGTGGTTGAAAAGTATGAATGTGAAAAATAGATAAATATGACAAATTATATATACATATATATATATATATATATATATATATATATATATATATATGTAAAAAATCGAGCAAAGAAGCAGCACTCAATAGCAAAAAATGAAATTTATTCACCCAACACAGCAACGTTTCACTTCCTCCATGGAAGCATTTTCAAGCAATTAGTGAAAAGCACACACAGGTATATATAGGGAGCACAAAGCTCAATTAACAATGCATCTAAATAGCAGCAATTATACACTTCATATTGAAAAAAATACCCCGTGTAACAGTGTAACAAAATATTATATATATGTGTACAAGAGTCAAACATTGTAATACACAATAGCTGGCACTCACCAATCTGGAGAAACAAGGACATCCTGAACAGAACATGTGTGGAACAGTTTTCATACACTCCTTCTTGACTAGCGGAATGTGTTATTCACGACTTCATTAGAGGTATTTTAGTGGTATCTCCACCCTGTAAACTGTAGTTCTGGCATATTTGCCCTTAACAAACATGGCGTATTATGTTGCATTGACCCTAACACGACTGTGCGATTTGATGGGCCTCTGCTAGTGATGTAATCATGTCAGCTGTTGCGTCGCTGTGCATCGTCACGGCGAGTCAGATCACATGTGATAGCCTTACCCAATGGACAGATAGAGTTGGGGCATGTGCAGTTCGGTGTTTGTAACGCCGGAAATTTTAATTCCACACATGTTCTGTTCAGGATGTCCTTGTTTCTCCAGATTGGTGAGTGCCAGCTATTGTGTATTATAATGTGATTATTAATCAATATGCAATTAATGCATTACACTATTTTATAGGCACGTATGACACTCGTTGGAATTTTAAAGTTCTTCATACCATTTGTCAATGTTTGACTCTTGTACACATATATATAATATTTTGTTACACTGTTATACGGGGTATTTTTTTCAATATGAAGTGTATAATTGCTGCTATTTAGATGCATTGTTAATTGAGCTTTGTGCTCCCTATATATACCTGTGTGTGCTTTTCACTAATTGCTTGAAAATGCTTCCATGGAGGAAGTGAAACGTTGCTGTGTTGGGTGAATAAATTTCATTTTTTGCTATTGAGTGCTGCTTCTTTGCTCGATTTTTTCCATATACCTTATTGGGAGAACGTCACTCCCTGTTATTTGAAGCTTAGCACCAGCTGTTTTTGGTTTTTTGCACAGTGCTGCTCCTATTATATGTTTGTTTCTTCTATATATATATATATATATATATAAAAGATATGTAGGCATGCATGCATACGCACACACACAATTATGTATATATAACCACATGCATGCTCACATTAAAATTTGTGAAAAAAAGTATAATAAATGTGCATAAGAAGACCAATTAGGTCAAAAAAGAGACTGAAAACAGTCGAGTGCTAAATAAATACAATTAGAAGTGAATTAAAGCACAATTGTGCAGAACTGCAAAACAGCAAAAATAATAATGTGAGAAGACATATGGATAGAAAAAAGCATATGATAATTAAAAACGTGATAAAGCAAAACATCCATCCCTGTTACAATACATCTACAAAATGCCGAAATATAGAGACAATTCACTCAAAAGATAACTATACCAAGTCAAAAGCAAACATATTATTATTGCCGCCAAATCCAACATCACATAGCAACGAAGTCCTATAAAAAACAGCTTAAGAAAGCCAGTCAACTACTTGACTGCTTTACTACAGTGCTACCCTCTCTAGTATATTTGATGATTTTTACTTTTGTCTTTGCCTATAGCATCGATACATCTAACTATCCCCAATTGGTCTGACTAATTCCCCTCCTGCTAGATGTTAGTTATCCATTAAATCAGACAAGCTTGGGACACCAGAGTCCTGGGCCAGCCGAGTACTTCGACCCTAAAAAAATTAGAGGTGATGGGGAAATTGTGCCATTTCGTTGGTTCCTTCCCTGGGTATCCGAGGATTTAAATCACTACAGTTTGTTTATGGCGTCACTCTGAAGGCATTGTTAATGGTGACACTTTAGCTGCCATTTTCTGAGCATGGCCTGTACTTATGGGCGAGGTTTACATAAAAAAAAACAATTTCTGTGGAATTCGAGGTACACAACATCTCAGGTCTCTGATTCTTAAAAATGTATTAGAAAAAAATAGTCTGCTTTTTTCCTAGAAACAGTAAACTGTTGTCCATGGGCAGTATCTGGTATTCACTTAAATGAGGCCGAGCTGCAAAAAGAGACGCATCTCATAGATAAAAGTGGTGCTGCTTTTGGAAACAAACATTTTTTTAATTTAAAGCAACCTCTTTAATGATGTATGTTGGGGAGTAATATACCATATTTGAAGATATTATTCAACTGTACAGGTTAATTGAATCAAAAGAATATAATATTATATTGCAGGAATTTAGTATTTAAAGAAATTGGAACGTTGGGCTGAAAAATGTCAAATAAGGGATACATGTGCCACCAGTTCCTCCCCAAGCTATGCCTTCGAGCCAGTGGTATAGCTGCAGGGGTCGCAGCAGTCGCAATTGTGCCCGGACCCCAAAGCCATGGGGGCTCACAGCCCCCTGCACCACGTCTACAGGGCCCACATCCTCTTAGGAACATTTGCCCAGGGCCCCCATCCTCTTAGGAAAATTTATTGGCCGGGTAGCATGGGCCTCCACATGCCAGGTGGCGTTGCTAGCACCGGGGGTGCCCCCGGTGCTAGCGACAGCCACATTTAATTTTATCTGCGTCCACAGGACGCAGATATAATTGAATACTATAGGCTAGTGGCCACATTAGGCCTGAAGCATATAAGGCGCTGGGAAGAATCCCTGCACAGGCCAGCGTGATGACGTCACTGCATCACGATGGCCTGCGCAAGGGTCCCGTCCGGAGGCAGTGAAGCGCTCCGTCCGTTGTGTGGCACTATATACAAGGCAGGGGGGGCTGTGTGGCACTATATACAAGGTGGAGCTCTGTGACTCTATCTACAGGGGGTTTTGTATGTCACTATATACAAGGGGAGGCCTGTGTGGCACTATTTACAGGGGTCTGTGTGTGGTGCTATCTACAGGGAGCTGTGTGTGGCGCTATGTATATATTATTACTGTGGGGGCACAAAGGGTGCACGGTTACTGATGGGGCACAGTGAAGATTTGCTATAGATTTTGCATGCATTTTTTAAGACAAAAGAAGGAGTGGAACCTAAACAGTAGAAATATGTCCTTGTATTTTTGTATTTCTTTATTACTACCGCTTTAGTAATGGCCACTAGCTGGTTGACAGCATCCATTAATAAGGCGGGGCTTAGTGTTAGACGATGCAGAGGCTAACACTAACCCCCGTTATTACCCTGGCGCCCACCGCCACCAGGGGTATTGGGAAGAGCTGGGTGCAATCCAGTACCCGACAATCTGTAGTAATGGTCGGTTACTGGGATGGCCGCAGGCTGGTACTATTGAATATGGCTAGTTATGAAAAAAAAGGGGGATACACCCGAAGTCATTTTTAAAAAATAAATAAATAAATAATAATTGGTAAAAACTATGTGGGGTCCCCCCATTTTTCATAACCAGCCAGATACAACGTAGCTGAAGCAGTCTAGCATTACCAGGGTGGGATGGGCCAAGGTTTCTGGCCTTTAGCAGTCTAATGATACCGACCCACGGCCCCTCTAGTGCCCGACCACCCCTACAGATGGTCAGGTACTAGATTCTACACGGCTCTTCCCGGAACCCCTGGTAGCGGTGGGTACTGGGGTAATAATGGGGGTTAGTGCTAGCCTTTTCACTGACTAACATTAAGCCCTGCCTTAGTAACGGATGCTGTCAATCAGCCAGCAGTCATTACTAAGGCGGTAGTAATAAAGTTTAAAAAAAAATACAAGGACATAGAATTTTTTTTTATTGAAATAAAAAAACACACACAACCCTCGTTAACCATATTATTAAGAATAAAAAAGTGCCATAATCGAAATAGTCCTTGTATCTGAAGTAGCTCAACAACCGAACCTATAAAAAAACACAGACAGTCAAAAAAAATTGTAACACATGAAAAAAGTAAAGCAATCATTATACTTACCTTTCCTGGACCCAATGCTGGAGTCACAATGTCAGCGAGTTGGGCCCTTTATCTTAGCCTATCATATGTGATAAAGTCTGCTGAGCCACTGTATCTAATCCTATTCATTGCTTTAGGGTTGTAGTGCTATAGATATGCTGTCTCATATATATATATATATATATGCATATATATATATATATATATATATATATATATACACACAACGAAGAAAAGCAGCAGCACTCACTTCAGGAAGGAAATGTATATGTATCTGGGTGCCCAGCAAGTAGTCCCGATCCTTGGACTAAGTACAGATATGAACAAAGAGAGTCTTTTCTTCAATAAGAAAAATCGTGAAGTTTATTCGGTGCAACATTTCTGTCCTACGATAGGACCTTCCTAGAGAAAGGTCCTATTGTAGGACAGAAACGTTGTACCTTTGCTTGATGTGGACTGAATAAACTTCACGATTTTTCTTATTTGAGTGCTGCAAGACTCTCTTTATTCATATATATATATATATATATATATATATCTATATCTATATATATCTATATATAGATATATATATATATATATAGATATATATATATATATATATATATATATATATATATATATATATATAGATAGATAGATATACAGTGAAGGAAATAAGTATTTGATCCCTTACTGATTTTGTAAGTTTGCCCACTGTCAAAGACATGAACAGTCTAGAATTTTTAGGCTAGGTTAATTTTACCAGTGAGAGATAGATTATATTTAGAAAAAAACTGAAAATCACATTGTCAAAATTATATATATTTATTTGCATTGTGCACAGAGAAATAAGTATTTGATCCCTTTGGCAAACAAGACTCAATACTTGGTGGCAAAACCCTTGTTGGCAGGCACAGCAGTCAGACGTTTTTTGTAGTTGATGATGAGGTTTGCACACATGTTAGATGGAATTTTGGCCCACTCCTCTTTGCAGATCATCTGTAAATCATTACGATTTCGAGGCTGTCGCTTGGCAACTTGGAGCTTCAGCTCCCTCCATAAGTTTTCGATGGGATTAAGGTCTGGAGACTGGCTAGGCCACTCCATGACCTTAATGTGCTTCTTTTTGAGCCACTCCTTTGTTGCCTTGGCTGTATGTTTCGGGTCATTGTCGTGCTGGAAGACCCAGCCACGAGCCATTTTTAATGTCCTGGTGGAGGGAAGGAGGTTGTCACTCAGGATTTGACGGCCCTTAGCAGAGAAACACACCCAAAACATAATGTTTCCACCTCCATGCTTGACAGTGGGGACGGTGTTCTTTGGGTCATAGGCAGCATTTCTCTTCCTCCAAACACGGCGAGTTGAGTTAATGCCAAAGTGCTCAATTTTAGTCTCATCTGACCACAGCACCTTCTCCCAATCACTCTCAGAATCATCCAGATGTTCATTTGCAAACTTCAGACGGGCCTGTACATGTGCCTTCTTGAGCAGGGGGACCTTGCGGGCACTGCAAGATTTTAATCCATTACGGCGTAATGTGTTACCAATGGTTTTCTTGGTGACTGTGGTCCCAGCTGCCTTGAGATCATTAACAAGTTCCCCCTGTGTAGTTTTCGGCTGAGCTCTCACCTTCCTCAGGATCAAGGATACCCCACGAGGTGAGATTTTGCATGGAGCCCCAGTCATTTTGTATGTCTTCCATTTTCTTACTATTGCACCAACAGTTGTCTCCTTCTCACCCAGCGTCTTACTTATGGTTTTGTAGCCCATTCCAGCCTTGTGCAGGTCTATGATCTTGTCCCTGACATCCTTAGAAAGCTCTTTGGTCTTGCCCATGTTGTAGAGGTTAGAGTCAGACTGATTAATTGAGTCTGTGGACAGGAGTCTTTTATACAGGTGACCATGTAAGACAGCTGTCTTTAATGCAGGCACCAAGTTGATTTGGAGCGTGTAACTGGTCTGGAGGAGGCTGAACTCTTAATGGTTGGTAGGGGATCAAAGACTTATATCTCTGTGCACAATGCAAATAAATATATATATAATTTTGACTATGTGATTTTCTGTTTTTTTTCTCTCACTGGTAAAATTAACCTAGCCTAAAAATTCTAGACTGCTCATGTCTTTGACAGTGGGCAAACTTACAAAATCAGCAAGGGATCAAATACTTATTTCCTTCACTGTATATATATATATATATAGATATATATATAGATATATATCTATATATATATATAGCACACAAGAAGACAGCAGCACTCACTAATGAATAATCGACCAGGTGCCCAGCAAAACGTCCCGATCCTAGGACGTATAATGATATATAGCAGAAGAAAATTTGCAGCACTCCAACATGAAAAAAATGGTGGTTTATTCAATCCAAACTAACAGCAACGTTTCAATCCTACAATAGGATCTTTATCAAGCCTAGTGACACATCTACTCAGCAAGTTTATATATGTTTGAGACTCTTTTACATAATTAGTCTCATTATAAAACAATCAAATACAAAGTGTATGAAAACAAACATCATATATTGTGTACGGTATCATCATAAACATAGACATGATACAGAAAATACAGAAGTGTGTATGTGACATCGTGAATAACAATACATAATAACAAAAACATTAAAAACAACTGATTACATTATAATCATTTATGCAGCAGTGGTGTAAAATCCATTGGCATATCCTCACTCACCAATCAGAACTTCAGACTCAACTACTCCATTCAAGTGTGTTACAGCACTCTGCTGCATCCCTCGTGGTAATTGAAATTCGACACATCAGTGTAATCCCCCGAGGCGGAAGTAAATCATCACTCCGCAGCAGAGAGCATAGATCGCATCCATATGATGTAATGCGTGTCAATGCGTTCCACTGAGTAGCCCCATGTATCATGGCATCGTAAGTTGCTAAGCAACTGCTGTAACATTACTATAAACATCCATTGACACGGCTATGTCAGTCAAAAAGTCATGAATGTAAAAAATACAGATATATTAGTAAATGCTCCCTATAGTAAGTGATGGAGATATTAGGAATATCTAAAAGTAGCTTTATATCGGCTTTTAAAGATGATCCACACGTGGGTTCAAAGACCTCTGTATACAACCAAGTACTCAGAACGATCTTGTTCCCAGAGTTATGGGACCACATAGACACGTCTTCACGTGTCCAGGATGTCACATTATCCTCATACGTGTAACGGACCCATATTATCACACTAGTGATATGATATATCATAAGACAAAAGAATGCATGAGAATCCCTCTCGCTTTTAATATCTCTCTATCACTTAGAAACCTAATAGGAGACTAGAAACAATTCAACAAATAATAAACATATTTTATTGATGCAATAAGACTTGATGCATTGAACATAGCCCCGTCAAATATCATAGTACAATAACATTGAAAAATAATTAAAGAAGTTCCGAAGTTCTGTTGGGAGTGGTATTCCAATCTAAAAAAATACAAAACATAATTGTTTTTAGTATTTATAAGACATTGACAGTAAATATGAGATATAGATATTGATATTAATGTGTCAACAATCATCATACTGAAGAGAACATCAAGAGAACACGAGGGAACGGAGCTCATAAGGCTATTCTATCTACAACAAATTCTACATTAAGTCCACAAGGTTTTAAGGAGTTCAGTAAAAAAATCCATCTTAATTCTTTTTTGTGTAAAACCAGATGGCGATCACCGCCAAATTGTAATGGAGGAACATGGTCCAGAATCATAAATGTTAGATCCCTTTCATTGTGACCATGTTCCGAAAAATGTTTAGCTACAGGTAAATCAAGTTTCTTTTTACGTATAGAAAAACGGTGATTGTTTAGACGAGTTTTAAAAGAACAGGTGGTTTCACCCACATAAAGGAGGCCACAGGGACACCATAGCACATATATGACCCACTCTGAGTCACAGGTGAAATTGTGTTTAATTTTAAACTGTTGTCCAGTCAACGGATGTCTAAAAAATTCCCCTTTGCACATCAAAGCACAATTAACACATCTGTAACATGGAATATTGCCAGGTTTTAGTGGTTTAAAAATAGGTTGTGTCGTTTTCTTATGATCTGGCATTCTGGTTTTCACCAGTCTATCTCGAAGATTTTGTGGGCGTCTATAGGACATAAGTGGATCATTATTCAATACATCAATGTGTCCAAAACTATTGCTAATAATTGGCCAATGTCTATTCATAATTTTGGAAATGTCTCCACTTCTATCATTATAAGTAGAGATAAATGGAATACGTTTCCGTTTTTCATGTGCTGACGGTTTTTTAGACTGCAATAAACTGTCCCTCGCTACATTATCAATCTTCTTTCTATGTGTCCACAGTAATGTTTTGGGGTAACCTCTTTGTAAAAAGTTACTAACCATAGTGTCTAAAGATATATCAAGATCCTCCTGTCTGTCGGTATTGCGTTTGGCCCTAATCATTTGGCTGTACGGCAAGGACCTTACCATACTTCTCGGATGGCAACTATCAAATCGTAACAGAGTGTTCCTATCGGTCTCTTTCGTGTACATTTTAGTTCTAATTATATTATTCACAATAGATACAGTAACATCCAAGAATTGGATATTATCCATAGAATGTATCATCGTAAATTGAATATCATCATCTATTGAATTAAGAAACCTATGAAAATCAATTAATGTAGTGACAGTGTCAGTCCAAATGAGGAAGATGTCATCTATGTATCGCCACCACTTCAAAACATGTGAGAAGTGGTGGGATACATAGACCGACCCCTCCTCAATGTTGTCCATGAAAATGTTGGCGTACGTGGGAGCCATGTTAGACCCCATGGCCGTTCCTTTCAACTGAATATAATAACTCTCTTTGAATATGAAATAGTTAGATGTCAAAATAAGTTCCACTAATGAAATAATAAACTCACAAGTAGCATTGTCATAGTCAGAAGTCAATAATTTACGTCGTACAGCATCAAGACCCTTGTTGTGATCAATCGAGGTATAAAGAGATGTAACATCAAAGGAGACCAAAATGGACCCCTCTGGTAGTTTTATAGATTTTAATTTCTGTAGAAAATCAGTGGTGTCTCTAATATAAGATTTGGAGTTAATAGCAAAATTTCTCAGCACTTTGTCCACAAAGATAGAGATGTTACTTATTAATGAGCCCCGGCCAGATACAATAGGGCGACCTGGTGGGTTCATTAAATCTTTGTGGATTTTTGGTAATATATATAAGCAAGGAGTAACAGGAAATTCAACAGTGAGAAATTTATGTAGCATTTGATCAATTATATCTTCATCTAGAGCTGTTTTAATAAGTGAAGTAATTCTTTTTGAAATATCCTGTCTAGGATCATTTTTTAGTACTCTATATACATTGGTATCTGCTAGTTGTCTGTAACATTCTCTCAAGTACATATCTGAATCCATAACCACGATTGCTCCACCCTTATCAGCAGGTTTTATAGTGAGATCATGGTTATGGATCAACTCATCTAATGCCACCATATCAAGAGTAGTCATATTAGGCTGTTTAAAGCTCAATTCACACGTTTGAGACCTAAGTAAAGCAATATCTTTCTGTACTAGTTCTCTAAAGGTTTCTATCGCATGTGATGCTATAGGAGGTTGGAACACACTCTTATTAAATAACCCCAGTTTATTAAGTGATAGTATCGGAAGGGTATCCTGTATTACTGTATTAACCGGTTGTGTTTCAAACCAGACCTTCAATTTAATAGATCTGACAAAACTGTAAATATCCAACTCTAATTGAAACCAATCAATATGCTGATTAGGGCAAAATGACAACCCTTTTGATAATAATTGTAATTGTGTATGAGACAATTGATGTTGAGAGATATTTACCACTGTGGTTTGGGCAGAGTCCTCTTGGTGCTGTCCTGCACCGGTTTCTGCCCTTTCTGATGAGTAGATTTTTGAAAACGGGTTCTTCCTTCCTCTGCTTCTCCTACGACCTGCTCGTCTGGTTTTCTTCTTTTTGATTTGTCCAGTGGGCTGGAATCTAAAAAATCTTCATTATTACTTGGAGGATATTTCTTAGTATGGAATTGATTACGGGAATCGCTTTTATTGAAAGCCGGTTCATTGCTTCTTTTGTTGTCACGTCTAAAGGCTCCATCAGCATAATTGAGAGAATTGTCCCAAGTGTAAACACGTCCCATAGAATAATCTGTTTGATCACGGAACCATTTCTTCTTTTTGGTTTCTTCTATATCCATCCTCACTTTATTGAGCGTCATACGTAATTTCTCCATGTGTACATTAAAATCATCAGTTTGCACCAACGTTTTGAGTGTGTTCTCCAAATCTTGTACTTTCACCCTTAAAGATCCTATAAAGATATCTATCTATCTATATACATATATAAGCAATATTGGTCTCCAGGAATTTACACTTTTTCAATGACTTTTCAATGGCTTTTGCTGTGTGATATCACGCTGCAGCGAGTTATCAGAGTCAAGATAAAGATGGCTACATCTGTAGGAAGACATAACAGATCTGGGGAAGGTACGGAGGTAAGTAGTCAAAAAAATTTCAATTTTGTCTCATGAGGACAACACCTACCCAGAAGTTACATTAGGCCTTCTACGTTTGTATTACACAAACAGCCATTCATTTGAATGGCTGACATGTTTTATTAAATTTCCCCTGCAGCGGCATGGCAGCTCCCATCCGGATTTTATTTGATGATTTGCATGTTTGATGTGGAAAGAAAAATTGCCATTAAGTAAAAATTGTGAATTGTTTTGCTCCTGCAGCATGCATATATTAAAATACATTGCAAATTGCTCGATACTATTCAGTGTCAATCCCGACAGATGAGCTCACTGTCAGCTCAGTCTTCAGCCCCTCCTGTCTTCTCTTGAATGCAAATCTAAACTCAATTTTGATCATATTTGATCAAATACGATCAGAATTCAGCTCAGATTTGTGTGAGATAGTGGTCTTCCTGTTTGTTTGAGATTTGGTCAATCTCCTTTCACATACTCTAAAAACTCGAGTAGAAGCTTTTCCAGAATGTCTTTTCTGCAGCTATGCAGCAGCTGCACCACACGTAGTGGGAAAACGCTTAGTGGAAATTGTTCTCCCAAATGTGAACAAGTCTCCCTTAGTACCATATCTTTATTTCTTATACAGAACAAGTTATACTGTATTGCAAAGGAAATTAAATCTTATTATGGAGATGATGACAGTTGCCCTTGAAACAGCTCTTATCACCCTCCAACATAGAGAATAAAAAGCATAAAGATTCACTTTTAATATCATTTTCCACAGGCCATTTTGAAATATGGTGTGATGCTTTTTAGCTTTAGATTACAAAATACCACTTTCCTAATAACAGTACATGTTAACAAAATGGCAGTTTGTGGCCTGTTGCTAAGGATCAAATAATATCATTTTATATAGCAGTGCTCGGCTGTTTCTGGAACTCCATTCATTTCTATTGGAGTTTTTGAAACAATGTGGCTGTTTCCAGAATTCCCAGTCACCTCTCCACTGATTCTCCACCTTAATGCGGCAGCCAGAAGGGACAAAGTCAGGGGACTCCCGTTTGGAAGGTAGGGACTTGCATCCATCCGATATCTACTGCATTTCAAAAGGAATGACTAACATGGGAATTCCCTTTTGCATACAGTATGTCTGCAGTGAGAGAGTCCTTTCAAACCCTTTCAGATGTGATCAGGTGATAGTCACTCCTGGGGAAAGCCATGGACAGCAGGACATCTCCCTTGCAGTGGTAAACGTAGCACTACTTGGCAGGCATTCAGATGACTAGCTGTCCATTTGATACAATGATGGCTTGAGTTCGGCAGAGAAGGAACTACTCTTACGGAGCATAGGTCTCTGACGTTGTGTGAAAAGTCATATCTTGGGAGCCCATGCAGCTTCATCATGGGCCATGGTATACAACCTGTTAGTCAGGGGTGTAACTAGGAAAGACTGGGCCACATAGCAAACTTTTGACTGGGCCCCCCCCTCCCCTGTGTGTCACACAACATCCCCCCCTTGTAGATAGTGCCTTTTTTACAGCCCCCCTGTAGATAACACCATACAGCCCCCTCTGTAGATAGCGCCATACAGCCCCCTCTGTAGATAGCACCATACAGTCCCCCCTGTAGATAACGCCATACAGCCCCCTCTGTAGATATCTACAGAGGGGGCTGTATGGCGTTATCTACAGCGGGGACTGTATGGCACTATCTACAGAGGGGGCTGTATGGCGTTATCTACAGGGGGGACTGTATGGCGCTATCTACAGAGGGGGCTGTATGGCGTTATCTACAGGGGGGACTGTATGGCGCTATCTACAGGGGGGACTGTATGGCGCTATATACAGAGGGGGCTGTATGGCGTTATCTACAGGGGGGACTGTATGGCGCTATCTACAGAGGGGGCTGTATGGCGCTATCTACAGAGGGGGCTGTATGGCGCTATCTACAGAGGGGGCTGTATGGCGTTATCTACAGGGGGCTGTATGGTGTTATCTACAGGGGGGACTGTATGGTGCTATCTACAAGGGGGACTGTATGGCGCTATCTACAGAGGGGGCTGTATGGCGTTATCTACAGGGGGGCTTTATGGCATTATCTACAGGGGGGCTGTATGGCTCTATCTACAGAAGGGGCTGTATGGCGTTATCTACAGGGGGGACTGTATGGCGCTATCTACAGAGGGGGCTGTATGGCGCTATCTACAGGGGGGCTGTATGGCGCTATCTACAGGGGGGCTGTATGGCGTTATCTACAGGGGGGACTGTATGGCGTTATCTACAGGGGGTCTGTATGGCGTTCCCTACAGAGGGGGCTGTATGGCGCTATCTACAGGGGGGCTGTATGGCGTTAGCTACAGGGGGGACTGTATGGCGTTATCTACAGGGGGGGATCTGTATGGCGTTCCGTACAGGGGGGTCTGTATGGCGTTATCTACAGGGGGTCTGTATGGCGTTATCTACAGGGGGTCTGTATGGAGTTCCCTACAGGGGGTGTCTGTAGGGAATGCCATACAGCCCCCCCTGTAGGGAACGCCATACAGCCCCCCCCCCCTGTAGGGAATGCCATACAACCCCCCCCTGTAGGGAACGCCATACAGCCCCCCCTGTAGGGAACACTATACAGCCCCCCCTGTAGTGAACGCCTTACAGCCCCTCCCCCTGTAGGGAATGCTATACAGCCCCCCCCTGTAGGGAACGCCATACAGCCCCAACCCCCCAAAAAAATGCGACCTACAGTGTGAAAAGACAAAAGACATGTATCCCCTATCCATAGGATAGGGGATACATGTGTGATCGCTGGCATTGATAGGGAGAACGGGGGACCAAAAGTCCCCCGAAGTTCTCCATCACTCACCTCTGACTTCCGACGTCTGCGCAGCTCAAGAAAAATGAAAGGAGCGCTGGTCACGCATGCGCACAAGCGCGACCGGCGCTCCATTCATTTCTACGGAGCTGCCGACACAGACGCCGGAAGTCCGAGGTTTGTGATGGAGAACTTCAGGGGACTTTCAGTCCCCCGTTCTCCCTATCAATGCCAGCGATCACACATGTATCCCCTATCCTGTGGATATCCTGTGGAGAGGGGATACATATCTTTTGTTTAATGGCAGAGCGGGGAGATACCTCTCTGCTCTGCCGTAGTGTTCAGTAGCGTCGCGCTGTAGCAGCCATAGCGGCTGCTAGCGGATCCTCCGGCCATGGTAGGGGCCCGTGCCGGCGTGCGACACGGGCCCCCTCATGCCGCGGGCCCCATAGCAGCCACTACGGTTGCTATAGCGGTAGTTACGCCACTGTTAGGGGGAGTTCACACTGAGTTTTTTTACGCGATAACCGTGGCAAAAAACGTCAGAAAGTGCCTCCCATTGAAATCCATGAAATTTTTCCTGTGAGCAGTAAAAACCGCCTGCGGGAAAAAGAAGCGCAATGCCCTTTCTTCGGGCGTTTCTGTCTCTGACTTCCCATTGACAACAATGGCAGGCAGAAAATGAGTTTTTTGCTGCGATTTTCTGCACACGGCCCAATAGCCGAAAAACGCCGCAAAAAACGCAACTAAAAACGCGGGAAGTGTTCTTCCAGCAGGTCAAAATATGCCTCAAAATTCCCGAAGGAATTATGAGGCAGATTTTTCTACCTAAAAACTTCTCCCTTCTGACATGAACTTTTTAACTTCATCTACCTGTCCTCTGCAGTCTGCACCTCCACCCGTCCTGTGTCTGTCCTCCGCTCGTCCTATGAGTTCTCCTGCAGTCCTGACTGTACTGTCCAGCCGCCCGAAGTCTCGCGTCGCTCCGCCCCCTGTCCTCTCCCCTGCCTGAGCGCTCCTCCTACCACCAGCATCGCCGTCCTGTCCTATTCATCTGTGCCAGATTGGCAGTACAGTATAGCGGCTAATACCGGGCCCGGGCCCCCGCCCCCTCCCTCCCGATTGATAGTGCAGTGTAGCGGCTATCACCGGGCCCCCGCCCCCTCCCTCCCCTCATGCCTAGTGTTGTGATGCTACTAGGCATGTGGGGGCCCGTGCCGCCAGGCCTGGCACATAAAATGTAATGTGCCTGTCAGGGCGACACGGGCCCCCCCATGCCGCGGGCCCTGTAGCAGCTGCTACGGCTGCTACTGTGGTAGTTACGCCACTGCTGTTAGTTATTTTAAGGTATTAGGCCTTATTCAGACGATCGAGTTGCTCCCATACAGGTCCCGTCTTCATGGATCCCTATAGACTTGAGAAGATCCGTGAAAACGGCAGAAAATAGGACATGTTCTATTTTTCAACGAACCCTTCACACGGCCCGTTGAAACAACGGCCATGTGAACGGCCCCATTGAAATACATGTGTCTTGTTTTAACGGCTGTCACAGGAACATATTCTATGTTCGTCTGATTAAGGCCTTAGTCATTTGCTGCACTGTTGCACAGCCAGCCATTCATATAACTTGTAGGGAAAAAAATAGACCTAAATGCACCTGCTAGATTTGCAAATGTTATTTCTTCTATTTTACTCAATAGTTTCCTCGGAGATACTGTTTTTTGCAATTAAAATTATATTGCATGTAAATGTGCAACTTATATCTTATTTCAGCACAGAATTCTTCCACTCTGTCTTTCAAAACTGGTTTAGTTAGTTTTTTTCCCCTTGGTCTTAGGCCTCATGCATTTTGCCTTATTACCAATCCGTGTTGTACGGATGCCTAATAGTGCACCCATGGAAATCTAAGGGCCTATACTGTTCTTTACCTCCATACGCCTCCATTTTTATATGGAGTCTTAGAAAATATTATTTTACTACATATGAATCTGAGTCAACAATCTGTAAGAAAAAAAAATCATACATGTTCAATTGTATGCTGTATCAGATTCATGAGGATAATCGCCCATATAGTTTCCTATAGCGTACCTCCGTATGCCCACGTTTTCATATAAAGGCGTACAGAAAACGTTTTATTATATATCAATCCGTGTGAAAAATCTGTGGGAAAATTAATGATGGTGTGTTCCATTGCATGCTCTGTTATGGAGTTCTTCCCCCATAAAAGTATTTATTCTAGGGAAGCATATGGTACTGTACTTTACTTGTAAATTGACACTAACAGAAGATGAGTAGCGGGAGATAAAGTGCAAAAGCAAGGCAATGGGAATTCTTAGGTTGACAACCTGTCTGACTTGCACCCTAGGGAGTACATGCCATGTCTACAGAGGGTACTTTCATTGTTCTTATACTGTGCTTTTAACCAGTTGCGGACCGCGCATAGACTATAAACGTCCCAAGTGTTCCACCCCTAACTCTGCAAGGACGTTCGGCATTTAGCTCCGTGATACAGCTATCGCTAGACAGCTGTATCACGGAGCTTCACTTGGAGACAAACCAGCAAGGTCTCCGTGCATGTGATCGTTGTGACAACCTGTCATAATGATCACATTCCTTCCCGCATCAGTGCTTACGTGCCGACTGTACAGAGCCCCGTAATACAGCTGTCTAGAGACAATATGAAAGCCCAATATGTTCTGAGAAAGACAAGACCAAATACATGTAGGTTAGAAGAGTAATAGAACAACAATTTGCTTTTTAATTGGCTAAAACTTGAAAATGGGCCTGGTCTGGAAGAAAGCTAAGCGGTTATTATGCAGTATTAGTATATTCATAGGCTTGAGGGTACTTTGATGTTATTTATTTGTGTAGGGGGTACTTGGCTTAGGATGGTTGAGAAACACTGTCAAATCTCATTCAGATAATGGGCTGACAGAGGGCGCCCTCTCCCTCTGTCAAACGCCCTAGATGCCAGGGTCGCAATTGACCGTGGTATCTAAGGGGTCAAATGACAGACATCAGAGGTGTATTACAGCAGTTGCCCTGCTCTTGATCTCATGGCACACTTGCTGTGTCTGCACGATCTGTTGGATGAGTATGCTGGTCCTAATGCAGTAACTACCTGCCGCTCATGGTGAACATACTCGTCATGCGTCTTAACTGGTTAAACAAGTCAATAATATTCAAGAATTTTTTCTTTATATTAGTTTCTACTATTGATAGGACATTTTTACTTTGAGCCTTGCTTTAGTTCAATTAATTTGTTACAAGGTAGATCGAGGTTAAGGGTGAACTTTTTGGCCTTGATTATTTTTTTTACCTATTTCCTATAATTTCATTTAGAAATCATTTTACATGTTATATTGGTAAACTGGCATTTCACCATCAGGAATCTTCTAGTCACACGTCAGCTTTCCTCTCACTATCCTAATTATAATTGGATTTGGAAACAAATATTTTAATTTCTGCTTGTTGTGTGGTATTTCCATCTCTTACTGCTGGAAAATTTTTCAATATTACAAGTATTTATGCGAAAATTCAGTAAATAACTTGGTTTCCCAGGTGAACATTTCTGATGTTCCTCCTGCAGTGAGGATCACATGACTCGTGCACAGGCTCTTTTTAGTTTAAAATGTCGTCTTACCTCATCGGGGACAAGCATAACATTTTCCCTGGTAACCAACAAAATATTGACCTTGTGTGAAATAATAATTTTTATTATGACATCGTCACCTATGACATTTGTCACTCCGGCTGAAAATAAATGTTTATGGTACTTCTAAATACTTCATTCACTGTCAAACAAAATCATGGGGAGCTTAAGTTCTAATATTTACAAATATTTTTAAATACAAGTTGCCATAGTTTGCTACCATAGAGTCAGTTAAAGAAATCATCATTCATTTGAAGTGACATACAATTAATTTTGGTGAATACAACAAAGCTGGTTTCACATAACGTGAATTATTGTACTTGTATGTCATGAAAGATCACCACAGAGTTATAGGGTGATCTAAGGTTTGGTTAAGTAGATCCGCCAAGATCCGGGTGTCAACAGGACTAGCCATAGGGGTATGCAATGAATGGCCACAGGGAATGCGTCACCGCTGCCTAGTAAAGGGGCCCAGGCAGTATCATCATCATCTTCAAGAGGCTCTCCCCTACTGAGCCCCAGCTATCACATCTAGGAACTCACTTATCTTGCCGATAGCCTCCTAGCAAAACAACTCACCCTTTCTCCAGCCGCATAGCTGTCAACCAATTAGTGCAGATGGCTTCCATTACTTGGCAGCACATGTATCTGGAAAAAAAAGAATGTACACTGTTTTCTATCACATGTCGTTTCTTAAAAAAAATATCAGCATGGGGAGCCATCAAAGTTGTTGAGAGACGGACAGGTTCTTCAACTAGCTAGTTGAGGAGCAGTGGTGGATTTTGATTGAGAGGGCATTGTGATTTTTTCCAATTGTTTTTAGATGGATGGTCTCTATTATATATGTGGCTGCCATTTAAAATATGTAGGCCCCATTCAGACAAATAGTCATGAACCCTTGGACTTCCTCACTCTTCTCCGTGGAATAGGGCGGGCTATTTTTGTGGTATCTGCAACTCTATGAAGGGAAACATAAGGGGGTAATATCTTTATATGCTATATATTAGTGTTAAACAGAACAGTGAATAGTGGACGGCGGGTGGCAATTGAGTTTATCCTTTTGAGAATAATGGTGGCCCTGATAATTTCAGCTCTATTATGGTGCTAATCATTTTAGTGAGTACCAAAGTAGTAGCGCTATACCATTTTCATATGTATTTACAGTGGTTTCCCTCTAGAAACGCACCATGAGTACAGTTCATTTTTTTTCTACATACCTTAAATTAAGCTCTTACGGGTAGTTTTAAAGGGCAGCTGTTAATGTACAATTTAGATGAAGTGGATTATTCTGTTTGTGAAGGAATAATCTACTTAAAACTTTTACGCACTATTAAGCTGAATCACATGATAGACATCCTCCACAATCTATAAATTCCTTAGATGGGAGGTAAAGTTGGTATGTAGAGACCAAGAAAATGGATTTATCTTCATCTAGGCTTCCTTCAACCCCGATTTTGTTTCTGCATTTTAAGGTGCATTTAAAAAAAAACACAAACAAAATGCTATGCATCTAGCCATTCTCATATTTCACAACTAATAACAACTTGTCCCATTACAGATTAAAGTATTTATTTTGGCATATTAAAAGAGTATTGCATCATGCTAAGATTCCCTTACAGAATCCATTATTCATGGTGTGAAAACTATAGACTTAACAGCCCACCAATCTATCAAAGGCTCCAACATCAAAGGCTTAAAGAGGCTCTGTCACCACATTATAAGTGGCCTATCTTGTACATAGTGTGATCGGCGCTGTAATGTAGATTACAGCCGTGTTTTTTATTTAGAAAAACGATCATTTTTGACGGAGTTATGACCTATTTTAGCTGTATGCTAATGACTTTCTTAATAGACAACTGGGCGTTGTGGAGAGAAGTGTATGACATTGACCAATCAGCGTCATACACTTCTCTCCATTCATTTACTCTGCACATAGTGATCTTGCTAGATCACTATGTGCAGCCACATACTCACACACTAACGTTACTGAAGTGTCTTGAGAGTTAATAGACATCACCTCCAGCCAGGACGGGATGTCTATTCACAATCCTAACACTTCGGTAACGTTTGTGCGGGATTTACAGCACAGCAAGCGTAATCTCGCGAGATTATGCTGTAAATGACAGTTAACAGCGTGATCTCGATGTGCTTTGCTGTAAGTCACACACAAACATTACCGAAGTGTCGGGATTGTGAATAGACATCCCGCCCTGGCTGGAGGTGATGTCTATCAACTCTCAAGACACTTCAGTAACGTTAATGTGTGAGTATGTGGCTGCACATAGTGATCTAGTAAGATCACTATCTGCAGAGTAAATGAATGGAGAGATGTGTATGACGCTGATTGGTCAGTGTCATACACTTCTCTTTACAACGTCCACTTGGTCAAAAAGTAAAACGTGCCCAGTTGTCTATTAAGAAAGTCCTTAACATAAAGCTAAAATAGGTCATAACTTCGTCAAAAATTATAGTTTTTCTAAAGAAAAAACACTGCTAAAATCTACATTACAGCGCCGATCACATTATGTAGAAGATAGGGCATTTATAATGTGGTGACAGAGCCTCTTTAATAAATAAAATGGGCAAATATGGCAAAAAGACTTTAAACATTGTTTGGGTTGATTGTAGTAATTAATAAGATATCAGGGGCTGTCTATCAGCATTGGATTTTGTTTGAGTGCAAATGTGTACCCTGGAATTTGTTGACCTCACTCACCAGGGCGGCGAGTTATGCTTTGGATTCTAACGAGCAGTGCATTCATCGCATTTCAACTTTTACAACTGACTTTATTCAATCTTTTCTTATAATTTATATCCTTATACTTTATTCCAAATTGTGCTTCTATGCACATAGACTCAATTTTGTTGTTTGTCACTCCCAACTCCAAACCAAATTTATTTCCATTCTCTGTTTTGGGTTTAGAAAGACAAAAACAACATATGGCACACCATTGGGTGATACAATATAGAAAAAAGATGCATTAAATAAACACCAAGTAGCTGCTCGCTTAGTGGAGTTGTGCAAACTGTTACGAGCAGCAAGTCTGTTCCTGCGTGCTCATCATCTCCTAGCTATTAATCAGAAGCTGGGGCAGTTGCTAAAGCAATTACTGCACAGCTGATTCATTGGTGCAGGTCAGATTATCACACTGATGTAAGCCACTGAGACTTGTTTGGAGAGAGCAACCTGACAAGTATGTAAGCGACCAGTATGGTGTCAGTGATAGGGTATTCTATGTGTGTTTGCTTTGTGCTTCTCTGTTCTCAGTGCGAGATCATTTGTTATCAGCCTACTCCCTTGTTTTTCCAGCTCTGTCTTGTATTTCCTCAGTCCTTGTTTGCTTGTTTCTGTTGTTCTCTGTTCTGCTTGGCCTGGTTGCATTGGGATTTCAATCCATTTAGTTCTGTTTTCATTACCTCTGGTTTCCAATGTTTTCCTGGTTTTGTGTTAGGGATATTGTCTGGAGATTAGGGACAGTGTGGCTTAAGACTCTTTTACACTGGCCAATTATCAGGCAAATGGGCGTTCACAGAATTGTAGTCATACTGGAACATTTGAGCCTTCGTCAAACTGTTGCAACAGTTGGAAGAGTACAATTGTCTTAAACTTCATTGTATGCTGTAGCATTCACATTACCCTTCAGTGGAAATAAGGGGCCTAGTCTAAACTTAGATTCATCCCTCAGATTTCCAGATATTAAAACATGATTCATCACTCCAGAGAACAAGTTTCCACTGCTCCAGAGTCCAGCCTGCACTTGGCTTTGTGTACGGTGATCTTAGGCTTGTCTGCAGCTGCTTGACCATGGAAACCCATTTCATGAAGCTCCCGAATCACAGTTCTTGTGCTGATGTCACTTTCAGAGTCAGTTTAGAACTCTATAGTATGTGGATAGGTGTCTTCTTTGCAACATGAACTTCAGCATTCGGCGGTGCAGTCTGTGAGTGTTGTTGAACTACAATTTTATGACAGAGCTGTTGTTACTCCTAGATGCTTCCTCTTAAAAAAAAATGGCACTTACAGTTATCCAGAGTAAATATAGCAGATCAGAAATGTAATGAACTGACTTGTGGCAAATGTGGCATTGCCATATTTAAAGCCTCTCAGCTCTTAAGTACAGCCCATACTACTATTATTGTTGGTCTGTGGTGATTGCATGATTTAATGTACCTGTTTGCAATTTTTGTGGCTAAATCATGTGAACTTAATCATTAGGCCTGCTAATGTATCAATAAAAAAAGGAATTTTTGAAAAAAGATTGATTACAATACTGTTAAACTCTTCTTTAAAGAAATCAATAATATCAGAATAACTTTGAAAGAAGTGGAAAAAGTTTAATAATAGTTGACAAAGGAGGCTATGCCATTATTTCAATAAGCTTTCCATATGACAGGTTTACTTTGTACCTAATTATTTAAGTTTCAAAGTATTTGTATGAGAGAGATCAGTTATGTTTTTCCCATTCAGGTGGAAAATAACATACATAGCAATCAAGAAAGTACACAACATATGAAAGAAATTTCTTCAACTCTCATATAAAGTAGAAGGGGGAAAAAATAAAGGGAGAAGGTGGAACAGTGTGTCTGACAATAGCATCAGTAATAGTGACAGTAATTTAAAGTAAGTTCAGAGTGATGGAGCCCTGGGGCATCCAGGTAGGTTATCCAAGGTTGTCAGGTAAGTACAAAGAGGTACAGCATGGCTGACAGAGTGGACCTTTCCATTTAAAAGCTATGAGAATATGAGCTGCCATACAGATATATTGAGGGAGCTTATATATTTCTCAAGAGGAAGACTGATGGGAACAGTGGGAAAATCACACAAAAACCAACAAAATTATATCATTATTTTGCCTCCAAAATCTAACTGCAACAGGACATGTCCAGCAAATGTGAATGTGTGAGCTTATACAAAAGAAACCAGTAGTAGAACTAGTAGATTCATTTCAGTGCAGTTGCTGAGGGACTAGATATGCCCTATGTAATAGCTTAATAGAAGTTTCAGCGGATGACACTTGATGACTGCCTTTAGAAACAGTGGTGCAACAATGAGACCATCTGGGTAGGAACATAAAAATATGAAGCCTTTCCAGGGAATTGGTTGCTGAAAACATAGTATAGCAGGGAGATAATGCTCTGTTGAAAGAAGTCATTGAAACAGGTACATTCAAAATGCTTAGAGATTGTAGACGGTTACGATTTTGAGATGGTACTAAGTAAATGAAAAACTTGCCTGAGTGTGAATCCTTCTTGTGGCGGTGAATCATAACGGTCTTTAAATTGTTGAAACATTGTTCAATGGGAAGCCCTTAAGTGTGTTCTCGGGGTAGTGTTTATAAAATATGGGTCCCATCTGAAAAAGGAAAAAGCTTTTAAAGCCACCTCTATACTATCTAAAATCCATTCTGTAAAGGATCTGCCAGGCACAGCTTCTGTGTCAACGCCCATAGGTAATCAGTCTGCACCTGCTTCTATGTCTGTGAGACTGACTCCATCTTCCACCACTCAGGATGGCAGGCTTAGGAGTAGGAAAGCCTATCACAGCCTGGCCAGACGGAGATAGCTCCCGCCTTCTGTCTATTTATACCTGCCTTTCCTGTTCCTCCTTGCTTGTGATTCTTCTCTGTTGGTTTCCTGGCCCTGCTGCAGCTTCTTGAACTACTTATCCTCTGCTTGTGATTGACCTTGGCTTTTCTAACCACTCTTCTGCTCTGCGTTATTGTACCTCGCTCATCTCCTGGTTTGACTCGGCTCGTTCACCTCGCTTGTTGCTCACGGTGTCCCGTGGGCAACTTCCCCATTTCCCTTGCTTCTTTGTACCCTTGTCTATTTGTCTGTCGTGCACCTATTGAGTGTAGGGACCGTCGCCCAGTTGTACCCCATCGCCTAGGGCGGGTCGTTGCAAGTAGGCAGGAACTGAGTGGCGGGTAGATTAGGGCTCACTTGTCTGTTTCCCTACCCCCATCATTACTTAATCACAAGCCCAAATACCTAGTCTACCCTGGTCCCTGACACTACTATGGACCCCCTTGAGACCCTGGCTCAGCAAATGCAGGGCCTCTCCCTACAGGTCCAGGCCCTGGCTCAGAGGGTCAACCAGCCTGATGCTACCATGGTAGTGCCCCTCACCTCACCTCTTGAACCCCACCTCAAGTTGCCTGACCGGTTCTCAGGGGACCGGAAGACTTTTTTCTCCTTTCGGGAGAGTTGTAGGCTCTATTTTCGCTTAAAGCCCCACTCCTCAGGTTCTGAGAACCAGCGGGTGGGTATAATTATGTCCCGGCTCCAGGACGGGCACCAAGAATGGGCCTTCTCCTTGGCTCCTGATGCCCCTGAACTTTCCTCCGTTGATCTTTTCTTTTCTGCTCTCGGACTCATTTATGACGAGACTGACAAGACTGCCTTTGCCGAGAGTCAGCTGGTGACCTTACGTCAGGGTAAGAGACCTGTTGAGGAGTATTGTTCTGACTTTAGGAAGTGGTGCGTAGCTTCTCGGTGGAATGACCCTGCCTTAAGGTGCCAGTTTAGGTTGGGTCTGTCGAACGCCCTGAAAGACCTGCTAGTTAGCTATCCCTCTTCTGACTCCCTAGACCAGGTTATGGCTTTAGTGGTACGACTTGACCGACGTCTCAGGGAACGACGACTTGAAAGTTTTTGTGTTTTCTCCTCTGACTCCCCCATGATGCCTCACGAGGTTCCGTTGCTTCGTTCTTCCACGGAAGACTCGGAGGTACCTATGCAACTCAGGGCCTCCGTGTCCCCCCAACAACGTAGAGAGTTCCGCAGGAAGAATAGATAATTGCAGGAGAAAAATTGTGGATCATTCCAGGGGCGCTGCTGTGTGGTGGGAATAATGGGAGCGAAATCCAAAGATATTGATAAGTTCAATTTAATTGAAAGAGTGGCTACGCGTTTCAACGACGGACAGTCGTCTTCCTCAGGCCATGTACAAATTACAAACAACATAGCTTATATAGCATCTAGGTTCAATTTACCATGAGTGAAAAAAAACGCCAAATCTGTAAAGGTCAAGGTGCGATCGTGACGTCACACCCGGTTTTTTTCTCTCATTCATACCGCGAAGCAATGAGTACATATTAAATTTAGTATACAAGCTAAAAGGTTAAATATAAAAGAGCAGTTGAACACACGAAGGGGCAACAGTGAAAAACAGCGATAATAAATGCATAAATACATTGTTAAGTAAAATATTCACAAACGTCTCAGTGTCATTAATATACGGATATAAAAACATACATTAGTCGGTTAACATAGTATGGTAAGACCAATGGTGTAAGTATATGAAATAGTAAGAAATGATTTGACATAGGGCTACAGTGGAAATCAGTGTATTGCTGGATTACAGTGAGAGAAGCCGGGACGCGGTTTCGTTGCCAAGGCAACCGAGCAAAGAGCGAAGCAACGGAACCAATGGAGAGATCTGTGCTTGCTATAGGTAAGGTATTGAAAGCTTAAAAAAGGGTTAAAATATACATTTGTAAGATTAGAGAATGTGCATAAATACTGTATTAGTCTTAATCAATCTTTTGAAGCTACAAGGATAAATACGAGTAAGAGAATTGGAACTTACAGAACTCTTAAAAATGAGCAGTTCTATTTTAAGTAGTTCTATTTTAAGTAGAAATACACAGTGTATTTTTAGCTCTAGTATGTAGTTCTATAGAAGGAATATTAGGTTATGAATTATAAATTTTAAACTAATAGTCTTGAACACAGTTAAAATTCGCAATTATATTGCTAGGTTGCTACTGTCGGGCAACGGGACCAGAGGATCCCAAAACGGACGGGAACGGGACGGGCAAGGCATGCTGCAGGTGAGTGGATGATTAAAAAATTATTATTATTCATGTTTAAGAAGGTTGATTGAACATTATTTCATATTTAGTATTTACAATAGAGGAAGAGAGCCACTGCATGAATGAACTTTGTGGATAGTAAGGTAATAGAAAGAGAACGTATAGTGTATCGATAAATATTATCGTTCAAGTTTAGTAAATATTTGTTGTTGTGAAATTATGTATATCCAGAGTATTTGACTTCAAGTGTTTAGTTTGCGGTTTAACGGATACTAAAGGTGTGGGTTAATCTAATGTAGATTCAGAGATATCGTTTAGGCCCCCTGGATGTAATGTCTGTAATTTAAAGATCCAATAGTTTTCCCTCTGTTTAAGCTTATTGAATCTATTGGGAACATCATGTTGTATGTCTTCAATAGGTGTAACTGTGATTTGATTAAATTGGCATTTATGTACATGGGTGAAATGGCGTGAAACACTATGTTTTAAAAAGCCTGTGTTCACATTGAATCTGTGTTTATTTATTCTGGCTCTCAGGCACTGTGTTGTCCTCCCTACGTATTGGAGTTGGCATGTACATTCCATTAAATAGATTACATAGGCACTGCTGCAACTTAGGGGTGACTTGATTGTGAAAGACTCTTTCGTAACTGTTGATGTGTAGGTGTATTTTTTATTACTGATACTATTGCAGCATAGACATCGTGGGTGGCCACATTTGTATGATCCATTAGGTCTAGATAGAAAGCTGGTTGATATTGCTTTTGGTTTGCGGATTCTGCTGGGGGCCAGCATGTTTTTCAAAGTCAGCGACCGTCGGAAAGTGATGGTCGGATAAGCAGGTATTACATCTTTAAGGTAAGGGTCACTTTTTATAATGTGCCAATATTTGTGTAAAACTGATCTAACTGTTTTGTTACCTAGATTAAAAGTTGTAATAAAATTGGTGTTGTGTTTGTTTGATTCAGATTTTTTCTGTACAGGATTTAGACAGGAATCCTGAGATAATAATGAGGCTTTACGTCTTGCGTCTTTAATTAGTTTGAGGGGGAAGTTTTTGTCTCTAAATCTTCTCTCTAAAGTGTTGCATTCTGATTTAAAATTTCCGTTGGTGCTACAATTTTTCCGTATTCTTCTAAACTGGCCGAAGGGTACATTTGTCAACCAAGGGCGGTAATGGGCACTTTTAAAATCAATGTAGCTGTTTACATCTACAGATTTAAAGTGAGTTTTTGTGACAAAATGCTCGGTCATGGTATCATAGCTGATGGTAAGGTCCAAATAATTAATTGAGATTTCGGAGAAAGTGTGCGTAAAAGAAATATCATAACTGTTGATGTTTAGATAATTGATAAAACTAGAGGCTTCATTTTCTGATCCTGACCACACAAAAAACAGGTCATCAATATAACGCCTATATAAAAGAATATTCTTTTTAAAAGAATGTTCCCCAAGAATGTATTCTTTTTCAAATGCCCCCATGTATAGATTTGCATAGGATGGTGCGAATCTGGTGCCCATTGCACAGCCTCTAGTTTGATTATAGAAACTGTGATCGAATGTGAATGCGTTGTGATGAAGAATAAAGTCAATGCAGTCAGTCAGAAAAGAGACTTGATTGTTTGGGATTAAGGTGTTAGATGATAGAAAGAGTTTGGTTACCTGCATGCCTTTTTTATGTGGGATGTTACTATACAAAGCTGTTACATCTGCTGTGAGGAAGTGTATATCGGATATGATCGTATCGGTTTTGAGATTAAATAGGTCTTTGATTAGTTGGGTAGAGTCTTTGAGATAGGATGGTAACGTGAGCACAAAAGGTTGAAGGTGTAAATCTACGAAGTGAGAAAGATTACTGGTTAGTGAGCCGATACCTGAAATGATTGGACGTCCGGGGGGGTCCGTGAGTGTTTTATGGATTTTAGGGAGATGATAAATGAACGGTACGCTTGGGAATGGTACATGTAAAAACCGTTTTTCTTTCTTCGTGAGTAAGCCCTCCTGGAACGCTTTCTCTATCATGGATGTATACTTGAGTGTATAGGTAGGAAGGGGATTCGAAGTTAATTTACAGTAAAAAGTCTTGTCGTTTAAAATCCTTATAGTTTCTCCGAGATAATTGTCTCTATTCTGGATCACTATGCCTCCCCCTTTGTCGGCAGGGCGAATGACTATATCTCCGTTATTTTGTAGGGATTTGATAGCCCTCCTTTCGTGTGGGGTTAAGTTGTCTTGATAGGGATAGGGGTTCACTAGCGACCTGAATTCACTACTCACTAATGTTGAGAAAGTTTCAATGAGAGGACCCTGGTGATGGATGGGGTAGAATTCAGATTTAGAGTGGACTTCAACTGGAATGGCTTTGATATTTACATGCAGTGGCTGTGGTTCCTCTATGATAGCTAGTGATGTGATGGGTTTCTGTAGGGCAAAGTGTCTGATTAGGGTAAGTTTTCTAATAAAGCGGTTGAGGTCCATGAATAGATCAAAGTCATTAGATAAAGATGTAGGACAAAAGGACAGTCCTTTATTGAGTAAATCCGTCTCATGGGTATTTAATAAGTAAGATGACAGGTTAAATATTTTTATTGCTTTGTTCGATTTTTCTTTGAGTTCAATCTCGCACAGTGGCTTATTACGGTTCTTTCCTCCTCTCCGTCCTCTATGTCTATATTGAGTTTTCTTTTTATGGAGATTTTCTGTATTTTCGGAAAGAAGTGGGTAATGGTTTGAGCTTTGGGGCTCATTATGAAGGGTAGGAGAATGTCGTTGCTGGTGACAGTAGGTGTTAATGGAGGTCTGGTGAGTTGTGAGGGAAGGCTTAAAAAAGAAGTTGCTGCATAGGTGATGTCTAATGATGATGTTGCTAACTCGATTTTGGAATGGTTGTCTTTGAACGGTAAGGATGTGGAAAGGCTCCTATGGGGACTTTCTTGTATGTCGAGGAGGGAGGACTGGGGGGTACTGTGCACTGATAGTTGGAGTAGAGATACCAAGCTGTCTTCGATGGAGTCATTGAGTGAGGAAGAAGGGGAGTTAGGTATAGTTAGTACTTCCATTGGCTCAGATATAGGAAAGAACTTGGAGAGGTGAAGCTCCAAATCCGATGCCCTGAAGGCATTCAAAGGTACTTCAGTGATTGTTACTTTGCTAGGTAAGGAAATGGCTTGAGTAGAATTGCATTTATCCTCTAACGGTTTCTTTGCCGCTAAGGGGATGCGTGTAAAATGTTTCTCAGCTAGAACACTTTTGGGTGTTCCTGTTGAGGGGCTGTCGTTATTTAGTCTCTGATGGAGTCTTAGACTATTTTTGAAGGACCTACTGAAGGTGTTCCCTTCAGCAGTGGGAGCCCGAAAGTTGGAGGGGGCCCTGGACCTTAAGGGGACATCCAGAGGTGCTGAGTGGTTTTGACGTGGAGTGTTATGTTTGCTTGTGACAATGTCTGTTTTAGATGTATGAGGTATTGATGCTCTCCAATCCCCTAAATCATTATGCGTATAATCATCACGGTCCCTCTTAAGTTTCTTGACCTTTTTCAAAATGATGTCTTTTTCATATATATTAAGTCTGTTGCTAGTACAGGTCTCTAGTTTCAGAAAATCACGGTGGTCGGTAAATTTAAGGAGTTTTTCTTTAACCAGAGAGATTTCTGATTTGAAGGTCTCAATCAGTGTGTTACGTTTTTTCAGAAGCCTTTCTAGAAGACCTAGGTGACATTGGTCTAAAAATGTCTTCCAGTCATTACTGAAAGACAAATCAGTGGGGTAAGGGTTATTGATAGAAAACCTTAACCCCCTTGGGGCGATGTTTTCATTAATATAGAACTGTAGAAAAAGGCAGTCTATGCTCTGTAGAGCTTCTTTTTTAAGGGTATCCTCCAGTGTTAAATAGAGATCAGTCATTACTTTGGTCAGTTCAGGGTTGACATCGTTACTCACTGTGGGAAGAGCCCCCATCGTAGTATCAGTTCCAATCAGCTGCATGATCAGGTTCTCACGTAGGACATTCCTTTTGTCTGTAAAATCCAGCATTGTGGATGTTGATTGTAGTGATGTTGATTGTAGTGATGTTAGTAGATCAGAGGGGAAGAGATCCACAACGGTACTTCCACAAAGATAAAAGTAGATCTATACACGCGGCTGCCAGTGCAGGAGAATCTTTGGAAACGAAAGTCCAGAGGGGGTCACCAAAGGTACTTGGTCCTGGTCTCCTGGAAGCGGAGTGCTAATTCCAAGAAGGAATAATTGCACTCCGACCTAAAGAGAAATGATAAAGAGAAAAAAGACACGGCGCCACCTTGTGCAGATCAGTTGGTACAGGTGAGACAATACAGCAAGAAATGTGCTCACCTGGAAACGGAGTTTTTAAGGCATGTAAAATGTAAACCACAGTGCTGCTGCCAGATCCGAGTCGGTAACCAGATGGGACCGCTTGAGTATAGATAATTGCAGGAGAGAAATTGTGGATCATTCCAGGGGCGCTGCTGTGTGGTGGGAATAATGGGAGCGAAATCCAAAGATATTGATAAGTTCAATTTAATTGAAAGAGTGGCTACGCGTTTCAACGACGGACAGTCGTCTTCCTCAGGCCATGTACAAATTACAAACAACATAGCTTATATAGCATCTAGGTTCAATTTACCATGAGTGAAAAAAACTGCCAAATCTGTAAAGGTCAAGGTGCGATCGTGACGTCACACCCGGTTTTTTTCTCTCATTCATACCGCGAAGCAATGAGTACATATTAAATTTAGTATACAAGCTAAAAGGTTAAATATAAAAGAGCAGTTGAACACACGAAGGGGCAACAGTGAAAAACAGCGATAATAAATGCATAAATACATTGTTAAGTAAAATATTCACAAACGTCTCAGTGTCATTAATATACGGATATAAAAACATACATTAGTCGGTTAACATAGTATGGTAAGACCAATGGGGTAAGTATATGAAATAGTAAGAAATGATTTGACATAGGGCTACAGTGGAAATCAGTGTATTGCTGGATTACAGTGAGAGAAGCCGGGACGCGGTTTCGTTGCCAAGGCAACCGACCAAAGAGCGAAGCGACGGAACCAATGGAGAGATCTGCGCTTGCTATAGGTAAGGTATTGAAAGCTTAAAAAAGGGTTAAAATATACATTTGTAAGATTAGAGAATATGCATAAATACTGTATTATTCTTAATCAATCTTTTGAAGCTACAAGGATAAATACGAGTAAGAGAATTGGAACTTACAGAACTCTTAAAAATGAGCAGTTCTATTTTAAGTAGTTCTATTTTAAGTAGAAATACACAGTGTATTTTTAGCTCTAGTATGTAGTTCTATAGAAGGAATATTAGGTTATGAATTATAAATTTTAAACTAATAGTCTTGAACACAGTTAAAATTCGCAATTATATTGCTAGGTTGCTACTGTCGGGCAACGGGACCAGAGGATCCCAAAACGGACGGGAACGGGACGGGCAAGGCATGCTGCAGGTGAGTGGATGATTAAAAAATTATTATTATTCATGTTTAAGAAGGTTGATTGAACATTATTTCATATTTAGTATTTACAATAGAGGAAGAGAGCCACTGCATGAATGAACTTTGTGGATAGTAAGGTAATAGAAAGAGAACGTATAGTGTATCGATAAATATTATCGTTCAAGTTTAGTAAATATTTGTTGTTGTGAAATTATGTATATCCAGAGTATTTGACTTCAAGTGTTTAGTTTGCGGTTTAACGGATACTAAAGGTGTGGGTTAATCTAATGTAGATTCAGAGATATCGTTTAGGCCCCCTGGATGTAATGTCTGTAATTTAAAGATCCAATAGTTTTCCCTCTGTTTAAGCTTATTGAATCTATTGGGAACATCATGTTGTATGTCTTCAATAGGTGTAACTGTGATTTGATTAAATTGGCATTTATGACTACAATCAACATCCACAATGCTGGATTTTACAGACAAAAGGAATGTCCTACGTGAGAACCTGATCATGCAGCTGATTGGAACTGATACTACGATGGGGGCTCTTCCCACAGTGAGTAACGATGTCAACCCTGAACTGACCAAAGTAATGACTGATCTCTATTTAACACTGGAGGATACCCTTAAAAAAGAAGCTCTACAGAGCATAGACTGCCTTTTTCTACAGTTCTATATTAATGAAAACATCGCCCCAAGGGGGTTAAGGTTTTCTATCAATAACCCTTACCCCACTGATTTGTCTTTCAGTAATGACTGGAAGACATTTTTAGACCAATGTCACCTAGGTCTTCTAGAAAGGCTTCTGAAAAAACGTAACACACTGATTGAGACCTTCAAATCAGAAATCTCTCTGGTTAAAGAAAAACTCCTTAAATTTACCGACCACCGTGATTTTCTGAAACTAGAGACCTGTACTAGCAACAGACTTAATATATATGAAAAAGACATCATTTTGAAAAAGGTCAAGAAACTTAAGAGGGACCGTGATGATTATACGCATAATGATTTAGGGGATTGGAGAGCATCAATACCTCATACATCTAAAACAGACATTGTCACAAGCAAACATAACACTCCACGTCAAAACCACTCAGCACCTCTGGATGTCCCCTTAAGGTCCAGGGCCCCCTCCAACTTTCGGGCTCCCACTGCTGAAGGGAACACCTTCAGTAGGTCCTTCAAAAATAGTCTAAGACTCCATCAGAGACTAAATAACGACAGCCCCTCAACAGGAACACCCAAAAGTGTTCTAGCTGAGAAACATTTTACACGCATCCCCTTAGCGGCAAAGAAACCGTTAGAGGATAAATGCAATTCTACTCAAGCCATTTCCTTACCTAGCAAAGTAACAATCACTGAAGTACCTTTGAATGCCTTCAGGGCATCGGATTTGGAGCTTCACCTCTCCAAGTTCTTTCCTATATCTGAGCCAATGGAAGTACTAACTATACCTAACTCCCCTTCTTCCTCACTCAATGACTCCATCGAAGACAGCTTGGTATCCCTACTCCAACTATCAGTGCACAGTACCCCCCAGTCCTCCCTCCTCGACATACAAGAAAGTCCCCATAGGAGCCTTTCCACATCCTTACCGTTCAAAGACAACCATTCCAAAATCGAGTTAGCAACATCATCATTAGACATCACCTATGCAGCAACTTCTTTTTTAGGCCTTCCCTCACAACTCACCAGACCTCCATTAACACCTACTGTCACCAGCAACGACATTCTCCTACCCTTCATAATGAGCCCCAAAGCTCAAACCATTACCCACTTCTTTCCGAAAATACAGAAAATCTACATAAAAAGAAAACTCAATATAGACATAGAGGACGGAGAGGAGGAAAGAACCGTAATAAGCCACTGTGCGAGATTGAACTCAAAGAAAAATCGAACAAAGCAATAAAAATATTTAACCTGTCATCTTACTTATTAAATACCCATGAGACGGATTTACTCAATAAAGGACTGTCCTTTTGTCCTACATCTTTATCTAATGACTTTGATCTATTCATGGACCTCAACCGCTTTATTAGAAAACTTACCCTAATCAGACACTTTGCCCTACAGAAACCCATCACATCACTAGCTATCATAGAGGAACCACAGCCACTGCATGTAAATATCAAAGCCATTCCAGTTGAAGTCCACTCTAAATCTGAATTCTACCCCATCCATCACCAGGGTCCTCTCATTGAAACTTTCTCAACATTAGTGAGTAGTGAATTCAGGTCGCTAGTGAACCCCTATCCCTATCAAGACAACTTAACCCCACACGAAAGGAGGGCTATCAAATCCCTACAAAATAACGGAGATATAGTCATTCGCCCTGCCGACAAAGGGGGAGGCATAGTGATCCAGAATAGAGACAATTATCTCGGAGAAACTATAAGGATTTTAAACGACAAGACTTTTTACTGTAAATTAACTTCGAATCCCCTTCCTACCTATACACTCAAGTATACATCCATGATAGAGAAAGCGTTCCAGGAGGGCTTACTCACGAAGAAAGAAAAACGGTTTTTACATGTACCATTCCCAAGCGTACCGTTCATTTATCATCTCCCTAAAATCCATAAAACACTCACGGACCCCCCCGGACGTCCAATCATTTCAGGTATCGGCTCACTAACCAGTAATCTTTCTCACTTCGTAGATTTACACCTTCAACCTTTTGTGCTCACGTTACCATCCTATCTCAAAGACTCTACCCAACTAATCAAAGACCTATTTAATCTCAAAACCGATACGATCATATCCGATATACACTTCCTCACAGCAGATGTAACAGCTTTGTATAGTAACATCCCACATAAAAAAGGCATGCAGGTAACCAAACTCTTTCTATCATCTAACACCTTAATCCCAAACAATCAAGTCTCTTTTCTGACTGACTGCATTGACTTTATTCTTCATCACAACGCATTCACATTCGATCACAGTTTCTATAATCAAACTAGAGGCTGTGCAATGGGCACCAGATTCGCACCATCCTATGCAAATCTATACATGGGGGCATTTGAAAAAGAATACATTCTTGGGGAACATTCTTTTAAAAAGAATATTCTTTTATATAGGCGTTATATTGATGACCTGTTTTTTGTGTGGTCAGGATCAGAAAATGAAGCCTCTAGTTTTATCAATTATCTAAACATCAACAGTTATGATATTTCTTTTACGCACACTTTCTCCGAAATCTCAATTAATTATTTGGACCTTACCATCAGCTATGATACCATGACCGAGCATTTTGTCACAAAAACTCACTTTAAATCTGTAGATGTAAACAGCTACATTGATTTTAAAAGTGCCCATTACCGCCCTTGGTTGACAAATGTACCCTTCGGCCAGTTTAGAAGAATACGGAAAAATTGTAGCACCAACGGAAATTTTAAATCAGAATGCAACACTTTAGAGAGAAGATTTAGAGACAAAAACTTCCCCCTCAAACTAATTAAAGACGCAAGACGTAAAGCCTCATTATTATCTCAGGATTCCTGTCTAAATCCTGTACAGAAAAAATCTGAATCAAACAAACACAACACCAATTTTATTACAACTTTTAATCTAGGTAACAAAACAGTTAGATCAGTTTTACACAAATATTGGCACATTATAAAAAGTGACCCTTACCTTAAAGATGTAATACCTGCTTATCCGACCATCACTTTCCGACGGTCGCTGACTTTGAAAAACATGCTGGCCCCCAGCAGAATCCGCAAACCAAAAGCAATATCAACCAGCTTTCTATCTAGACCTAATGGATCATACAAATGTGGCCACCCACGATGTCTATGCTGCAATAGTATCAGTAATAAAAAATACACCTACACATCAACAGTTACGAAAGAGTCTTTCACAATCAAGTCACCCCTAAGTTGCAGCAGTGCCTATGTAATCTATTTAATGGAATGTACATGCCAACTCCAATACGTAGGGAGGACAACACAGTGCCTGAGAGCCAGAATAAATAAACACAGATTCAATGTGAACACAGGCTTTTTAAAACATAGTGTTTCACGCCATTTCACCCATGTACATAAATGCCAATTTAATCAAATCACAGTTACACCTATTGAAGACATACAACATGATGTTCCCAATAGATTCAATAAGCTTAAACAGAGGGAAAACTATTGGATCTTTAAATTACAGACATTACATCCAGGGGGCCTAAACGATATCTCTGAATCTACATTAGATTAACCCACACCTTTAGTATCCGTTAAACCGCAAACTAAACACTTGAAGTCAAATACTCTGGATATACATAATTTCACAACAACAAATATTTACTAAACTTGAACGATAATATTTATCGATACACTATACGTTCTCTTTCTATTACCTTACTATCCACAAAGTTCATTCATGCAGTGGCTCTCTTCCTCTATTGTAAATACTAAATATGAAATAATGTTCAATCAACCTTCTTAAACATGAATAATAATAATTTTTTAATCATCCACTCACCTGCAGCATGCCTTGCCCGTCCCGTTCCCGTCCGTTTTGGGATCCTCTGGTCCCGTTGCCCGACAGTAGCAACCTAGCAATATAATTGCGAATTTTAACTGTGTTCAAGACTATTAGTTTAAAAATTATAATTCATAACCTAATATTCCTTCCAGTATTCCAGTTGCATAATCCCACGTTTGACTGGAATACTGGGGATCTTACCAAATGGGGTAATGAATGCTTGACGTCATGTTTTTCTGTTAATTCTATTTCTCCCCCTGAGGAGGTGAACACACTACCTGAGTTTGTTCAGGACTTCGCTGATGTTTTCTCTAAGGATGCCTCCGAAGTGTTACCTCCTCATAGAGAATACGATTGCGCTATCGATTTGGTACCAGGAGCTAAGCTCCCTAAGGGTAGGATATTTAATCTCTCTTGTCCCGAACGTGAAGCCATGAGAGAGTATATCCAGGAATGCCTGGCCAAGGGTTACATTCGCCCCTCTACTTCTCCGGTAGGTGCTGGCTTCTTCTTCGTAGGGAAGAAGGATGGTGGTCTTAGGCCGTGCATTGACTACCGAAACTTGAATAAGGTCACTGTAAGGAACCAGTATCCCCTTCCTTTGATTCCTGATCTCTTTAATCAGGTTCAGGGGGCCCAATGGTTCTCTAAGTTTTATCTACGGGGGGCTTATAACCTTATCCGCATCAAAGAGGGGGATGAGTGGAAGACTGCGTTTAACACGCCCGAAGGTCATTTCGAATACCTCGTCATGCCCTTTGGGTTGTGTAATGCTCCCGCGGTCTTCCAGAATTTCATAAATGAGATTTTAAGAGACTACCTGGGGGCATTTCTTGTAGTGTACATTGATGACATACTTGTGTTTTCCAAGGACTGGTCCTCCCACATTGAGCATGTCAGGAAGGTGCTCCAGGTCCTTGGGGAAAACAAACTGTTTGCGAAGACCGAAAAATGTGTGTTTGGGGTGCAGGAGATACCATTTTTGGGTCAAATCCTCACTCCTCATGAATTCCGCATGGTCCCCGCCAAGGTCCAGGCTGTGGCGGAATGGGTCCAACCTGCCTCCCTGAAGGCGTTACAGTGCTTCCTGGGGTTCGCTATTTATTACAGGAGATTTATTGCTAACTTCTTGGTCATCGCTAAGCCTCTTACGTAGAGATGAGCGAACTTATCAAAAGTTTGTTTCGGCTAGTTCGCCGAATTTCACAAAAAAGTTTGATTCGGACCGAACTAGTTCGGACCGAACCTGTCACTTCCGTGCGCCGAGCATGCTACTGTCCAGGGTGCTGATAGAGTTAATGGGCTGCACTAACTCTTTCAGCAACCTTGACAGTACATGCTCGGCGCGCGGAAAATAAAATTTTAATGTAATAAAAAAATAAAAATAATACGTTCGTACTTACTTTCCTCCTGTCCGGCCTCCAGCGATGACGTTTCATCCATTTCGCCGCTGCAGCCAATCACAGGCTGTAGTGGCGGTCACGCACGTCAGGATGACGCTTCATCCTACGTGACCGCCTCTGCAGCCAATCACAGGCTGCAGCGGCGACATGGATGAAACGTCATCGCTGGAGGCCGGACAGGAGGAAAGTAAGTATGAACGTATTATTATTTTTTTTGGGCATGTATGTATGTTGGCATGTATGTATGTATGTATGTATGTTGTCATGTATGTATGTATGTATGTATGTATGTATGTTGTCATGTATGTATGTATGTATGTATGTATGTATATATGTGTATAATATTATCCCTCTGATAACTAGGTTTTCGTTCCGTTAAATTGTAAATATTACTGCCTGAGCTGAACGATTAAAATAAGTTTATTTAGATAAATCTTTAAAAATGGGCCCTTGAAGCCAAATTAACAGGCTCAATCATATGGTCAGCAGCAGAGACCTAGCCTAAGAGGCAAGGATACTAACTACCCACAGACCAGTCTCTCCTATTATTATATATAAGCTGAATCCTAATGATTGATTAGTAATAGCGCCGTACCACGCTACACCTTGCGCTATGTTGCGCTAGTCCGGCTCTTAAAGCCACGTATAGTGATGTGGTCAGCAATAGGGTCAAGACCTCCAATGTTCGGTAGCAAGCCCCCTGTTGCAAGATCACTCACCTTCAGTGATCTTGCAACAGGGGGCTTGCTACCGAACATTGGAGGTCTTGACCCTATTGCTGACCACATCACTATACGTGGCTTTAAGAGCCGGACTAGCGCAACATAGCGCAAGGGGTAGCGTGGTACGGCGCTATTACTAATCAATTATTAGGATTCAGCTTATATATAATAATAGGAGAGACTGGTCTGTGGGTAGTTAGTATCCTTGCCTCTTAGGCTAGGTCTCTGCTGCTGACCATATGATTGAGCCTGTTAATTTGGCTTCAAGGGCCCATTTTTAAAGATTTATCTAAATAAACTTATTTTAATCGTTCAGCTCAGGCAGTAATATTTATGTATATATGTGCATGTATGTGTGCATGTATGTTGGCATGTATGTATATATGTGCATGTGTGTATGTATATTTGCATGTATGTATGTTTGCATGTATGTATGTTTGCATGAATGTATGTTTGTATGTATGTATGTTTGCATGTACGTATGTTTGCATGAATGTATGTTTGTATGTATGTTTGCATGTATGGATGTATGTATGTATGTTGTCATGTATGTATGTATGTATGTTGTCATGTATGTATGTATGTATATATGTGCATGTATGTTTGCATATATGTTGGCATGTATGTATATATGCGCATGATTGTATGTATATTTGCATGTATATATATGTATGTATGTTTGTATGTGTGTATGTTTGCATGTATGTATGTTTGCATGTATGTATGTTTGCATGTATGTATGTTTGAATGTATGTATCTTGTCATGTATGTATGTATGTATGTATGTATGTATGTATGTAGTCAAGTATGTATGTATGTATGTTTATATGTGCATGTATGTTTGCATGTATGTTGGCATGTATGTATATATGTGCATGTGTGTATGTATATTTGCATGTATATATGTGCATGTATGTATGTTTGCATGTATGTATGTTTGCATGAATGTATGTTTGTATGTATGTATGTATGTATGTTGTCATATATGTATGTATGTATGTATGTATGTTGTCATGTATGTATGTATGTATGTATATATGTGCATGTATGTTTGTATGTATATTTGCATGTATATATTTGCATGTATGTATGTATGTTTGCATGTGTGTATGTTTGCATGTATGTATGTTTGCATGTATGTACACTACCGTTCAAAAGTTTAGGGTCACTTAGAAATTTCCTTATTTTTGAATGAAAATCACAGTTTTTTTCAATGAAGATAACATTAAATTAATCAGAAATACACTCTATACATTGTTAATGTGCTAAATGACTATTCTAGCTGCAAACGTCTGGTTTTTAATGCAATATCTACATAGGTGTATAGAGGCCCATTTCCAGCAACCATCACTCCAGTGTTCTAATGGTACATTGTGTTTGCTAACTGTGTTAGAAGGCTAATGGATGATTAGAAAACATTTGAAAACCCTTGTGCAATTATGTTTGCACCGCTGTAAACAGTTTTGCTGTTTAGAGGAGCTATAAAACTGACCTTCCTTTGAGCTAGTTGAGAATCTGGAGCATTACATTTGTGGGTTCGATTAAACTCTCAAAATGGCTAGAAAAAGAGAGCTTTCATGTGAAACTCGAAAGTCCATTCTTGTTCTTAGAAATGAAGGCTATTCCATGCGAGAAATTGCCAAGAAACTGAAGATTTCCTACAACGGTGTGTACTACTCCCTTCAGAGGACAGAACAACCTGGCTCTAACCAGAGTAGTAAGAGAAGTGGGAGGCCCCGCTGCACAACTGAGCCACAAGACAAGTACATTAGAGTCTCTAGTTTGAGAAATAGACGCCTCACAGGTCCTCAACTGGCAGCTTCATTAAATAGTACCCGCAAAATGCCAGTGTCAATGTCTACAGTGAAGGGGCGACTCCGGGGTGCTGGCCTTCAGGGCAGAGTGGCAAAGAAAAAGCCATATCTGAGACTGGCTAATAAAAGGAAAAGATTAATATGGGCAAAAGCACACAGACATTGGACAGAGGAAGATTGGAAAAAAGTGTTATGGACAGACGAATCGAAGTTTGAGGTGTTTGGATCACACAGAAGAACATTTGTGAGACGCAGAACAACTGAAAAGATGCTGGAAGAGTGCCTGACGCCATCTGTCAAGCATGGTGGAGGTAATGTGATGGTCTGGGGTTGCTTTGGTGCTGGTAAAGTGGGAGATTTGTACAAGGTAAAAGGGATTTTGAATAAGGAAGGCTATCACTCCATTTCAACGCCATGCCATACCCTGTGGACAGCGCTTGATTGGAGCCACTTTCATCCTACAACAGGACAATGACCAAAAGCACACCTCCAAATTATGCAAGAACTATTTAGAGAAGAGGCAGGCAGCTGTTATTCTATCTGTAATGGAGTGGCCAGCGCAGTCACCAGATCTCAACCCCATAGAGCTGTTGTGGGAGCAGCTTGACCGTATGGTACGCAAGAAGTGCCCATCAAGCCAATCCAACTTGTGGGAGGGGCTTCTGAAAGCAAGGGGTGAAATTTCTCCCGATTACCTCAGCAAATTAACAGCTAGAATGCCAAAGGTCTGCAATGCTGTAATTGCTGCAAATGGAGCATTCTTTGACGAAAGCAAAGTTTGAAGAAGAAAATTATTATTTCAAATAAAAATCATTATTTCTAACCTTGTCAATGTCTTGACTATATTTTATAGTCATTTTGCAACTCATTTGATAAATATAAGTGTCAGTTTTCATGGAAAACACAAAATTGTCTGGGTGACCCCAAACTTTTGAACGGTAGTGTATGTTTGTATGTATGTTTGCATATATGTATGTTTGCATGTATGTATGTTTGCATGAATGTATGTTGTCATGTATTTATGTATGTATGTATGTATGTTGTCATGTATGTATGTATGTATGTATATATGTGCATGTATGTATGTTTGCATGTTTTTATTTTTGCATGTATGTTTGCATGTATGTTTATATATATGTGCATGTATGTAATTATGTTTGCATGTATTTATGTTTGCATGTATATTTGTGCATGCTTGTATATATGTATGTATGTGTCTTTGCATGTTTGTTTGTATGTATGTATGTTTTCATGTGTGTGTGTATACATGTATGTATGTATGATAGTTTTCATGTATGTATGTATGTATATATGTGTGTATGTTTGCATGTATGTATATTTGCATGTATATATGTGCATGCTTGTATGTATGTATGTATGTTTGCATGTATGTTTGTTTGCATATATGTCTGTATGGCCATGTATGATACTGTCTGCTGGCGCCCTGTATCTAAGTCAACTTCGCGGCAGGCTTCTATACATGGTATAACAGTCAGTATCACACATTAAACTGAATCTAAGCCTACGACATGTTTTATTTCATTTTTTTTTTTTTACAGGTTTGGTGTTTGGACTACGTCGGTTTCGAGGAATACTTAGATGACGTTTTTTTTTTCTACAATAAAATGGTTAATGAGGGTTGTGTTGGGGGTGCTTTATTTCAATAAAATATTTTATCTATATCTTTGTCTTTTTCTTTTCAAATTTTATTACTACCACTTTAGTAATGGCCGCTGTCTGAGTGACAACATCCATTACTAAGGTGAGGCTTAGTGTTAGCCAGTGCAGAGGCTAACACTAACCACCATTATTACCCCGGTACCCACCACCACCAGGGGTGCCGGGAAGAGCCAGGTACGATCCAGTACCCGACCATCTGTTGTGATGGTCGGGCCCTGGGGTGGCCGCAGGCTGGTATTATGAGGCTGGGAAGGGCCAAAAACAGTGTACCTTCCCACCCTTGTAATGCTAGGCTGCTGCTGCTGTGTTGTATCTGGCTGGTTATAAAAGTGGGGGGGACCCCACGTCATTTTTTTTAATTATTTTTTTTTTTTGTTTTTTTGTTTTTTTAAAAGACATGGGGTTCCACCCAATTTATCATAACCAGCCACATACAACACAGTGTTATTAGCCTGGGAATGGACAAAACCAGTGGCCCTTCCCACCCATGTAATGCCAGACTGCTGCGGCCTTGTATATGGCTGGTTATTAAAAATGTGGGGGACCCGTCTATTCTTAAATTTGTTAAATAAAAAAAAAAAACGACCTGGGGGTCCCCCCCATTTTTATAACCAGCCCGATACAACACAGCAGCAGCAGCCTAGCATTACAAGGGTGGGAAGGTCCACTGTTTTAGGCCTTTCCCAGCCTAAGACAGAGAGACTGGTCTGTGGGTAGTTAGTATCCTTGCCTCTTAGGCTAGGTCTCTGCTGCTGACCATATGATTGAGCCTGTTAATTTGGCTTCAAGGGCCCATTTTTAAAGATTTATCTAAATAAACTTATTTTAATCGTTCAGCTCAGGCAGTAATATTTATGTATATATGTGCATGTATGTGTGCATGTATGTTGGCATGTATGTATATATGTGCATGTGTGTATGTATATTTGCATGTATGTATGTTTGCATGTATGTATGTTTGCATGAATGTATGTTTGTATGTATGTATGTTTGCATGTACGTATGTTTGCATGAATGTATGTTTGTATGTATGTTTGCATGTATGGATGTATGTATGTATGTTGTCATGTATGTATGTATGTATGTTGTCATGTATGTATGTATGTATATATGTGCATGTATGTTTGCATATATGTTGGCATGTATGTATATATGCGCATGATTGTATGTATATTTGCATGTATATATATGTATGTATGTTTGTATGTGTGTATGTTTGCATGTATGTATGTTTGCATGTATGTATGTTTGCATTTATGTATGTTTGTATGTATGTTTGCATGTATGTATGTTTGAATGTATGTATCTTGTCATGTATGTATGTATGTATGTATGTATGTAGTCAAGTATGTATGTATGTATGTTTATATGTGCATGTATGTTTGCATGTATGTTGGCATGTATGTATATATGTGCATGTGTGTATGTATATTTGCATGTATATATGTGCATGTATGTATGTTTGCATGTATGTATGTTTGCATGAATGTATGTTTGTATGTATGTATGTATGTATGTTGTCATATATGTATGTATGTATGTATGTATGTTGTCATGTATGTATGTATGTATGTATATATGTGCATGTATGTTTGTATGTATATTTGCATGTATATATTTGCATGTATGTATGTATGTATGTTTGCATGTGTGTATGTTTGCATGTATGTATGTTTGCATGTATGTACACTACCGTTCAAAAGTTTAGGGTCACTTAGAAATTTCCTTATTTTTGAATGAAAATCACAGTTTTTTTCAATGAAGATAACATTAAATTAATCAGAAATACACTCTATACATTGTTAATGTGCTAAATGACTATTCTAGCTGCAAACGTCTGGTTTTTAATGCAATATCTACATAGGTGTATAGAGGCCCATTTCCAGCAACCATCACTCCAGTGTTCTAATGGTACATTGTGTTTGCTAACTGTGTTAGAAGGCTAATGGATGATTAGAAAACATTTGAAAACCCTTGTGCAATTATGTTTGCACCGCTGTAAACAGTTTTGCTGTTTAGAGGAGCTATAAAACTGACCTTCCTTTGAGCTAGTTGAGAATCTGGAGCATTACATTTGTGGGTTCGATTAAACTCTCAAAATGGCTAGAAAAAGAGAGCTTTCATGTGAAACTCGAAAGTCCATTCTTGTTCTTAGAAATGAAGGCTATTCCATGCGAGAAATTGCCAAGAAACTGAAGATTTCCTACAACGGTGTGTACTACTCCCTTCAGAGGACAGAACAACCTGGCTCTAACCAGAGTAGTAAGAGAAGTGGGAGGCCCCGCTGCACAACTGAGCCACAAGACAAGTACATTAGAGTCTCTAGTTTGAGAAATAGACGCCTCACAGGTCCTCAACTGGCAGCTTCATTAAATAGTACCCGCAAAATGCCAGTGTCAATGTCTACAGTGAAGGGGCGACTCCGGGGTGCTGGCCTTCAGGGCAGAGTGGCAAAGAAAAAGCCATATCTGAGACTGGCTAATAAAAGGAAAAGATTAATATGGGCAAAAGCACACAGACATTGGACAGAGGAAGATTGGAAAAAAGTGTTATGGACAGACGAATCGAAGTTTGAGGTGTTTGGATCACACAGAAGAACATTTGTGAGACGCAGAACAACTGAAAAGATGCTGGAAGAGTGCCTGACGCCATCTGTCAAGCATGGTGGAGGTAATGTGATGGTCTGGGGTTGCTTTGGTGCTGGTAAAGTGGGAGATTTGTACAAGGTAAAAGGGATTTTGAATAAGGAAGGCTATCACTCCATTTCAACGCCATGCCATACCCTGTGGACAGCGCTTGATTGGAGCCACTTTCATCCTACAACAGGACAATGACCAAAAGCACACCTCCAAATTATGCAAGAACTATTTAGAGAAGAGGCAGGCAGCTGTTATTCTATCTGTAATGGAGTGGCCAGCGCAGTCACCAGATCTCAACCCCATAGAGCTGTTGTGGGAGCAGCTTGACCGTATGGTACGCAAGAAGTGCCCATCAAGCCAATCCAACTTGTGGGAGGGGCTTCTGAAAGCAAGGGGTGAAATTTCTCCCGATTACCTCAGCAAATTAACAGCTAGAATGCCAAAGGTCTGCAATGCTGTAATTGCTGCAAATGGAGCATTCTTTGACGAAAGCAAAGTTTGAAGAAGAAAATTATTATTTCAAATAAAAATCATTATTTCTAACCTTGTCAATGTCTTGACTATATTTTATAGTCATTTTGCAACTCATTTGATAAATATAAGTGTCAGTTTTCATGGAAAACACAAAATTGTCTGGGTGACCCCAAACTTTTGAACGGTAGTGTATGTTTGTATGTATGTTTGCATATATGTATGTTTGCATGTATGTATGTTTGCATGAATGTATGTTGTCATGTATTTATGTATGTATGTATGTATGTTGTCATGTATGTATGTATGTATGTATATATGTGCATGTATGTATGTTTGCATGTTTTATTTTTGCATGTATGTTTGCATGTATGTTTATATATATGTGCATGTATGTAATTATGTTTGCATGTATTTATGTTTGCATGTATATTTGTGCATGCTTGTATATATGTATGTATGTATCTTTGCATGTTTGTTTGTATGTATGTATGTTTTCATGTGTGTGTGTATACATGTATGTATGTATGATAGTTTTCATGTATGTATGTATGTATATATGTGTGTATGTTTGCATGTATGTATATTTGCATGTATATATGTGCATGCTTGTATGTATGTATGTATGTTTGCATGTATGTTTGTTTGCATATATGTCTGTATGGCCATGTATGATACTGTCTGCTGGCGCCCTGTATCTAAGTCAACTTCGCGGCAGGCTTCTATACATGGTATAACAGTCAGTATCACACATTAAACTGAATCTAAGCCTACGACATGTTTTATTTCATTTTTTTTTTTTTACAGGTTTGGTGTTTGGACTACGTCGGTTTCGAGGAATACTTAGATGACGTTTTTTTTTTCTACAATAAAATGGTTAATGAGGGTTGTGTTGGGGGTGCTTTATTTCAATAAAATATTTTATCTATATCTTTGTCTTTTTCTTTTCAAATTTTATTACTACCACTTTAGTAATGGCCGCTGTCTGAGTGACAACATCCATTACTAAGGTGAGGCTTAGTGTTAGCCAGTGCAGAGGCTAACACTAACCACCATTATTACCCCGGTACCCACCACCACCAGGGGTGCCGGGAAGAGCCAGGTACGATCCAGTACCCGACCATCTGTTGTGATGGTCGGGCCCTGGGGTGGCCGCAGGCTGGTATTATGAGGCTGGGAAGGGCCAAAAACAGTGTACCTTCCCACCCTTGTAATGCTAGGCTGCTGCTGCTGTGTTGTATCTGGCTGGTTATAAAAGTGGGGGGGACCCCACGTCATTTTTTTTAATTATTTTTTTTTTTGTTTTTTTGTTTTTTTAAAAGACATGGGGTTCCACCCAATTTATCATAACCAGCCACATACAACACAGTGTTATTAGCCTGGGAATGGACAAAACCAGTGGCCCTTCCCACCCATGTAATGCCAGACTGCTGCGGCCTTGTATATGGCTGGTTATTAAAAATGTGGGGGACCCGTCTATTCTTAAATTTGTTAAATAAAAAAAAAAAAACGACCTAGGGGTCCCCCCCATTTTTATAACCAGCCCGATACAACACAGCAGCAGCAGCCTAGCATTACAAGGGTGGGAAGGTCCACTGTTTTAGGCCTTTCCCAGCCTCATAATACCAGCCTACGGCCGCCCCAGTAACCGACCATCACAACAGATGGTCGGGTACTGGATCGTTCCAAGCTCTTCCCGGCACCCCTGGTGGTGGTGGGTACCGGGGTAATAATGGGTGGTTAGTGCTAGCCTCTGCACCGGCTAACACTAAGTACCGCCTTAATAATGGACGCTGTCAATCAGCCAACTGCCATTATCTAGGCACTAATAAAGTTTAAAAAAAAACACAAAGACAATTATTTTTTATTGAAATAAGAAATCCCCAACAAAACCCTCGTTAACCATTTTATTAAAATTTGAAAAAACGTAGATCTACGCAGTAGTCCAACGAATCGAAGATGTAGTCCAATCGGTACATCAAAATCTGCAACAACATAAAAAAACAGATATCAATGTGAACAATACCAATACTTCTACTCACCTACACACATATATACACGCACACACAAACAAACAACCATACACAAACACACACACATATATACACAAACACAACAAGATATACACACACACACACACACACATAAACAGACAAACACACACACATATACACAAACTCACACATATACAAACAAAAACACACATATCCAAACACACACATATACACAAACACACACACACACACACACACACAAACACAAACACATATACACAGTTATACACAAACACAACAAGATATACACAAACACACACACACATATACACACACATATACACGAACTAACACATATACACAAACACATATACAAACAAAAACACACATACCCAAACACACACATATACACAAACACACACATATACACAAATACACACATATACACAAACACATATACACAAACACACCCATATATACACAAACACACACACATAAACACACACCCATATACACACATATACACAAACACACACATATACAAAAACACACACACACAAACATCTACCCACAAACATATACACAAATACACCCATATATACACATACATATACACAAACATATACACAAACACATATACACAAACACACCCATATATACACAAACACACATAAACACACACACACATATACACAAACACACATATAAAAACAAAAACAGACAAAGACACATACCAAAACACACATATATACACAAACACACACATACACAAACACACACACACACACTGTTTCTTTTAAATGCTGCTGGGGAACCCGCTCGATCCACTATATAAGGCTGCGCTATAGTGCAGCATTTAAAAGAAACAGGATCCTGACCTGTCCATAGAGTTTAAGGCAGCACAGACTATTTCAGGAGATGAGCGTGCAGATTCAGTGCTGCTGTGAACTCTGCTCTTACCATTACGTAGCTCTCAGTCTGTTACCTCTCCTCCACTCCTGTCCTCAAGAACACCTTCACATGATTGGCAAGTCACCACGTAATGGTAAGAGCAGAGTTCACAGCAGCACAGAGTATTTCAGGAGATGAGCGTGCGGATCTTGTGCGGGGTGGTGACTTGCCAATCATGTGAAGGTGTTATTGAGGACAGGAGTGTAGGAGAGGTAACAGACTGAGAGCTACGTAATGGTAAGAGCAGAGTTCACAGCAGCACAGAATCTGCACGCTCCTCTCCTGAAATACTCTGTGCTGCTGTCAACTCTGTTCTTACCATTACGTAGCTCAGTCTGTTACCTCTCCTCCACTCCTGTCCTCAATAACACCTTCACATGATTGGCAAGTCACCACCGCGCACAAGATCCGCACGCTCATCTCCTGAAATACTCTGTGCTGCTGTGAACTCTGCTCTTACCATTACGTGGTGACTTGCCAATCATGAAGGTGTTATTGAGGACAGTAGTGGAGGAGAAGTAACAGACTGAGAGCTACGTAATGGTAAGAGCAGAGTTCACAGCAGCACTGAATCTGCACGCTCATCTCCTGAAATACTCTGTGCTGCCTTAAACTCTGTGGACAGGTAAGGATCCTGTTTCTTTTAAATGCTGCACTGTAGCGCAGCCTTATATAGTGGATCGAGCGGGTTCCCCAGCAGCATCTAAAAGAAACAGGATCCTGACCTGTCCACAGAGTTTAAGGCAGCACAGAGTATTTCAGGAGATGAGCACGGCCGGCCACAGGCAGCCGGTCGTTTTTCCGAGCCGTGCTCCCATTATGCACACAACCGTAAAAACACCCGTTATTGCGGGTCGTAATTACGACCCGCAATAACGGGCTCATAGACTTCTGTTACCCACGGGTACCTTCCCGTTTTCTCACGAGAAGGTGCCCGTGCCGTTAAAAAAATAGAACATGTTCTATTTTTCTATTTTACGGGCCGTGCTGCTATAATTATAATTACAGCACGGCTCGCAAAAGCGGCCGGCTGCCCGTGGCCGGCCGTGCCCGGCCGTGCTCGTAATTACGAGTCGTAATTACGAGCACGGCCCGTAAAATAAAAAAATAGAAAATGTTCTATCTTTTGAACGGCACGGGCACCTTCCCGTGAGAAAACAGGAAGGTACCCGTGGCTAACAGAAGTCTATGGGCCCGCTATTTCGGGTCTTAATTACGACCCGTAATAACGGGTGTTTTTACGGTCGTGTGCATGAGGCCCCGTAATGACGGGTGGCTACATGTGTGCACCCGTCTTTACGGCAGCGTTGCTAGGCGACGTCAGTAAATAGTCACTGTCCAGGGTGCTGAAAGAGTTAACTGATCGGCAGTAACTATTTCAGCACCCTGGACAGTGACTACCGATCACAATATAGAGTAACCTGTAAAAAAAAAAGACGTTCATACTTACCGGGAACTCCCTGCTTCCACCAGTCCGGTCTCCTGGCCGTTGCCTTGGTGACGCGTCCCTCTCGATATCCGGCCCGACATTCCTTGATGACGATGCAGCCCATGTGAGCGCTGCAGCCAATCACAGGCTGCAGAGGCCTCTGCAGCCAATCACTGGCTGCAGAGGCCTCTGCAGCCAATCACAGGCTGCCGCGTCAGAAAAGAAGGTCGGACTGGAGGAAGAAGAGGGACTCGTCACCAAGACAACGACCAGGTACGTATGAAATGATTTTTATTTTATTTTTAATCAGCAGCCTCTTTTCTCTATCAGTGATTGATAGAGACAAGTGGCTGCCGATTTGTATAATATTTTTGACCGGGTTCGGTAAAAACGGGTTCGGCCGAACCCGGTGAAGTTCGGATTCGCTGCAAACCGAACTTTTCCGGAAGTTCGGACCGAAACCGGGTTCGGTTGTCCCGGTTCGCTCATCTCTACTCTTACGGATCTCACTCGCAAAGGTGCTGATCTCCTCCACTGGCCTCCTGAGGCTGTCCAGGCTTTTGAGGTCCTTAAGAAGTGCTTTATCTCGGCCCCGGTGCTGGTTCAGCCCAACCAAATGGAGCCATTTATCGTGGAGGTTGACACGTCCGAGGTGGGAGTGGGGGCTGTCTTGTCCCAGGGTACCAGGTCCGTCACCCATCTCCGTCCCTGTGCCTACTTCTCCAGGAAGTTTTCGCCCACTGAGAGTAACTATGATATTGGCAATTGGCAACCACGAACTCTGGCGCCACTTCCTGGAGGGGGCTAGGCACCAGGTAACGGTCCTTACCGACCACAAGAATCTGGTATTCCTAGAATCGGCCCGGAGGCTAAACCCGAGACAAGCTCGATGGGCGTTATTTTTTACCAGATTCAACTTTTTGGTCACCTATAGGGCTGTGGCTAAAAATATTACGGCTGATGCACTGTCACGTAGCTTCATGGCCAGCCCTCCTTCGGAGGAAGATCCTGCTTGTGTTTTGCCTCCAGGTATAATCATTTCCTCTATTGATTCTGATTTAGTCTCTGAAATTGCGGCTGATCAAGGTTCAGCACCCGGGAACCTTCCTGAGAACAAGCTGTTTGTTCCCCTGCAATTCCGGCTAAGGGTACTTAGGGAAAATCATGACTCCGCACTATCTGGTCATCCAGGCATCCTGGGTACCAAGCACCTCATTGCTAGAAACTATTGGTGGCCTGGGTTGCCTAAAGACGTTAAGGCCTACGTTGCCGATTGTGAAGTTTGTGCTAGGTCCAAGACTCCCAGGTCCCGACCAGCGGGCTTACTACGTTCTTTGCCCATTCCCCAGAGACCTTGGACCCATATCTCAATGGATTTTATCACCGATTTGCCTCCATCTCAAGGCAAGTCGGTGGTGTGGGTTGTAGTAGACCGCTTCAGTAAGATGTGCCACTTTGTGCCCCTCAAGAAACTACCCAATGCTAAGACATTAGCTACCTTGTTTGTCAAACACATCCTGCGTCTCCATGGGATCCCTGTCAATATTGTTTCTGACAGAGGGGTACAATTTGTTTCATTGTTTTGGAGAGCCTTCTGTAAAAAGTTGAACATTGATCTGTCCTTCTCCTCTGCCTTCCTTCCTGAAACTAATGGCCAAACAGAGAGGACTAATCAGTCTCTAGAACAATATTTAAGGTGTTTTATCTCTGACTGTCAATATGATTGGGTCTCATTCATTCCCCTCGCCGAATTTTCCCTTAATAACCGAGTCAGTAACTCGTCAGGGGTCTCCCCCTTTTTCTGTAATTTTGTGTTTAATCCACGGTTCTCCTCTGTTTCACCTGGTAGTTCCAACAATCCCGAGGTAGAGGTCGTTCATCGGGAACTGTGCACAGTCTGGGCCCAGGTTCAGAAGAACCTAGAGGCGTCCCAGAGCATACAAAAAACTCAGGCAGATAGAAGACGTTCTGCTAACCCCTTGTTTATGGTCGGGGATCTGGTGTGGCTATCGTCAAAAAATTTGCGCCTTAAAGTCCCGTCCAAGAACTTTGCTCCCCGGTTTATAGGGCCGTACAAGGTCATTGAAGTCCTCAATCCTGTCTCCTTCCGACTGGAGTTGCCCCCATCTTTTCGAGTACACGACGTGTTTCATGCCTCCCTCGCTAAACGCTGCTTCTCACCCCTGAGAGGGTAGAATTCGAGGTGGCCAAGATTGTGGACAGCAAGATGGTCCAAGGCTCCCTCCAGTACCTAGTCCATTGGAGAGGATACGGGCCTGAGGAGAGGACTTGGGTACCCGCCCGGGATGTTCACGCTGGGGTATTGGTCAGGAGGTTCCACCTTCGTTTCCCCACTAAACCAGGTCCACTTAGAAAGGGTCCGATGGCCCCTCATAAAAGGGGGGTACTGTAAAGGATCTGCCAGGCACAGCTTCTGTGTCAACGCCCATAGGTAATCAGTCTGCACCTGCTTCTATGTCTGTGAGACTGACTCCATCTTCCACCACTCAGGATGGCATGCTTAGGAGTGGGAGAGCCTATCACAGCCTGGCCAGACGGAGCTATCTCCCGCCCTCTGTCTATTTATACCTGCCTTTCCTGTTCCTCCTTGCTTGTGATTCTTCTCTGTTGGTTTCCTGGCCCTGCTGCAGCTTCTTGAACTACTTATCCTCTGCTTGTGATTGACCTCGGCTTTTCTGACCACTCTTCTGCTCTGCGTTATTGTACCTCGCTCATCTCCTGGTTTGACTCGGCTCGTTCACCTCGCTTGTTGCTCCCGGTGTCCCGTGGGCAACTTCCCCATTTCCCTTGCTTCTTTGTACCCTTGTCTGTTTGTTTGTCGTGCACCTATTGAGTGTAGGGACCGTCGCCCAGTTGTACCCCGTCGCCTAGGTCGGGTCGTTGCAAGTAGGCAGGGACTGAGTGGCGGGTAGATTAGGGCTCACTTGTCTGTTTCCCTACCCCCATCATTACACATTCCTTAGAGGTGACCCATAAACAGGATTGCTCCCAATCTACCCTCAACGAACTGCTCAATTCTAGAGAGGAATTTAAAACTTTCCTAAATGAGGAGATAGAAGGTTTTCCTATGAACAGTCCAACAAATGTGGCAAGTCCCTAGTTAGGCTCCTTCACTCCCGAGTGTCGCATGCCCTTATATCATGTGTCAAAAATGTCGGAGGGAAGGTAATGCATGATACCATTGACATTGCTGACACATTCAGTGCATACTATCATGACATATAATATCAAAGAGCAATTTAGCAATATGGCCCCTGCTGCCTTACAAGCTAAGATCGTGTATTATGTGGAGGAAATGTCCGTTCCACGAATTTCAGAGGAAGTTCGTCCTTCCTTTGACACAGCCCTTTCAGATAATGAAGTAAAAATTTTGGCCAATCCTCCCGTCTCTATTTCACAATGATCAAGTCAAGCTCATACAGGGGAGGGAAGCTAGGGATAAAACCATTAAGGCCATCCTCCTAATAACTAGAACTAGGTCCTTAGGGCCCCCCTATGTCTCCTGACAGTTGATGCAGAAAATGTCTTTGACCGTGTACATCAAATCAAAACTGCACTTTACGTTTATTTCATTTTAGCACGTAACACTGTTTCCTCTTTAGTCCATTTGGGAGTACTTGGATTGGTCTATTGATCATAATTTGGGGTACGTTAACTTCCTCCTACCAAAATATACTTACACATAAGAAAGCAGCAGAGAAGTGTAAGTTTCACAGACCTTATTATTTCCATACCAAATAGAAGATCTAAATTTGTGATCATCATCCTTCTTCTAAGGCCTTATGCACACATCCATGCCCGTAATCACGGGCCGCGATTGCGGGCAGGGACGGCTGCAGTTTTGTGCCGTGCTCCCATACGTATGGGTATGGGAGCACAGCTCGTAAAAATGTAAAAGTAGGACATGCTCCATAATTCCCAGCACAGTTCTACAGCACGGACAACCCTTCCGTAGCAATACGTAAAGGTGGCCGTGGCCAATAGAATCGTATTGCTGTCCGCAATTACAGAGTTTTTTTTATGGTCCTGTGCATGGGGCCTTACAGTGTCATTTTGGCAATCTCATCAAGCAAAGGTTGGAGCCAAAAAGTTTCCTCCTCCTGACATTTCCATTAAAATATAGATAACCCTTTCTATTTCGTTTACACCCTACTTATATTGGCCATATCCAGAGGGTAATTTGTTATGGCCAGGTGAATTAGATAAACACTAATAAATGATGTGCCTACAGTACATACACTTCTTATATATGACTCATTAACACATACAGTATATGGGCCATTATGTATCTTCCTTATTTGCAGATGAGGAGAGAACTGAATAATGAGTATTTTATTCCAAGAAAGGAGAAATTATTCAGATGGAATTATGATAGTTTTGTGCAACTTGCAAAGATAAAAAGACGCAAGTAAAGGAAACTTTTTCTCAAAAAAAAAAATGAGCCACTGTTAATGATCTGAAACCACATAGAAGTGAGCCATTTGAATGTATTCCAGTTCCCTTTGACTTACAAAGGCATGGATTTAATAAAGATATTGGCTTTCTGACACACTCCCAGAAATAATAAACTTTAGCTAGCTTTCTTGCATTCCTTGTAATGGGCAGCGCTGAATTCTTGTTATTGCTTTAATAATGTACTGTCAGCTATAAAGTACTGGCAAAGGATTCTAGAAGTTCCTACTTAACTTACCCATACTTGTAATGTTATGATTCTGTCTTATTGCACTTTCCTTCAAATGGTTTATAGTGTGGTTACTGTTCCTCAAAGTAAATGTGGCTTTTCACTGAAACTACAGCAGCAAAATTGCACTGTACTTATATATGAACATTTAACCTTCTTATTGCTGTTTTATTTGGCCATCAAGAAATAATCATGAGAATTGGTCTGCTATTTACTTTTATGGACATCATAGATGGATTGATTTTTTGGAATGAAAACTGCATAATAATGTAGTCAGCATCAGGGGCATAGCTAAAAGCTCATGTGCCCCAATGGAAAGGTTCTTCCTGGGCCCCCCCCAAACTTCTCATGGCCGATGGCCCGCAGCTTTCAGCTGCATTGCTGGGTCTCCTAAGTGACCCAACGATGCAGCACCAGCAGCCAGGGGCGTCACTAAGGTCTTGAAATGTCAGAGGAAATAGCCCCAATACATATACCCCCCAAAAAAATGTGCGTGTTTGTATGTGTATATAAGAGGCACAGTGGCGGATTATCATATGGGTGGTTCGGGCGGCCGCCCGAACCACACATAATTTTAAAAAAAACACATTGCAGCGTGCTAGCGCCGCTAATGGGGAGGCGGGGCAGGCTGAGAGGGAATAGGGCCGCACCGTCCGCCCTGCTGCCTCTCTGAGGGGGCGGCGGCGCAACTGAAACCAGCCACCGCCACCCCCTCCTGCACTAATTGTACCTGCATCTATAGAACGCAGGTACAATTACATGCATAAGTGCTGAATGGCCAGGTACGTTCTGTGCCCGACAAATCAGCTCCTTGCAATGACGCTGATTGGCAGGGCAGAATGAGTTGTCCCGCCAATCAGCGCCTTTCAACTTGTTAAAAGGCTCTGATTGGTGGGGGAACTCATTCTGCCCTGCCAATCAACGATGGTAGCGGCGCGATGACGTTATCACACATCTTCCATTGTTGAAGGGCGCTGATTGACGGGGCATGTCATTTTGCCCTGCCAGTTAGCGCCTTTCAACGGCGCAATGGCGTCGCTCAGCCCCAGCAGACCTGTTCAGAAGAGATCAGGCATGCATTGACACAGGACAGCGCGGGAACGGGATCATGGTGAGTATATACATTTTGTTGTTTTCAACTAAAAAACGTGGGTGGCATTATCTACAGGAGGAGGGCTATATGTGCGACACAATCTACAGGGGAGTCTTTATGTGGGACACAATCTACAGTAGGACTATATGTAGGGCGCTATATGTAGAGCACCATCTACAGGGGGCTATATGTGGGGCACAATCTACAGGGGGACTATATGTAGGGCACTTTATACAGGGTGCGCTATATGTAGAACGCAATCTACAGGGGGCTATATGTGGGGCACAATGTACAGGGGAGGCTTTATGTGGGGCACAATCTAGAGGGGGACTATATGTAGGGCACTATATACAGGTTGTGCTATATGAAGAGCGCAATCTACAGGGGGCTATATGTGGGGCACAATCTGCAGGGGAGGCTTTATGTGGGACACAATCTACAGGGGGACTATATGTAGGGCAATATATAAAGGGGGAGATATATGTAGAGCGCTATCTTCAGGGGGCTACATGTAGAGCGCTACCAACAGGGGGCTATATGTGGGGCACTATCTACAGGGGGCTCTATGGGGGCACTATCTATGGGAGCACTATCTACAGGGGCCTCTATGGGGGCACTATCTACAGGGGGCACTATGTGTGTGTGTGTGGGACACAATGTATGGTGCTTTTATCAGGGACACAGTGTATGGCGTTATTATAATTAGAGGTGCAGTGTATGGTACTATTATATATAGGGACGTATTGTGGGGCACCATGTTAACTTTATCCTTGTTTATAGATGCAGAAATGTTTCAAAAGTAAGAAGCCCAAGACATTGAGCAGAAAATGCAGAAATTTGTCGTGGCTGGGAGAAGTCATAGAGGTCTGGACCGGATGGAGAAGAAAAGAGAGTGAGTCACCGGTGAGTCACTTAATATAAATGTTTATTCTGCCTCTAATCAGTACTGTAGTCACTGTATGATCTGCAGCGAGATGATGGGTGGTATGATATTTTTTTGGGGAAATAGCAACTCCCTGCATATCCTTACCATTGTTCGTGCCATGCTGGGAGCTGTAGTTTTATCCATACAAACCTATACAGCAAGGGTTGCACTAAAGTGAGCTGTATTTGTGCTGGTACTGTATATATGTATTGAGCTTTGTTCTGGCGCTGTATTTATGTACTGAGCTTGGTTCTGGGTCTGTATTTATGTACACAGCTTGGTTCTGGGGCTGTATTTATGTACTGAGCTTGGTTCTGGGGCTGCATTTATGTACTGAGCTTGGTTCTGGTGTTGTATATATGTAGTGAGCTTTGTTCTAGTGCTGTATTTATGTACTGGGGTTGGTTCTAGTGTTTTATTTCTGTGCTAAACTTGGTTCTGGCACACTGTTTCCGTAAGTCCCATAGAACTGAATGGTAGTTGCGGAAACAGCGTAGATCGCATGCTACGCTGCTTCCGTAACTGCCATTCACTACTATGGACCAAAGTCCATGGTCAGGAAGTGGCCTAGAGGCAGCGATAGTAGATAGAGGTAGAACAGGGTTTAGGGGGCCAGATTTTAGAGATAGATGCGAGTCCCACCTCTGGGAACTGCACCTATCTGACAGGATCCACAGGATATGCCATAAATGTAGTGATGGTTGGGCACTGGCATGGCCGCAGGCTGGTATTATTAGACTGGGAAAGCCCAAAAACAGTGGCCCTTCCCACCTTGGTAATGCCAACCTGCTGTTGCTATATTGTATCTCACTGGTTAAAAAAATGGGGGAACCCCACATCGTTCTTTCCAACTATTTGTTTTTTTTTTAAAAATGATGTGGGGTCCCCCCTATTTTTCATAACCAACCAAATACAACGCAGCAGCAGCCTAGCATTACCATGGTGGGAAGGGCCACTGTGTTTGGCCTTTGCCTGCCTGTAATACCAGCCTGCGGCCGCCCCAGTGCCCGACCATCACTACAGATGGTCGGGTACTGGATCGCACCCGGCTCTTCCCGGCACCACTGCTGGTGGTGGGTACCGGGGTAATAATGGAGGTTACTGTTAGCCTCTGCACCGGATAACACTAAGCCCCGCCTTAGTAATGGATGCTGCCAAAGTCGACTGCGCTATTGGTTGCGTCAAGAACAATGGAACCCTGTCACAATGGTGACAAACGGAAACCTTTAGCAACGTTTCCGTCACCATGGAGATCAATGGTGTGGGAAACAGAAGCTGAGGTTTCAGTTTGCCGTTCCATTGAGGGATTACCCGACAGAAGCCTCCCCAGCAATGGAAAGGCAACGCTGATGTGAACACAGCCTAACGCATATGGAAGGTTTAGATACAGGGCCCAAGTGCATGTGTGATAGTGTTTGTTGGACCCTGTATCTAAGCCTAAGGTAAGCTTAGATACAGGATCCAGGAGACAGTAATCTTATACAGTATAAGGCCTCATTTACACGAGCATGTGCGTTTTGCGCGCGCAAAAAACACAGCGTTTTGCGTGCGCAACAGGCACTTGACAGCTCCGTGTGTCATCCGTGTATGATGCGGGACTGCGTGATTTTCGCGCAGCCGCCATCATAGAGATGAGGCTAGTCGACGTCAGTCACTGTCCATGGTGCTGAAAGAGTTAACTGATCGGCAGTAACTCTTTCAGCACCCTCGACAGCGCATTCCGATCACCATATCGAGTAACCTGTTTAAAAAAAAAGAGGTTCGTACTTACCGAGAACTTCCCGGCCGTTGCCTTGGTGACGAGTCCTTGGTGACGCGTCCTTGGTGACGCGTCCTTTGTGACGCGCCTCTCTTGACATCTGGTCCCACCTCCCTGGATGACGCAGCAGTCCATGTGACCGCTGCAGCCTGTTCTTGGCTTGTGATTGGCTGCAGCGGTCACTTGGACTGAATTGTCATCCCGGGAGGTCAGACTGGAGGAAGAAGCCGGGAGTTATCGGTAAGTCAGAACTTTTTTTTTTTTTACACGTTCACGTATATTGGAATCGGAAGTCACTGTCCAGGGTGCTGAACCAGTTTAACTCTTTCAGCACCCTGCACAGTGACTGTCTCCTGCCGGGTTCGGTCAAAACGATTTCCGCCGAACCCGGTAAAGTTCGGTTCGCTCATGTCTAAGACACTCCGTTCGGATGTTTGTAAACAGAAAAGCACGTGGTGCTTTTCTGTTTACATTCAGTTTGACAGCTCTTGCGCGAATCACGCAGTTCGCACGGAAGTGCTTCCGTGCGGAATGCGTGGTTTTCACGCACCCATTGACTTCAATGGGTGCGTGATGCATGAAAAACGCACGATTATAGAACATGTCGTGAGTTTTACGCAACGCACTCGCGCTGCGCAAAATTCACGCATCGTCTGCACTGCCCCATAGACTAATATAGGTGCGTACGACACGCGTGAAAAGCACGCGCGTCGCACGCGCGTATATTACGCTCGTGTAAATGAGGGTTAAGATTACTGTCTGCTGGGGCCCTATATCTAAGCCTACCACATGGTAGGCTTAAAAGGGGTTGTCCAGTCCCTAAACATTGATGGCCTATTCTTAGGGTAGGCCATCAATAGCTGATGGGTCGGGGGTCTCAATCAGCTATTTTGAAGGGGGTGCAGCGCTCTTACAAGCACTGCTTTCCCTTCATATTCCTTACTTGCTCACACTGTAAATCACTGTCACGTCCGTGTCGGTGATTCAGTGTGAGAAAGTGACCGGAATGAAGGGGGAAGTAGCGCTCGTACGAGCGCTGCACTCCCTTCAAAACAGCTGATTGGCAGGGACCCGGGAGTCGGACCCCGACCCATCATCTCCAGCAAACAGTGGTATTAAACTTACCCTCCTCTTCGGCCGCAGCAGAGGTCCTGACTCCATCCAGGGTCGAGATGTTGTGCACGGCGCATAGCATTGTGACATCATGCGCTGCGCACAGCACTGTGACTTCAGGAGCGCCGCTGTGCTCCGGAAGGAGGAATGTAAGTACTGTCAGTTACTATAGCAACGGGGGCCTGTGTAGTTTATTACATAGGCCCCGGTTACTATAGTAACGTTTCATTGATGTGGTGCGGGGGGCCGCGGGCCTCCCTGGCTTCGGGTACCCGGTCACAATAGCGACCGCTTCGAACCCTATAGTTACGCCACTGGTCAGCATACTGTATGAGATCAACCGCCAATCCAATAGCAGCAAAAAGGGGGAAACTATTCCTGTATTTTTTACATTGAATCCAATACTGTACCAATATTCCCTCTAAGCAAAACAATGCAGGAAGGGCAGAATTAAAAGAGGACCTGTCAGCTCCCATTACATGTCTGCTTTATTAGATACTTGTATTCACTATAAAATAACAATTCTGGGACATCTTTTCTTAGAATTCTGCGTTGTGCCATTCCTCTGTTATTGAAATATATGAATAAATTCACAACTGAGTTTTATGATTCAACTTCGTCATTAGCATGTATCCATACACTGTTAGCAGTGATTAGACAGTATTAGAGTGTGTAAAGACACGCTCCTTAAACACTACATTTTTTCATATATTTCCAGGAGGAATAATAGAGGAACAGAGCAACACAGAGCAGAGTTCAAACATGTCAGGAGAGCTGACAGGTCATCTAAACGTGGTAAAAGTAATAATTTAGGAAGGCTTTGAGCAAGATTAAGACTTTCCATAATGTATTGTCCGGCTCACAAAAGGCTCTACATTGCCTCTTCCATCCTTGTAGCCGTTACAAACAGCCATTTTCACAGTAATACTTTTTAACAATGTCGGCCTAAAAAGAGTGGACAGTCACAGTCTCATAATAATCACCATATTGTGACCACTACATTTGTTACTTGGGTTAGTCCAGTGTTTACAATTTTTCATGTTTTTGGATAGATATATTTTTCTATGTGAATTTATAATTATATATTGTATTTATTTGACTCCAATCATGTATTGTTTATTATGGTATATTTCTCTCACTGGCCAGTGACTCTCTAGGGGTTCCATCAGAATCATGTATGCATTTTCTGTATTATTTTGGACATTTAGTTCATATTTTTTAATATGAATTTCTATAATAAGTAATATATATTATATTTTTTTACAAAGCTTGTGTCAGCTTGAGTGCTTGGCTTTATTGTCCAATACACTGATTAGTGCTTTTTGCTCTATAATCTAACTTATCAGAGGTCAAAGTTGGAAAAATGTTAATGTTAAAAAAAAAGCATGCAAAAATGTATAGTCTTGAATTTTTACTTAAAATCTAGAAGATATGTAGAAGAAAAATTATAGAGACCTATTTCAAGGATTAAGAAAAAATTGGAATTCATCGAATGACAAGCAAATATGAGAAGAATATGATGATCTTGCTGAAAATATTATACTATTTTAGATGTCTGCCTGTTAGACTCAAAAGTAAAAATATAAAGTTGTTGCAATAGCATACTTTTAAGTTTATTTGGAATAACAAGTAATGTTTTAGGCTCTCGGTACCAAATTTATTGCACTACTGTAAAGATCCTCAAATTTAGGGTCATGCTATTTTTAGTAAATGGAACGGTCAATATGATCAGTAATTATATTAAAAAAATGCTGAATTCCTCAGAGGGAATATTTTAGACTATTACAAATAACCGATTTAATAAAGAAATATAATTTAATAAGGAATTATAATAAAACTTTTAGGAAGAAAATTTTTGTAGCTGACCCAACCAGAAAGGTTTTGTTAAGGTCTAATCCCTATGAGACCGACAGAAATAACCGACTAGACTGCACAATTCACCTGAAGCACCCACGACTTTGGTTAGGGTCGAGGAACTTGGCTAGCCCAGGGCTTCAGTGCCTCTAGCTAGTCGATAGTGATTGATTCCCTGGATAACGTCAGTGGAATGGGAACCAGAAAAATGATTGGGTGGTTGAAGATACAGTAACTAAAGGTATCGGCCAGCTCCGGGGAAGAAAATTAGGACTTTCAGTAAAAGGAATCAGCAACATTGATGTAGCAAAGTGGGGAACGTGGCATAGTTACGGAGTTCAGGAAGGTAGACAGGCAATCAAAGGAATGGAAATAGTGATGTAGCAGATTTGGGTGCGTGCTACGGATAATAAAATAGGTAACAACATAGGGCAGATACTAGCAAAACAATGTAGGTAAGAACTCTTACTGGCACTAAAGCTTTAAATAATGCACCTAGCACTCAGACTGGTAGGATGGTTGTGTGCTCTGCGCATGTTCCGCCCAAAATTTGCAATGCGGCTGTGGCTGACAGGGAGAGGCGGCACTGGATCACGGCAAGATAAGCATGTCACAGGTTTAATATCTTTTATTTATTCAGAAAATAATAGACCCCCAGAAAGAAAAATGTGTTACATAGTTAAGTGTGATAGATAGATAGATTAGACAATAAATAAATAAATAAATAAATAAATAAATAAAAAATTGGGCTGTCTATGTAGAGGTAATAAACAAAAGTAATTATTAGAGAATACTATAAAAAATACAGCACAGAGCCTATTTGACACCAGTTAGACCAAACAAAATTTGCCCTTATTTGGATACAAGGTGTTTTAAAGGATGTGGTGGGGGGGGGGGCTTATTGAATTATATGTGATGGAACTGAAAAATTGTAAAAAAAATTTGGGGAAGAAATAAGGGACTTAACATAAAGTTAAGGGATTTAAATGTTTTATCCCATAAACAACATTTATCATCTAACCACATGAGGGTAGGATATTTAATCTCTCTTGTCCCGAACATGAGGCCATGAGAGAGTATATCCAGGAATGCCTGGCCAAGGGTTACATTCGCCCCTCTCCTTCTCCGGTAGGTGCTGGCTTCTTCTTCGTAGGGAAGAAGGATGGTGGTCTTAGGCCATGCATTGACTACCAAAACTTGAATAAGGTCACTGTACGGAACCAGTAACCCCTTCCTTTGATTCCTGATCTCTTCAATCAGGTTCAGGGGACCCAATGGTTCTCTAAGTTTGATTTACGGGGGGCTTATAAACTTATCCGCATCAAAGAGGGGGATGAGTGGAAGACTGCGTTTAACACGCCCTAAGGTCATTTAGAATACCTCGTTATGCCCTTTGGGTTATGTAATGCTCCCGCGGTCTTCCAGAATTTTCTAAATGAGATTTTAAGAGACTACCTGGGGGTATTTCTTGTAGTGTACCTTGATGACATACTTGTGTTTTCCAAGGACTTGTCCTCTCACATTGAGCATGTCAGGAAGGTGCTCCAGGCCCTTCGGGAAAACAAACTGTTTGCTAAAACCGAAAAATGTGTGTTTGGGGTGCAGGAGATACCATTTTTGGGTCAAATCCTCACTCCTCATGAATTCCGCATGGACCCTGCCAAGGTTCAGGCTGTGGCTGAATGGGTCCAACCTGCCTCCCTAAAGGCGTTACAGTGCTACCTTGGGTTTGCTAATTATTACAGGAGATTTATTGCTAACTTCTCGGTCATCGCTAAGCCTCTTACGGATCTTACTCGCAAAGGTGCTGATCTCCTCCACTGGCCTCCGGAGGCGGTCCAGGCTTTTGAGGTCCTTAAGAAGTGCTTTATCTCGGCCCCAGTGCTGATTCAGCCTAACCAAATGGAGCCATTCATCGTGGAGGTTGACGCCTCCAAGGTGGGAGTGGGTGCTGTCTTGTCCCAGGATACCAGGTCCCTCACCCATCTCCGTCCCTGTGCCTACTTCTCCAGGAAGCTCTCGCCCACTGAGAGTAACTATGATATTGGCAACTGCGAACTCTTAGCCATTAAATGGGCATTTGAAGAGTGGTGCCACTTCCTGGAGGGGGCTAGGCACCAGGTAACGGTCCTTACCGACCACAAGAATCTGGTTTTCCTAGAATCTGCAGGGAGGCTTAACTCGAGACAAGCTCGATGGGCGTTATTTTTTACTAGATTCAACTTTTTGGTCACCTATAGGGCTGGGTCTAAAAATATTAAGGCTGATGCACTGTCGCGTAGCTTCATGGCCAGGCCTCCTTCGGAGGAAGATCCTGCTTGTGTTTTGCCCCCAGGTATAATTATTTCCTCTGTTGATTCTGACCTAGTCTCCGAAATTGTGGCTGATCAAGGTTCAGCTCCCAGGAACCTTCCTGAGAACAAGCTGTTTGTTCCCCTGCAATTCCGGCTAAGGGTACTCAGGGAAAATCATGACTCTGCACTATCTGGCCATCCAGGCATCCTGGGTACCAAGCATCTCATTGCCAGAAACTATTGGTGGCCTGGGTTGCTTAGAGACGTTAAGGCCTTGTAAAATTTGTGCTAGGTCCAAGACTCCCAGGTCCCGACCAGCAGGCTTACTATGTTCTTTGCCCATTCCTCAGACACCTTGGACCCATATCTCCATGGATTTTATCACCGATTTGCCTCCATCTCAAGGCAAGTCTGTGGTGTGGGTTGTAGTAGACCACTTCAGTAAGATGTCCCATTTTGTGCCCCTCAAAAAACTCTCCAATGCTAAGACGTTAGCTACCTTGTTTGTCAAACACATCCTGCGTCTCCATGGGGTTCCTGTCAATATTGTTTCTAAAAGAGGGGTACAATTTGTTTCATTGTTTTGGAGAGCCTTCTATAAAAAGTTGAAGATTGATCTCTCCTTCTCCTCAGCCTTCCATCCTGAAACTAATGGCCAAACGGAGAGGACTAATCAGTCTCTAGAACAATATTTAAGGTGTTTTATCTCTGACTGTCAATATGATTGGGTCTCCTTCATTTCCCTCGCCGAATTTTCCCTTAATAACCGGGTCAATAACTCGTCAGGGGTCTCCCCCTTTTTCTGTAATTTTGGGTTTAATCGACGGTTCTCCTCCCTTTCACCTGGTGGTTCCAACAATCCTGAGGTAGATGTCATTCATCGGGAACTGTGCACAGTCTGGGCCCAGGTTCAGAAGAACCTAGAGGCGTCCCAGAGCATACAAAAGACTCAGGCAGATAGAAGACGTTCTGCTAACCCCTTGTTTGCGGTCGGGGATCTGGTGTGGCTGTCTTCAAAAAATTTGCGCCTTAAAGTCCCGTCCAAAAAGTTTGCTCCCCGGTATATAGAGCCGTACAAGGTCATTGAAGTCCTTAACCCTGTCTCCTTCTGACTGGAGTTACCCCCGTCTTTTTGTATACACGACGTGTTTCATGCCTCCCTCCTTAAACGCTGCTCCCAGTCCTTGGCTCCCTCGAGGAAACCTCCGGTCCCTGTTCTCACCCCTGAAGGGGTAGAATTCGAGGTGGCCAAGATTGTGGACAGCAGGATGGTCCAAGGCTCTCTCCAGTACCTGGTCCATTGGAGAGGATACGGGCCTGAGGAGAGGACTTGGGTACCCGCCCGGGATGTTCACGCTGCAGTATTGCTCAGGAGGTTCCATCTTCGGTTCTCCAATAAGCCAGGTCCACCTAGAAAGGGTCCAGTGGCCCCTCATAAAAGGGGGGTACTGTAAAGGATCTGCCAGACACAGCTTCTGTGTCGACGCCCGTGGTTAGTCAGTCTGCACCTGCTCCTAAGTCTGATCGAGTGACCCCCTCCTTCTACCAATCTGGCTGGGAGGCTGAGGAGTGGGAGAGCCTATCACAGCCTGGCCAGACGGAGCTAGCTCCCGCCCTCTGTCTATTTATACCTTCACTTCCTGCTCCTCCTTTGCCTGTGATTCTCCTGTTTCCTGGCTCTGCTTCATATTGACCTTGGCTTACTGACTTCTCTCCTGCTCTGCGTTTGGTACCTCGTACACTCCTGGTTTGACTCGGCTCGTTCACTACTCTTGTTGCTCACGGTGTTGCCGTGGGCAACTGCCCCATTTCCCTTAGCTTCTGTGTACCCTTGTCTGCTTGTCTGTCGTGCAATTATTGAGCGTAGGGACCGTCGCCCAGTTGTACGCGGTCGCCTAGGACGGGCCGTTGCAAGTAGGCAGGGACTGAGTGGCGGGTAGATTAGTGCTTACCTGTCTGTCTCCCTTCCCCGTCATTACAGTGTGTGTGGCTATTTCTACTGGGACAATGTGTATGTGGCACATTTCACAGGGGGTACAGTGTTTGCTGCGCTTTATACAAGGGACACAGTAGTTTTTGGCACTTTCCACAGTAAGCACAGTGTATATGGCACTTTCTCTAGGGGGCACAGTGTGTGTGTGGCCCTGTCTAAAGAGGCACAGTAGGTGTAACACTTTCTACAGTTGCACAGTGTGGCACTTTCTACAAAAAGCATAATGTTTGTGCCAATTTATACAGGGGGCGTGTGCGTGTGTGTGTGTGTGTGTGTGTGTGTGTGTGTGTGTGTGTGTGTGTGTGCATCAGTGTGTTTTGTTCAACTTTCTAAATACTTATTTTAAAAAATAATTTTTACTTTTTGAGATACAGCTGCTTTGTGTACTCTATACAGAGCAGCTGTATCTTGCTCTGAGACTTGAATCCGTCAGTCCCATTATTAACTCAAATGTGATTGGTAACAGCTCGATTCTGCGTGGTCCCGCTGTCACTGAATCCCTTAGTGCCGCTGACCGGACGGATACAGGTTTCAGCACTAGATACAGCTGCTCTGTATACAGTATTTAAAGCCAACTGCACTTTTGGGATAAAAAAATATATATCTTTTTTTTTGTTCTATGTCCCATAGACCATAATGGAGACTGGGGCACACATGTGTGGAAAGCTAAATGATCCTCCCATCTCATCTGCTCACTGCTCTAATGGGTACAATGGGGTACATGTTTTTTTGATCGGTGGGGTTCTAAGCAGTTAAAGTCCAAGATGCTTTTAGTATAACATTATATTGTACTGTCCTTTGTACTATTTGTATCTCATTTACCACACAACCAGATACATGAATATGTTACTTTTCACTTATTTCCATCACTAGTTGGTTGTTTTATTTTGTAAGTATGACACTGTGTAAAAGTGGCACAATGGGGTGGCACTATGTTCAGGGGCACAGTGTGTGTGGCACTATCTTTAGGGGGCACAGTGTGTGTGGCAATTTCTACAGGGACAATGTATATGTGGCACATTTCACAGGGGGTACACTGTTCGCTGCACTTTCTACAAGAGACACAGTAGTGGCACTTTTCACGGGGAGCACAGTGTATATGGCACTTTCTCTAGGAGGCACGTGTGTGTGTGTGTGTCCGTGTGTGTGTGTGTGTGTGTGTGTGTGTGTGTGTGTGGTCCTGTCTACAGAGTCACAGTAGATGTAACAGTTTCTACAGTTGCACAGTGTGGCACATTCTACAGAAAGTATAATGTGTGTGGCACATTCTACAGGGGGCACAATGTGTGCGTGCGTGTGTGTGTGTGTGCGTGAGTGCGTGTGACACTTTGTACAGGGAACACAGAGTCTGTAACACTACCTTTAGTAGAAAGCTAGTTTTTATTTTTACTGGGGGCACAGTATATATGGCACTTTTTACAGGATGCACAGTAATGTTGGCACTTTATACACGGGACATAGTATGTGAGGCACTTTCTCCAGGGGGCACTGTGTGGCACTTTTTAGAGGCAACACAGTATGTGTGGCACTTTTTACAGAGGACACAGATTGTGACACTTTCTGAAGGAGGCACAGTGTGGGTGGTACTTTCTAAAGAGAAACAATGTGTGTGTGACACTTTCTACAGGGGGCACAGTTTCTATGGCACTATCTTCAGGAAGCAGAGTCTATACGGCACTATCTTCAGAGCAGTGTGTAACACTTTTAACAGGAGGTACAGTATGTTTGGTCCTTTCCATAGGAAACACAGTGTGTGTGGCATTTTGTACAATGTCACAGTATGTGTGGTACTTTGTACAGGGTGCATAGTATGTGTGGCACTTTTTTTTAGAGGAGGCACAGTATGTGTGCCACTTTCTACAGAGGACACAGTTTGTGATACTTTCTAAAGAGAATAAAGTGTGGGTGGCACTTTTTTACAGGGGCACAATGTGTGTGTGACACTTTCCACAAGGGGCACAGTGTCTGTGGCAGTATCTTCAGGGAGCACAGTGTGTGTGGCGCTATCTTCAGGAGGCACAGTGTGTGTGACCATTTCTACTGTGGATCACAATATCATTGGCATGTTCTTCAGTAGGCACAGTATCTATGAGGCACGATCTTCAGGTGGCACAGTGTGTAACACATTTTTCAGGGGTAGAGTAGGTTTGACACTTTCTAAAGGAGGCACAGTGAGTTTGTCACTTCTATAGTTGGTACAATGTGTGCAGAATTTTCTACAGAGGCACAGTGAGTGTGTCACTATCTCTAAGGAGCACTGTGTGGCACCTTTTTTTTACAGGGCGCACAGTATGTGTGTGTGTGACACTTTCCACAGGGGGCACAGTGCCTGTGGCAGTATCTTCAGGGAGCAGAGTGTGTGACCATTTCTACTGGGAGTCACAGTATCTATGGCACGTTCTACAGGGAGCACAGTGTCACAGTGCATGTGTGGCACTATCTTCAGGGGGCAAAATGTGTAACAGTTTTTACGGAGGTTACAGTATGTTTGCCACTTTCTACAGGGGCCTTCAACAGTCGGTACAGTGTGTGTGGCATTTTCTACAGGCGCACAGTGAGTGTGGCACTTTCTACAGGGGGCATAGTATGTGTGGCACTTTTTCCAGTGGGCACAGTATATGTGACACTGTCTACAGAGTGCACAGTATGTTTGACATTATCTACAGGGGCACAGTGTGTGATTTAGTTTCTACAGGGGGCACAGTACTTGTGGCAGCACAGGGTTGGGCATTTTCTATGGAACATTCTTAAGGTGGCACAGTGTGTGAGACACTTTCTATAGGGAAACTGTGTGGAACTTTCTACAGGGGGCACAGTGTGTGGCACTTTCTTCCAGGGTACAGTATGTTTGGCACTTCCTAGAGGGAGCACATTATGTTTGATGTTTTCTACAGGTAGCACAGTATGTGTGCTACTTTCTACAGAGGGCATAGCATGTGCGTCACTTTCTATAGGGGGCACAGTATGTGTGGCACTTTTTACAAGGGGCACAGTATGTGTGGCACTTTTTACAAGGGGCAGAGTATTTTTGGCACTTTCAAAGGAGGCACAGTATATACTTTCTGCAGGGGGCACAGTATGTGAGGTTGTTTCTACAGGGGCACAGAATGTGTGGCACTTTCTACTGAAGCACAGTGTGTGTTACATGTTCTACAGTGGGCAGAGTATGGGTGGCACAATTTTCAGGGGGCACAATGTGTGTGTGGCATTTTCTACTGGGACACTCAGCATGTTGCATATACTACATTTGGCACAGTGTTCACGGCACTAGATGTAAAAGGTATAGTATGTGTGTCACTTTCTACATGGACACAGTATGTGTGGTGCTTTCTACAGCATGTTTGACATTTTCTACAGGGAGAATAGAACGTGTGCTACATTTTTCAGAGGGCACTGTATGTGTGGCACTCTCTATATGGTGCACAGTAGGTGTTGCACATTTTGCAGGGGGCACAGTATGTGTTGCACTTTCTAAAGGAGGCACAGTATGTGTATTATTGTCTACAGGGGGCAAAGTGGCACAGTAGGTCTGGTATTTCTACTATATGTGGTAGTTTCTACAGAAGGCACAGTGTGTATGGCACTTTCTACACTGGGAGAGTGTGTATGATAATTTCAACTGGAGTTCTGTGTATGTGGCACATTCTACGGGGGCAGCATGTGTGACACTTTTACAGGAGCACAGTATGTTTGCCACTTTCTACAGGGGGGCAAAGAATGTGTGGCATTTTTTTACTGGGGTACAGTATATTTGGCACTTTCTACAGGGGGCATATTATATGTGGCACTTCTCAAGGGGGCACGGTATGTGTAGCACTCTTCCCTAAGGATACATTATGTGTGACACTATGTGCAGGATAAACAATATGTCTGGTACTTTCCACAGGAGGTGCAGAGTGTGAAACACTTTCTACGGCGGGCACAGAAAGTGTGGCCTTTCCTACAAGGGGCACTGTGTGTGGCACTTTCTCCAGGGGTAACTGCATGGTGCTTTCTACAGGGGAGTACAGCATCTGTGTCACTTTAAAGGGCAGAGTGTGTGACAATTTCTAAAGAGGGCACAGTCTGGGTGGCACTTTTAACATTGTAGACAATGTGTGTAACACTTACTGCTGGGGGCACAGCCTGTTTGTGACATTTTCTACAGGGGGAAGAGTGTGTGGCACTATCTAAAGGGGGCGCATTATGTGGCACTATCTTAAGGGGGCACAGTATGTGTGAAAAACTCTACTCGGCGCTATGTATGTTGCACGTTTTACAGGAGGCATAGTGTGTGTGGCACTATCTTCAGAGGGCATAGTGTGTTGCATTTCTACAGGGGCACAGTGAGTTTGCCAATTTCTGAAGGGGACACAGAATGTGTTGCACTTTCCACAGGGGGTACATTATATATGACACTATCTACAGGGGACAGAGTGTGTGTGTGTGTGTGTGTGTGTGTGTGTGTGTGTGTGTGTGTGTGTGTGTGTGTGTGTGTGTGTGTGTGTGTCACTATATTCAAGGGGGACAGTGTATTGTGCAGTGTATGTTTGGCAATTTCTACTGTGGCACTGTGTATGTGGCACATTTTACAGAGAGCACAGTATGCCGGTGCTTTCTACAGGGGGACCTAGTTTGAGTAGCACTTTCTACAAGGGGCACAGTATGTGTGGCACTTTTTACAGGGGGCACAGTATGGGTGACATTATTTGCAGGGGGCACAGTGTGTGACACTTTTTACAGTGCGCACAGTATGTGTGGTGGTTTCTACAGGGTACTTCCAATATGGGGCACAATGTGCATGACACTTACTACAGGGGACACAGTTTGTATATGGCACTCTCTACTGGGGGCAGAGTGTGTGTATGTGTGAGCACTATTTACAGGGGGCATAGTGCGTGGCACTATCTTCAGGGGGCACAGTGTGTAGTACTTTCTACAGGGGACACCATATATATAGAACTCCCTACTGGGTTCACATTATATATGACAGTATCTACGGGGCAGAGCATGTGTGCACTTCCCACAGGGTGTGCAGTGTGTGTGGCACTTTCTTTGGGGGCACATAGTGTGTGGCACATTCCACAGGGGCAGAGTAGGAGTGGCACTTTCTACAGGGGGCACTGTGTGTGATACTTTCTAAAGGTAATAAAAATAAGAGTAGTGGGCACACAAACTGATATTGAAAGAGTACCAGTCAACATGTGCAATAAACATGTAAAAGATTTGTAAAGCAAGGACACACATATAGCAGACTTCACATGTAAATATGAATGAAATCACTTTATTGGAATAAAGTGATTTTGTAAAATCAATTAAATAAATTGTATACTTTCTACGGGTAGCACAATGTTTGGCTGCACTTTCTATCGGGGGGGGGGGGGGGGGCACAATATGTGCCTGTGATACTATCTGTAGGGAGCACAGTGCTTGGCATGTTTTACAGGGGGGGCAGAGGTTGTGTGACACTTTCTACCGAGGGCACTTTCTGTGGCACACTTTCTACATGGGGCACAGTGTGTGTGACACATTCTACATGGGGCACAGTGTTAGTGGCACTTCCTACAGGGGACACAGTGTGTGTTGTAATTTCTACAGTGATGAAAATGTGTGTAACAAGTTCTCCAAAAAGGCACTGTATTTGTGGGACTTTTTACAGGAACCACAGTGTCTGTGGCTTGATCTACAGGGGGCACTGTATGTGTGGCACTTTCTACAGGGGGCGCAGTGTAGGTGACACTTTCTACATAGGCCTCTTTGTGGCACTTTCTACAAGGGGTGACACAAATATGTGACACAATTGTATTTGGAGCACAGTCTATGGGGAATTTGTTTAAGTATAGGTGTTGCGGATGTGCTGCTAAAGTGAAAAGCCAACAACATCTGGATGATAAACTCTTCATAGGCGAGGTGTAGCTGGAAGAAGTCATTATAGAAGTCTGGGCTGAATGGAGGGAAAAAGAGGTAAAAGAACTGCTCCATTCAGAGAAAACGCTCTGCCTCTGACTGTAGTCATTAGTATAATCTCAAGCAGGATAATGAGTGGTACCAATTTTCCTTTTTTTTGTAAAGAAAATACTTCCAGCATAACCTTACCAGTTTTTCAGGTCGTATTGGGAGCTGCAGTGTTACATGGTACAAAATTGTGTAGAAGGGGTTAACCTAACTTTAAAAATGCTCTCTTTGCTATCCTTGTCTCTGAAGGTGTGCATAAGTACTGAGTTTGGTTCTGGTGCTATAATTATGTACAGAACCTGGTTCTGGTACTGTACTGTATATATATGTACTGAGCTACTCCGTAAAAAAGATGCCTCTTCCTCCTGCAGCTACAGATGTAGCAATTTTTATCTTGACTTTTAACACATTAAATACACAGTGTCAAGAAACTTCAACTTGATATTTTCAATGGCTTTTCAATGGCTTTTGTTGTGTGATATCTCGCTGCAGCAAGTTATGAGTCAAGATAAACTCGGCTACACAGGGCCGCCATCAGGGGGGTATTAGGGGTACTGGTGTGAGGGGCCCGGCCAAACCTAATTGAAAGGGGGGCCCGGCAACTGCTGCGACATTCTTTTGGTAGGAAAAAACGGGCCCCTGCAATGGGGCCCGTTTTTTTCACCAAAAGAATGTCGTGAGCTGCTGCTGCGGGCCCCCTCCCCTCCCCTCCCCTCGTCATGGGGGGCCGTCAAACCGTCCGCCCGCGCGTGCGCGACTGATCGCGCGCACAAGGAAACACCCGCGATCGCCCGCGCGCGCAGCCGCGGACACACATGGACAAAACTTACCTGGAGCCTGGCTGGAGGTGAGGAGTGGATGTCTGGACCGAAGACCTCGCCTGGAAGACATCGCCGGAAGAGGACTGGAGTGGGAGCAGCTCTTCTGACACAGTGAGTAAATTATCTCAAAGTGCTGTTTATGTATGGCCCTGTTCACACAGTATTTTGCAGGCAAAAAAAAATCTGCCTCAAAATTCCTTAAAGAATTTTGAGGCAGATTTTGACCTGCCCACACTATCTTGCCGCGTTTTTTGCCCGCGGCGTTTGAGGACAGCAGACAAAAAACGCAGCGAAAAATGAATTTTCTACCTCCCATTGATTTCGATGGCAGGTCAGAGGCAGAACCGCGGCAAGAAAGGACGTGCTGCTTTTTCTTTTTTCCGCGACTGGCTCCCATTGATTTCAGATTAAATCAATGGGAGGCGGTTTTGGAAGTTTTTTGGTGCTGATTCTGACGCAGTGTCCGAGTCAATATCAAGGCCCAAAAACTCTGTGAACTGGGCCTTATTGTTAGGGCTTATTCAGACGAACGTGTAATACGTCCGTGCAACGCGCGTGATTTTTACGCGCCTCACACGGACCTGTGTTAGACTATGGGGCCGTGCGGACTGTCAGTGATTTTCACGCAGCGTGTGTCCGTGTGTCCGCTGCGTAAAACTCACGACATGTCCTATATTTGTGCATTGTTCGCGCATCACGCACCCATTGAAGTCAATGGGTGGGTGAAAATCACGCCCAGCACTTCCGCAGCCGTATAAACTATGAATGAAAACAGAAAAGCACCACGTGCTACAAACTCACGCAGCCGCGCATCATACGCTGCTGCCACACGGAGCTGTTATGGACCTTTTGCATGCGCAAAATGCCACGTTTTTTGCGCGTGCAAAAAGTACACGCTCGTGTAAATCCGGCCTTAGGGTAGGAACACACTAGGCATGAACACTGCGGATTTTATGCAACACATTTTATTGTGGACAATCCGCAGCGTATTACAGTCGAAGCAGAGTGGGTGAGATTTGAACAAATCTCATCCACACGCTGCAAAAAAAATGGACCTGCAGTGTGGCTGTTGGCTTTTTAAGCCGCAGCATGTCCATGTATTCTGTGGGATCGCCGCTCCTCTGTTGCGGAAATGCTGCGGTTCTGCCGCAAAAATCACAAAATGAGAAAAAAAAAAAAGGTACTTTTTTAAATTTATAAAAAAGTTTATACTTACCCCGGCCGTAGTTCTGGTGACGCGATCCTCTATTCTTAGCGCAGAATGTGACTGCTGCAGCTGTCACATGGTCTACAGCGTCATCCCCGGAGGCGGGGCTACGTTCAGAAGAGAGAGATGCGTCACCAGGACTACGGCCGGGGAAAGTCTAAACTTTTTTTTCCCTGCAGGATTCCCGCAGCGGACACGCCTCACCAAACCTGCGCCACTATTTGGTGCGGTTTTGCGAGCAGAATTCCCTGCGGCTACCGGGGCGGATAAGCTGTGTAGTTTTACTCAGCATATCCGCCTAGTGTGTCCCTTATGATGTCGCTCCTGGAGCTGCTGCCGGTCTCTAAATAGGCAGTTGGTCCAGTAGAATTTGGAATTATTTTTTTTTGTGAACCAGCTTAAAAAAATACAAAACTTTTGTGTTAGGGCCTGTTCACATCACCGTTCGCTTCCATTCCGGGGTTCCGTCTGAGGTTTCTGTCGGGTGAACCCCGCAACGGAAAGTGAAAGTGACAGCACAGTTTCCGTCACCCTTAGCGCAGTCGACTACGCTATTGATTCCGTCCGAAAACCAGCCGGAAAGGTGACGAACGGAAACCATTAGCGATGTTTCCATCACCATTGAGATCAATGGTGACTGAAACGGAAGCTGTGCTGTCACTTTCACTTTCCGTTGCGGGGTTCACCGCTCTTTTCAAACTACCACAGCCAAGTTTAAGGACGCGGCAGTCGTCCGAAACGCGTAGGCCCCGAGGATACTACACCTCTACTTTCTACACACCCAGGATTACACACAATTGGACTTCCTTTTAACTTATTCCATTAAACTTGGAACAGATATTCCATTTTAACGCTACTTAGCGCTGGATCCTATTTCTCCTTTCTCTGAAACCTTGTGGGGTCTACTTGTGTGAATGAAGTCATTTATGGGGTGTTTCTAATGTTTCAGCAGCATTACGCCCCCCAGAAAACAGTATGCTGCTATAAAATCAAATGCAAAATTCCTGGACCGAAAAGGCCAAAAAGCCTCCTTTTATGCCAAGCCCTGGCACATGCCCGCAAAGTGAATAAGGCACACATATTTGGTATCCCCATGCACGGGAGAAGTGGAAGAATGTGAAAGGAGATTAATTTTGTCCGTAGTCCATACTGTGTGTGAAAAATGCTAGCATAAACTGACGCAATTGCTAAATTCTTGCATTTTTTTCCAATTTTGCCCACTTTAGAGAAAAAAATAAAAATGATATATACTGATAAATGCCACTAAAACAAAGCCCTATCTGTCCTTTAAAAAGAGTGTAAAATTCAAGGATTAACTTTATTCACCTGCAGAGTTATAGTCATCTAAAGAAGCGCATAGCAAAATTTTAAAATTTGCTCTGGTCATTTAGCTGTAAAACAGCCTAGTCCTTAACCGGTTAACAGTGATGTCACGGGCATCCCCAGAGCCTAAGTCCCAGACAGAGCCTCTACTAGCGTTCTGCCTGGTACTCCAGATCTGCTCCTGACATTACTGACCATAAATGAACAGTGATGTCAGGGGCATCCCCAGAGTCGGAGTCCCAGAGCAGAGTGCTAGTATAGCTAATTCTGCTAACTCTGGCTAAGCTCCTGACACCACTCTCCATACATGGACAGTAATGTCAGGGGCTTCCCCAGAACCGGAGTCCTGTAGCAGAGCGCTATTATGGGCTCTGCTCCAGGACTCTGACTCTGGGGTAGCCCCTGACATCACTCTCCATGCATGGACAGTGATGTCAGGGGCTTCCCCAGAACCGGAGTCCAGAAGCAGGGCCTCTACTAGCCTTTGCCTGGGACTCCAGCTCTGCTCCTGACATCACTGTCAATATATGGACAGTGATGACAGGGGCTTCTACAGATCTGGAGTCCCGCAGCAGAGCCACTTCTAGTGGTCTGCCTGGGACTCCAGCTCTGCTCCTGACCGCACTGTCCATATATGGAGTTTAATGTCAGGGACATCCACAGAGCCGGAGTTCCTGATCAGAGCCACTACTAGCACTCTGCCTGGGACTCCAGCCCTTTTCCAGATAACACTGTCCTTTTATGGACAGTGATGTCAGGGGCATCACCAGAGTCAAAGTCCCGGAGCAGAGCCACTTCTAGCACTCTGCCTGAGACTCCAGCTTTGCTCCTGTCAGCACTGTCCATATATGGACATTAATGTCAGGGGCATCCCAGAGCCAGAGTTCCTGATCAGAGCCTCTACTAGCACTCTGCCTGGGACTCCAGCTCTGCTCCTGACATCGCTGCCCATTTATGGACAGTGATGTCAGGGGCATCCCCAGATCCCCAGAGTCGGAGTCCCGGAGCAGAGGCTCTAATAGCCCCTGCCAGAGATTCAAGCTCTCCTCCTGACATCACTATCCATATATTAACAGTGATGTCAGGGGCATCCCCAGAGCCGGAGTCCCTGACAGAGCCTCTACTAGCACTCTGCCTGGGACTGCAGCTCTGCTCCTGACATCACTGTCCATATATGGACAATGATGTCAGGGGCTTCCCGAGAGCCGGAGTCTCGGAGCAGAACCGCTTCTAGCGCTCTGCCTGGGACTCCAACTCTGCTCCTGACATCACTGTCCATATATGGACAGTGATGTCAGCAGCATCCCCAGAGCCTAAGACCCAGACAGAGCCTCTACCAGCGTTTTGTCTGGTTGTAATGATGGGGGTAGGGAAACGGACAAGTGAGCCCTAATCTACCCGCCACTCTGTCCCTGCCTACTTGCAACGACCCGCCCTAGGCGACGGGGTACAACTGGTTGGCGGTCCCTACGCTCAGTAAGTGCACGAGACAAACAGACAAGGGTACACAAAGCTAAGGGAAATGGGGCAGTTGCCCACGGCGACACCATGAGCAACAAGAGTGGTGAACGAGCCGAGTCAAACCAGGAGTGCACGAGGTACCAAACGCAGAGCAGGAGAGTAGTCAGTAAGCCAGGGTCAGTATGGAGCAGGATCAAATAGTTAGAAGCTGTAGCTGGGCCAGGAAACCACACGAGAAGTATCACAAGCAAAGGAGGAACAGGAGAGGCAGGCATAAATAGACAGAGGGCGGGAGCTAGCTCCGTCTGGCCAGGCTGCGATAGGCTCTCCCACTCCTAAGCTTGCCATCCTGAGTGGTGGAAGATGGAGTCAGTCTCAGAGACATAGACTCAGGTGCAGACTGATTACCTATGGGCGTATACACAGAAGTTGTGCCTGGCAGATCCTTTACAGTACCCCCCCTTTTATGAGAGGCCACCGGACCCTTTCTAAGTGGACCTGGTTTATTGGGGAAACGAAGGTGGAACTTCCTGACTAATACCCCAGCGTGAACATCCCGGGCGGGTACCCAAGTCCTCTCCTCAGGCCCGTATCCTCTCCAATGGACCAGGTACTGGAGGGAGCCTTGGACCATCTTGATGTCCGCAATCTTGGCCACCTCGAATTCCACCCCCTCAGGGGTGAGAACGGGAACAGGAGGTTTCCTCGAGGGAGCCAAGGACGGGGAGCAGCGTTTAAGGAGGGAGGCATGAAACACGTCGTGTATTCGAAAAGATGGGGGCAACTCCAGTCGGAAGGAGACAGGATTGAGGACTTCAATGACCTTATACGGCCCTATAAACCGGGGAGCAAACTTCTTGGACGGGACCTTAGACGATAACCACACCAGATCCCCGACCATAAACAAGGGGTTAGCAGAACGTCTTCTATCAGCCTGAGTTTTTTGTACGCTCTGGGACGCCTCCAGGTTCTTCTGAACCAGGGCCCAGACTGTGCACAGTTCCCGATGAACGACCTCTACCTCGGGATTGTTGGAACTACCAGGTGAAACGGAGGAGAACCGTGGATTAAACCCAAAATTACAGAAAAAGGGGGAGACCCCTGACGAGTTACTGACCCGGTTATTAAGGGAAAATTCGGCGAGGGGAATGAATGAGACCCAATCATATTGAAAGTCAGAGATAAAACACCTTAAATATTGTTCTAGAGATTGATTAGTCCTCTCAGTTTGGCCATTAGTTTCAGGATGGAAGGCAGAGGAGAAGGACAGATCAATCTCCAACTTTTTACAGAAGGCTCTCCAAAACAATTAAACAAATTGTACCCCTCTGTCCGAAACAATATTGACAGGGACCCCATGGAGATGCAGGATGTGTTTGACAAACAAGGTAGCTAACGTCTTGGCATTGGGTAGTTTCTTGAGGGGCACAAAGTGGCACATCTTACTGAAGCGGTCTACTACAACCCACACCACCGACTTGCCTTGAGATGGAGGCAAATCTGTGATAAAATCAATGAAGATATGGGTCCAAGGTCTCTGGGGAATGGGCAAAGAACGTAGTAAGTCCGCTGGTCGGGACCTGGGAGTCTTGGACCTAGCACAAACCTCAGAAGCGGCGAACATTGATCAGCCGCAATTTCGGAGACTAAGTCAGAATCAACAGAGGAAATGATTATACCTGGGAGCAAAACACAAGCAGGATCTTCCTCTGAAGGAGGGCTGGCCATGAACCTACGCGACAGTGCATCAGCTTTAATATTTTTAGACCCAGCCCTATAGGTAACCAAAAAGTTGAATCTGGTAAAAAATCTGGTAAAAAATAGCGCCCATCGAGCTTGTCTCGGGTTTAGCCTCCGTGCAGATTCTAGGAAAACCAGATTCTTGTGGTCGGTAAGGACCGTTACCTGGTGCCTAGCCCCCTCCAGGAAGTGGCGCCACTCTTCAAATGCCCATTTAATGGCTAAGAGTTTGCGGTTGCCAATATCATAGTTAATCTCAGTGGGCGAAAACTTCCTGGAGAAGTAGGCACAGGGACGGAGATGGGTGAGGGACCTGGTACCCTGGGACAAGACAGCCCCCACTCCCACCTCGGATGCGTCAACTTCCACGATAAATGTCTCCATTTGGTTGGGCTGAACCAGCACCGGCGCCGAGATAAAGCACTTCTTAAGGACCTCAAAAGCCTGGACAGCCTCAGGAGGCCAGTGGAGGAGATCAGCACCTTTGCGAGTGAGGTCCGTAAGAGGCTTAGCGATGACCGAGAAGTTAGCAATAAATCTCCTGTAATAATTAGCGAACCCCAAGAAACACTGTAACACCTTCAGGGAGGCAGGTTGGATCCATTCCGCCACAGCCTGGACCTTGGCGGGGTCCATGCGGAATTCATGAGGAGTGAGGATTTGACCCAAAAATGGTATCTCCTGTACCCCAAACACACATTTTTCGGTTTTCGCAAACAGTTTGTTTTCCCGAAGGACCTGGAGCACCTTCCTGACATGCTCAATGTGGGAGGACAAGTCCTTGGAAAACACAAGTATGTCATCAAGGTACACTACAAGAAATACCCCCAGGTAATCTCTTAAAATCTCATTTATGAAATTCTGGAAGACCGCAGGAGCATTACACAACCCAAAGGGCATGACGAGGTATTCGAAATGACCTTCGGGCGTGTTAAACGCAGTCTTCCACTCATCCCCCACTTTGATGCGGATAAGGTTATACGCCCCCCGTAGATCAAACTTAGAGAACCATTGGGCCCCCTGAACCTGATTAAAGAGATCAGGAATCAAAGGAAGGGGATACTGGTTCCTTACAGTGACCTTATTCAAGTTACGGTAGTCAATGCATGGCCTAAGACCACCATCCTTCTTCCCTACGAAGAAGAAGCCAGCACCTACCGGAGAAGTAGAGGGACGAATGTAACCCTTGGCCAGGCATTACTGGATATACTCTCTCATGGCTTCACGTTCGGCACAAGAAAGATGAAATATCCTACCCTTAGGGAGCTTAGCTCCTGGTACCAATTCGATAGCGCAATCGTATTCTCTATGAGGAGGTAACACTTCGGAGGCCTCCTTAGAGAAAACATCAGCGAAGTCCTGAACAAACTCAGGTAGCGTGTTCACCTCCTCAGGGGGAGAAATAGAATTAACAGAAAAACATGACGTCAAGCATTCATTACCCCATTTGGTAAGCTCCCCAGTATTCCAGTCAAACGTGGGATTATGCAACTGCAACCAGAGAAGGCCTAAAACCAAATCGGACGATAATCCCTGCATCAACAGTACAGAGCACTGCTCCAAATGCATGGAGCCAACAAGGAGTTCAAAAACAGGGGTATGCTGTGTAAAATAACCATTAGCAAGAGGATTGTAGTCGATACCCACTACCGGGACAGGTTTAGGCAAATCAATCAAAGGCATAGCTAGAGACATAGCAAATTCCACAGACATAATATTAGCAGAAGACCCTGAATCCACGGTGGCACTGCCGGTAGCAGACCTACCACCAAAAGAGACCTGAAAGGGAAGCAAGATTTTATTATGTTTCATATTTACGGGGAATACCTGTGCGCCCAAGTGACCTCCCCGACGATCACTTAGGCGCGGGAGTTTTCCGGCTGCTTATTCTTATGCCTAGGACAGGTGTTCACTTGATGCTTGTCGTCCCCACAATAGAAGCAGAGACCATTCTTCCTGCGGAACTCTCTACGTTGTCGGGGGGACACGGAGGCCCCGAGTTGCATAGGTACCTCCGAGTCTTCCGTGGAAGAGCGAAGTAACGGGACCTCGGGAGGCACCATGGGGGAGTCAGAGGGGAAAACACAAAAACGTTCAAGTTGTCGCTCCCTGAGACGTCGGTCAAGTCATACCGCTAAAGCCATAACCTGGTCTAGGGAGTCAGAAGAGGGATAGCTAACTAGCAGGTCTTTCAGGGCGTTCGACAGACCCAACCTAAACTGGCACCTTAAGGCAGGGTCATTCCACAGAGAAGCTACGCACCACTTCCTAAAGTCAGAACAATACTCCTCAACAGGTCTCTTACCCTGACGTAAGGTCACCAGCTGACTCTCGGCAAAGGCAGTCCTGTCAGTCTCGTCATAAATGAGTCAGAGAGCAGAAAAGAAACGATCAACGGAGGAAAGTTCAGGGGCGTCAGGAGCCAAGGAGAAGGCCCACTCTTGGGGCCCTTCCTGGAGCTGGGACATAATTATACCCACCCGCTGGCTCTCAGAACCTGAGGAGTGAGGCTTTAAGCGAAAGTAGAGCCTACAACTCTCCCAAAAGGAGAGAAAAGTCCTCCGGTCCCCTGAGAACCGGTCAGGCAACTTGAGGTGGGGTTCAAGAGGTGAGGTGAGGGGCACTACCACGGTAGCGTCAGACTGGTTGACCCTCTGAGCCAGGGCCTGGACCTGTAGGGAGAGACCCTGCATTTGCTGGGCCAGGGTCTCAAGGGGGTCCATTGTAGTGTCAGGGACCAGGATAGACTAGGTATATGGGCTTGTGATTATGTAATGATGGGGGTAGGGAAACGGACAAGTGAGCCCTAATCTACCCGCCACTCTGTCCCTGCCTACTTGCAACGACCCGCCCTAGGCGAAGGGGTACAACTGGGCGGCGGTTCCTACGCTCAGTAAGTGCACGAGACAAACAGACAAGGGTACACAAAGCTAAGGGAAATGGGGCAGTTGCCCACGGCGACACCGTGAGCAACAAGACTGGTGAACGAGCCGAGTCAAACCAGGAGTGCACGAGGTACCAAACGCAGAGCAGGAGAGTAGTCAGTAAGCCAGAGTCAGTATGGAGCAGGATCGTTAGAAGCTGTAGCTGGGCCAGGAAACCACACGAGAAGAATCACAAGCAAAGGAGGAACAGGAAAGGCAGGTATAAATAGACAGAGGGCGGGAGCTAGCTCCGTCTGGCTAGGCTGCGATAGGCTCTCCCACTCCTAAGCCTGCCATCCTGAGTGATGGAAGATGGAGTCAGTCTCAGAGACATAGACTCAGGTGCAGACTGATTACCTATGGGCGTATACACAGAAGTTGTGCCTGGCAGATCCTTTACACTGGTACTCTAGATCTGCTCCTGACATCATTGTCCATATATGGACAGTGATGTCAGGGGCATACCCAGAGCCGGAATCTCGAAGCAGAGCACTAGTATAGGCTCTGCATCCGGGACTCTGTATCTGGGGAAGCCCCTGACATCACTCTCCATACATGAACAGTGATGTCAGGGGCTTTCCCAGAGCCAGAGTCCTGAAGCAGAGCCGCTACTAGCACTCTGCCTGGGACTCCAGCTCTGCTCCTGACATCACTGTCCATATATTGACAGTAATGTCAGGGGCTTCCCCAGAGCCGGAATCCCGGAGCTGATTGTGGTGGAGCCCCTGGCATCACTCTCCATACATGAACAGTGTTGTCAGGGTCTTCTGCAGAGCCGGAGTCCTGAAGCAGAGCCTCTACTATCCTCTTTCTGGAACTCCAGCTCATGGACAGTGATGTCAGGGGCTCATACTGAGCCGGAGTCCCGGAGCAGAGCCACTTCTAGCGGTCTGCCTGGGACTCCAGCTCTGCTCCTGACAGCACTGTCCATATATGGACATTAATGTCAGGGGCATCGCCAAAGTCGGAGTCCCAGAGCATAGCCTCTACAAGCCTCTGCCTGGGACTCTATCTGTCCTCCTGACATCATTATCCATATATTAACAGTGATGTTAGGGGATTCCCCAGAGCCAGAGTCCCAGACAGAGCCTCTACTAGCGCTCTGCCTGGGACTCCAGCTCTGCTCTTAACATCACTGTCCATATATGGACAGTGATGTCAGGGACTTCCCCAGAGCCTGTGTCCCGGAGCAGAGCACTAGTATAGGCTCTGCTCCGAGACTCCGTCTCTAGGGATGCCCTTGACATCACTGTCCATATAGGGACAGTGATGGTTGGAGCTTTCCCAGGGCTGGAGACCTGGGGCAGAGCCTCTACTAGTGCACTGCCCGGGGATTCCAGCTATGGGGAAGCCCCTGACATCACTGTCCTTATATGTACAATAATGTCGGGAGCTCCCAGAGTATACGTTTAACTTTCCCTTTGATAAGTAGGCCAATTAACTGAGGTAACCAGGCACCACATGGTGTAAAATCATTAATGACAGCTTAGAGCAGTCACTGCTTAGTTTACTGAGGCTTGTAAGAGGCGCAGGATAACCCGAGATGCTCCAGAATTTTGGCGCATCTCGGGTGCATACGGAACTAAATGAACCTAGTGCCGGGACTACTTCATATACAAAGGAGTACCTATGCTAGGAGTTATTAGTGGTCATTCACCTACATTATAAAGTAGATAAATGATCTCTAGTAACCAGGTTCACCTTGTTGTTGGCGTTCCTGCACCATCCTCTAATCTAGTGATGCAGGCCCGGTCTCTTATGACCAGTCCTGCTCCAGCTTAACGACGCATGCAGTGTGATGACATTATAGTGCTGCCTGCATCAAAAGAGAATGGCGAGACAGGGAACTAAGGATGCGGAGACAATTAAGTACAGTGTGTGCCCCCCTTCCTATGTGAGTGACCAGACCATCAATCAGTCATGTCATATAGTTCATTTAAAAAAAAAAAATCATATATATATATATATATATATATATATATTTATATTTATGAAAGAAACCCCACAGCACAACACGACGTAGTAAGAAAAAGTGGTTTATTCAGTCAGCACAAGCTGCAATGTTTCCGTCCTGCTATAGGACCTTTTTCAAGCATAGTGATACACCAATATATGTAGAATATATAGTATGTGTCTCATTAACATAATGAGTAATCATTAAAACAGAGTGCAATCAAAAATTGTACAAATATACACAATAATGAAAAACTTCAAGTACAATAGTGTTATTGTGCTAGTGATAAAGTTACAATGTAATAAATACAAACAATCATTTACAATAAACATAAATAAGATTGATTGTTGCTAAATTGAACATGCAACAGTATGTGTAGGGGTGGAGAACACCAGACCACTCACCAATCCAAAGTGGTGTATGTAAATTCATAGATCTGTACTCATAAATCTGCATCCGATATACACATGACATGATATTGACATGGTGACAAGCAGCTCAGCGTTCCTGCACATGCTCTCGTGCTGAAGGCGGAAATGTATAGTTGCCTGGCAACCGGTGAAACACAACATCGTCATGCACGTTCAGAAGCTCTAGCCAGCGTACATATGAAACGCAGCGTGTGAAGCGATGTAAAAGGTCAGAACAAATGCTGCACTTTAACACCTTACTGATGTCTGTTTGACTGATCATTGCAATAAAGATGATAATAGTAACAATCAATACTTATAACTCAGTAATCTTAAAGGACGAAATGCATAAAGACATGACAATCTTAATATTATAGTGGTGACTTTATTCATTACAAATTCAGGTATTCATTGTTAATGATATCAAAGGGAACTAAATACAATGTAACACATAGATTATATTGTATGCATTTCAACCCTCCAAGTACGAAGTGTAATAAAAGAAAAAAGAAATACCATCAGACAAGTCAAACCGACATCTCCGTATACCGTTGTTACACAGAGAAATTAATCATGGTCAGTGATCACGATGTTCAACTGATATCTGTAACGAAAAACATAATACATATAAATATAAATAACCAAATGATAATTCAATTATGAGACACACAATAAAATACAACATATAACACACATACACACATGCACATAAATGCACATGTGTATATGTTCATCAAGTAGGACATTGCAAGGATCCCGAAGTAACACACAGGCCATGTGCATATTAATTTGTTAGTCTCGCCACATTAAATTCAATGTTGAGACCCTTCGGTTTTATAGAATCTAATAGGTGTATCCACTTTAGTTCACATTTGTGTAATAACATATGCCTATCTCCACCCCTATGAGGAACATGAATATGTTCAAGTATCATGAACCTAAGGTCTCTTTCGGAAAGTCCCAAATCAGAAAAGTGTTTTGCCACAGGCAAATCACATCTCTTCTTACAGATAGAATGCCCGTGGTTCTTCAAACGGGTCTCAAACTCACAAGTAGACTCACCTACGTATAGGAGTGAACAAGGACACCAGAGCACTTAAATCACCCACTCAGAGTCACATTAAGAATTTGTCTAATTTGAGATTGTTTATGAGATCTGTTTTCATATATATATATATATATATATATATATATATATATATATATATATATATATATATATATATATACACATATATATATATATATATATATATATATACATGTGTGCGCGTCAGGGGCGTAACTAGGAAAGACTGGGCCCCATGGCAAACTTTTGACTGGGGCCCCCCCTCCCCTGGGTGTCACACAACCCCCCCTTGTAGATAGTGCCTTTTTTACAGCCCCCCCCTGTAGATAACGCCATACAGCCCCCCTGTAGATAACGCCATACAGCCCCCTCTGTAGATAACTCCATACAGCCCCCTCTGTAGATAACGCCATACAGCCCCACTGTAGCGAACACCATACAGCCCCCTCTAGGTAACGCAATACAGCCCCCACTGTAGAGAACGCCGTACAGCCCCCACTGTAGAGAACGCCATACAGCCCCCCCTGTAGAGAATGTCATACAGCCCCCCCTGTAGGTAACGCCATACAGCCCCCCCTGTAGGTAACGCCATACAGCCCCCCCTGTAGGTAACGCCATACAGCCCCCTGTAGGTAGCGCTATACGGCCCCCCCTGTAGGTAACGCTATACGGCCCCCCCTGTAGGTAATGCTATACAGCCCCCCCTGTAGGTAACGCCATACAGCCCCCCTGTAGGTAACGCTATACAGCCCCCCCTGTAGGTAACGCTGTACAGCCCCCCTGTAGGTAACGCTATACAGCCCCCCCCTGTAGGTAACGCCATGCAGCCCCAACCCCCCAAAAAAATCTGACCTACAGTGTGTCCTACAAAAGACATGTATCCCCTATCCACAGGATAGGGGATACATGTGTGATCGCTGGCAGCGATAGGGAGAACGGGGGACCGAAAGTCCCCCGAAGTTATCCATGACTAACCTCTGACTTCCGGCATCTGCGCAGCTCAATAAAAATGAAAGGAGCGCTGGTCACGCATGCGCACAAGCGTGACCGACACTCCATTCATTTCTACGGAGCTGTCGACACAGACCCCGGAAGTCCGAGGTTTGTGATGGAGAACTTCAGGGGACTTTCAGTTCTCCCTATCTATGCCAGCGATTACACATGTATCCCCTATCCTGTGGATAGGGGATACATGTCTTTTGTAGGACACACTGTAGGTCTGATTTTTTGGGGGGTTGGGGCTGCATGGCGTTACCTACAGGGGGGGGCTGTATAGCGTTACCTACAGGGGGGCTGTATAGAGTTACCTACAGGGGGGGCTGTATAGCGTTACCTACAGGGGGGCTGTATGGCTGCTATGGCGGTAGTTACGCCACTGGTGTGTGTGTTGTGACAACTTGGGGTAAGTTAGCTCACAGGATCACCATCTCCAGGGTAGGATGGTTGGCACACTTAAGAATTTTCACTCCAACACAGTGGTTTCGGTTTGACACTGGCCGCAACCAGCTTTATTGTTTTCATACATTAAAGGCGGTTTTACAAAACAGTTCAAACTAAACCCTAGGCCGTCCAGCCTCTAACTAAACTTTTATCTTCCCTGGCTATCAGGGTGAAAGGCCTTCTGCCCAGCACATCACAACAAACATGTATTCTTACCAGAACTTCTGACTCCCACAGGCTAGCAATGACTCAGACTGGGAGCCCTGTGTGAATAGGTCACACCTTTCTTAAAGAGGCCCTGTCACCAGATTATAAGTGCCCTATCTCCTACATAATCTGATCGGCGCTGTAATGTAGATAACAACAGTGTTTTTTATTTTGAAAAACAATCATTTTTGAGCAAGTTATAAACAATTTTAGATTTATGCTAATTAATTTCTTAATAGACAACTTGGCGTGTTTTTACTTTTGACCAAGTGGGCGTTGTACAGAGGAGTGTATGAGGCTGACCAATCAGTGACCAATCAGCGTCATACACTTCTCATTGTTCCAGAAAAGCTCTGTGACTTTTTCCATAGTTCTGTCACAGGGTGCCACGTTTTCAAAAAGTATTTTTATAAAGTTTCTACAGTGCTAGGGCTGCGCAGTTCAAGTGTATATATTGATCCAAAGGAACCCCAGGCATAAGTCAATAAATTGGTCATACTTGTCACCTAGTAAACATAGATAGAACCCTATTGCAAGGAGGAAAAGCAAACACACTTCTCATTGTCCCTCCTATACTACTGTATAGCATACCAATGGAAACAATCTTTGAATGAGCTGAAGATCAACACACTATTACCTGCATTTAAAATTAAGCTTTCTGCCGGTTAACCCTAAATGGGTTCCAGGTTACCTGGAGAAATATGTGCTTCCAAATTTGGGGCAACAGTTTTGGAATGGCCCTTTCCAGTTTTATTATGACAATGTCTCATGTGTAAAGCGAGGTCAATGAAAAATGATTTGCCAAAGTTCATATTGAAGAACTTAAATGGCCCTAACAGCTCAACCACATTTATTTATTGGAGAAGAGACAGTGAGACAAGTTTCAGGGTTGCTAACCTCCTTCTTTTTTTTTTTTGTCTGGATGACTTAGCTGCCCTTGATTTTTGGTTAACATTTTTACGGACTTGTAAGATGTGGAGCAGCCCCTCCCCATCGATAGGCTTGTGTTTTGATTTATGTTTCTCTAATTTCTCTTTATTCACAGGTCCTGTATATGTATGCTGTGATATGGCTTTATTCCTTGGATGTATGAATTTATTTCTATTGCTTTGCTGCTAACTGGCCGACAAACTGATTTAACATTTGATAATGTGCTATTATGTATTAACCCCTTAAGGAAGCAGCCTAGTTTTGGCCTTAAAGAGGCTCTGTCACCAGATTTTGCAACCCCTATCTGCTATTGCAGCAGATCGGCGCTGCAATGTAGATTACAGTAACGTTTTTATTTTTAAAAAACGAGCATTTTTGGCCAAGTTATGACCATTTTCGTATTTATGCAAATGAGGCTTGCAAAAGTACAACTGGGCGTGTTGAAAAGTAAAAGTACAACTGGGCGTGTATTATGTGCGTACATCGGGGCGTGTTTACTACTTTTACTAGCTGGGCGTTGTGTATAGAAGTGTCATCCACTTCTCTTCACAACGCCCAGCTTCTGGCAGTGCAGACACAGCCGTGTTCTCCAGAGATCACGCTGTGACGTCACTCACAGGTCCTGCATCGTGTCGGCACCAGAGGCTACAGATGATTCTGCAGCAGCATCGGCGTTTGCAGGTAAGTCGATGTAGCTACTTACCTGCAAATGCTGATGCTGCTGCAGAATCAACTGTAGCCTCTGGTGCCGACACGATGCAGGACCTGTGAGTGACGTCACAGATCTGCACTGCCAGAAGCTGGGCGTTCTGAAGAGAAGTGGATGATACTTCTCATCAGAACGGCCAGCTAGTAAAATAAGTAAACACGCCCCGATGTACGCACATAATACACGCCCAGTTGTACTTTTACTTTTAAACACGCCCAGTTGTACTTTTGCAAGCCTCATTTGCATAAATACGAAAATGGTCATAACTTGGACAAAAATGCTCGTTTTTTAAAAATAAAAACGTTACTGTAATCTACATTGCAGCGCCTATCTGCTGCAATAGCAGATAGGGGTTGCAAAATCTGGTGACAGAGCCTCTTTAAGGCTCAGAGCCCATTTTTCAAATCTGACATATTTCACTTTATGTGGTAATAACGTCGGAATGCTTAAACCTACCCAAGCGATTCTGAGACTGTTTTCTCGTGACACATTGGGCTTCATGTTCGTGGTAAAATTTAGTCGATATATTCAGTGTTTATTGGTGAAAAATTGCAAAATTTAGAGAAAATTTTGAAAAAATTGCATTTTTCAGAATTGAAATGCATCTGCTTGTAAAACAGACGGTTATACCACCCAAAATAGTTACTAGTTCACATTTACCATATGTCTATGAAGAAACAGTGGAATGATCCAGCGCTGAGTCCAATCGAGAATTAAAAAGGAAACGATGTTCCCATCTTTATTAGGGTGAATGAATAAAATTGTAGGGAGACGCAGTCCCAAGAAGGAAGTGAGTAGGCAGTAGTGCCCTGGCCTACGCGTTTCGAGCAGCTCCTGTGCTCTTAATCATGGCAAAGAAATGTGAGGACATCGGCCGCCCTGTCTGCTTGATAAGCGTAACTAATGAGTACGCAGAAAGGCAGGTGAGAAGTAAGGGCGGGTTCACACGTGGCGGAATTTCACTGAAATTCCGCTGCGGACACTCCGCAGCGTTAATCCGCAGCGGTGCCGTTTGTCCATTGACTTACACTTTAATTTAGCAGTGTTCGTTTAGACTAGGCGTAAAATTCCGCTGCGGAGCATAGGCTGCGGAGCGGAATTTGGTGTCCGCAGCATGCTCTGTCTGTTGCGGAGCAGTGGCGGACTCATGGCGGAATTTCTCCATTGACTTCAATGGAGAGTCAAAATTCCGCAATGAAGTCCGCAGATCTTATGTGTGCTGCGGAGCGTATTGGTTTTACTACCATGACATTTCTTCATTCTGGCTGGACCTATGTATTTCTAGGTCTACAGCCAGACTGAGGAAGTCAATGGGGCTCCCGTAATGACGGGAGCGTTGCTAGGAGACGTCTGTAAATAGTCACTGTCCAGGGTGCTGAAAGAGTTACGCGATCGGCAGTAACTGTTTCTGCACCCGGGACAGTGACTACCGATCTCAATATACATGTATCTGTAAAAAAAAATATAAGTTCATACTTACCGAGAACTCCCTGCGTCTGTCTCCAGTCCGGCCTCCCAGGATGACGTTTCAGTGTAAGTGACGGCTGCAGCCAATCACAGGCCAAGCACAGGCTGCAGCGGTCACATGGACTGGAGCGTCATCCAGGGAGGTCGGGCTGGATGCCGAAAGAGGGACGCGTCACCAAGACAACGGGCGGTAAGTATGAATTTCTTTGACTTTCACTAGGGAAAGTGCTGTCCCTTCTCTCTATCCTGCACTGAATAGGGAGAAGGGAAGCACTTTTCCTGCAGTCCGCAGCGGCCAGTCCGCATCAATTTTCTGCACATTTTGTGCAGATCCGCAGCAGAATCTGCAACGCAGATTCTGTGCGGCATTGATGCGGACAGTTGCGGAGGAAATCCGCCACGTGTGGTCATGCCCTTAACCCTAGTTCCTGATCACCACCTCGGGTGTAATACACCCTGCAAGAAAACTGCGTATATAGGTATAATCCAAGCGGTGTGTGTCGTATATGGACAAAGTGACAGCTATATCTGGGCAAGCCAGTCAAACTGTACTTAGTTAAATACATTAACATAGGTTTGGTAATCACTACATCAGGCCGGGCACCTGTGTCCCCACAATCCTCACAAAGTATATCACAGTTGTTATGAATTCGACATACTGAAAAAATAGCACATATTAACTATTTAGCTAGGTTCCAAGTATTACATCTCCGAACAATTGTGCATGCTGATAACATATACACGGTGTGAACATCCAAATAAATCGAAAACATAGTTAAAACATAGACGGGAATGTAATTCTCGATATAAAAATGTGAATTGATTTTCACATATATGACCTAAGTAGCGTTGAAAAAGCTACATACATGTAAGAGTTGCAGATTATATGTACATTTGAGTTCGAACTCAAATGTACATATAATCTGCAACTCTTACATGTATGTAGCTTTTTCAACGCTACTTAGGTCATATATGTGAAAATCAATTCACATTTTTATATCGGGAATTACATTCCCGTCTATGTTTTAACTATGTTTTCGATTTATTTGGATGTTCACACCGTGTATATGTTATCAGCATGCACAATTGTTCGGAGATGTAATACTTGGAACCTAGCTAAATAGTTAATATGTGCTATTTTTTCAGTATGTCGAATTCATAACAACTGTGATATACTTTGTGAGGATTGTGGGGACACAGGTGCCCGGCCTGATGTAGTGATTACCAAACCTATGTTAATGTATTTAACTAAGTACAGTTTGACTGGCTTGCCCAGATATAGCTGTCACTTTGTCCATATACGACACACACCGCTTGGATTATACCTATATACGCAGTTTTCTTGCAGGGTGTATTACACCCGAGGTGGTGATCAGGAACTAGGGTTAACTTCTCACCTGCCTTTCTGCGTACTCATTAGTTACGCTTATCAAGCAGACAGGGCGGCCGATGTCCTCACATTTCTTTGCCATGATTAAGAGCACAGGAGCTGCTCGAAACGCGTAGGCCAGGGCACTACTGCCTACTCATTTCCTTCTTGGGACTGCGTCTCCCTACAATTTTATTCATTCACCCTAATAAAGATGGGAACATCGTTTCCTTTTTAATTCTCGATTGGACTCAGCGCTGGATCATTCCACTGTTTCTTCATTGCTTATACCGCCAGCCGTAGCGGGGATCCGAGCGAGGAGTCAGGAGACGCAACATACTGGTGAGCTGGAGGTTTCCTCCCTTTACTATTTCTACCATATGTCTACTTTAGATTGGCATAGTTTTTTGAACATTATTTTATTTTTCTTGGACGTTACAAGACTTAGAACATAAACAGCAATTTCTCACATTTTTAAGAAAATTTCAAAAGCCTTTTTTTAAGGTACCTCTTGAGTTCTGAAGTGGCTTTGTGGGGCCTATGTATTAGAAACCCTAATAAAACACCCCATTTTAAAAACTAGACCCCTCAAAAGTATTCAAAACAGCATTTAGAAAGTTTTTTAACCCTTCAGGCATTTCACAGGAATTAAAGCAAAGTGGAGGTGAAATTTGCAAATTTCATTTTTCTTGCTGAATTTCAATTTTAATCATTTTTTTTTCTGTGTTAACACAGAAGGTTTTACCAGAGAAATACTACTAAATATGTATTGTCCAGATTCTGCAGTTTTTAGAAATGTCCCACATGTGGCTCTACTGCGCTCGTGGACTAAAACACAAGCCCTAGAAGCAAAGAAGCACCTAGTGCATTTTGGGGCCTCTTTTTTTATTAGAATATATTTTAGGCAGCATGCCAGGTTTGAAGAGGTGTTGAGGTGCCAAAACAGTAGGAATCCCCCAATAGTGACCCCATTTTGGAAACTACACCCCTCAAGGAATTCATTTATGGTTGTTGTTAGCATTTTGACCACACAGTTTTTTCACAGCACCTATTTAAATTGGGCTGTGACATTAAAAAAATGACATTTTTTCCAATAAGATGTAATTTTTTATCAAAATTTCTTATTTTCACAGGGAACAAAATACCCCATTTTGTTGCCCAATTTGTCCTTAGTGTGGCAATACCCCATTTGTGGTGATAAACTGCCGTTTGGGCCCATGGGAGGGCTCAGAAGGAAAGGAGCGCTATATGTTTGTTGGAGTCCAGATTTTGCTGGATTGGTTTTCGGGTGCCATGTCGCATTTGCAGAGCCTCAGAGGTATCAAAGCAATGGAAACCCACCAAAACTGACCCCATTTTGGAAACTACACCCCTCAAGGAATTCATTTATGGTTGTTGTTAGCATTTTGACCACACAGTTTTTTCACAGCACCTATTTCAATTGGGCTGTGACATTAAAAAATTTTTTTCCAATAAGATGTAATTTTTTATCAAAATTTCTTATTTTCACAGGGAACAAAATACTCAATTTTGTTGCCCAATTTCTCCTGAGTGCAGCAATACCCCATTTGTGGCAATAAACTGCCGTTTGGGCCCATGGGAGGCCTCAGAATGGAAGGAGCGCTGTGTGTTCTTTAGAGTGCAGATTTTGCTGGATTGGTTTTCGGGTGCCATGTCGCATTTGCAGAGCCCCAGAGGTATCAAAGCAATGGAAACCCACCAGAAGTGACCCCATTTTGGAAACTAAACCCCTCAAGGAATTCATTTATGGGTAATGTGACCATTTAGACCCCATAGTTTCTTCACAGAACTTATTTGAATTGGGCTGGGAATGAAAACAAAATTATTTTTTTCAAATAATATGTCGTTTTGGCTGAAAATTTCTTATTTTCACAAGAAACAAAATACCCCATTCTGTTGCGCAATTTGTTCTGAGTGCCGCAATACCCCATTTGTTGTGATAAACTGCCGTTTGGGCCCATGGGAGGGCTCAGAAGGAAAGGACCACCATTTGGCCTACTGGGGATTTTCTAGTGCGGTCATGTATGCAGAAGCACCTGAGGTACCAGTACAGTTGAAACCCGCAAGAAGTGACCCCGTTTGAATAACTACACCCTTAAGGCATCCATCTAGAGGTGTAGTGAGCATTTTGACCGGAGACCTACAACCCATAAACTGTAATGTGGGTTCTCCCGGTTATGGCAATACCCTACATGTGGCTGTTATCAGCTGCCTGGACACACAGCAGGGCTCAGAGGGGAAAGACGAGGGGGGATAAGCTGTGCGGAGTGCATCAGGGTAAGTAAAATTGGGGTAAATTATAAACCAAGGGATGTATGATAAATTTTAAAACTGACTTTCATACTGAGCTCTGGTTATTCGGGACACGTGTCACATTGATATATTGTGTCATCCCTTATCGCCCTCTTATAGCAGACTTTGCACCTCTTTTGACTTTTTCCCTTCTTGCCAGTTTGGGGAACTTCTCCTGGAAAGTGTTGCCGCCTTGGTACGATGCGTGTGGCCCCGCTTCCAGAAGTACTGGGTGCCCCCCCTTCTTGGTCCCTAAAGATTAGGTTCTTCATAATCACCTCTTGAAATTCCAGGAAAGTTCCCATCTGGCCTGCACATCGACGTAGCACGTACGCATTGTACAATGCCATCTGTATGATGTGCCCGGCCAGCTTGTTATACCACACCGCATGGCGCTGTAGGGCTTCAGGATTTGATCTTACAAGTCCATCCCTCCCATGTACCTATTGTAGTCCAGGATGCAGTCTGGTTTGGGGGTGGCCATTCCTTCATATATCCTAAACTTGTAGGTATACCCTGCAGCACTCTCGTACAGCTTATACATCTTCACGCCATACCTTGCCTTCTTACCCGGCAGGTACTCGCGGAATTGAACCCTCCCTTTAAAATGTACCAGGGACTCATCAATAGAAATACACTTCTCGGGGGTGTATGCTTGGGAAAACCGGGCACTGAAACGGTCTAATAGGGGTCTCCGTTTATACAAACGGTCAAAACTGGGGTCATCTCGGGGTGGGCACGGCTCATTATCAGTATAATGTAAGAAGCGAAGTATTGCCTCATTTATTTATTTTTTTTAGGTTCCAGTTCAGTTCTGAAGTTGCATTGAGGGGCCCATATATTAGAAACCCCTATCAAATACCCCATTTTAGAAACTAGACTCCTTAAAGTATTCACAACAGCATTTAGAAAGTTTATGAACCCTTTAGGTGTTTCACAGAAATTTAGAGCAAAGTAGAGGTGAAATTTACATATTTTTTTTGACAGAAAATCCTCTTTATACCATTTTTTTTATAACACAAAAGGATTTATCAGAGAAACGCAACTTAATACTTATTACCCTGATTCTGCAGTTTTGAGAAATATCCCACATGTGGCCCTATTGTGGTAATGGAGGGAAGCGCAGGCCTCCGAAGCAAAGGAGCACCTAGTGGATTTTCAGGCCTCTTTTTTATTAGGCACCATGTCCGGTTTGAAGAGGTCTTGTGGTGCCAAAACATTGGGAACCCCCCAAAAGTGACCCCAATTTGGAAACAAGACCCCTTGAGGAATTCATTGTAGTTTTCTTGGGGTGCATGCGGCTTTTTGATCAGTTCTTATTCTATTTTTAGGTGGCGTGGTGACTAAAAAACAGCAATTCTACTATTGTTTTTTTATTCTATTTTTTTTACAGCGTTCACCGTGCGCTATAAATGACATATTCACTTTATTCTGCGGGGCGATACGATTACGTCGATACCAGATGTTTATAGTTTTTTTTTATGTCTTATGGCGTTTGCACAATAAAATACGTTTTGTAAACAATCATTCACTTTTTGTGTTACCTTATTCTAAGAGCCATAACGTTTTTATTTTTCAATCAATAAAGCCGTGCGAGGACTTATTTTTTGCGTAACGAACTGTAGTTTCGTTCAGTACCATTTTTGGTACATGCGACTTTTTGATCTCTTTTTATTCCATTTTTTGGGAGGTGAAGTGACCAAACAATTGTGATTGTGGTTCGGTTTATTATTATTTTCTTTTACGGCGTTCACCGTGCGGGATAAATAACGAAATAATTTTGTAGTTCAGGCCGTTACGGACACTGTGATACCAATTATGTATAGTTTATTTATTTATATATTTTTATTAATAATAAATGACTGATAAGGGAAAAAGGGGGATTTTTACTTTTAATACTTTTAAAACTTTTATTTTCTTATTTTTACACATCTTTTTTTAACTTTTTTTTTACTGTATTACTTTGTCCCACTAGGGGACTTGAGGGCAGGAGGCCCTGATCGCAATTTTTAATACACTGCACTACATGCGTAGTGCAGTGTATTAGAACTGTCAGCTACTCACTGACAGCAAGCATAGTGGGTCCTGACGTTGTCAGGACCCACTAGGCTTCTGTCTATGGCATAGCCGGACGCCATTGTTTGGTGTCCGGTTGCCATAGTCACCATCGCGTAGCAGGCCGGCGATGGCAGCTTAACCCCTAAAAAGCCGCGATCTCTATAGAACACGGCTTTTAAGGGGTTAATCAGCGGGGACACAGCGATCGGTCCCCGCTGTAGGAGCTGTGACAGCTGCTGAACAAGACAGCAGCTGTCACAGCTCCTGTATGTGTCGGGAGGACGGCCGAAACGGCCGTTACTCCCGAGACGTACTATTAGGTCATGGAGCGCGAACGATACAGCTGCCATGACCTAATAGTACGTCCAGGAGCGGGAAGGGGTTAAGGACCTGTGATCACATTTGTGAACTTGGCAGGTCCTCAAGCAAAACCTCACTGCTACTTAGTACTGTTCAGGTAATGGTAGCCTACCCTGTCTATTTCATGCACTAGAAGAAATGGCCCAGAAACTGACTTTGAGTAGATTAACCTGCTTCAGTGATGAGGACACATACAGTATAGTGACGATGCATGCCTCACATTGGGGGCAGCGCTAACGGGTTCAGTGTGTGGGCTAGGGCCATTAAAAAGCAGGATCTGTTGGTACTGGCGTGCATAAGGAAAAATAAGTCATTGGTGGACAAGGGAGGGGAACCTCCCAGCATACTGTAGGAGCCCTGGCACTGGAAGCAAGGTGCTGTGGGAGGACTAGCAGGTGCCGGGATTGCCTGATCATATGCTCTGTCCAGAGCTCCTTTCCCTCCTAAGGCTATGTTCACACGGAGTATTTTAACGAGTTTTTTGACTCGGAAACCGCGCCAAAAAGCTCATCAAAAACGGCCCGAAAATGCTTCACGTCGATATCAATGGTAGGCGGGGGCGGTTTTCTCCCGCGAGCAGTAAACTTGGCTTGCGGGAAAAAGAAGCAACATGCCCTATCTTCGGGCGTTTCCGCCTCTGACCTTCCATTGACTTCAATGGGAAGCAGAGAAAGTGTATTTCGCGGCGTTTTATGCCCGCAGCGCCCAATGGCCGCGGGTGAAAAACGCCGCGAAAATCAGCGTGCAGGGAGAGGAAAATCTGCCTCAAACTTCCAAACGGAATTTTGAGGCAGAAATTCTGCCTGCAAAATACTCCGTGTGAACATAGCCTAAAGTGTCCGCAAGTGCAGTTGCCAGGGGCCTCCCTACAAGCAGAGACTGTAAGAAAGCTGTGAGAAAGCCAGTGGGCCACCCCATCATTGATAAAGGATCAGAGACCAGGAGATAAAGAATGCTAAAGGCCAGAAAGAAAGGGCCTGAATTTATAGTGGGTGCAGCCTTGCATCAGGGAGGAGTAAAATCTCTGTCCAAAAGCCCAAAAAAGTGAATGAGCCAGCATTGCCTGAAATTGCCATTTTGTATTTGTGAAAAGTGATACAAGACCGTGGCTCTCTGTTGAAAAGTGTTTATACCCCCTAGGACACAGGAAAAGAAGTCCACCATTTTTACGTACTGTCTCCACACACCCTTTTTGCAAAATTTAGAGGAAACTCTTCTCAGGAAAGGAGAGTCTGTTAGGCTCAATTCACACCAAATTTTTACATAGAGTTGACAGTATATACTGCATGTCTGGAACCAAAAATAAGTTATCCAGAAGTATACTGTGCGGTATCCATAGACTTCTAAAGGCAGTCGTATGGATATCTTTTCGTTTCTGCTGTATTAAAAAATGTGGACTGCAGAATTTTCAAAATAACAGGACACCACAAAAAAATGTATATACTAAGGTATAGTGTTTTTATTTATAATAGAGGTCAATGGTAGACGTTTTGAAACGTAAGGCTGCACAGTATAGTCTAAGGCCTCATTCACACGACAGGGTTTCCCGGCCGGGTGCCGGCCGTTCATAAATCGGCCGGCACCCGGCTGCATTAGAAATAATAGACCCCTAATGGGGCTATTCACACGACCGATTTTTTGACGGCCGGGAAAACCGGGCGTCAAAAAATAGGACACGCTCTATTTTCGGCCGGGTACCCGGCCGCCCGGCTCTCATAGAAATCTATGGGACCCTGGTTTATATCTTTAGGGATATATATATTTTTAAAGTGCCAGTATCATTGCAATATTTCCAAATTGCAATCTGCCTGTGTCAGATGCACAGCACAGATTGCAAAAAATATATCAACTATCAGGTTCAACTGTTGATGCGCTTTCTTTGCCACTATGGTTTCAGTGATTTATTGGAAAAATTCGGGTGGATACCCATAAGCTCACAGTTTGTGTCAGCCGAACATAACGTTGCTTTATTATACTTGGTTTTATTTTTATTTTTATTTTTGTTTGTTATATTTTGTATATATATTATGTTTTTGTTATTTTATGTTTTTTATTCCAAGTTGTGCAAAGTTTGTCCGAATATGAGCTTATTTTTAAGCTCATATTCGGACAAACTTTGCACAACTTGGAATAAAAAACATAAAATAACAAAAAAATAATATATATACAAAATATAACAAACAAAAATAAAAATAAAAATAAAACCAAGTATAATAAAGCAACGTTATGTTCGGCTGACACAAACTGTGAGCTTATGGGTATCCACCCGAATTTTTCCAATAAATCACTGAAACCATAGTGGCAAAGAAAGCGCATCAACAGTTGAACCTGATAGTTGATATATTTTTTGCAATCTGTGCTGTGCATCTGACACAGGCAGATTGCAATTTGGAAATATTGCAATGATACTGGCACTTTAAAAATATATATATCCCTAAAGATATAAACCAGTGAATTTCAGAATTGTACTAGGGAGAACTACATGACATTTATATACTCAGTGAATTATATATATATAAATCTATGGGACCGGGTAATACACGGCCATCACCGGAATGTGTCCCGAGTGATGGCCGGGTTTTCCGTGGCTTGCGCTCTATCTCCTCCTCCTCACAGCGCAGAGTGCATGTGAGGAGGAGGAGTTGATGCCATTCGGACGAATGGCTGGACGCTGTACACTGTGTGGCAGGGCCTGGGTGTACAGCAGGTGGAAGGGAGCGCTGCGCTGGCTCCCTTCCCCTGCTTGTTTTAAAAGCGCCCTGGCCCGGCGACACCTTCCATGGCGCCGCTAGCAGCTGCTGCGGTTGCTACTACTGTAGCGATGCCACTATAGCAGAGCAGGGAGGTATCTCCCCGCTCTGCTATGTGCTAGCCCCACTTTAGCTCCCTGAAGGAGCGGAATCCCCGTGTTTTCAGGGATTCCGCTCCTGGACAGAGCGCTTGATGTCTCTGTCCATATCTGGGCAGTGACATCAGGGGAAACTCCTGAAGCGGAATCCCCGAACACATGGGGATTCCCCTTCAGGAGTTGCTGCTGATGTCCCTGTCCAGATCTGCCCGGCCCGGAACGGATGCAAAACTTTATGCAAACCGGCCGGGCAAAATGGCAGATTTTATCGGCCGATACTCGGGCTCGGGCGGGACCCGGTCGCGTGAATCCCGCCTAAAGGAAAAAAATACCAAAAATTCACTTCCCCTCTAAATTTATAAGAAAACAGATCAACCAAACCGATAACAACTTTATACCTACATAAAGAAGGCATACGTCTGAAAGAAGATACAAACATAGGGTGAATCTGGCCTAATAATAGCAAAATGGGTCCAACCCCATATTGTAGTCATATTCATGTTTTTCTTAAAAAAGTGGAAGAAGATTACATTCAGAAAAATTCTTCTAGAATAATTCTGTTTTCTCTATTCTAAGGAAAACCACAGTACTGTACCTCATGAAATTGTACTGTTTAACACTGGATTACTGTGTAGAACTTGCCCTTAAATGATTTACAACTTGTTTCTTTCTTCTGTTCCGTGAGACAGAAATAATCCACAGTATGTACTTTACCTCTGAAATTCTGTACATACTGTGCAGTCTTTATTAAGGTCAAACTGTCAATGATCTGGAGTTGGTAAATCCACTGGTGCTATACAGTTTTCTAGAGATTAGTATAAAGAGATTATAGATACATTAATACACATGAAAATAATTACTTCAATTTCACTTCCTACTTTGTTTTTTCTTATATCTGACAGGATAATTCCAGCTGAGAACAGCATGTACAGATCTCAGTGCTACCAGAATTCTGCTTTTTTTCGTTCTATGATTTAATCCCCGTTCAAATCCAGAACCCAAGTACTGGGCAAACACTGAACTTCACCAACTGTAGTTTTTTTAGTGAAGACCAGGAGCGGATCCACAAGAGGAGAAGTATAAACCATTCCTTTATACTATCCCTTCCTTTTGTATCTAGACTTTGCTTTGGATTAAAAAAAAACCTGCACCAAAAACTAACTTTGTGTTAATTTGGCCTAAGGAGGTATAAAGGTGTTAATGAGCCAGACCAACAACCCATTCAAGGGTTCCTTTAAAGTTGCATTTTAAAACGCATGTAAAAAATGCCTGCAGTGGCATTTTTTAACCCCTTCCCTCTTTAGTCACTTTTGACCTTCCTGACAGAGCCTCATTTTTAAAATCTGACATGTTTCACTTTATGTGGTAATAACGTCGGAATGCTTTTACCTATCCAAGCGATTCTGAGATTGTTTTCTCGTGACACATTGGACTTTATGTTACTGGCAAAATTTGCTCGGTATGTTCAGTATTTAATTGTGAAAAACACCAAAATTTAGCGAAAAGTTGCAAAAGTTAGCATTTTTCTCAACTTAAATGTATCTGCTTGTATCTGCTTGTATCTGCTGTCATAAACAGGCAGTTATACCACACAAAATTGCTGCTAATTAACATCCCCCATATGTCTACATTAGATTGGCATTGTTTTTTGAACATCCTTTTATTTTTCTAGGACGTTACAAGGCTTTGAACTTTAGCAGCAATTTCTCACATTTTCAAGAACATTTCAAAAGGCTATTTTTACAGGGGTCAGTTCAGTTGTGAAGTGGCTTTGAGGGCCTTATATATTAGAAACCCACAAAAAGTCACCCCATTTTAAAAACTTCACCCCTCAAAGTATTCAAAACAGCATTTAGAACATTTCTTAACCCTTTAGACTTTTCACAGGAATTAAAGCAAAGTAGAGGTGAAATTTACAAATTTCATATTTTTTTGCAGAAATTAATTTTTAATCCAATTTTCTTTATAACACAGAAATTTTTACCAGAGAAGTGTAACTCAATATTTATTGCCCTGGTTCTGCAGTTTTAGGAAATATCCCACATGTGGCCCTAGCGTGCTACTGGACTGAAGTACCGGCCTCAGAAGCAAAGGAGCACCTAGTGGATTTTGGGGCCTTATTTTTATTACAATATATTTTAGGCATCATGTCAGGTTTGAAGGGCTCTTGCGGTGCCAAAATAGTGGAAATCCCCCAAAAGTGACCCCATTTGAGAAACTACACACCTCAAGGAAATGATCTAGAGGTGTAGTGAGCATTTTGACTGCACAGGTTTTTTCAGAAATCATTGGAAGTAAGCCGTGAATATTAATATCTACATTTTTTCAAAGAAAATGTAGGTTTAGCATTTTTTTTCTCATTTCCACAAGGACTAAAGGAGAAAAAGCACCACCAAATTTGTAAAGCAATTTCTCCTGAGTAAAACAATACCCCACATGTGGTCATAGACGGCTGTTTGGACATACGGCAGGGCTTAGAAGGGATGGAGCGCCATTTGGCTTTTGGAGTTCACATTTAGCAGGAATGGTTTGCGGAGGCCATGTCACATTTACAAAGCCCCTGAAGGGACAAAACAGTGGAAACCCCCCCCCCCAAGTGACCCCATTTTGTAAACTACACCCATTGAGGAAATTATCTAGGGGTATAGTGAGCGTTTTGATCCCACAGATTTTTTGCAGAAATTATTGGAAGTAGGCCCTGAAAATAAAAATCTACATTTTTTCAAAGAAAATGTAGGTTTAGCTAATTTTTTCTCATTTCCACAAGGACTGAAGGAGAAAAAGCACTGCAAAATTTGTAAAGCAATTTCTCCTGAGTGAAACAATACCCCACATGTGGTCATAAATGGCTGTTTGGACACACGGCGGGGCTTAGAGGGGAATGAGCGCTATTTGGCTTTTGGAGATCACATTTAGCAGAAATGGTTTGCGGAGGCCATGTCATATTTGCAAAGCCCCTGAGGGGACAAAACAATGAAAATGCCCAAAAAGTGATCCCATTTAGGAAACTACACCCCTTGAGGAATTCATCTAGGGGTGTAGTAAGCATTTAGACCCCATAGATGTTTCATAGAATTTATTAGAATTTGGCAGTGATAATAAAAAACATCCTTTTTCTTCAATAAGACGTAGCTTTAGCGTCAAAAAAATTCAATTTCTCAACAAATAAAGGAAAAAAAAGAACCCAGCATTTGTAAAGCAATTTCTCCCGAGTACAGCAATACCCCATATGTGGTCATAAACTGCTGTTTGGGCACACAGCAGGGCTCAGAAGGGCAGGAGCGCCATTTGGAGTGCAGATTTTGCTGGATTGGTTTCTGGGCGCCTGTGGGACCAAAACAGTGGAAACCCCCCAGAAGTGACCCCATTTTGGAAACTACACCCCTCAATGCATTTACCTAATGGTGTAATGAGTATGTTAACCCCGCAGGTGTTTTGTAGAAATTAGTGTGCACTCGATGTTGCAGAGTGAAAATGGGATTTTTTTCCATAGATATGCCAATATGTGGTGCCCAGCTTGTGCCACCATAACAAGACAGCCCTCTAATTATTATGCGGTGTTTCCCGGTTTTAGAAACACCCTACATGTGACCCTAATCTTTTGCCTGGACATTCGACCAGGCTCAGGAGTGAAAGAGTACCATGCGAAATTGAGGCCTAATTCGACGATTTACAAAGTATTGGTTCACAATTGCAGAGGCTCTGATGTGAAATAATAAAAAGAAACCCCTGAGAAGTGACCCCATTTGGAAACTACACCCCTCAAGGCATTTGTTAAGGGGTATAGTGAGCATTTCATCCCACAGGTCTTTTCCATAAATGAATGCTCTGCGGATGGTGCAAATTAAAAATTTATATTTTTCCCTAGATATGCCATTTCAGTGGCAAATATGTCATGCCCAGCTTATGACGCTGGAGACACACACCCCAAAAATTGTTAAAAGGGTTCTCCCTGGTATGACGATGCCATATATGTGGAAGGAAACTGCTGTTTGGGCACGCTGTAGGGTTCAGAGCGGAGGGAGCGCTATTTGGCTTTTGGAGAGCGGATTTTGCTTGGTAGTAGTTTTGTTTGAGTATTGCTGGTGTTTCCGTTTATAATGTGGTGGTACATGTAAGCTGGGAAGAGTACATCAGGGGCATAGTCAGGTGGTATAATAATGTGGTAAAAAAAAACAATAAAATGATCCATAGATGTGTGTTACGCTGTCAAGCAATCCTTTCTGCACAGGACGGTGTTGCACTGATATATGGCGTCCTTTCTTATGCCCCTTTTGGTCCACACTCCGCACCTTTGCAGTTTGGGGAATTTTGCTGGGAAAGTGTTGTCCTGGTATAATACGTGCACCGTCGCTTCCAGCGGATATGTTTGGGCCCTCCCTTTCCTGGTCCTTGATAAATCGCCTCTTCAAACAGAAGAAATGTTCTCCTTGGGCACAACTGCATATTTTTTATTTCCTGACTTATTGGAGCCATAACTCATTTTATTTTTTCATAGACGTAGTGGTATGAGGGCTTTTTTTTGCGGGACAAGCTGTAGTATTATTGGTACCATTTTGGGGTACATGCGACTTTTTGATCACCTTTTATCCTATTTTTTGGGAGGTCAGGTAAACAAATAACCGCAATTCTGGCATAGTTTTATTTACGTTTTTTTATACAGCGTTCACCATGCATTATAAATTACATGTTAACTTTATTCTGCGGGTCAGTACGATTCCGGCGATACCTATTTTATAGGACATTTTTATGTTTTACAACTTTTTGCACAATAAAACTACTTTTGTAAAAATAATGTATTTTTTCTGTCGCCAAGTTGTGAGAACCATAACTTTTTTAATTTTTTGTCGATGCAGCTATATGAGGGTTGTTTTTTGCAAGACAAGCTATAGTTTTTATAGGTACCATTTTTGGAATACGTGCGACTTTTTGATCACTTTTTATTCCTATATTTATAGGGCAAAGTTACCAAAAAACAGAAACCCTGGAATAGTTTTTTACGGGTTTTTTTTATGCTGTTCACTGCGTGCAATAAATAATATAATATTTTGATACCTCAGGTCGTTAAGGTCGCGGCGATACCAAATACGTATGGTTTATTTGATTTTTTTCAATAATAAAGGACTTGATAAGAGTAAAAGGGGGATTGTGTTTTATTTTATTACTTGAAACTTTTATTGTTTTCAAACTTTTATTATTTTCTACACTTTTTTATACTTTTTTTTCTCAAGTCCCACTAGCGGACTTGAAGGTCCAGCTGTCAGATTAATTTTTTTCTAATACATTACACTACCTACGTAGTGCAATGTATTAGATCTGTCAGTTATTCACTGACAGCAAGCCGATTAGGCTTCGCCTCCCAGCGGGGCCTAAGCGGCTTCCGTAATGGCAGAGCAGGAGGCCATTGTGTCTCATGTTGCCATAGCAGCAGTCGCCAGTCCTGATTGCCTGTCGAAGGGGTTAATGGCAGGGATCGGATCTAGCTCCGGTTCCTGCCGTTACAGGTGGATGTCAGCTGTAACATACAGCTGACTTCCACCGCTGATGACGCCGGATCAGCTCCTGAGCCGGCGCCATCTTGCCGGCGGCTACGGAAGCCGATCAGGCTCCGCCGCCGGGCGGATCTTGACCGGTTCCCGTGCTAGACCGGGAGGCCAGTAATAGGCGTCCGGTTTCCATTTCAGCCACCGGAACCCCGGCAATTTCATTGCTGGGGTTCCGATGAGCTGCAAACACCTTAAGTGCAGCACTCGCGTTTGAGCGCTGCACTTAAGGGGTTAATGGCGGGGATCTAAGCTAATTTCGGTCCCCGCCGTTACAGTCGGATGTCAGCTGTAAGATACAGCTGAGATCCGGCGATGATGGCACCGGCTCAGCTTCTGAGCCGGTGCCAAACATTTTGCGTATGGGTACGGCAATTTGCGGGAAGTCAATGCTTTCCATGGTGTACCCATACAGCAAATGTCGGGAAGGGGTTAAATAGGGTATTTTTGTATAAGCATTTTTTAATTATATTGGAATGTCAAAAAAGACAAAAGTATAGTAGGTATGATACCTTTATTGGCTAACCATAAAAGTTCTATATGCAAGCTTTCAGAGCACACAGGCTCCTTCTTCAGGCAGTTTACAAATGAATGTCTTATAAAAAAGCACATCATTTAAGATGTTAAACAATGACAATTAGTACATGAAGTGATACATCATTAAGATAAGCCGGGGCAATAAAACTGAGGTTATCGGGGTGATGACTTAGGAGTTAAGGCATCTGGAGTCAGTCTGATGGGGGATGTGATGTGTGTCCATGTAGTGGCTTATAAATCCAGGTGTTAGATTGAGGATTGTGTCAATGACTTGAATTTTATCATCATCTTGAATTCCCAAATTTTTCTTTCTCTGTTGTTCTTAAAATGACCCTTTATTATTAGGACATTTAAATCTGCCAAACTGTGATCAGGTCCACAGAAGTGTTTTCCAACGGGTGTATCCACCTCCTGTTTTATTGTATGTCTGTGAAGATTCATCCTGGTTTGTAGTTTTTGTTTTGTTTCTCCAATTGCCTACTACAGGGGTGCATTCCCGCTCTGCCACTCTCGTTTTCAAGAATTCCGATCTATTTATTATATTATGTCTCCACTGTTCCACGCCTCAGTAGTCCTTACCATTAGGAACTTTCCTGCAAATGAGATGCGCAATCTAACCGTGTCCCATCTAGGAGTACTGTTCTGCAGCGGCTTCAATGATTGAAATATATGGGACCAAAATCAGTCATAATCGATTTGATCAGATTTTATTCGGTTTTTTGATAGGCGAGATTTAAAAAAAAAAAACATACACGGTGATACCAATTGTGTGTATTCTTATTTTTTTTCCATTAAAAAAGGCATTCGGTTAGTCAAAAATGTAAAAACATTTTTTGCACTTTATTGAATTGTTATTTACAATATTTATTGGTTGCACAAGGGACTTGAAGATGCCATTGTTTGATCGCGGTGTATTGTGCCTGTCAGTGTAAAACTGACAGCCATCCTATTAGGGCACTTAGACTAGAGCGCCATAAAAATGAAGTGCTGTAGCCTATGGCCCCTTAACCCTTTGGTGACCAGCCTGATTTGGCCTTAAGTGTCCCTACAAAGTTATTCTCCACTCGATCTGACATGGAGCGTCTGTAACTGCGTGCTGGGCGGCACCGTTGCCGAGGCAACCGTACGACGCCCTGTGAGTATCGTGCACAAGTCCTAATAATTCAAATAGGATCTGTGCACGATACTAATTGATAGTTTTTTACCGCTCAGACGGTTGTGGATGTAAAGTCTGAAGTGTCCATCAAGGGTTTGACCTTCCCCCAGCTAGCATGCAGAAAAGACGATCCAAATTTCCACTGGTGTTTGTATCTCGCTGGTACTTGTGGTTCCACACAGAAATGCAACTGCAGAAATGCAACTGCTTTCTGTGTATATCCTCGTACTTGATGTTCTAAATCTCCAGCAAGGGAGAAAAAGGAGATAGTGCACTACCTTTGGGAAACTACAAATTCCACGAGTTTATTCCATACTTACAAAAACAGATATAGATAATAGCATAAGATAAACTCTTGTAACACGCCAAACAATGCAACCGACCCTGGGTTTCGCCCTTCCGGCTTCCTCTGGGGCATATCATATATACTCAAATGTACAGAAATCATATCAGACAAAAAAAAGGAATATGGACAGACACACACACAAATTGTCACACTCACACTTTCAAGTTCAAACTTTGACTGTGATTGGCTGGCTACTCTTCTCAAATGTAAGTCGGCTCAGCTCAGGAGCCGGAAGTCAATGATGGCGCCACGCGCTAACGGGGTTTGGAAGAGGGGGAGACAGAGACAACTTCTCAGTCTAGTATAGTAGAAAAACCCAAGCACTCTATAGAAATGATGGACATAGAGATAGATTTTCTCAATGTCCATCATTTGTCTATGTCCTGTTATGGTGTCTGCCAGACGCTCCAAAGTGAATGTGTGACACATACACACATTCACTTTGGAGTGTCTGGCAAGGACATAGACATCTTTCTCTTATACAGCGATTGTGACAAAGGCCTGGGATGGGCCGAAACGTCTTTTGAATTTTGAAAATCGCCTGACAAAAAGACAAAAAACAACATAACAAAAAGTTGAATTAATTTGAATTAAAAAAAACAATAATATGAGAAAATCTATTTCTACGTCCATCATTTCTATAGAGTGCTTGGGTTTTTCTACTATACTACATTGTGGGATATCCGTCCCGAACCCTTATAACACCTGAATATTCCTGTCTAGGAATGCAGTCCATTATTCTTTCTATACAACTTCTCAGGCTGACCGCAGCGCTATCTCCGCACAGAAAGTCAGCATTTTGACACCATAGGTTTATTTCAGAAATTATTGAAAGTAGGCCATGAAAATTAAAATCTACACTTTTTCAAAGAAAATGTAGGTTTAGCTAATTTTTTCTCATTTCCACAAGGACTAAAGGGGAAAAAGCACCACAACATTTGTAAAGCAATTTCTCCTGAGTAAAACAATAACCCACATGTGGTTATAAACGACTGTTTGGACACATAGCAGGGCTTAGAAGGGAAAGAGCGCCATTTGGCTTTGGAATGGTTTGCGTAGGCCATGTCGCATTTGCAAAGCCCCTGAGGGACCAAAACAGTGAAAACACCCAAAAAGTGACTCCATTTAGGAAACTACACCCCTTGAGGGATTCATGTAGTGATGTGATGAGCATTTTGACCACACAGGTGTTTCATATATTTTATTAGAATTGGGCAGTGGCTGGAGCTCAAAATTTTTCCCTTTCTCAACAAATAAATGAAAAAAAAAAAAAAAACATTTTAAAGCAACTTTTCCGGAGTATGGAAATACCCCATATGGGGTCATAAACTGCTGTTTGGGCACACGGGGCAAGGATCAGAAGAGAAGGAGCGCCATTTGGCCTTTGAAGCACAGATTTCATTTCACTGGATTGGTTTCTTGACATCATGTCACTTTTGCAAAGCCCCTAAGGTACTAGTACAGTGGAAATTACCCAAAAGTGACTCCATTCACTAAACTACACCCCTTGAAGAATTCATCTAGGGGTGTAGTGAGCATATTAACCCCACAGGTGTTTCATAGATTTTATTAGAATTGGGCAGTGAAAATAAAAAAAAATCCTTTTTCTTTAATAAGACGTAGTTTTAGCTCAATATTTTTCATTTTCTCAACAAATAAAGGAAAATTAGAACCCCAACATTTGTAAAGCAATTTCTCCCAAGTACGGCAATACCCCATATGTGGTCATAAACAGCTGTTTGGGCACACAGTAGGGCTCAGAATGGAAGGAGAGTCATTTGACTTTTGGAGTGCAGATTTTGCTGGATTGGTTTCTGGCCGCTATGTCGCATTTGCAAAGCCCCTGTGGGACCAAAACAGTGGAAACCCCCCAGAAGTGACCCCATTTTAAAAATGACACAGAAATTAGTGTGCACTCGAAGTTGCAGATTGAAAATGGGATTCTTGCATCGTTTTTATTGTGTTTTTTATTCAGCATTAACCATGCGTTATAGACTACACGTTAACTTTGCTCTGCGGGTAAATACGATTCCGGCGATACATATTTTATAGCACTTTTTTATGTTCTACAACTTTTTGAACAATAAAATTACTTTTGTAATAAGAATGTATTTTTTTCTGTCGCCATGTTGTGAGAACCATAACTTTTGAATTTTTTCGTCTACAGAGCTGTATGAGGGATTGTTTTTTGCGAGACGAGCTATAGTTTTTATAAGTACCATTTTTGAATGCATGCGACATTTTGATCACTTTTTATTCCAATTTTTGTAGGGCAAAGTGACCAAAAAACAGAAATTCCGGCATTGTTTTTTAGGACATTCACTGTGTGGAATAAATCACTTAATATTTTTATATTTCAGGCCGTTACGGACGTGGCGACAGGGCCGCCATCAGGGGGGTATTAGGGGTACTACTGTAGGGGGCCCGGCCAAACTTAATTGAAAGGGGGGCCCGGCAACTGCCGCGACTTGCCTTTGGTAGGAAAAAACAGGCCCCTTCAATGGGGCCTGTTCTTTTCACCAAAACACTGCCGTGAGCTGCGGGCCCCCCTCTCATCAAACACCGCGAACGACAGGGCGTGCCGGCGCGCAACCCGCTCGTGCCCGCCGGCAAGAGGGAAGCGGTGCGCCCGCACCACAAGAACATCGCCAAACAGCTGGCAAGGACAGCCACACAGGGGGAGCGGCGCACAGAGTAGTTACCTGCTGGCCCGCCTTCGCCTCCTCCGCCTCCACCTCCGCCTCCTCCGCCTCCGCCTCCTCCTCCACCTCTGCCTCCTCCTCCTCCAGAGCGTAGCTGCGTAAGGAGAGGGGGAGGAATCCAGTTGTTGCGCGGCGGCAGGAGTTCTACGATCCCCGCCATTTTCTGGAGCCTGGAGGTGAAGGACTGGACATCTGGACCGAAGACATCGCCTGACGAGGACTGGAGTGGGAGCAGCTCTTCTGACAGTGAGTAAAGTGTCTCAAAGTGCTGATCATGTATGGCCCTGTTCACACAGAGTATTTTGCAGGCCGAAAAAATCTGCCTCAAAATTCTTGACCTGCCCACACTATCTTGCCGCGTTTTTTGCTGCGTTTTTTGCCTGCGGCGATTGAGGTCAGTAGACAAAAAACGCAGCGAAAAATGCATTTTCTGCCTTGATCCCATTGATTTCGATGGGAGGTCAGAGGCGGAACAGCGGCAAGAAAGGACGTGCTGCTTTTTCTTTTTTCCGCGACTGGCTCCCATTGATTTCAGATTAAATCAATGGGAGGCGGTTTTGGAAGTTGTTTGGTGCTGATTCTGACGCAGTGTCCGAGTCAATATCAAGGCCCAAAAACTCTGTGAACTGGGCCTTATTGTTAGGACTTATTCAGACGAACGTGTAATACATCCGTGCAACGCGCGTGATTTTCACGCGCCTTGGACGGACCTATGTTACTCTATGGGGCCGTGCAGACTGTCAGTGATTTTCACGCAGCGTATGTCCGCTGCGTAAAACTCACGACATGTCCTATATTTGTGCGTTGTTCGCGCATCACGCAGCCATTGAAGTCAATGGGTGCATGAAAATCACGCCCAGCACTTCCGCAGCAGTATAAACTATGAATGAAAACAGAAAAGCACCACGTGCTCTTCTGTTTACAAACATACAAACAGGGTGTCATAATCATGGCGGCTGCGCGAAAATCACGCAGCCACGCATCATACGCTGCTGTTATGGACCTTTTGCATGCGCACAACGCCACTTTTTTGCGCGCGCAAAAAGCACACGCTCGTGTGAACCCGGCCTTAGGGTAGGAACACACTAGGCATGAACATTGCGGATTTTATGCAACACATTTTATTGTGGAAAATCCGCAGTGTATTACAGTCGCAGCAGAGTGGATGAGATTTGAACAAATCTCATCCACACGCTGCAAAAAATATTGACCTGCAGTGTGGCTTTGGCTTTTTAAGCCGCAGCATGTCAATTTATTCTGTGGAATCGCTGCTCCTCTGTTGCGGAAATGCTGCAGTTCTGCCGCAAAAATCACAAATGAGAAAAAAAAAAGGCACTTTTTTAAATTTATAAAAAAGTTTAGACATACCCCGGCCGTAGTTTAGGTGACGCGTCTCTCTTCTGAACGTAGCCCCGCCTCCTGGGATGACGCTGTTCCAGGCGGTCGCGGGTGCGCGGGCGGTCGCAGGTGCGTGCGATCGCGGGTGCGCGCTCGCGAGTACGCACGCGCGGGAGTTTGCGGGTGCGCGCGATCGGTCGTGCGGGCGGGCGGTGTTTGACGGCCCCCATGACGACCCCCATGCTACCCAGGGCCGCCATCAGGGGGGGGTATTAGGGGTACTGATGTGAGAGGCCCGGCCAAACCTAATTGAAAGGGGGGCCCGCAGCTCACGACATTCTTTTGGTAAAAAAAATGGTTTGGCCGGGCCTGTCACATCAGTACCCCTAATACCTCCCCTGATGGCGGCCCTGGGTACCATGATATAGTGCTGGATGGAGTACCGTTAACAGGCGGTGCCACGGTAGGGGGGCCCAGAAAATTTAGCTGTATGGGGCCCTGAAATTCCTGATGGCGGCCCTGCGTGGTGATACTAAATACGTATGGTTTATTTCTTTTTGTTCAATAATAAAGGGCTTGATAAGGGAACAGGGTGATTGTATTTTATTTTATTACTTGAAACTTTTATTCAATTTTTTACAAAATTTTTTTTTTACTCTTTTCTTTACTCATTCTGGACTTGAAGGTCCAACTATCAGATTTTTTTTCTAATACATTGCACTACCTAAGTAGTGCAATATATTAGATCGGTCAGTCATTCACGGACAGCAAGTCGATTAGGCTATGCCTCCGGGAGGGGCCTAATTGGCTTCCGTAACGGCAGTGCAGGACGCCATTGTTAGGCCTCCTGTTGCCATAGCAGCAGTTGGCAGCCCTGTGATTGCAGGGCAGGGCTGCCGATCCCCTGCCAACCACTAAGATTCAGCGATCGCTTTCAATAGCTGCATCTAAGGGGTTAATGGAAGGAATCGGAGCTAGCTCCGGTTCCTGCCGTTACAGGTGGATGTCAGCTGTAGCATACAGCTGACATCCACCGCTGATGACGCCTTCTCAGCTCCTGAGCCTGCGCTATCCTGCCGACGGATACGGAAGCCTTTTAGGCCCTGCCTTCGGGCAGGGCCTGAAAGGCTTCTGTACTAGGCGTATCCGGCGGCTAGTGTTAGGCCTGCGGTTGCCTTTGCAATTTCATTGCTGGGGTGCCGATTAGCTACAAACCACTTAAATGCATTGATTGCTTTTGACCGCTGCATTTAAGGGGCTATTGGCGGGGATCGGAGAAAACTTTTGTCCCCGCCATTACCCCAAGGGTGTAAGCTGTAACATGCAGCCGACTCCCAGGGATGGTGGCACCGACTCTGAGCCGGAGTCCACCATTTGTTGTATGGATAAGGCAAAATGCGGGAAACACTAGCTTTCCATGATGTATCCATATGACAAATGTCGGGAAAGGGTATTGCTTTATTTATGTTTGGAGGTTGTCATGGACTTAGCCACAAAAATATTAATATGTTAATTATGTTTATACTTGTTTTTATATATTTTCAGGTTCTGTAAAAGAAAACATCTAATAAAGCTGTGACAAGCACCTTCCAATTTTATTTGTATCCTTGTATATTTATTAGATAGGAGGGTGTTTGTGTGGCCCCTTGTCCCGTCATGTTTAGGCTTGATATAGTGTTCCACTTTGTGTTGTAGCCATCAAGATTGGGTGCCTCTTTTGAGTGTTATAACTGTTAAACTTATTGTACCTCTTAGAAATATGACAAATATGTTCAAACTTGGTCTGTCTTTTATTAAAGGAGTACCACTCAACTATGCCTTCGTTACATGGGAGCAGTGGCTTGCATATGACACTTGAAATTTTGAAAATGCTGACACCTTGTGGCCAATCTTGAAATAGTAAATAATTATTTCTACAGTGTAAAGTTAAAAGTATATCCAGCTCTTTGATGTTAAGCTTGGTGAGGTCAGGTGGATATGAAGCGGGTGAAAACGGGAGGTATAAACAGAAAAGTCTGTTGGGAGTAGTCCATGAGAAACAAGCACAAACATTATTTGACATCAATGTGACGGATTCCTGTTTCCTATTCTTAAGGCCAACATTTAGGCAAAACAAAGTAAGGCTTCAAGGTAATAACCGCATCCTGTTGAAGGTTTATTTATTCATGTGCTGCTTTGATTTTTTTACTCGGTTGCTAAGAATAGTTGCCAATATATAGAATTATTTTCCAAGCAATTCATACAGCACACCTTTTTTTCTGCCTTTGCTGTGGAGTAGGTGACTGTGATATGATCTGGTTGACCTAAAACTTCATCAAGTCTCTTCATTTACTAAAAACTTCACTGAGAATAAGAAATGTTAAAAAGGAATATAAAAAGTAGTCGTTTTTGTGGTAGAGGAGTAGGCATTCAAAACCATCACCAAAAAGAAACGGCCGGACACATCATGAAGTGATTGGGGGAGGCAGACATGACCAGGGTTGCAGGGGAGAAGGAATGAGGTGAAAAGTTCAGATGGAGGAGGGGGAGAAAGGTGGAGGGGAGGGGCGAGGTTAACAGAGGGCATATAGGAAGGGTGAGGGACAGGTTCGCGCCATTCACGCCCCAGGAAAGCAGTTTAGCCCTTGTCATACAGGACTAACCTGAGGCGCGATGCAGGCCCTGATGGATCAAGTGCGGCAGGCTGTGGCGGAACGGGGCATGGCCTGGCTTGAGGAGGAGCTCGGGAGGACTGGTCCGGCGGCCGCGGTGCAGGAGTTGTCGGCAGGGCCAGAGGAGACAGCGGGTACGTGTGCGGCCGGGACGCAGGCAGCACCAGAGGAGCTGACATCCCCCCTCCAGCGGTCACGGCGGGTGCGGCCTCCAGAGCGCCTTAGCCCGGACGATTTGCCTAGGGCTCGGCGCAGGCTTGGTAGCCCCTCGAGGGACCCTCCGGGCCGGGATTCCGATTCCACCGCTAGGGGGCGGAGGTCCCGGTCCGGGAGGAATCCCGGTCGCCAGTCGGGCCCTTCGGAGAGAGGAGGGCAGGGTCCCAGGCCAGAGGGACAGCCTCCCGTCTCCAGGTCAACACAGCGTGGATTTGCGGTGGGCCGATCTGGCGATGCACCAGTCGGGCGGCCCGCCTGTCAGCAAGATGATGTCCCCGGACGGTCACGCAGGCCACAATCGGTGGTGCTGCAGAGGTGGAGGGAGGGGGAAGCAGTGGAGGGAGAGCGGAGGCCGGAACGGCCCCTGACGTTGTGCGGTAATTCCGAGGTCCATTACGGTGCATACGGCTGCAGAGCCTGCGGCGCGGCTTCAGGCCCCAGATGTCCGGAGGCGGGTGAAGACGGAGGTGTGCCGATGGAGGCTGGTCGTCGTGGGGGTCCCGTCACCCCGACTGGTGGGAACTCAGCGCCCACGCAGTCTGGTGAGTCACTCTCACCGTTACATACATTTCCAGCGATATTTAGATCCCCAGGGGTTGGGGGGGGTTCCCAAGGAGAGGCAGTTAGAGATGTTGAAAATAGTGGGTTGATGTCTACTGTTAGGGGGGGGGGGGGAGATGTTCAGGAATTGCTTGGCTGTGTAAAGGCTTTGCTAGCGCGTTGTGAGGGGGGTAGGTTGCCCGCTACATCCCCGGTCGCAGCGTGGGTCCCTGCAGCAGTGGGGGGGGAGAAACGGAGCACCCCCTGAGGGCGGTTCCCGTGGTGGAGGTCGGGGGGGTGGCGGTTGTGGTTCAGACTGATAAGGATAAGGATGTGGATAGGGTGAGGTTAGATGATAAAGCCAAAGGTGAAGTGTACGTTTGTTTTGAGGGGTTGTTGGGGTCACATTTAAAGACTGAAGTGAAAGAAAAAATTTGGAAAGATGAATATGTCGAAATATTCTCGCTTCTTCCGTTGGAAAAATTTTACTTAGATAAGGGTAAAAGGTGGGAAAGTAAAAAGGAGGAGGAGGAGAAGCGTCGATACCGTTTAATCCCTCAGACGTTTGTGAATTGGTTACAGGCGTTTGCCATTCTGGCCAGTGTTATAGGGGAAAAGGCGCCGGAAAATTGTTCCGCCCTTTTCGGGTACATGGATGCGATAGGTGAGGCGCATCGGTCGTATGGTGGTCAGACTTGGTTGCGGTATGACGAACAGTTTCGTCAGAGGAAAGCGGTTCGTCCCAACATCAGGTGGGACAATAAAGACATTGGGCTCTGGTTAAAGGTAATGGCCCCGGCTAAGTTCGGGCAGTCCTTTCAAGGGGGGGGGGGGCTGGGGTTGCCGGCCCCTCAGGACAATCGGGGGGAGGGACAGGAGGGAGGTCGGGCTTGTGCTGGCAGTTTAACGACGGCCAATGCAAGTTTGGGGCGGGATGTAAGTTCAAGCATTCTTGCTCCTCTTGTGGCGGGACTTCGCACGGGTCCGCCAAGTGTTTTAAAAAAGGTAAAGGAAAAGGGTGGAGTGGTGGGGGCCATGGGGCTGACTCCGGTGAGGTGGGAAGAGATGGAGCCGTACCTAAATAGGTTCCTGGATAGGGAGAAAGGCGAGTTGTTGTTGCGTGGTTTTCAGTTTGGTTTTGTGATCCCTTCCCCGGTTCACGCGGTCCCCCTTTCTCTACGGAATTTGAAGTCGGCAATGGATTATCCGGAGGTAGTGTCAGACAAGTTGCGTAAAGAGGTGGGGTTAGGGCGCATGGCGGGGCCGTTCCAGTCTCGGCCCGTACAGGACATGGTTGTATCGCCATTAGGGGTTGTTCCAAAGAAAGAGCCGAATAAATTCCGGCTTATCCATCATTTGTCACGTCAGCGAGGGTTGTCTGTTAATGATGGCATTGCCCCTGAGCTGTGCTCGGTGGTATATACGTCGTTTGACGCAGCGGTTGAGTGGGTGCGACGGTACGGGGCGGGGGCCCTTATGGCGAAGACCGACGTGGAAGCGGCTTTCCGGCTTCTCCCGATTCACCCGGACAGCCAGCGGCTGTTAGGGTGTTACTGGGAGGGGGCTTACTATATGGATCAGTGTCTCCCGATGGGTTGTTCGGTGTCTTGCGTGTACTTCGAGGCCGTTCAGTTCGTTCCTGGAGTGGGTAATCCGTGAAGTGGCGGGGTTAGAGTCGGTCATCCATTATTTAGATGACTTCCTGTGTGTGGGCCCAGCGGTTTCGGGGGTGTGCACTAATTTGCTGGGGGCAATCCAGTAGGTCGCTCATCGTTTTGGGTTCCCGTTATCCCCAGAGAAGACTGTTTGTCCCAGTACTTGTATAGTTTTTCTTGGGATTACCCTGGATTCGGTGGCAATGGAATGTCGACTTCCTAGTGATAAGCTGGATGCGCTGCGATTGGAGATGAGCAGGACGGGTCGGCTTCGTAAGATTCAGCTGCGGGAGTTGCAGTCGTTATTAGGGAAACTTAATTTCGCTTGTCGAATAATGCCCATGGGCAGAGTTTTTTGCAGGACGTTGGCGTCAGCGACGGCGGGGGTTAGAGCCCCACACCATTTTGTGCGGTTGACACGGGAGCATCGGGATGATTTGGCAGTATGGAGAGAGTTTTTACACTTGTATAATGGGAAGTCATTACTGATCTCGCCGATGGTGGATTATGTGCAATGGGAATTGTTTACAGATGCTTCAGGCAGTGTGGGGTTCGGTATTTATTGTAAAGGACAATGGTGTGTGGGGCAGTGGCCGGAGGAATGGGTATCTTTGGGACTGGTTCGTAATCTTGTACTTCTGGAACTCTTCCCGATTGTGGTGGCGGTTGAAATTTGGGGAGAGCGTTTTCGAAATAGCAAGGTGCGGTTCCACTGTGATAATATGGGGGTGGTGGTGGCGATCAATAATGTAACGGCTTCTTCCCCCCCGGTGGTTAGGTTGTTGCGGCGGCTGGTGTTGCGTTGTTTGTCACTCAATGCTTGGATTGTTGCGGTTCACGTTCCGGGGGTGCAAAATGACATTGCGGATTCTCTCTCTCGCCTACAGAGGGAGCGGTTTCGTCAGTTGGCACCGGAGGCGGATCTGGAAGGGGTCGCGTTCACGGGACGGCTTTGGGACTTGGTTTGCGAGCAGCAGGAGGTTTGATCAAGTCCTCTCTAGCGCCTGGTACATGGTTGGCGTACGACGCGGCGTGGAAGGACTGGGTGTCGTGGTTAACAGGTTTGCCCGAAGTCGGGTCGATGGAGGAACAGGTGGTAGCTTTGTTGGGCCTTTTGGGTCGGGTATCAGTAGAAGGCTGGTCGGTGTCTAAAGTGAATCGTTTCATTTCAGCTTTGGCCTTTGGTTTTAAACTAAGGGGGTTGGCGGACTTGACTAAGGATTTCTTGATTGTCCAAGCTTTGAAGGAGTTTCGGAAAAAGGGGGCGGGGCGGCTGGACGGCCGTCGCCCGGTTTCTTTTGCGCTTTTAGAGCAGTTAGGTGAAGTATTGGGGAGGGTGTGTTTCTCGGGCTATGAAGTAGCATTGTTTCAGTTGGCTTTTTCATGGGCGTTTTTTGGAGCTTTAAGAGTAGGTGAGCTGATTTCCCCCAGCAAGAAGAGAGCGGGGGGTTTGCAATCGGAAGATGTAACAGGAGGTGGGGAGAGAGTGGAATTCTGGGTAAGGCGGTCAAAAACGGATCAAAGAGGTAAGGGTAAACGGGTGGTACTGGGGACTGTGGCGGGGGCAGGGATGTGCCCGGTGAGATGCTACGCGCGGTTTGCCGCACTACAAGGGAGTAGTGGGGGGCCTCTGTTATGTCATAAGGATGGGGCCTTCTTGTCACGATGCCAGTTTACAGTTGTCTTCCGTAGATGTTTAGAGGTGTTGGGTTTAGATAAGGGTATTTATTCACCACACTCTTTTCGTATTGGGGCAGCCACGGAAGCTGCGTCATGGGGTTTGGGGCCTGAGGTGGTGAAGCGCATAGGTCGTTGGGATTCTGTGAGGTATAAGTCCTACGTGCGTCTCCACTTTATGTGATTTGAATTCCTCGTCTCGTCATGCTATTTCCGGTTGGTGTCATCTTTGTTATTCTTCTATTACAGATGGCTCACCTGCACTGGTGTGGATACTTGGACACTCGTATGTGCACTGGGGGGCTGATGTGCGGCCGGATGGGCGGCAACTGGGGTTCCAAAGGTCATCGGTGGTGATACGGTGGCTGGGCACGCGCGGCATGGTGTGGAGTCGAGTTTTGCCGGATTTTCATCGGTATGCACAGTTGGATTGGGTTCCTGATTTGTTGGTCCTTCATGTGGGGGGTAACGACTTAGGTACTCGTCCGTTTAGAGAACTGATTCGGGATGTCAAGTATGACCTTCTCCGGCTGTGGTCCTGTTTTCCGAAGGTGAAGGTGATTTGGTCGGAAATTGTGCCGCGGAGTGTATGGCGAAATGCGCATTCGGTGGAGCGTTTAAACAAGGCCCGGGTAAAAGTTAACCGGGCGATTTCCATCTTTGTGGTAAAAAAACGGGGGGTTTTTTGTTCGGCACTACGATGTTGAGGACGGCCAAGGGAAATATTGGCTAGGTGACGGAGTGCATATGAATGCGGTGGGCATTGACCTTTGGGCTTTGCGGATTCAGGAAGGGATTGAACGCGCAATGATGGATGGTGGGGGCTCGCATACTTAAAGGTGGTTTATGTATGCTCGTGTGGCGGATTGGGGGGTCCTTGGAGTTGGTGGTAATTTGAAGTGGGGGATTCATCAGAGGTATGGTCCCTAACAAATACATAATTGCTCATGGATATGGGCGGATTTTGGCCTCCTGCTGGGTGGTGTCCCGGGGAGTGGTTTTACATACTTGGCAAGCCAACTGCGGAGCAGAAAGGTGCCTCTGAGCCTGTAGGGAGACGGCTGGGGGTAAGTAGCTATACAGGGGGCAGTTAGGCGCCAAAGTTTTGGAGCTCCAAGGACTTCCCCTTTCCTAGTAATGTTATTTATAAAGTTATGTTTTATGTTCATGGAAATTTGTTAATAAAATGGCTGCTGTGGCCGAAATTTTCCAACCCACTGTGTCGTGTGTTCACTAGGGAAGGGAGAGTGGCAAGGAGGAAGGGAAGGGCCATGAAGCAGAAAGGGGGGTGGACAGTATTGAAGGGGAGGTTAAGCAAAATGGTTCGAAATGGGGCGAGCTCTGTAATCCCATGGTCATGGCAATTACAACTTTTATTAAAGTGCAGGATTACCAAGGTCACTTTTATATGACAAATCATGGTTATTCCTAAAAAAATAAAAATACATTGGATTGGATCAGTTTATTCACATGATTGCAAACTTTCTTTTTGGTAAACAAACCTAGAGGCCAGACAGATCTTTTTTTTTTTTTACAATAGTATGAGGGGTATAGGCCTCCGCCAGACACCTCTGATAGCAGCTTATGTCCTGTGGGAACAAAGAATCTGGCATGTCGAAATCCAACATGCCCAATTGTTCTTTACCCCGACATCTGCTGTAGGCAGAGAGTCGGGAGACCCACATATGTTACATAGTCTGCTGACTTGGAGTTTGGAATTTTAGCTAATGCAAAACATGAATAAGCTCGAGTACCAATAGTTTGGGAAAACTAAACTAGAGTAAATGTGTGTTTGTTAAAAATCTATGTCCATGATTTCCAACCTTTTTATCATTTGGGAATGCCTGGAAAAAAAAATCTTATCTCTGTAAACCCCTACCAATTAGTTTTTTTCAGGAGAGAGAAAATGGCTAAACAACAAGTAATACGTAAGTACTTATAAATCACCGACCATGCAGGAGAGCTCCCTCATCTCTCCTTTAAAGAATAGCACCCTCATTCCCTCCTTACAACATAGCACCCCCATCCCTTACAGAACAGCTCCCCCATACAACATAGCTTCCTTATCCTCCTCCCTTGAACCACAGCTCCATCATCTTCCACCTCCCTTGCAGCACAGCCGCAGCTGCCCAGTGGACATAGTGAGGACTCTGTCCTCACCTCACAAGCCCCTTTTACAAGTCCAGCTTGTTCATTAGCATCAGGACCACCGACTCCCCGAGCAACCATTCACATGGCCAGCAACGCAAAGAGCACAATGTGATTTCCTCTTACTCATCTCGTGTGGAAGACCAGAAACTTACAGATAGAGCCCAGCCTGATTAATGTCTACATACTAGCATCAAGCTACGTAACGTGCTGAACTATAACTTCTGCAGGCCATAGTGGGAAAGACTAAAATTATGAAAAGTTAATGTCTATGCTTTACCTTTACATCATTTAAGTCTGGATCACCCCGGTTGGGAAACGCTGATCTATGACTTGGTTTTATTTCTCTCTAATGCGTGCATTTTAGAACTAGGTAGGAGTGGAAGTGCAGATTATGGGTCATCCACGTTGTTCTATTGGATGTAATTTGAAACCTTATCTTCTTTGGGAAGGCTAATTGTTTGTTTGCTTTAGGGCTTATTCACAAAATGTGGTCAAATCACAGTATTCAAAATGTAGTCGCTTTGCCACCATTTTTTAAAAATTGCTGTTTTTTTTACACAATTTTGTGGTATAAAATTACGCTTTAAACACACTGTGTAAATATACTCTTATAGAGGTTTGCTTTGTAGACCAAAAGACACACAAACTGTCTTACAATGAGAATGATGTAAGTAATTATAATCTGTGTACTGCAATACATAATATGTTGGTGCTATATAAGCAATGGAAGAAGACTAATTACCGTCAGAATAGCATTTTTCCTAGACAGAACTGTTCCTCAACATTTCAATGGGTTTCTCATGTATTGACAGCCTGTGACCGGGAAGGCACTATGCCAAGCTAACCAGAGAAGCTCTCCACACTACACAGAAAATTACTTTACTATATCCCACATTTGTTTCTCAATACCAGAATGTATAGGGCATTCCATTAAAGGCTATGTACAGCTTTGAAGACTATTTTTTTGTTTTTTGTTTTCAAATAGTGTAGGAGAATTTGAGTAACTTTGTAATGTATTTTTATAAAAAAATATTTTTACGTTGAGATACAGCTGTTTTGTATCCTGATACATAGCAGCTGTATCGTGCGCTGACTGGTTTCGTGACAGCGCTCCTGCGTGTCTCTGACACGTTGGATTGAGCGGTTTACTGATCGCATCGAAGTTCATACTAAGATGTGATCGATAACAGGTGGATCCTTTCTGTCAGAGATATGCAGGACCCACTGGCACTGAACCCGTCAGTGCCGCTGAACTGACGAATTCAGGTTTCAGTGCATGATACAGCGGCTATGTATCTAGGACACAAAGAATTATTTTTACTTTTTGAGAATACAGCTGCTTAATAAAAATACCTTCCGAAGTTACTCACACTCTCATACACGGATTTAAAAACAAACAAAAAAAGGGGTATATAGATTTTTCCCGGGCCATCAAACAATCGGTCATGTGAATAGCCCCATTAGGGGTCTATTGTTCCTACTGCGGCCGTGTGATGGCCGATTTATGAACGGCCGGGAAACCCTGTCGTGTGAATGTCTAAGCCTAAAGCATTCTATAAACCCTTTTTATTCCACAAATGCTGGAAGCCCTGCAAAAGGGTTACATCAGGGCTTATTCCACTGACTGAGGGTATGATGTATGTGGCCGATTTAGCGCAGAAATGTCAGCAACTAAAAAAAATTCACTCCATCCATCTGAATAGGTATGTTCAGCAGCATTTACATGGATTTCTTCAAATTCCATTCAGAAATTTCTGCAACAAATTTTCTGCTTGTGAACATACACTTATAGAAGGCAACACAATTATCACTATCCCCCCAAAAGATCTTGTATCTCTTTCCCCAAAACTGATCACCCTGGTGATCATAATGACATCTCCTATGGTAGAAAGCAGCAAAGAAAACCTTTTGTGGAGGAACCATATTATTATCATCACCACCATCATCATCGTCACTTAGGAAATATCCAGGTTATACTTATTTTTTATTTCATTTCATTTTTTGAGGCAAGCATTGATTTAAGCACTTTGGAGCCACCGTCCTCAGTCTCGGCAGATTCGTTAAAATGGCAGAAACCTCGACGGACCCCATTGTAAGTCAACGGTGTCTGTCGGGTGCTGATGGTATCCATCATTCAACAGATTCAGCAGAGCGTTGTTACTTTCTACACATCGGTAATGTGAACTTAGCCTTACTCTTGGATGACCATGGTTTCTGCCTTGTTGCTGCCAGTGAGTGAATTCAGAGATTGGGACTGAAGTCAACCACCGTGAGAGCCACTAAGTCTTAGAAATGGCTTTATAAAACCTTTTAAAATAATAAACAACTCTGCTACTTCTGTATGCTATAATAAATTGAGCCACAACTTTTTATAGTTGCGATTTGCCAGGCACACACTTTACAGATTTATTAGATGCACCTTTAACTCCGTTCATATGATTAATCAGCAGTGAACCTTTTCCTCCTATTTTTTATTTTTTTTTCATTTTGCCTTGCTTCACCTTCAATCCCAGATTTTCAATTTATACTAGTCATGTTGCAAAAGTAACGCTTCTTCTCAACTAAAGCAGTGTGGTAATATTTATACTGTCATTTCTTTTATGAGGGCTTTCCCACCACTGAGACCCCACAGATCACTAGAATTTAGGTATGGGTCCCCTGCTTCTCCTCACCCACACAACAATGATGAGGATGAATCTGTATGGAATAGTGGTTGCGCTCCTTACATACTCCTTTCTTCTGTGGACATGCAGAAACGTGGGACTCATACTCTTGTTCAAGCGGGAGTCCCAGCAATGGTCCCCCAGTGATTAAATATTTATCACTTATCATGTGGACTCCAGGGTGAACAGAACCTTATTTTGGTTTGATTTTGAGTTATAATATATTAAAAGGGGTTTTCCCAACAAGGGACATTGATGACATATCCACAAGATATGTCATAAATGTCAGATAGATGTGGGTGCCAGCTATCTTTACAACAGGGCCCCCTATTCCCTGTTCTAGCTTTTTGTGCTCACACTGCCTCCCGGCCACTTCCTGGTTACATGGTCGGGAGTTACGGAAGCAGTGTAGCATGCGAGCTACGCAGTTTCTATAATTACTATTCAGTTCTATAGGAGTTACGGAAACAGCGCAGCTCAGTGAGGCACACGGTTTCCATAACTCCCGACCATGTAATCAGTGAGGGTATGTTCACACGACCTATTTTCAGCCATCTTACGGGCCGTAAACGGCCAGAAAAACAGCTGAAAATATGTAGGCTGAACCAGGGGTGGGATTCAAATTTTTAACAACAGGTTCGCTGTTTTTTGGAAGAGGACAGACGTGCCGCTCGGGGGTGGGGTCACTGTGTTTTGCAGTGCATCGTGCCATTAAAAATGATTCTAATGATAAAATAATTATGATATTCTAAATACCTCCTACATTAAAGTGGGCTCTAAATAAAGAAAGCGTACAGACCTACTTAAACATTATATTAAACTCACCCATTACGTATAGGCCTATATGCACACATTCAATATCCTATGCGTGCTCAGCCCATTTAGTTAGACTGTGAACATGAGAAAGGTGGAGGACAGTGCTGAGTAAGCAGTAAGCTGCGAAAACTGTCCCGGCTAATGAACAGATATGGTGCCAGGAGAAAGTTCAGTATATATACAGCACCAGAACAAAGCTCAGTACAAATATACAGCACCAGAACAAAGCTCAGTACAAATATACAGCACCAGAACAAAGCTCAGATCATAAATACAACACCAGAACAAAGTTCAGTACATATATACAGCACCAGAACAAAGCTCAGTACATACATATAACACCAGAACAAAGCTCATTATATATATACTAGTCCTTCTCAATGAATTATATCATCAAAAGTTAATTGATTTCAGTAATTCGTGAATGACTGGGGGAGGGAGACAGACAGGTGAGCCCTAATCTACCTGCCACTCAGTCCCTGCCTACTTGCATGGCCCGTCCTAGGTGACGGCGTACAACTGGGCGACGGTCCCTACGCTCAATAAGTGTACGACAAACAAACAAGGGTACACAGAAGCTAAGGGAAATGGGGCAGTTGCCCACGACAACACTGTGAGCAACAGGAGTAGTGAACGAGCAGAGTCAAACCAGGAGTGTACGAGGTACCAAACACAGAGCAGGAGCGTAGTCAGTAAAGCCAGGGTCAAAATGAAGCAAGGTCAATAATAATAGCAGGAGCAGCAGAGCCAGGAAACAGGAAAGAATCACAGGCAGAGGACAAGCAGGAAATTAAGGTATAAATAGACCGAGGGCGGGAGCTAGAACCGTCTGGCCAGGCTGTGATAGGTTCTCCCACTCCTGAGCCTACCAGCCTGAGTGGTAGCAGATCGAGTCACTATCAGACCTAGGAGCAGGTGCAGACTGATTAACCACGGGCGTCGACACAGAAGCTTTGTCTGGCAGAACCTTTACAGTACCCCCCCCCCCTTTTATGAGGGGCCGCTGGACCCTTTCTAGGTGAATCTGGCTTAGTGGGGAACCGAAGATGGAACCTTCTAAGCAATACCCAAACGTGAACATCCCGGGCCGGTACCCAAGTCCTCTCCTCAGGCCCGTATCCTCTCCAATGGACCAGGTACTGGAGGGAGCCTTGGACCATCCTGCTGTCCACAATCTTGGCCACCTCGAATTCTACCCCTTCGGGGGTGAGAACGGAGGTTTCCTGGAGATAGACAAGGACGGGGAGCAGCGTTTCAGGAGGGAGGCATGAAACACGTTGTGTATTCGAAAAGACGGGGGTAACTTCAGTCGGAAGGAGACAGGGTTTAGGACCTCAATTACCTTGTACGGCCCTATATACCGGGGAGCAAATTTTTGGGACGGGACTTTAAGGCACAAATTTTTAGAAGACAGCCACACCAGATCCCCGACCACAAACAAGGGTTTAGCAGAACGTCTTCTATCTGCCTGAGTCTTTTGTATCCTCTGGGACGCCTCTAGGTTCTTCTGAACCTGGGCCCAGACTGTGCACAGTTCCCAATGAACGACCTCTACCTCGGGATTGTTGGAACTACCAGGTGAAACGGAGGAGAACCGTGGATTAAACCCAAAATTACAGAAAAAGGGGGAGACCCCTGACGAGTTACTGACTCGGTTATTAAGGGAAAATTCGGAGAGGGAAATGAAGGAGATCCAATCATATTGACAGTCAGTCAGCGATAAAACACCTTAAATATTGTTCTAGAGACTGATTAGTCCTCTCAGTTTGGCCATTAGTTTCAGAATGGAAGGCCGAGGAGAAGGACAGATCAATCTCCAAATTTTTACAGAAATCTCTCCAAAACAATGAAAAACAAATTTTACCCCGTCTGTCAGAAACAATATTGACAGGAACCCCACGGAGACACAGGATGTGTTTGACAAACAAGGTAGGTAAGGTCTTAGCATTGGGTAATTTCTTGAGGGGCACAAAGTGGCACATCTTACTGAAGCGGTCTACAACAACCAACACCACTGACTTGCCTTGAGATGGAGGCAGATCGGTGATAAAATCCATGGAGATATGGGTCCAAGGTCTCTGGGGAATGGGCAAAGAAAAGAGTAAGCCCGCTGGTCGGGACCTAAGAGTCTTGGACCTATCACAAATTTCACAAGCGGCGACGTAGGCCTTAACGTCTTTAGGCAACCCAGGCCACCAATAGTTTCTGGCAAGGAGGTGCTTGGTACCCAGGATGCCTGGATGGCCAGATAGTGCAGAGTCATGATTTTCCCTTAGTACCCTTAGCCGGAATTGCAGGGGAACAAACAGCTTGTTCTAAGGAAGGTTCCCGGGAGCTGAACATTGATCAGCCGCAATTTCGGAGACTAAGTTAGAATCAACAGAGGAAATTATTATACCTGGGGGCAAAACACAAGCAGGATCTTCCTCCGAAGGAGGGCTGGCCATGAAGCTACGCGACAGTGCATCAGCCTTAATATTTTTAGACCCAGCCCTATAGGTGACCAAAAAGTTGAATCTAGTAAAAAACAAACGCCCATCGAGCTTGTCTCGGGTTTAGCCTCCGGGCAAATTCTAGGAAAACTAGATTCTTGTGGTCGGTAAGGACCATTACCTGGTGCCTAGCCCCCTCCAGGAAGTGGCACCACTCTTCAAGTGCCCATTTAATGGCTAAGAGTTCACGGTTGCCAATGTCATAGTTACTCTCAGTGGGCGAGAACTTCCTGGAGAAGTAGGCACAGGGACGGAGATGGGTGAGGGACCTGGTACCCTGGGACAAGACAGCACCCACTCCCACCTCGGAGGCGTCAACCTCCATGATGAATGGCTCCATTTTGGTTAGGCTGAATCAGCACTGGACCGCCTCCGGAGGCCAGTGGAGGAGATCAGCACCTTTGCGAGTAAGATCCGTAAGAGGCTTAGCGATGACCGAGAAGTTAGCAATAAATCTCCTGTAATAATTAACAAACCCCAGTAAGCACTGTAATGCCTTCAGGGAGGCAGGTTGGACCCATTCAGCCACAGCCTGAACTTTGGCAGGGTCCATGCGGAATTCATTAGGAGTGAGAATTTGACCCAAAAATGGTATCTCCTGCACCCCAAACACACATTTATCAGTTTTAGCAAAGAGTTTGTTTTCCCGAAGGGCCTGGAGCCCCTTCCTGACAAGCTCAATGTGGGAGGACCAGTCCTTGGAAAACACAAGTATGTAATCAAGGTACACTACAAGAAATACCCCCAGGTAGTCTCTTAAAATCTAATTTCTGAAATTCTGGAAGACCGCGGGAGCATTACACAACCCAAAGGGCACGACAAGGTAGAAATGACCTTCGGGCGTGTTAAACGCAGTCTTCCACTCATCTCCCTCTCTGATGCGGATAAGTTTATAAGCCCCCCGAAGATCAAACTTAAAGAACCATTGGGCCCCCTGAACCTGATTGAAGAGATCACGAATCAAAGGAAGGGGATACTGGTTCCTTACAGTGACCTTATTCAAGTTTCGGTAGTCAATGCACGGCCTAAGACCACCATCCTTCTTCCCTACGAAGAAGAAGCCAGCACCTACCGGAAAAGTAGAGGGGCGAATGTAACCCTTGGCCAGGCATTCCTGGATATACTCTCTCATGGCTTCACGTTCAGGACAAGAGAGATTAAATATCCTACCCTTAGGGAGCTTAGCTCCTGGTACCAAATCGATAGCGCAATCGTATTCTCTATGAGGAGGTAACACTTCAGAGGCCTTTTTAGAAAAAACATCAGCGAAGTCCTGAATAAACTCAGGTAGATTGTTCACCTCCTCAGGTAGATTGTTCACCTCCTCAGGGAGAGAAAATAAATTAACAGAAAAACATGACGTCATGCATTCATTACCCCATTTGGTAAGATCCCCAGTATTCCAGTTAACTCCTTAACGCCGAAGGACGGATATATCCGTCCTCAGCAGCTGCTAGTTCGCGCAGGAGGAGGGATATATCCGTCCTGTGATGGCGCGGGTACTGAGACTGTACCCACGCGATCAGCGGCAGGAGCACGGCTGTTATACTCAGCCTGGCTCCTGCTGCAACTGCCGGAATCGAAGCGCGCGCCGATTCCGGCAGTTTAACCCATTAAATGCCGCTGTCAATAGTGACAGCGGCATTTAATGTGTTTGACAGAGGGGGGAGCTCCCTCTGTCACCCGATCGGCGCCCCCGCAAACAAATCGCGGGTCGCCGTCGGGTTTCCATGACAGCCGGGGGTCTAACAAAGACCCCCAGGTCTGTCTTCAGCATCTGCCTGTTAGGCGATGCCAGAGGCATGACCTAACAGGTTGCCTGTCAGTTTTACACTGACAGGCAATAATGCTTTGGTATACGAAGTATACCAAAGCATTATATATGCGATCGGCACATCGCATAGTGAAGTCCCCTGGTGGGACTAAAAAAAAAAAATGTAAAAACAGTTAAATAAAGTTTGTGAAAAAAATAAATAAATAATTACAGTCAAAGTCAAATAAAACTACTTTTTTGGCCCAAAAAGTGGTTTTATTTAGTAAAACGGTCAAAACAAATCACACATACACATATATGGTATCCCCGCGTTCGTAACAACTTGACCAATAAAATGAACATATTAATTAAACCGCCGGATGAACGGCGTCCAAAGAAAACGCAAAAAACCTCAAAATTCTCTCTCTTCTCCCATTCCCCCCATAAAAAATAAAATAAAAGTTAATCTATAAGTCCTATGTACCCCAAAATAGTACTAATGAAAACTACACATTGTCCCGCAAAAATCAAGCCCACGTACGGCCACATCGACAGAAAAATAAAAACTTTACGGCTCTTGGAACGCGGCGATGGAAAAACAAGTAATTTTTTCTAAAAGGGTTTTTATTGTGCAAACGTAGGAAAAACATATAAAACCTTTACATATTTGGTATCCCTGTAATCGTGCCGACCCATAGAATAAAGTTAACATGTTATTTTTGCTGCATAGTAAACGGCGTAAATTTATAACGTGAAAATTAATGCTGGAATAGCTGCTTATTTTCAATTCTCTCCTAAAATAAAGTTAATAAAAGTTAATCAATATGTTATAAGCATCTAAAAATGGTACAATTACAAAATACAACTCGTCCCGCAAAAAACAAGCCCTTATACGGCTATGTCGACGGAATAAAAAAAGAGTTACGACTCTTGGAATGCGACCGTGAAAAAACAAAAATTAATCCTTGGTCATTAACGTGCAAAATGGCCCGGTCATTAAGGGGTTAAACGTGGGATTATGCATCTGCAATCAGGAAAGGCCTAAAACCAAATCGGACGATAATCCCTGCATCACCAGTACAGGGCCCTGCTCCAAATGCATGGAGCCAACAAGGAGTTCAAAAACAGGGGTATGCTGCGTAAAATAAAGTATTAGCAAGTGGAGTGGAGTCGATACCCACTACCGGGACAGGTTTAGGCAAATCAATCAATGGCATAGCTAGAGACACAGCAAATTCCACAGACATAATATTAGCAGAAGACCCTGAATCCACGAAGGCACTGCCGGTAGCAGACCTACCCTCAAAAGAGACCTGAAAGGGAAGCAAGATCTTATTAGGTTTCATATTTATGGGAAATACTTGTGCGCCCAAGTGACCTCCCCGATGGTCACTTAGGCGCAGAAGTTCTTCCGTCTGCTTATTCTTACGCCTAAGACAGTTGTTCACTTGATGCTTGTCATCCCCACAGTAGAAGCAGAGACCATTCTTCCTGTGGAACTCTCTACATTGTTGGGGAGACACGGAGGCCCCGAGTTGCATTAGTTCATCAGAGTTTTCTGTGGAAGAACGAAGCAACGGAACCTCAGGAGCCATCATGGGGGAGCCATAGGAGAAAGAACAAAAACGTTCAAGTCGTCGTTCTCTGAGACGCGGTCAAGACGTACCGCTAAAGCCATAACCTGATCTAGAGAGTCAGAAGAGGGATAGCTAACTAACAGGTCTTTCAGGGCGTTCGACAGACCCAATCTAAACTGGCACCTCAAGGCAGGGTCATTCCCCCGAGAAGCTACACACCACTTCCTAAAGTCAGAACAGTACTCCTCAACGGGTCTCTTACCCTGACGTAAGGTCACCAGCTGATTCTCGGCAAAGGCAGTCTTGTCAGTCTCGTCATATATGAGCCCGAGAGCAGAAAAAAAAAAAAAGATCAACAGAGGAAAGTTAAGGGGCGTCAGGAGCCAGGGAGAAGGCCCATTCTTGGGGGCCATCCTGGAGCCAGGACATAAATATACCCACTCGCTATATAGTCCCCTGTAGCTACTGTTCCCTATATAGTCCCCTGTAGCTTCTGCTACCTATGTATTGTACCCTGTAGTTTATGTTCCCTATATAGTCCCCTGTAGCTACTGTTCCCTGTATAGTCCCATATAGATAAGGCCCCCAACGCTGCCCACTGTAGAAGGAAAACAATATTTCTTACCTGTCCCGTTCCGTTCCGTTCCATCCTCCAGTAACGCCAGTCCTCCAGCGGAACGATGCAGCGGGGTGATGACGTCATCGCCGACTGCATTATCACTAAAGCTCCGAATGGTGAGACAAGACATCACGTGCCTCGCCAGGGCAGCACTAGTGAAGTCAATTGTATCCGCCTCTTAAGGATGCAAATACAATTGAGGTCAGGGGACTGGCTCCAGCTTCCCGCTTCACCCGGTTCTGCGAACAACCGGTTCGGGAGAACCGGGGCGAACCGGCCGGATCCCACCCCTGGGCTGACCGCCTCCAAACACCTGCCCATTGATTTCAATGGGAAAAACGGTTTTCCGTTCCTACGCGCAGTTTTTCAAAACGGCATTTCAACGGCATGTCACTTCTTCAGCCACTTTTGGAGCCGTTTTTCATTGTCTCAATAGAAAAACAGCTCCAAAAACAGCCATAAAAATATGCTTCATGCTTAAAAAAATGGCTGAAAATCAGAGGCGGTGTTCCCTTGAAAACAGCTCCGTATTTTACAGCCATTTTTTATTAAGCGTGTGAATATACCCTAAGTTTGCAGGAGGCAATGTGAGCACAAAAAGGTAGAACTGGGTCTAGTGGGCCCTGTTCTAGAGATAGGTGTAGGTCTCAAAGGCTGGACCCACATCTATCTGACCTTTATGACATATCCTGTGGATATCCAAAGAAGTAGTAGGACAACAGCACACGTCTTCAAATCATCCAAGTGGTTTTATTGTCAAGACATCCACAAACGACAAGCAACGTTTCGACCCATAGTGAGTGAAGGGTCTTTGTCAAGCCTAACATTATGTCTAAAAACATCGTTATAAATGGGTGAATACAAATGATCACATGGCCCATTCCAACCAGTGAACATCGTGAATCTGGTCTCCCAGGTGAAGCATACATTAGTCTTAATGACATCCATCAAATAGTTATATAATCTTCAAAAACGTGCAAAACTACAATGTATAATACATCTTTAATACATCATCCTCAATAATATATCAATCATTGTTATTACAATAGAAAAGTGAAGGAGGAAAGTTTCACCACACTCCAGGTTCCAGCTACGATCACAGAGCTCTGCTGTGCATGCTCAGCAATCAATCATCTCTGCTGTGAAAAAAAATAAAATAAAATAAAGACCAGCGTTCGATCAAAAAATAGTAATCAAAGTATGTATAAATATACGACATCCACAGTCATAACAGGAATCCATCATACTGCAGCTCCATATCTGTATATTTTGAGGCAAAATTAATTCAATAATTAAAAACGCCTTCACTCTGTTTAAGTCACATGTGAACAGGGCAGAGGGAGGGAGAAGGGATCAGGTTCATATTACTTCATGATATCAATCACTAGAAGTTAAATATAAGACATCCTCAGTCATAACAAGAATCCATCATACTGCAGCTCCATATCTGTATATTTAAAGGCAAAATTAATTCAATAATTAAAAAAGCGCCTTCACTCTGTTTAAGTCGCATGTGAACAGGGCAGACGGAGGGAGAAGGGATCAGGTTCATATTACTACATGATATCAATCCCTAGGAGTTAAAGTCATCAAATACTATTTAGTGTTAAACCGCCTACATAAATCGGATCACCGAAGTGATTCAAAAACTTTCTAGGGAATGCTTGTAACTACTGTCCAACAAATCATGTTGGACAATTATACCGCACAAAACACGAGATTTATATAATGATGATAAAAACGCCTTCACTCCGTGATGTTAAGTCACATGTGAACAGGGCAGACGGAGGGAGAAGGGATCAGGTTCATATTACTACATGATATCAATCACTAAAAGTTAGTGTCATCAAATACTCTTTAGTGTTAATTCGCCTACATAAATCGAATCACTAACAGTGATTAAAAGACTTTCTAGGGAATGCTCGTAATATCTGTCCGACAAATCATGTCGGACACCTATACCGCACAGAACACGAGATTTATATAATGATGATAGAACATCAACCATAGCCCACCCAATCTAAAAACCTCTATACTCAAAAACATTGCATAAAAAAATATATATACAGATGGATGCCAACATGAGAGGAACCGCTATAATCTTCATTCTGATCATAAATCCGCTGGCGTGTGGTGAATAAACCTCCATCACGAACATGCTCAAATCTGTAAGAAATATTTCAAAAATATCAAGACCCTCAGGAATACAAGACGATGAAAAAAAAGATGCTACACAATGTGTCAGAAATCACCCATCAAGTGTACAATATTACAATTAAAAAAATGTTAAAAACAGCAATGGGATTTCAGAGTCCAGGAATTATCTTGTATTCTAGATTCAAACCTTTGGGGTATAGGGAATCTAACTCAAAGATCCAACGTAATTCTTTCTTTTTCAATAGCTTCTGTCTATCCCCTCCCCTCCTGAGTATCGGGACACAATCTATTACCCTAAATCTCAATTGATTTAACTGATGATTCTTTTCAATAAAATGCCTTGGTAATGGAAGTTCCATCATTTTCTTTCTGATTGTACTTTTATGCTTATTAATTCTCAATTTAATAGGCATAGTTGTCTCTCCTATGTAAATCAATGAGCAAGGACATGTAATCATATATACAACGAAATCTGAATTGCATGTAAATCTATGTCTGATATTAAAGACCCTCCCCGTATGTGGATGCTGAAAACTATTCCCTTTCACAATATTATTGCAATTGCAGCAATTCAGACAGGGAAAATTACCATTTCTGGGGGGGCAAAGTAGTAATTGTGTATTTTTCTTTCTACTACCCACGTCTGACTTAACCAGTGTGTCTCTAATATTCTTAGTCCTCCGATATGACATAATAGGTGGTATTCTCAACGTGTCAATCTCATTATGTCCCTTGGACACTATAGGCCAATTCTTTCGCAGAATATTACCTATGCGACCACTCAAATTACCAAAAGTTGATATGAATGGTATACGTTCAACTTGTACACCCTTAATATTAGATTCCAAACCATTGTCTAGTCTATCCTTATGTCGCTGTACAAGCTTCCTAGGATAACCTCTCTTCTTAAATTTATTACACATCTGAGTCAACCTAATTTGTTTCTGTGTAGTATCTGACACAATCCTATCTACCCTCAATAATTGACTCCATGGTAACGACTCAATCATGTGTCTAGGATGGTTACTACTATATAAAAGGAGATTATTTCTGTCTGTGGGTTTCACAAATAAATCTGTGGAAAATACTCCGTCTTTCCATTGTACCAAAGTGTCCAAAAATTGTAATTCTCGATCAGAACAAACCATGGTAAATTGAAGAGCTGGAATATGAGTGTTAAGTTCTAACAAAAACTGATCAAGACCCAACCTATCACCTTCCCATATGACAAAAATGTCATCAATAAATCTCCACCAGCAGCGGATGTGATCCATATGGGGGGAGGTGTAGACATACTCCTCCTCAAAGGTGGACATGAAGATGTTCGCATACGTTGGGGCCACGTTGGACCCCATCGCCGTCCCCCTTAGCTGTAAATAGAACTGGTCACCAAAGAGAAAATAATTCTTCCTTAGTACCAGCTCCAGCAGCTGGAGGATGAAGCGTCTACACCCTGGGTCACATCCGGTGCTGGCGAGACATTTCTCTATTGCCCTTAAACCTCTATTGTGTTCAATGCTAGTATATAAAGATACAATATCAAATGATACAAGTAATACAGGACCACTGGCCTCAATCAGTTGTAATTTATGTAAAAAATCTGTTGTATCTTTAATGTAAGACGAGGCCTTCAAAACATATTCTCTCAGGATTTTGTCAAGGAAGATTGCAATATTATTAAAAATTGAACCCCTCCCCGACACAATTGGTCTGCCTGGGGGGGCATGGAGATTTTTGTGAATCTTAGGTAGTGTATATAATATTGGAGTAATTGGTTCCTCCACCTTCAGAAACTTCCCCAATTGTTGGTCAATAATACCCTGTTCCACTGCAACATCAATAATACCTTTGATCTCTTTCAATAGCTCTAACTTGGGGTCTCTAGGTAACAATTGATATATCTCACTATCTGCCAATTGACTATAAATCTCTGACTCATATTTACTACTGTCCAAAATGACCGTGGCTCCACCTTTATCGGCCTGCTTTATAGTAATCTCCTTATTATTCATAAGTTCCTTTAAAGCCTTCCTTTCCTTATTTGTAAGATTCAAATTACTCCTTGTATCATGTATAGTGCTCTCTTTTAATGATTTAATCTCATCTAACACAATCTTTGAAAACGTATCAATAATCGGGCTAGAGGGAGGCATATATGTGCTAGTTGGTCTAAGACCCAATTTGCTAGACTGAAACATACAATCAGAATCACTTTTCTCACAGACAGTAACATTATCTTTAGAAAACATTACTTTAAGGTTCAGACGTCTAAAAAAACTTTTAAGATCAAGATCCAATTGGAACCAATCAACATCAGTATCAAGACAAAATGAAAGACCCTTCTGTAACACCTGAAGTTGGTCATTCGTGAGGTCTATAGATGAGATGTTTACCACTATATTTTCGTTCTTGGAGGGTTCCTCCTCATTGGGGGTCTCGATCTCGAACGAAATCGGCCTCTTGCGTTGCCGTTGGTGTTTCCGTCCACCCCTCCTAGACCGTCCATACTTCCAAGTGGACCTTTGTCTAAAAAAGGTGCATGATTGGCGTCATCGGTTGAATCAGAATCACCGGTAGTGTATAACAGATTGCCACTCCCCAATTTCCTCGGTTTTCTCCGCCTCTGGGAAGGACCATATGAATTCATATTTTGCCAATTGTAGATTTTACCATTACGATAGTCCTCCAAATCACGATGCCATTTATCTCTTTTCGTTCTCTCTATCTCGGTCTTCACTCTATCCAAATTCATGGAGATTTTCTCCTTTAGAGAACCAAAGATTAGCTCATTGGAAGATTGGACAATTGATACTTCAACTTCCTTCAATTTATTTTCAATCAATGCAATTTCTGATTGTAGATATTCCACATTGAGAAGTATTAAATCGAAGGCATATTTATTAGATATGTGTTCAAACTTCGTGCAGAAGTACTCATTATTGGGAAACAGATTCGGGCGTAAATGTGATCTTAAGCCTCTGGGGATTCTCTGTGCCTTGTAGTACTCCAATAATGTAGATAGATGTAACTCCAGTGAAATCTTTCTTTTAGCTTCACTTTCATACTGCCTCTTCAAGGCATCCATTGATGGAGTACTTAAAAACGCTGAATCATAAGTTGCACTCTGTACAATCCTTAACGCATCCTCATTGCTGTATGCGAATGTCTTTGACATACCTTGTAAAGTTGATGCACTAGATAGTGCAGTAGTATCTCGGGAAATCAAGCCCATGGCACTGGGCGGATTCGGATTCATTCTCCAAAAGTGCACGCCTCTGTGGTTTAATATCAGAAAAAAGGAGATTTTTGAAGCAGCACTAGTCCCGAGTATGGTGCGGTGCACGCTGTCAAGCCAGGCAAACCAACTCCAGCACGATGTATATCCAAAGAAGTAGTAGGACAACAGCACACGTCTTCAAATCATCCAAGTGGTTTTATTGTCAAGACATCCACAAACGACAAGCAACGTTTCGACCCATAGTGAGTGAAGGGTCTTTGTCAAGCCTAACATTATGTCTAAAAACATCGTTATAAATGGGTGAATACAAATGATCACATGGCCCATTCCAACCAGTGAACATCGTGAATCTGGTCTCCCAGGTGAAGCATACATTAGTCTTAATGACATCCATCAAATAGTTATATAATCTTCAAAAACGTGCAAAACTACAATGTATAATACATCTTTAATACATCATCCTCAATAATATATCAATCATTGTTATTACAATAGAAAAGTGAAGGAGGAAAGTTTCACCACACTCCAGGTTCCAGCTACGATCACAGAGCTCTGCTGTGCATGCTCAGCAATCAATCATCTCTGCTGTGAAAAAAAATAAAATAAAGACCAGCGTTCGATCAAAAAATAGTAATCAAAGTATGTATAAATATACGACATCCACAGTCATAACAGGAATCCATCATACTGCAGCTCCATATCTGTATATTTTGAGGCAAAATTAATTCAATAATTAAAAACGCCTTCACTCTGTTTAAGTCACATGTGAACAGGGCAGAGGGAGGGAGAAGGGATCAGGTTCATATTACTTCATGATATCAATCACTAGAAGTTAAATATAAGACATCCTCAGTCATAACAAGAATCCATCATACTGCAGCTCCATATCTGTATATTTAAAGGCAAAATTAATTCAATAATTAAAAAAGCGCCTTCACTCTGTTTAAGTCGCATGTGAACAGGGCAGACGGAGGGAGAAGGGATCAGGTTCATATTACTACATGATATCAATCCCTAGGAGTTAAAGTCATCAAATACTATTTAGTGTTAAACCGCCTACATAAATCAGATCACCGAAGTGATTCAAAAACTTTCTAGGGAATGCTTGTAACTACTGTCCAACAAATCATGTTGGACAATTATACCGCACAAAACACGAGATTTATATAATGATGATAAAAACGCCTTCACTCCGTGATGTTAAGTCACATGTGAACAGGGCAGACGGAGGGAGAAGGGATCAGGTTCATATTACTACATGATATCAATCACTAAAAGTTAGTGTCATCAAATACTCTTTAGTGTTAATTCGCCTACATAAATCGAATCACTAACAGTGATTAAAAGACTTTCTAGGGAATGCTCGTAATATCTGTCCGACAAATCATGTCGGACACCTATACCGCACAGAACACGAGATTTATATAATGATGATAGAACATCAACCATAGCCCACCCAATCTAAAAACCTCTATACTCAAAAACATTGCATAAAAAAATATATATACAGATGGATGCCAACATGAGAGGAACCGCTATAATCTTCATTCTGATCATAAATCCGCTGGCATGTGGTGAATAAACCTCCATCACGAACATGCTCAAATCTGTAAGAAATATTTCAAAAATATCAAGACCCTCAGGAATACAAGACGATGAAAAAAAAGATGCTACACAATGTGTCAGAAATCACCCATCAAGTGTACAATATTACAATTAAAAAAATGTTAAAAACAGCAATGGGATTTCAGAGTCCAGGAATTATCTTGTATTCTAGATTCAAACCTTTGGGGTATAGGGAATCTAACTCAAAGATCCAACGTAATTCTTTCTTTTTCAATAGCTTCTGTCTATCCCCTCCCCTCCTGAGTATCGGGACACAATCTATTACCCTAAATCTCAATTGATTTAACTGATGATTCTTTTCAATAAAATGCCTTGGTAATGGAAGTTCCATCATTTTCTTTCTGATTGTACTTTTATGCTTATTAATTCTCAATTTAATAGGCATAGTTGTCTCTCCTATGTAAATCAATGAGCAAGGACATGTAATCATATATACAACGAAATCTGAATTGCATGTAAATCTATGTCTGATATTAAAGACCCTCCCCGTATGTGGATGCTGAAAACTATTCCCTTTCACAATATTATTGCAATTGCAGCAATTCAGACAGGGAAAATTACCATTTTTGGGGGGGCAAAGTAGTAATTGTGTATTTTTCTTTCTACTACCCACGTCTGACTTAACCAGTGTGTCTCTAATATTCTTAGTCCTCCGATATGACATAATAGGTGGTATTCTCAACGTGTCAATCTCATTATGTCCCTTGGACACTATAGGCCAATTCTTTCGCAGAATATTACCTATGCGACCACTCAAATTACCAAAAGTTGATATGAATGGTATACGTTCAACTTGTACACCCTTAATATTAGATTCCAAACCATTGTCTAGTCTATCCTTATGTCGCTGTACAAGCTTCCTAGGATAACCTCTCTTCTTAAATTTATTACACATCTGAGTCAACCTAATTTGTTTCTGTGTAGTATCTGACACAATCCTATCTACCCTCAATAATTGACTCCATGGTAACGACTCAATCATGTGTCTAGGATGGTTACTACTATATAAAAGGAGATTATTTCTGTCTGTGGGTTTCACAAATAAATCTGTGGAAAATACTCCGTCTTTCCATTGTACCAAAGTGTCCAAAAATTGTAATTCTCGATCAGAACAAACCATGGTAAATTGAAGAGCTGGAATATGAGTGTTAAGTTCTAACAAAAACTGATCAAGACCCAACCTATCACCTTCCCATATGACAAAAATGTCATCAATAAATCTCCACCAGCAGCGGATGTGATCCATATGGGGGGAGGTGTAGACATACTCCTCCTCAAAGGTGGACATGAAGATGTTCGCATACGTTGGGGCCACGTTGGACCCCATCGCCGTCCCCCTTAGCTGTAAATAGAACTGGTCACCAAAGAGAAAATAATTCTTCCTTAGTACCAGCTCCAGCAGCTGGAGGATGAAGCGTCTACACCCTGGGTCACATCCGGTGCTGGCCCCAACGTATGCGAACATCTTCATGTCCACTTTTGAGGAGGAGTATGTCTACACCTCCCCCCATATGGATCACATCCGCTGCTGGTGGAGATTTATTGATGACATTTTTGTCATATGGGAAGGTGATAGGTTGGGTCTTGATCAGTTTTTGTTAGAACTTAACACTCATATTCCAGCTCTTCAATTTACCATGGTTTGTTCTGATCGAGAATTACAATTTTTGGACACTTTGGTACAATGGAAAGACGGAGTATTTTCCACAGATTTATTTGTGAAACCCACAGACAGAAATAATCTCCTTTTATATAGTAGTAACCATCCTAGACACATGATTGAGTCGTTACCATGGAGTCAATTATTGAGGGTAGATAGGATTGTGTCAGATACTACACAGAAACAAATTAGGTTGACTCAGATGTGTAATAAATTTAAGAAGAGAGGTTATCCTAGGAAGCTTGTACAGCGACATAAGGATAGACTAGACAATGGTTTGGAATCTAATATTAAGGGTGTACAAGTTGAACGTATACCATTCATATCAACTTTTGGTAATTTGAGTGGTCGCATAGGTAATATTCTGCGAAAGAATTGGCCTATAGTGTCCAAGGGACATAATGAGATTGACACGTTGAGAATACCACCTATTATGTCATATCGGAGGACTAAGAATATTAGAGACACACTGGTTAAGTCAGACGTGGGTAGTAGAAAGAAAAATACACAATTACTACTTTGCCCCCCCAAAAATGGTAATTTTCCCTGTCTGAATTGCTGCAATTGCAATAATATTGTGAAAGGGAATAGTTTTCAGCATCCACATACGGGGAGGGTCTTTAATATCAGACATAGATTTACATGCAATTCAGATTTCGTTGTATATATGATTACATGTCCTTGCTCATTGATTTACATAGGAGAGACAACTATGCCTATTAAATTGAGAATTAATAAGCATAAAAGTACAATCAGAAAGAAAATGATGGAACTTCCATTACCAAGGCATTTTATTGAAAAGAATCATCAGTTAAATCAATTGAGATTTAGGGTAATAGATTGTGTCCCGATACTCAGGAGGGGAGGGGATAGACAGAAGCTATTGAAAAAGAAAGAATTACGTTGGATCTTTGAGTTAGATTCCCTATACCCCAAAGGTTTGAATCTAGAATACAAGATAATTCCTGGACTCTGAAATCCCATTGCTGTTTTTAACATTTTTTTAATTGTAATATTGTACACTTGATGGGTGATTTCTGACACATTGTGTAGCATCTTTTTTTTCATCGTCTTGTATTCCTGAGGGTCTTGATATTTTTGAAATATTTCTTACAGATTTGAGCATGTTCGTGATGGAGGTTTATTCACCACACGCCAGCGGATTTATGATCAGAATGAAGATTATAGCGGTTCCTCTCATGTTGGCATCCATCTGTATATATATTTTTTTATGCAATGTTTTTGAGTATAGAGGTTTTTAGATTGGGTGGGCTATGGTTGATGTTCTATCATCATTATATAAATCTCGTGTTCTGTGCGGTATAGGTGTCCGACATGATTTGTCGGACAGATATTACGAGCATTCCCTAGAAAGTCTTTTAATCACTGTTAGTGATTCGATTTATGTAGGCGAATTAACACTAAAGAGTATTTGATGACACTAACTTTTAGTGATTGATATCATGTAGTAATATGAACCTGATCCCTTCTCCCTCCGTCTGCCCTGTTCACATGTGACTTAACATCACGGAGTGAAGGCGTTTTTATCATCATTATATAAATCTCGTGTTTTGTGCGGTATAATTGTCCAACATGATTTGTTGGACAGTAGTTACAAGCATTCCCTAGAAAGTTTTTGAATCACTTCGGTGATCCGATTTATGTAGGCGGTTTAACACTAAATAGTATTTGATGACTTTAACTCCTAGGGATTGATATCATGTAGTAATATGAACCTGATCCCTTCTCCCTCCGTCTGCCCTGTTCACATGCGACTTAAACAGAGTGAAGGCGCTTTTTTAATTATTGAATTAATTTTGCCTTTAAATATACAGATATGGAGCTGCAGTATGATGGATTCTTGTTATGACTGAGGATGTCTTATATTTAACTTCTAGTGATTGATATCATGAAGTAATATGAACCTGATCCCTTCTCCCTCCCTCTGCCCTGTTCACATGTGACTTAAACAGAGTGAAGGCGTTTTTAATTATTGAATTAATTTTGCCTCAAAATATACAGATATGGAGCTGCAGTATGATGGATTCCTGTTATGACTGTGGATGTCGTATATTTATACATACTTTGATTACTATTTTTTGATCGAACGCTGGTCTTTATTTTATTTTTTTTCACAGCAGAGATGATTGATTGCTGAGCATGCACAGTAGAGCTCTGTGATCGTAGCTGGAACCTGGAGTGTGGTGAAACTTTCCTCCTTCGCTTTTCTATTGTAATAACAATGATTGATATATTATTGAGGATGATGTATTAAAGATGTATTATACATTGTAGTTTTGCACGTTTTTGAAGATTATATAACTATTTGATGGATGTCATTAAGCCTAATGTATGCTTCACCTGGGAGACCAGATTCACGATGTTCACTGGTTGGAATGGGCCATGTGATCATTTGTATTCACCCATTTATAACGATGTTTTTAGACATAATGTTAGGCTTGACAAAGACCCTTCACTCACTATGGGTCGAAACGTTGCTTGTCGTTTGTGGATGTCTTGACAATAAAACCACTTGGATGATTTGAAGACGTGTGCTGTTGTCCTACTACTTCTTTGGATATACATCGTGCTGGAGTTGGTTTGCCTGGCTTGACAGCGTGCACCGCACCATACTCGGGACTAGTGCTGCTTCAAAAATCTCCTTTTTTCTGATATTAAACCACAGAGGCGTGCACTTTTGGAGAATGAATCCGAATCCGCCCAGTGCCATGGGCTTGATTTCCCGAGATACTACTGCACTATCTAGTGCATCAACTTTACAAGGTATGTCAAAGACATTCGCATACAGCAATGAGGATGCGTTAAGGATTGTACAGAGTGCAACTTATGATTCAGCGTTTTTAAGTACTCCATCAATGGATGCCTTGAAGAGGCAGTATGAAAGTGAAGCTAAAAGAAAGATTTCACTGGAGTTACATCTATCTACATTATTGGAGTACTACAAGGCACAGAGAATCCCCAGAGGCTTAAGATCACATTTACGCCCGAATCTGTTTCCCAATAATGAGTACTTCTGCACGAAGTTTGAACACATATCTAATAAATATGCCTTCGATTTAATACTTCTCAATGTGGAATATCTACAATCAGAAATTGCATTGATTGAAAATAAATTGAAGGAAGTTGAAGTATCAATTGTCCAATCTTCCAATGAGCTAATCTTTGGTTCTCTAAAGGAGAAAATCTCCATGAATTTGGATAGAGTGAAGACCGAGATAGAGAGAACGAAAAGAGATAAATGGCATCGTGATTTGGAGGACTATCGTAATGGTAAAATCTACAATTGGCAAAATATGAATTCATATGGTCCTTCCCAGAGGCGGAGAAAACCGAGGAAATTGGGGAGTGGCAATCTGTTATACACTACCGGTGATTCTGATTCAACCGATGACGCCAATCATGCACCTTTTTTAGACAAAGGTCCACTTGGAAGTATGGACGGTCTAGGAGGGGTGGACGGAAACACCAACGGCAACGCAAGAGGCCGATTTCGTTCGAGATCGAGACCCCCAATGAGGAGGAACCCTCCAAGAACGAAAATATAGTGGTAAACATCTCATCTATAGACCTCACGAATGACCAACTTCAGGTGTTACAGAAGGGTCTTTCATTTTGTCTTGATACTGATGTTGATTGGTTCCAATTGGATCTTGATCTTAAAAGTTTTTTTAGACGTCTGAACCTTAAAGTAATGTTTTCTAAAGATAATGTTACTGTCTGTGAGAAAAGTGATTCTGATTGTATGTTTCAGTCTAGCAAATTGGGTCTTAGACCAACTAGCACATATATGCCTCCCTCTAGCCCGATTATTGATACGTTTTCAAAGATTGTGTTAGATGAGATTAAATCATTAAAAGAGAGCACTATACATGATACAAGGAGTAATTTGAATCTTACAAATAAGGAAAGGAAGGCTTTAAAGGAACTTATGAATAATAAGGAGATTACTATAAAGCAGGCCGATAAAGGTGGAGCCACGGTCATTTTGGACAGTAGTAAATATGAGTCAGAGATTTATAGTCAATTGGCAGATAGTGAGATATATCAATTGTTACCTAGAGACCCCAAGTTAGAGCTATTGAAAGAGATCAAAGGTATTATTGATGTTGCAGTGGAACAGGGTATTATTGACCAACAATTGGGGAAGTTTCTGAAGGTGGAGGAACCAATTACTCCAATATTATATACACTACCTAAGATTCACAAAAATCTCCATGCCCCCCCAGGCAGACCAATTGTGTCGGGGAGGGGTTCAATTTTTAATAATATTGCAATCTTCCTTGACAAAATCCTGAGAGAATATGTTTTGAAGGCCTCGTCTTACATTAAAGATACAACAGATTTTTTACATAAATTACAACTGATTGAGGCCAGTGGTCCTGTATTACTTGTATCATTTGATATTGTATCTTTATATACTAGCATTGAACACAATAGAGGTTTAAGGGCAATAGAGAAATGTCTCGCCAGCACCGGATGTGACCCAGGGTGTAGACGCTTCATCCTCCAGCTGCTGGAGCTGGTACTAAGGAAGAATTATTTTCTCTTTGGTGACCAGTTCTATTTACAGCTAAGGGGGACGGCGATGGGGTCCAACGTGGCCCCAACGTATGCGAACATCTTCATGTCCACCTTTGAGGAGGAGTATGTCTACACCTCCCCCCATATGGATCACATCCGCTGCTGGTGGAGATTTATTGATGACATTTTTGTCATATGGGAAGGTGATAGGTTGGGTCTTGATCAGTTTTTGTTAGAACTTAACACTCATATTCCAGCTCTTCAATTTACCATGATTTGTTCTGATCGAGAATTACAATTTTTGGACACTTTGGTACAATGGAAAGACGGAGTATTTTCCACAGATTTATTTGTGAAACCCACAGACAGAAATAATCTCCTTTTATATAGTAGTAACCATCCTAGACACATGATTGAGTCGTTACCATGGAGTCAATTATTGAGGGTAGATAGGATTGTGTCAGATACTACACAGAAACAAATTAGGTTGACTCAGATGTGTAATAAATTTAAGAAGAGAGGTTATCCTAGGAAGCTTGTACAGCGACATAAGGATAGACTAGACAATGGTTTGGAATCTAATATTAAGGGTGTACAAGTTGAACGTATACCATTCATATCAACTTTTGGTAATTTGAGTGGTCGCATAGGTAATATTCTGCGAAAGAATTGGCCTATAGTGTCCAAGGGACATAATGAGATTGACACGTTGAGAATACCACCTATTATGTCATATCGGAGGACTAAGAATATTAGAGACACACTGGTTAAGTCAGACGTGGGTAGTAGAAAGAAAAATACACAATTACTACTTTGCCCCCCCAAAAATGGTAATTTTCCCTGTCTGAATTGCTGCAATTGCAATAATATTGTGAAAGGGAATAGTTTTCAGCATCCACATACGGGGAGGGTCTTTAATATCAGACATAGATTTACATGCAATTCAGATTTCGTTGTATATATGATTACATGTCCTTGCTCATTGATTTACATAGGAGAGACAACTATGCCTATTAAATTGAGAATTAATAAGCATAAAAGTACAATCAGAAAGAAAATGATGGAACTTCCATTACCAAGGCATTTTATTGAAAAGAATCATCAGTTAAATCAATTGAGATTTAGGGTAATAGATTGTGTCCCGATACTCAGGAGGGGAGGGGATAGACAGAAGCTATTGAAAAAGAAAGAATTACGTTGGATCTTTGAGTTAGATTCCCTATACCCCAAAGGTTTGAATCTAGAATACAAGATAATTCCTGGACTCTGAAATCCCATTGCTGTTTTTAACATTTTTTTAATTGTAATATTGTACACTTGATGGGTGATTTCTGACACATTGTGTAGCATCTTTTTTTTCATCGTCTTGTATTCCTGAGGGTCTTGATATTTTTGAAATATTTCTTACAGATTTGAGCATGTTCGTGATGGAGGTTTATTCACCACACGCCAGCGGATTTATGATCAGAATGAAGATTATAGCGGTTCCTCTCATGTTGGCATCCATCTGTATATATATTTTTTTATGCAATGTTTTTGAGTATAGAGGTTTTTAGATTGGGTGGGCTATGGTTGATGTTCTATCATCATTATATAAATCTCGTGTTCTGTGCGGTATAGGTGTCCGACATGATTTGTCGGACAGATATTACGAGCATTCCCTAGAAAGTCTTTTAATCACTGTTAGTGATTCGATTTATGTAGGCGAATTAACACTAAAGAGTATTTGATGACACTAACTTTTAGTGATTGATATCATGTAGTAATATGAACCTGATCCCTTCTCCCTCCGTCTGCCCTGTTCACATGTGACTTAACATCACGGAGTGAAGGCGTTTTTATCTTCATTATATAAATCTCGTGTTTTGTGCGGTATAATTGTCCAACATGATTTGTTGGACAGTAGTTACAAGCATTCCCTAGAAAGTTTTTGAATCACTTCGGTGATCCGATTTATGTAGGCGGTTTAACACTAAATAGTATTTGATGACTTTAACTCCTAGGGATTGATATCATGTAGTAATATGAACCTGATCCCTTCTCCCTCCGTCTGCCCTGTTCACATGCGACTTAAACAGAGTGAAGGCGCTTTTTTAATTATTGAATTAATTTTGCCTTTAAATATACAGATATGGAGCTGCAGTATGATGGATTCTTGTTATGACTGAGGATGTCTTATATTTAACTTCTAGTGATTGATATCATGAAGTAATATGAACCTGATCCCTTCTCCCTCCCTCTGCCCTGTTCACATGTGACTTAAACAGAGTGAAGGCGTTTTTAATTATTGAATTAATTTTGCCTCAAAATATACAGATATGGAGCTGCAGTATGATGGATTCCTGTTATGACTGTGGATGTCGTATATTTATACATACTTTGATTACTATTTTTTGATCGAACGCTGGTCTTTATTTTATTTTTTTTCACAGCAGAGATGATTGATTGCTGAGCATGCACAGCAGAGCTCTGTGATCGTAGCTGGAACCTGGAGTGTGGTGAAACTTTCCTCCTTCACTTTTCTATTGTAATAACAATGATTGATATATTATTGAGGATGATGTATTAAAGATGTATTATACATTGTAGTTTTGCACGTTTTTGAAGATTATATAACTATTTGATGGATGTCATTAAGACTAATGTATGCTTCACCTGGGAGACCAGATTCACGATGTTCACTGGTTGGAATGGGCCATGTGATCATTTGTATTCACCCATTTATAACGATGTTTTTAGACATAATGTTAGGCTTGACAAAGACCCTTCACTCACTATGGGTCGAAACGTTGCTTGTCGTTTGTGGATGTCTTGACAATAAAACCACTTGGATGATTTGAAGACGTGTGCTGTTGTCCTACTACTTCTTTGGATATACATCGTGCTGGAGTTGGTTTGCCTGGCTTGACAGCGTGCACCGCACCATACTCGGGACTAGTGCTGCTTCAAAAATCTCCTTTTTTCTGATATCCTGTGGATATGTCATAAATGTCCTTCATGGGAAAACCCCTTTAATATGTTGTTAGAATGTTTTTATATTTCAGGAAAAATAGTATTAGAAGAGCCAGAAATAAAAACTCAAGACACAAATATTTACACAGAAATATATACAAAACAGCACCAAATGTTACATTTATCACTAAATTATGTATACGTTTACATTATATGGCACATACACTACATACAAAAAACACAGTGGATAAGAGAATAACATTTATTACTATTTTTACATAAGGTAGTGAAAGTCTAAAATAAATATAAACATTGAAAAGCGACACAAGAAAGACATAAAACACATTAAAGTATAAAACAAGGCGTTTTACCCAGTTGTTTTTTTTTTGTTTTTTTTTCAAAGAACTGCTCCTTTATGGTAAAACACCAAATAAGCTGGATACATTAACATGCGTTTTTTTGGTCACAGTTCTTGTTTGGTGTAGTGGAGAGGCTATGACCCGCTCCACCACCACCCTGTGTAAGCATGGCCTAAAACTTTATAAATGAGTCTAATAGCACTAATAGTGAGGTAAGATCACATCCAGAAGCCGTGGTTGTGTCACGGTATCTGTTTTATTTGGATCCATTCATGGTTTCCCTTAATGAAAAAAACCAAAGGTAAAAATATAAAGAAAAGTTTAATCCGTCTCTCTATGGGATTCATATGTCAGTGTATTCTAAAAATGTAAAAGGTTGGTGGAAAAACGACTACGTGTGAATGTGGCCGTACAGACTACAGGTTATTGATAAGCAAACATCTGACAATGTTAATTAAACTATTTCAATGAAACCTTCTTTGAATAGAAATTGTGAATAGCCTAGATGCATTTTACATACATACATCGATACATCGTTGCAAACTATCACAACAAGTGAGATTTTTGCTGCTGATGTATTGAACTTGAAAAGGATTGTGTAAACTGAACACAAATTGTATCAAACTCCTAGCGCTGAGAAATATATAAAGTCTGTACAGGTCTTCATTTTTTTTATGTAAATGTGTGCTTCCATGCACTGACAGCTAGCAGAGATCTTTGAAATGGTAAAATGTAAACACAAAGTATATAAGAAAGATGCTTTTCATTATACAAACAAACTACATAAAACTGGAAAACCCCCTTGAAGAATGTGGTCTCAGTTTCCCTCCATTGCATCAGTAAAATCCTTTATGTGTATCTGCCTTATGGCTCATACACATGGCCGTATTACATCTTTGTACAAACTCCAAGCACGAAAGTAATACAGTACCCATACACTCCTATGGGATCCTACGGTACCTCCAAATGCCTTTTACTGGATACTTCTGAGTCAAAAGATGCGGTCATGGCACTATGGCTTTGGTTCATGGGTCTAATCATCATATTGCACTTTGGCTTTCTTTACTACAATATTCTATAGTGGGCCCACATAGCATGTATAGCAGAGGGGATCATTTTAATGTCGTACAGGTAAAAAAAAAAAAGATTAGAGGGTGATAAATTATATGTAGAAGTGATGCCATTTCTTCTGTAAAGAGCCATAATGGAAGGTTTGGGGATATAGGTTCTTGTAATATAAACACACTAATGCGGCTTAAAACGCTCAGAAATAACTATGAAGAAAGGTTTTGAGCTGTAAGATTTCAGAAACAGAGAAGTGTGTGTTATGAAAGAAACTAAGACCAGTAAGAAGTTCAACGTCCTTTACACGAGCAACGTGAAGCTGAAAAAGTTCTTCAATCCATGTCAATTCTTTATGTTCCTGTGAATAAAAAAAAACACATAAGCCCATATAGTTCCACTTTTTACCACCTTAAGAAATTGTAATATGTTTTAATGGGTTGTTCACCTGCAATGAAGGCTAAGGTCAGTTTCAAACAAGCATTATATGGGTCCACTTTTGTGTCTGTATAAGGGTATGTTCACACATGAACGTCTGTTACGGCTGAAATCACGGAGCTGTTTTCAGGCAAACACAGCTCCTGAATTTCAGACGTAATGGCATGTACAGGCGTTTTTCGCAGCGTCCATTACGGACGTAATTGGAGCTGTTTTTCTATGGAGTTAATGGAAAACGGCTCAAATTACGTCCCAAGAAGTGACATGCACTTCTTTGACATGGGCATCTTTTTTACGCGCCGTCTTTTGACAGTGGCGCGTAAAAAAAAATGTACATGTACAGCGCTGTCAGGAGGTGCTTCCCGCAAAGCGCCGTACATGTACGGCGCAGTGATTGTGCGGTCTCAGAAGCAGAACCGGCACCATCACCGCGGGGTGACAGCTGTATTATACAGCTGGCACCCTCCTGTAACTGCCAGGACCGGAGCTACTCTCCGATCCGGCAGATTAACCCCTCAGATGCTGCCCTCAGAGCGCAGCATCTGATAGGTTTTCACCCTACCGGCAACCCAGTGATGCAATCGCTGGGTTGCTGTGGCAATCGGACGCCAGAAAATGGCATCCGAGTCTGCCTTGTACGGGAGCCGATGAGGACCCGCCTGCGGCGTGTCCTCATAGGCTTGCTGTCAGTGAATAACTGACAGCGCTAATACACTGCACTTTGTATGTAGTGCAGCGTAATAGAGTAGCGATCGGGGCATCAGGCCCTCAAGTCCCCTAGTGGGACAAGTCAGAAAAGTAAAAAAAAGTTAATAAAAATGTGGTAAAAAAATAAAAACACACACATTTCAAATAAAAATAAAGCTAAACTGACTTTTTTCCCATAGTAAGTCTTTTATTATGGGAAAAACCGTAAAAATTAAAAAAACTATACATAATTGGTATCACCGCGTCCGTAACGACCCAAACTACAAAACTATTATGTAATTTATCCCGCACGGTGAACGCCGTAAAAAAAAAAAAAACATGTAAAACAACGCCAGAATCTTTGTTTTTAGGTCACATCTCCTTCCAAAAAATGCTATAAAAAGTGATCAAAAAGTCACATTTACTCCAAAATAGTACTAATAAAAACGACAATCCGTCTTGCAAAAAATAATCCCTGACACCGCTTTGTGCACGCAAAAATAAAAAAGTTATGGGTCTTAGAATATGGCGACACAGAAAACAAATGATTTTATAAAAAAAGTGATTTTATTGTGCAAAAGCTGCAATACATAAAAAAAAACTATATAAATTTGGTATCGCCGTAATCGTATCGACCCGCAGAATAAAGCTAACATGTAATTTAGGGCGCACTGTGGATGCCGATAAAAAAACCCAATAAAAAACGATTCCAGAATTGCTTGTTTTTGGTAATTTCCTTTACCAAAAAATGAAATAAAAAGTGATCAAAAAGTCGTATGTGTTCTAAAATGATACCAATAAAATCTACAGCCCGTCTCGCAAAAAACAAGCCCGCACACCACTCAATCAACTGAAAAACAAAAAAGTTACGGCACTAGTAATGCGGTGATGAAAAAACATCTCAATGCAAAGGCCGGAGGGGAACATTCCTTCAGTTTCAGGGCCCTAGTATTTTGGAACTAGGAAAGGGAATGGACATCGCACATCCGCTGGAAGCGAGGGCGCCCGTATTATACCAGCGCAAAACTTTCCCAGCAATATTTCCCAAACTACGAAGGAGAAAATGTCCCCAAAAGGTGCAGAGCGTTACAGAAGGGGGATAAGAAAGAAAACCGTTTATCAGTGCGACACCGGCCTGCGCATAACGGATCGCTTCACAGCGTAACACACATCTATGGAGAATTGTATTATTTACCCCATTATTATACCCTCTTATTATGCCCTGATGTTCTCCGCACAGATTACATATACCCCCACATTATAAACGGAAATACCAGCAAAACTCAAACAAAACTACCAAGCAAAATCCATGCTCAAAAAGGCGCTTTTCCTTCTTAGCCCTACAGTGTGCCCAAACAGCAATTTATGGCCACAAGTAAGGCATTACCATACCCAGGAGAACCCGCTTAACAATTTATGGGGTAAGATTCTCTAGGGGCACAACATCTTGTGCGGTGAATGGGCAGATCAGTTGAAAAATTGCAATTTTCACTTTGCACCATCCATTGCGTATTCATTTCTGAAAAACACCTGTGATGTCTAAATTCTCACTACACCCCTTGGTAAATGCCTTTAGGGGTGTAGTTTCTAAAACAGGGTCACTTTTGTTTAGTACATCAGGGGTTTTGCAAATGCAACATGGCGTCCGCAAACCATTCCAGAAAAATCTACTCTCCAAAAGATAAATACTGCTCCTTTTCTTCTGAATGCTCCCATATACGTAAACAGCTGATTATAACCACATATGGGGTATTACTCGGGAGAAATTACTTTACAAATGTTGGGGTGCTTTTTCTTCTTTGTTCCTTGTAAAAATGAAAAATGTTGATCTAAAACTACATCTTGTTGGAAAAAAAAATTATTTTTCATTTTCATAGCTTAATTCTAATTAATTCAGCAAAAAACCTTTGGGATCAAAATTTTCACTATACCCCTAGATGATTCCTCAGGGGGTGCAGTTTCCCAAATGGAGTCAATTTTGGGGTGTTTCCACTGTACTAGTACTACAGGGGCTCAGCAAATGTGACATGGCGCCCAGACACTATCCAAAATCCAAATGGTGCTAGTTCCATTCTGAGCCCTACCGTGTGTCCAAACAGCCGTTTATGACCACATGTGGGGTATTGTTTTACTCGGGAGAAGTTGCTTTACAAATGTTGCAGTGCTTTTTCTCCTTCAGACCTTGTGGAAATGAAAAAAAAATACCTAAACCTACATTTTATTTGAAAAAATGTAGATTGTCATTTTCAGGGCCTACTTCCAATAAGTTCTGTAAAACACCTGTGGTGTCAAACTGCTCACTGTACTCCTAGATAATTTCCTCATGGGGTGTAGTTTCCAAAATGGGGTCACTTGTTGGGGGTTTCCACTGTTTTGTCCCCTCAGGAGCTTTGCAAATGCGACATGGCCTCCGCAAACCATTCCTGCTAAATTTGAGTTCCAAAAGCCAAATGGCGCTCTTTCCCTTCTCAGCCTCGCCGTGTCTCCAAACAGCCGTTTATTACTACATGTGGGGTATTGTTTTACTCGGGAGAAATTTATTTACAAATTTTATGCTAAACCTACATTTTATTTGAAAAAATTTAGATTTTCATTTTCATGGCCTAGTTCCAAAAATTTTTGCAAAAAAACTGGCAGGTCAAAATGCTTGCTACACCACTAGATAAATTCCTCTAGGGGTATAGTTTCCAAAATGGGGTCACTTGTTGGGGGTTTCCACTGTTTTGTCCCCTAGGGGGCTTTGCAAATGCGACATGGCCTCCGCAAACCATTCCTGCTAAATTTGAGCTCCAAGAGCCAAATGGCGCTCTTTCCATTCTAAGCCCTGCTGTGGGTCCAAATAACCGTTTATTACCACATGTGGGGTATTGTTTTACTCGGGAGAAATTGCTCTACAAATGTTGTGGTGCTTTTTCTACTTTAGTTCTTTTGGAAATGAAAAAAAATTAGCTAAACCTACATTTTATTTGAAAAAATTTAAATTTTCATGGCCTAGTTCCAAAAATTTTTGCAAAAAAACTGGCCGGTCAAAATGCTTGATACACCCCTAGATAAATTCCTCGAGGGGTGTAGTTTCCCAAATGGGGTCACTTTTGGGGGGTTTCCACTGTTTTAGTTCCACAAGACCTGTTCAAATCTGACATGGTGCCTAAAATATATTCTAATAAAAATGAGACCCAAAATCCACCTGGTGCTCCTTTGCTTCTGAGGCCGGTGCTTCAGTCCAGTAGCACACTAGAGCCACATGTGGGATATTTCCTAAAACTGCAGAACCTGGGCAATAAATATTGAGTGCATTTCTTGGGTAAAACATTCTGTGGTACAAAAAAAATGGATTAAAAATGAATTTCTGGAAAAAAATAATGAACTTTGTAAATTTCACCTCTACTTTTCCTTAATTCCTGCGCAATGTCTAAAGGGTTAAGAAACTTTCTAAATGCTGTTTTGAATACTTTGAGAGGTGCAGTTTTTAAAATGGGGTGACTTATTGGGGGTTTCTAATATCTAAGGACCTCAAAGCCACTTCACAACTGAACTGGCCCCTGTAAAAATAGCATTTTGAAATTTTCTTGAAAATGTGAGAAATTGCTGCTAAAGTTCTAAGCCTTGTAACGTCCTAGAAAAATAAAATGATGTTCAAAAAACGATGCCAATCTAAAGTAGACATATGGGGGATGTTAGTTAGCAACATTTTTGTGTGGTATATCTGCCTGTCTTACAAGCAGATACATTTAAATTGAGAAAAATGCTAATTTTTGCAATTTTTCGCTAAATTTTGGTGTTTTTCACAATTAAATACTGAATGTATCGGGCAAATTTTGCCAGTAACATAAAGTCCAATGTGTCATGAGAAAACAATCTCAGAATCACTTGGATAGGTAAAAGCATTCCGGAGTTATTACCACATAAAGTGAAACATGTCAGATTTGAAAAATGAGGCTCTGTCAGGAAGGTCAAAAGCGGCCAAAGAGAGGGAAGGGGTTAATGTTGCAAATCCTATCCCGACCACGGATCTATGGCCTGAACTAATAGCATCATAGATCCCCATGACAATGTTGCTTCGGGTCAATACACCCACAGTCGGGCATGAACTTTCGGCGGTAATACGCTTGTGTGAAACCGGCCTTATGGTCAAATACGGTTTCAATAAAAAAATAGTTTGCATCTAACAAGCCCTGTGTCTTCATGACCTAGCCAATTCTCTTTCTCAATACTGAACCTCTCCCTCAAAGGGATTTTCCGGGCTTCTATTTCTATTATTTAGCCATCCCATTCATGAAGAATAAGTGGCCTTTTCAATTACATGATTGTTGTTTTTTTTTTTTAAAGAAAATAACCTCCTTACAGCACCAACATAACGGTGCACCGCTGCATGTAAAAATTATGCTGAAGTCGGTACACGGCTTCACCTCTCCCTGTCAATCTATGCAGTATGGGACAGCCATACATTGCAAAAAGGCTTTCCCTGCAGCGTTTACTGTGCATATAGAAGTCAATAGCACTGCTATACGAAAAGTATGTGAGCAGAAGTTTAAATACATGTATATTAGAAATCTGTATAATTTCCTATCCTATAAACAAATAAACTAAAAAAATAAAAATTCCTCTATAAGTGCCCCTATATTGCACCCTTCTACGTATTGGCACATTTTACCAGTTGATGTATAACGGACTCAAGACAAGACAGCGTAGTGACACAGATTATGCTATTATTTTTGTTATGTATGTTTTAATCCTAGTTTTTTCAGTGAAAGGTTGAATTAACCCCTTCCCGACATTTGCCGTATGGATACGTCATGGAAAGCTAGTGCTTCCCGCATTTTGCCGTATCCATACGACAAATGGTGGACACCGGCTCAGAGGCTGAGTCGGTGCCACCATCGCCGGATGTCAGTGGCATCTTACAGCTGACATCCGGCTGTAATGGCGGGGACCGAAATTCTGCTTCGAAGCCCTGCCATTAACCCCTTAAATGCAACGCGATCGCTGCATTTAAGCGGTTTGCAGCTCATCGAAACCCCAGCAATTTCATTGCTGTGGTTCCGATGGCTGCAATGGCAACCGGAGGCCTAATACTGGCCTCCCGGTCTGCCTAGCACGGAAAACTTCCTGCCCCCGCCTGAAAGGCTTCCGTAGTAGTCGGCTCAGGAGCTAAGCCGGTGTAATCAGCGGTGGATGTCTTCTGTATGTTACAGCTGACATCCACCTGTAATAGCAGGAACCGGAGCTAGCTCCGATCCCTGCCCTTAACCCCTTCGATGCAGCGATCCATGCAATCAGGGCTGCCGATGCTGCAATAGCAACAGGAGACCTAACAATGGCCTCCTGCTCTGCCATTACGGAAGCCGATTAGGCCCCGCAGTGCGGCAAAGCCAAATTGGCTTTCCTTCAGTGAATGACTGACAGATCTAATACATTGCACTACATAGGTAATGCAATGTATTAGGGAAAAAAAAAAATCAGACAGTTGGACCTGCAGTTGAAAAAAATGTAAACAAAAAAGTTTTAAAACCATATAATAAAAGTTTCAAGTAATAAAATAAAACACAATCGCCCTGTTCTCTTATCAAGTCCTTTATTATTGAAAAAAATAAATAAACCATATATATTTGGTATCGCCACGTCCGTAACCACCTGAACTATAAAAATATTATGGTACTTATTCCACACGGTGGACGGCGTAAAAAAACCCCCGTAAAAAATCTATACCAGAATTTCTGGTTTTTGGTCACTTTGCCCAACAAATATTGGAATAAAAAAAGTGATCAAAAAGTCGCATATATCCAAAAATGGTACCTATAAAAACTAAAGCTCGTCTCGCAAAAATTAAGCCCTCATTCAGCTCCATCGATGAAAAAACTTAAACGTTATGGTTATCACAACTTGGCGACAGAAAAAATACATTAATAATAATAATAATAATTTTGCACAAACAATACATTTTATTGTGCAAAAAGTTGTAAAACATAAAAAAGTGCTATAAAATTGGTATCATGGAATCGTACTGACCCTCAGAATAAAGGTAACATGTAATTTATAACGCATGGTGAACTCTGTATAAAAAAAAACCTAAAAAACTATGCCAGAATTGCAGTTTTTTGGTCCCTTGCCTCACAAAAAAATAGGATAAAAAGTAATCAAAAAGTAACCCAAAACTGGTACCAATAATAACTACAGCTTGTCACGCAAAAAAACAGCCCTCATACCACTACGTCTAGGAAAAAATAAAATAAGTTACGGCTCCCATAAGTAAGGAAATAAAAAATATGCAGTTGTGCCAGCCCGAGGGGAACATTTCTCCTGTTTCAAGAGACTAATTATCAAAGCCCTAAAATTAGGGAACCAGGAATGGTAGGGCCCAAACATCTCTGCAGGAAGCGAGGGCGCCCGTATTATACCAGGACAACACTTCCCAGCAAAATCCCCCGAACTGCAAAGATGCGAAGTGTGGACCAAAAGGGGCATAAGAAAGGACACCATTTATCAGCGTGACACTGGCCTGTGCAGAAAGGATTGCTTCACAGCGTAGCACACATCTATGTATTATTTTATTGTTTTTTTAACCCAATTATTATACCACCTGATTATGCCCCTGATGTACTCTGCCCGGCTTACATGTGCCCCAGCATTATAAATGGAAACACCAGCAATACTCAAACAAAACTACTACCAAGCAAATACACGCTCCAAAAGCCAAATGGTGCTCCCTCCCCTCTGAACCCTACAGCCGTTTACTCCCACATATATGGCATCGCCATACCCTGGAGAACCCTTTTAACAATTTTTGGGGTGTGTCTCAAGTGGCACAAGTTGGGCATGACATATTTCCCACTGAGATGGCATATCTAGGGAAAAAAATGTAATTTTTACGTTGCACCATCCGCAGCGCAATCATTTATGGAAAAGACCTGTGGGGTGATCATGCTCACTACACGTCTTAATAAATGCCTTGAGGGGTGCAGTTTCCAAAATGGGGTCACTTCTCAGGGGTTTCCTTTATTATTTAACATCAGAGCTCTGCAATTGTGAACCAATACTTTGTATATTAGGCCTCAATTTTACATGGTACTCTTTCACTCCGGAGCCCTGTCAAATGTCCAGGCAAAATATTAGGGCCACATGTAGGATGTTTCTAAAACTTGAAAACATAGCATAATCATTAGAGAGCTGTCTTATGATGGCACAAGCTGGGCACCACATATTGGCATATCTATGGAAAAAAAATCCCATTTTCACTCTGGCAGAAATTAGTGTACACTCGATCTTGCAAACACCTAGCTTAACATGCTCACTACACCTCTAGGTGAATACCTTGAGGGGTGTAGTTTCCAATATGTGGTCATTTCTGGGGGGTTTCCACTGCTTCGGTCCCACAGGGGCTTTGCAAATGCGATATAGCGCCAAGAAACCAATCCAGTAAAATCTGCACTCCAATAACCAAATCGCACTCCTTCCCTTCTGAGCCCTACTGTGTGCCCAAAAAGCAGTTTATTACCACATATGGGATATTTCCGTACACGGGAGAAATTTCTTTACAAATTTAGCTTGTTTTTGCTCCTTTAGTCCTTATGGAAATAAAAAAAAAATGAGCTAAACCTACATTTTCTTTGAAAAAATGTACATTAAAATCTTTACGACCTAATTCCAATAATTTCTGCAAAAAACCTGTGTGATCAAAAGGCACACAATACCTCTGGATAATTTCCTCAATGGGTGTAGTCTCCAAAATGGGGTCACTTGTGGGGAGTTTCCACTGTTTTGTCCCCTCAGGGGCTTTGCAAATGCGACATCGCCTCTGCAAACCATTCCTGCTAAATTTGAGCACCAAAAGCCAAATGGCACTCTTTGCCTTCTAAGCCCTGCCGGGTGTCCAAACAGCCGTTTATGACCACATGTCAGGTAATGTTTTACTCGGGAGAAATTGCTTTACAAACGTTGTGGTGCTTTTTCTCCTTTAGTTCTTGTGGAAATGAAAAAAAAAAAAATTAGCTAAACCTACATTTTCTTTAAAAAAAACGTAGATTTAAATTTTTACGGCCTACTTCCAATAATTTTTGCAATGAACCTGTGGGGTCAAAATGCTCACTATACCCCTAGATAATTTCCTTGAGGGGTGTAGTTTCCCAAATGGGGTAATTTTTGGAGGATTTCCACTGTTTTGGCACCGCAAGAGCCCTTCAAACCTGACCTGGTGCCTAAAATATATTCAAATAAAAAGAAGGCCCCAAAAACCTCTAGGTGCTCTTTTGCTTCTGAGCCCGTTGCTTCAGTCTATTACCACACTAGGGCCACATGTGGGATATTTCCTAAATTTGCAGAATCTGGACAATCTGGTGAAACCTTATGTGTTACAAAAAAAATGGATTAAAAATGAATTTCTACAAAAAGAAAATTAAATTTGTAAATTTTACCTTTACTTTGCTTAAATTCCTGTGAAACGTCTAAAAGGGTTAAGAAACGTTCTAAATGCCGTTTTGAATACTTTGAGGGGTGACGTTTTTAAAATGGGGTGACTTATTGAGGGTTTCTAATATATAAGGCCCTCAAAGCCACTTCACAACTGAAATGGCCCCTGAAAAAAATAGCCTTTTGAAATTTTCTTGAAAATGTGAGAAATTGCTGCTAAAGTTTTAAGCCTTGTAACGTCCTAGAAAAATAAAAGGATGTTCAAAAAACGATGAAAAGATAAAAAGTAGACATATGGGGGATGTTAATTAGCAACAATTTTGTGTGGTATTACTATCTGTCTTACAAGGAGATACATTTAAATTGAGAAAAACGCAAATTTTTGCAATTTTTAGCTAAATTTCGGTGTTTTTCACAATTAAATACTGAATGTATCGAGCAAATTTTGCCAGTAACCTAAAGTCCATGTGTCACGCGAAAACAATCTCAGAATCACTTGGATAGGTAAAAGCATTCCGAAGTTATTACCATATAAATCGAAACAGGTCAGATTTGAAAAATGAGGCTCTGTCAGGATGGTCAAAAGTGGCCAAAGAGGGAAGGGGTTAAACATTTAACCATCAAAACTATTACACATGACATTAAAAGCTATGTACACCTTTAAAATCAGGTTGTTGTTTTTAATCAAAATTGTTCATCAGTGTGTTTTGTGCAACTTTCTAAATACTTTATTAAAAATATTTTTTACTTTGAGATACAGCTGCTTGGTATCCTGTATACAGAGACTTGAATCAGTCAGATCAGCAGCACTGACGGGCTTAGTGACAGCGAGTCCTGCGTGTCTGACACGCAGGATCCACCGGTTATCCATCACATCTAAGTTCATAACTTAGATGTGATTGGTAACATAACATGGTTGCCTGTGGTTATACTTTAGTTAAATGAATGATTAGGAGAAAGTAATGGATGGTTGTTAGTGAGAACAGATGGGAGTTTTGGGTAATGATAGGAAACCAGACAATTAGTTATGATTAGAAAAAGTGAAGGTCATCAGTAATTTAGGTGTCAAGCAGCTACATATAGTCGGATACCCTTTTTTAACCAGAAGAGGGCACCAATTGCACATAGTAACATACATCAAGTACTCAAGGAACCACAATGGGTCATGAATCTCCTATACAGGGAACATCTGTGGCAATTACAGATTTAGTTAACTAATTCTAATCACCTACGCAATATTCAGGCCAGATTCACACGAACGTGGGGAAACTCGGACGTGAAAAAAAGTTACGTTTTTTACGTCCGAATTGCCCCCGTGCGGGTCTCGTTTTCACGGCTCTTTATAGACTTGAGTCTATGGAGGGATCCGTGAAAACTGAACAAAATAGGACGTTCTCATTTTCAAAGGACCCTTAACACGGTCCGTTGAAAAAGTCGTGTGAACGGTCCCATTGAAATAAAACGGCCGTCACACAGACGCATTTATGTACAGCCGCCACACGGACGAACTCTACGTTCGTCTGAATTCGGCCTAAGGCTGTATCTAAATGTATTTCACCGAAAATTTATTTTTCCATAGCACATCCACTGTGACACGCCTTACCGGTGTCCTCTATGGATTTTTTTACTGATGACCTAATAAAGCTCTTTTTATACCATATTTTGCAGAGGTACTGGAGGAAAAATGTATTTTCTTTGAAATATTACTTTTTTTGCCTGCCTATAAGCCCCCCTTCCAATTGCACTCCATTGAGGAACTACAGATCTCAGAACGAATACTGGGTGAGCACACCCGTGGCTTTCTTGCTGCGTTTTTTTTCTCCTTCTGGTGTATCTGTAAATACACCCTAAGGCCCTGTTCACACGGTGTATTTTGCAGGCAGAAAGAAATCTGCTCACTTTCTTCCTGCAAATTTCGCTGCATTTTTCAGTAGGGGCCATTGAGAGCCGCGGGCAAAAAACGCCACGAAAAACGCTTTCCCTGCATCGCGCTGATTTCAATGGGAGGTCAGAGACGGAACCACAAGAAAAAAAGAGCATATCGCTTTTTTTTCCCGTGAGTGAAAATCAATGGGAGGTGGGAGGCTTTTGGAGCGGATTCAGATGCGGTTTCCACGTCAAAATAAGCGCCAAAAAAACTGTGTGAACAGGGCCTAAGAGTAAATGCACAAGGGGAAAGGCAAAATCTCATGTAAATATATTGATTTTTTTACCACGCTATTCTCTACACCATTACCCCCCTTTGTGAATGTACCCTAACAAGATCTTCAGAGCATGGCCTGTTATGGATTCCTGGGGACTGGATTTGAGAACAGCAGTGAGGAGGACATTGAATGAAGCGGCGGTCGAGCATGCGCAATGCCGATCCAGTCTAAGGTTTATGGGAATGACAGAAACAGCCGAGTACAGCACTCGGTAATAAGGGTCTGTTCTGGGACAACCCCTACAATAAACCAAAACTTACAGCACAACTTTCACTGTAGTCTGCCCTGTGTGGTACAATAAAAGACAAGACCTCCAAAGGACTAGAACACTGCTCAGGAGTCTGGGAGGAATTCTTGCAGCTTGTCAGAATTATAAAGTAGTGCGTGGGAATGTTCACATCTGAATTCTGTACGGTCCTGCAATAAAAGATATTTTGGAATTTATCAGGATTAAACAGTGCTAAAACAATGCGTTTATATTCTCACCATGTGAATAGACACTTAGGCCCCATGCCCACGATCGTATATTTCATCTGTTCAAAACATACCAAATTGCAGTGCAGTTTTTTGGCCGGCATGTCCGCTGCGGAAAACCGCAAGAAGAAAAAAAAGTTTCATACTTACAAGTAGCCATGACGGCGCGTCATTCTGCCACCCTGCAGCACAGCCTCCTGAGATGATGTTTAATCCCATGTGACCGCTGCAGCCTGTGATTGGCTACAGCGGTCACATGGGTTGAAACATCATTCCAGGAGGCTGTCCTGGATGAAGCAGCTTCATCAAGGCCGACTACAGGTTTTCCCGCAACAAAAATTGCAACATCTGCTATTTGTTGCAGGTTTTACCTCCCCATTGAATTCAATAGGGAAAACCCACAACTGAAAAGCAGCAATTCCGCAAATACAATTGACATGCTGCGGAATAAAATCTGATCCACTCTGCTGCCACTGTAATATGCTGCAGAACTTTCACAACTAAATTTGTTGCAGAAAATATGCAATATTTACGCTACGTGTGAATATACCCTTATAGGGGAAAAAAAATTTTTTTTAAAACTAATGTATACATTTTTATATGAAATGTATCACTAAATGCCTAAATAGAAAAAAGAAACAGAACCTGTCCTAACATATACAGGTCTTCTAAAATATTCCCATCCTTTTCAAATAAAAAACAAAAAAACAGGAAAAACCAAGGGACTAAAAATCATATAATTGCCATAATCTCAAGACTTCACTAAAATAAAATAGTTGTAGGAATATATTCTGCCATAAAAGCAGTTCTGGATCATCAGACCCCAGGCACTGATCTGAACAATATCTGCAGAGGAAAATCTCTATAGACGTGTGCTGTATCTAAACAGATCTATGTATGTATGGTAACCACAAGGATGAGCATGTGTAAAACTCCATACTACAACAGTGCATACAGAGTGGGGTACCACTTAGGGGTGTATTGCAACGGTATTTAGGTGTCCATATTACGGACAGAACAACTGAACACGCCACATTTTTAGTAAACAAAACTTAGATCACCATAAAAACTTAGTGATAATAGAACTGCAAGGGGTTCAGATATTGTAGCGGTCATCTGGACCTTAAAACGCGCCTATATAACAGCCATGTGAAATAGGACTTAATAGGGGAACTTTGATCACGTATCCAAAGGCCCCAATTCTCCTGGCTCATGCCAAAACATGTCCTTTTTTTGTGGTATAGAATAGCGTAGTAGACTACACTATTTCATAGAAAAGTACGGAGTAAAAAATACCTATACAGTGGGATAGATTGCAGCCTTGCACCGAGGTGTCGTGTCAGGGATCACACCCGACCCACTGCGGTACTCTAGTGGCCCTGGCAGTGTACTTGCCGACTTGTGCTGCTTTGCATCACCGCTTCTCTGAGCCGTCACCTAAGTTCCGACTAAGCTAGCCAGGAACTCTTGGGTTTAAAGTCCAATCTAGTATTTAGCGTTATAGCAGATATGTGTTGGGAAACGCTCCCGGCTTATACCTCAGATCTGGGGCCCTGATGTAATGTAAATAGGGCCTAATATTCATACAGCGGCCACCAGGTTGGGATGTGTAACAATTTAACCCTTAGCAGCATAGTACATATCTGATATAATCATATACACAAAGTTGTTACAAGGTAGGGACATTTAATTTGTATATACATACAGTGGTAGAAATATATATATATATATATATATATATATATATATATATATATATATATATATATATATATATAATGGTCTGATTGGTTTACCCGTCTGTCCGGAAGAGCACTGCTGCATTCTGGACACATGGATGATCAGAGAGAAAAGGTAACTTAAAAAGGCTTGTGTTAAACCTCAACTGTCTAAAAAACAAAACTAGATTTGTTGCCCAAAATTGTACCCTTGAATAGATAGTTCAAAAACATACCATGCTGGCTGCCTGCAGCCTCCACTAGAGGGAGCTTAGGAGCAAGTTGCATAGTATATTATTATTAATTATTATTATTATCGTCAATGTATAACAGTATGTAGTTCGCTCCTAAGCTTCTTCGAATGGTAACTGCGGGGGATTTAGAGTTATGTATCAGAAAAACAAAGCTCAGAAAAAGATAAAATTAATAAATGAATGCGTGCCGCCTTTAAATGGTATCAAAAGGCGACATTCACTTGAAGGGCTGTGTTTTGTACATAATTGGGCTTCCATAGAGCTCCGTGAGCCCTCTACTATACCTCCGTATTACTCAGATTTCACAGAGAGGCATATCTATTGGATACGTATGGAATCAGGCAGAGGAAACTGGTGTCATGCTTTATCAGACTCCATATGTAGGATGGTATTCTCCCCTGGATGCTTTGCTTCTAAGGGTATGTGCACACACACTAATTACGTCCGTAATTGACGGACGTATTTCGGCCGCAAGTACCGGACCGAACACAGTGCAGGGAGCTGGGCTGCTAGCATCATAGTTATGTACGACGCTAGGAGTCCCTGCCTCGCTGCAGGACAACTGTCCCGTACTGAAAACATGATTACAGTACGGGACAGTTGTCCTGCAGCGAGGCAGGGACTCCTAGCATCGTACATAAGTATGATGCTAGGAGCCCGGCTCCCTGCACTGTGTTCGGTCCGGTACTTGCGGCCGAAATACGTCCGTTAATTACGGACGTAATTAGTGTGTTTGCACATACTCTAAGGGAGAAAATCTACTCACACAAGGAGTCAGTCAATAAATAAATAAACGTAACATTTAGAATTTCTGGTGAGTAATCTATTACTTACGGTTTAATTTGCTCCAACGTGTCAGATCGGCCATCAAAATCATTATCAAATATTGGACCACTGATGATATTGATTCCATTTTTCTCTTTTGCATATTTTGCCAATAAAACTTCATGAAAATATTTCCAGACCCCTAAAAGGGTAAAGAAAATACAACCATCATTGGCTTTTGAAAAAGACTATAAAATATTGGTTATCACACAGATTTAAAAAAAAAAACAAAAAAAAAAACACACAAAAATGTCTGAATATAATTCTTAACTAAGGCTTCGGTCACATCTGCTCCATTAGGGGCATCTGTAGCAGATCCAGCAGGGATTACCGGAATACACCACAGAACAATAGCGCAGCATGCTGTTCTTTTATATCTGGTAAAATCAGACACCCTGACGGAAACCATTAAAGTCAATGGGTTTTGTGGTTCCATTATTCCCCTGTTCTGCTCCGACGGAGCAGAACAAACGAATGCAACAACACCGGTGTGAACCAAGCCTAACAGAAGTACGTCTCTTGGAGTCATTTGGTGCCATAACTATAGATATAACCTCGGTAGCTGCTAACCGCTACTAGTGCAATAACTGCACAAATACAGTAAGTATCAGCGCATTCATTCAGTGCATTTTATAACTTACTATGTGGTGTAGCACAAAGCAAATGTTCATCAGACTTTACCCTAGAGAATCTTAATAATTAACTTCTGTAGGGCAGAATGTAAATAGGGATAAATCGGAGCACAAAACAAGCAGAAATAACATGACATGACGAACACAACAGTACTAAAGAGCAGAGCTAACCTTGAAATGCAGGATACATTGGAATCATATTGCTCGTTGTAAGTCCTGAATAACCATCATCTTTAAAAGATCTTTTGAGGCCTAAAATAAAAACAGCAACATAATATTAAAAAAAATATGACGTAAAATTGGTTTGACTGTCCAATATGATCTTTTTATGGTTACCTTTTTTTTTGTACTCCTATAGGACTCGTCTAAGAATTGTATTTTAACATAGTTGGGATAATCTTGGAACATATATCCAAGAAAGAGTGTGTTTTCAAGAGCAACATATGCCATGTAGTGGATTTCAAAGGTAAACCAGGGCCCACCGGCATACCAGAAGTTCCTCCAGTGGGCCTAGGCTCTATCACAATAATGGGCTCTAAAAACATAAGGGCCTAGAGCTTCTCAGAGTTTTATATGTTTTATATTTCACATTGTGTATACTGTACTTTATACTTGGTACTTTCTTTACATTGATGTTGTTGAATTTTACATTTTTGTAATGTTTGTTCAAAAAATTAATAAAAACATTTAAATATAAAAACATAAGGGCCCTGGTGGTCCGACAGAAGATAACCCTATTTGAAAACAATAATTTGCCTCGAGGGTCTATTTCGTATACGTCAATTCACAAATAATCTATCATACCTTATTGATGATAGGTTATGTAATGACAACAAAATGTACAGTGTAATTAAAAGAGGACATGCAGATGTTTTGTGTAGATGGATGTGGGCCCCTTTAGAATAGTTTCCTCTGGTGGGCCCAAGAAACCCCAGTCCAACATTGCCTATAGTGCATTATATTGTGGCAAACAGGCAAAACATTCAGTAGCTTGTTAAATTTTGCATTTCTTTGGTTTTTCAGACACCTCCGCCACTTAAAAAAAGTGAGCAGGTCTTTGCGGAAGGCGCGGGGCCACCAACTGTCCAATACATTTACTATCATTTATGCCATAAACTGGCCTAAATTACAGCAGCAATCTGCGCCGGCTCGTAGCTGACGTAAATTTTCCCTTCTTTAAGTATAAACGGCTGAAGATGTGACAAACTTATTAAGAGGCGTGCGCAGGTTGAAATATGTATTGCATCTTACTCCAGCTGTGTTCATTCCAAGACTGGCGTATGGAAAGCCAGTCTATGCAAATCTCCCACAAAGTGCTGAGGTTTAACATGGGGAAATCCTAACATGGTACCAAAGGGGCGGTGGTTATTAACAGAGTTTACTATTGGAAACAAACGATAAAAACATAACTGCTTAGCTGTGCTATTGCTGCTTTAAACAAAACAAAAAAATAAATGGTTTGCATTCTCAGGCCTGGTTCACATCTGCGTTGGAGTCTTGTTAGGGGCCTCCATCACAGATCCGGCCAAAAACCACCTGAGCATGCAACGCTATAGTTTCCGGAAAAAACACGGAGACCCTGATGGAAACGAATTAAAAAGTCAATGGGATCTGCCGGACGCCAACGGTGTCTATTCTACAACGGGATCGGCACTTACAGGATATTCCTTGTTCTGCTCCTCTGCCGGAAAGACCGATGCAGATGTGAACAAGGCCTTACAGAATTTTTTTATTTGATAAAATGTAATTCTATAAATTTTAAGTTATAATTTTAATGTAAGCCTTTTAGCATGCATGAAAAAAGGTGAAAACATTTTACCTATCACCAGTATTATCAATTATTGTTGTCTTTGGGTCACAGACAGACATATAAGGGCACATTCAGACATGGCGGAATTGATGTTGAATTCCGCTGTGGACAGTCTGCAGTGGAATTCTGCAGCAGCCGTTTTTTCCATTTCTGTCCATACATTTTTAGGAAAGTTAGTTCAGACGTAGCAGAAAATAACTGTGCGGAAATTAGGCTGTGGTGCAGAATTTTCCCTCCGCAGCATGCTCGTTACATCGCAGAAAAGAAGCGGAAATTCACTGCGGATTTCAGCCTTTGCAATGCAAAAACTGAAATCTGTGGCAAGTCCGCTGTGATTTCTGCAACGTCTGAATTACCTGTCAAATATGCAAATGTTGCTGCAGATTCGTTGCGTAATTGCCCCAAACTTGCACCAACATTTGCAGCGGAAAAATTCTGCCACATCGATGCATGGCCTTAAGGCCCTTTTGCACTTGCCAATTATCGGGCAGACAAACGTTCATAGAACACTTGTTGCCGATAATTTCCCTGCGTAAACAGGGAGACGCGCTGCCGACATGATAATAGTGTACGGGGACGAGCGATCGGAGTAACGACTACTCGTCCCCATACATAGCTCCTTGTGACAGGAGCAAACGAGCGCCGAACAACGATCTGTATCTGTGCTCTGCATATACAGCCTTGTCAAAGGGACGCTGTAATTCCAGATAAACATTGATATCCACATCTTAACCTAGTCTAATCTAGAACAGTGGCAGTAACAAGTGTATGTGCATGGACAGTTGAATGATTATGTACATTATAACAAAGCCAAACAAGGTCAAAACACAAGAACGGTTATGGGGTACACACAAATAGAGTTGCTGAGGACACTGGGTTTGTAACTTTAAACACTAAAACAGTAAAGATGATACATATTAAAAACAATTTCCTGTACAGTAAAGACCCTATATATACACATATGAAACCTGATGGTTCTCCTTTCAATTGAACATTTACATTTCTAGTGCATATAATAGCGATACAATGGTACTCTATACTTACTTGGAGGAAAGAGAAATCCGAATTTCAGAAATTGATGGCGATTGTAGTATTGACAACTTTGACTTTGTCCTTGTGGAATTCGAACATCCATGAATAAACATGAATCATTTCCCACAGAAGCTGGCAGAAGTTCCTATCAAACATTACACAACCAGAAAATTCTAATTGGCAAACACATAAAAAGTAAATATAATTGCATCCATACTTCTAAGACACAAGTGTCCACCAGAAGACAGGACCCGTTTCCCCATGTGTGGAGTGTCCTCCTGTTTATTCTCCAGTCTTGATGTTCTGAATCTAACATTTATGTTGTGCCAGAAAAGACATTAGCTCAATTTAATGAGTTTAAAAAGGAGTTTGGAATGTCTTTCCTGGAAAAATATTTTGAACTAACCTAAAACATTACACTCCCATTAACTGCAAGATTCCCATAAAAACATGTGCATAGTTTCACTTATAGGACCGTGCTCAGCGATGCCAACTGGGTAGTCTAGTACTTTGTTATTCTCACGGGAAATTGAAAGAGAAATACTTTTGCATTCAAACATTGGCAGTTGGCACAGATTATGTCATGTGTGAAAATTTACGTATATTTAAACATGTTAACTGGTAAAACAAAAAGGCATCCTAAGGCCTCGTGGACCCGACCGTACACCCCCCCCCCCCCCCGTCTTCTAATGACTTAGATGCTGCGGTTGCTATTGACCACGGCATCCAAGTGATTAAACATCCGAGATCAGAGTCATACACAGCGGACACTGGCGTATGGAGGGGGCTCAGCCCAGGAACCCGCTCCATCCTCCCCCCTCTCCTAATGACTAGGACGTACAGTTACGTCAAATGTCGGTAAGGGGTTAAAGGGTATTCCCATCTAATAGTTTTATGCCATTACTTCGTATTGTGGAAAAACTCCTTAAAGCTCTGACATGTAAATACATTTCTTAAGCAGGCCCAAGACGGGGTCTGAAACGTTGCATTACTATGCGTGAAAAAAGCATCACTTTTCCACTGGATCCGTATATTGAGTGCTGCCTATTCCTTGGAATATTGCGTATTGATCAAAGGACTGCAAGTCGAGGTCCTGAGGCTTGCACCGGCTACTATTTTTTACAAACGTATAGCGCTGCTCTCCTTTGTAATAAATACACACACACATATATACATATATTATATGTATTTTTAAATTATTTTTTACTTCAAAGTCTATACAGCGGGTCTAACATGCTTCTGTTCTCGATGGCAGAGTCACATAGCAAAATTTGTTATGTGGCATACTACTATTAAAACAAATACTTACATTTTTTCCCAGGGTATATGAACTCCACAATGGCATCTTTATATCGTAGCTGAAACCACTCACATATTTATTATGGTACAAGATACAATAGCTGCTATTTTGCAAAACCTGTGGTCTTCCAAACGGTAGATTAATCTTTTTAGTGTCAGATTCTGTAAATTGTGCAAATGAGAAAAAAAAAAAAAAAAAACTTTTAACAATGCAATTATACAAAAAATTTAATATGAAAATCAATATTTAGAAATATATACTTACTGTATTTTGCATACACCCTTCTAATGTTTCGAATTAACATCTATTTATCCATCTGGCACGTCGATCGATCTGTCATATCCTCTCACAACTATCTGATATATCGGTCTCATCTTTCGAATATCGATCGAATACCTATCTATCTATCTAATACTTTCTAATATCTATCTATGTGGGTGGAGCTTATATAATTAGCCTTTAGTTACATTCTATCTAAAGAATACGTACACCTTTGAACATGTTTTATTATTAAAAAAATAAAATTATCTATAAAGGGTATGTTCACACGCAAGCGAAAACAGCTCCTGATTTTCCGACGTTTTTGTAACAACTCGCGGATTTCGCGGCGTATTTTACGCCCATTATTGGAGCGGTTTTTCAATTGAGTCCATGAAAAACGCCTCCAAAAACGTCCAAAAAGTAACATGTACTTTTTTGCGGGCGTCTTTTTACGCGCCGTATTTTGACAGCGACGCGTAAAATAAGGCCTCGTGGGAACAGAACACCGTAAATCCCATTGCAAGCAATGGGCAGATGTTTGTAGGCGTATTAGGGGCATTTTTTTCAGGCGTAATTCGAATTACGCCTGAAAACACTGCAACTTTTAAATTCTTTTCTATGAAAAAAAAACAATTTTGAGATAGTTTCTATACATCCTCTATACATAGAAGCTGTATCTTGCCATCAAAGCCGATTCGGTCAAGTCAGCTGGTTCAGCAAGGTTCAGGTAATTATAAATCACATCCAAGTTTATGAACTGGACTTTTATCTAAAAATGTCACAATTTAAAAGTCGCTTAACCCGTTAGTGACCGCCAATACGCCTTTTCACGGCAGCCACCAATGGGCTTTTTTCTGATGTATACGCCATTTCACGGCGCTGCATCAGAATAAACAAACAGAGCAGGGAGCCGTTAAACCTCCCTGCTCTCAGCTACCAGAGGTAGCTGGGGGCATCCCTGCTCGAACTGGTGAGATCGACATAAGTATCGATCTCACCCGTTTAACCCCTCAGATGCGGCGCTCGCTATTGGAGTTGTTTTGGAGAAAGGGAGGGAGCTCCCTCTCTCTCCCACCGACAGCCGGCGATAAGATTGCCAAGTGTCTGTGTCTCCGATGGCAGCCGGGGGCCTAATAGTGGCCCCCAGGTCTGCCTTTAGGAAACCTAAACTGACAGGCAGTAATGCACTGCAATACAAAAGTATTGCAGTGTATTATAAAAGCGATCGGAGGATCGCATATTAAAGTCCCCTAGTAGGACTAGCAAAAAAGTAAAAAAAAAAAGTTGAATAAAGTTAATAAAAAATAAAAAAAGTAAAAAAAAAAAAAAAAAAAATGAAAAACCCACTTTTTCCCCTTACAAAATGCTTTATTATTAAAAAAACTGAATAAAGTAAAAAAGTTACACATATTTGGTCTCGCCGCATCCGTAATGACCCCGACTATGAAGCTTTTACATTAATTAACCCGCACGGTGAACGCCGTAAATAAATTAAATAAAAAACGATGAAAAAATTGCTGTTTTCTGAGAATCCTGCCTTAAAAAAAAATGTGCTAAAAATTGATCGAAAAGTCGCATCTACTCCAAAATGGTACCAATAAAAACTACAAGTCGTCCCGCAAAAACAAAAAACCCTCATACAACTGCATCGGCGGAACAATAAAGAAAGTTATGGCACTTCAAATATTGAGACACAAAAACAAATAATTTTGAAAAAAAAAAAAAAAATGTGTTTTTACTGTGTAAAAGTAGTAAAACATACAAAATCGACACAAATTTGGTGTCGTTGCAATCGTAACAACCCGCTGAATAAAGTTAGTGTCTTATTTATACCACACAGTAAACAGCGTAGATTTAAGACACAAAAAAGTGTGGCGAAATATCTGTTTTTTTCTATTCCCCCCCAAAAAAAAGTTCATTAAAAGTTAAATCAATAAATTATATGTACCCACAAAAAATAAGACCTTATACAGCTATGTCGACGCAAAAAGAAAAAAGTTATAGCTCTTGGAATGAGACGATGGAAAAATGAAAAAAATTGCTTGGTCATTAAGGTTTAAAATAGGCTGGTCATTAAAGGGTTAAAATTATCTAAAACATTGATAGATCGATTTAAAAAAAAAAAAAAAGGGTGTACACAGCCATTAAAGGGGTTAGCCAATCACTAAAAATGAGGATAGGCTATCAATAGCTGATGGGTCGGGGTCCGACTGAGGACCCTCGCCGATCAGCTGTTTTGATGGGGGTGCAGCCCTCGTACAAGCACTGCTTCCCCTTCATCTCTTCTTGCTCACTGTGAATAGTCAACACTGATATAGCAGCGAATTAACAGGTATTGCAGACTTTTATCTCATTGAAGTGAACATTACAAATTATGACATTCTCACTACTATAGAGCATTATATAGCTCTGGGTTCGGTATGAAAATAATGATTTTGAAATAGAGGTGGCACATCCATGATGATTATTTAGGCCCCTGCTACCTTCATCAAGTTGTGCACACTCAGCCAACAACTCCCATCCCACCCCCAGAGACCATGCCACCTAATCTGCCCCCCAACAGAGCTCCCTTTGCAGGTTGTGTTCACCCCTCCCCCAAAGAGCTCTTCCTTCTGGTTTCTCCCCTTGCCCCCTCTCCCTTACAATGCCCCTGCCATCATGTATCACCACCCTTCTCCCATAGAGTTCCTCGTACCTTGTGTCTCCCAGTGTCCCCCTACAGAACCACTACCACCCTGTCTCTGCCCAGTCCCACACAGAGTTGCTACCGGAGATTGGGCACCCTCCGTCCCATAGAGGATTAGTCCTGGGTTTGGGGTCTGAATTTATTTGGTCTGGGGTCTACGCATGTGATGTGGGTGCCGTGTGTGAAGATGAGGCTTCATATAGACATATCACGATGGTGGGGGATCTTAACCCTTTCAGGACCAAGGTCATTTTGGCCCTTGAGGACCAGCCCCATTTTTTAAAATCAGACATGTGTCATTTTATGTGGTAATAACTCTGGAATGCTTTTGCCTATCCAAGCTATTCTGAGATTGTTTTCTCATGACATATTGTACTTTATGTTAGTGGAAAAATGTTGTCACTAAATTCATAGCTTATTTGTGAAAAACACCAAAATTGTAAGAAAATTTGCAAAAATTATAATTTTTCAAATTTTAAATGTATCTACTTGTAAAATAGATAGTAATACCACACAAAATTGTTGCTAATTAACATCCCCCATATGTCTACTTTATATTTGCATTGTTTTTTGAACATTATTTTATTTTTCTAGGACGTTACAAGGCTTAGAACTTTAGCAGCAATTTCTCAAATTTTCAAGAAAATTTCAAATGGCTATTTTTTCAAGGACCAGTTCAGTTCTGAAGTGGCTTTGAGGGCCTTATGTACTAGATAGACCCCATAAATCATCCCATTTTAAAAACTGCACCCCTCAAAGTATTCAAAACAGCATTTAGAAAGTTTCTTAACCCTTTAGATGTTTCACAGGAATTAAAGCAAAGTAGAGGTGTTATTTACAAATTTCATTTTTCTTTTTTGCCGAAATTCATTTGTAATAAAATAATTTCTGTAATACAGAAGGTTTTACCAAAGAAACGCAACTCAATATTTATTGCCCAGATTCTGCCATTTTTAGAAATATCCCACATGTGGCTCTAGTGTGGTAATGGACTGAAACACAGGCCTCCGAAGCAAAGGAGCACCTAGAGGATTTTGGGGTCTCCTTTTTTTAGAATATATTTTAGGCACCATGTCAGGTTTGAAGAGGTCTTGTGGTGCCAAAACAGTGGAAACTCCCCAAAAGTGACATGGTTTTGGAAACTACCTCTTGATAAATTCCTTGAGGTGTGTATAGTTAGCATCTTGACCCGACAGGTCTTTTGCTATATCTATTGGAGTTTGTCTGTGAAAATGAACATCTACTTTTTTTCTGAAAAAATATAAAAAAAATAATAAATTTACAAGGAATAAAGAGCACCCCAATACTTGTAAAGCTATTTCTCCCAATTACGGCAATACCCCATATGTGGTAATACACTGCTTTTTGGACCCATGGCAGAGCTCAAAAGGGAAGAAGCGCCATTTGTGTTTTGGAGCGCAGATTTTGCTTGGTAATAGTTCTGTTTGGGGTTTTGCTGGTGGTTCAGTTTACAATGTGGGGGCATATGTAAGCTGGGCAGAGTACAACAGGGCATAATAAGAGGGTATAATAATAGGGTAATTAAATAATAATTCATAGAAATGTGGCCGGTATCGCACTGATAAATGGTTCCCAATCTTATCCGCTTTTGGAACGCTCTGCACAATTTCTGTCGCTATATTCTGAGCGCCAGAACTTTTTTCTTTTTTTTCCACTGGAGCCGTCTGAGGGCTTACTTGTTACATTACTATCTAGTTTTCATTGGTACAATTTTAGGGTACATGTGATTTTTTGATCACTTTTTATTCGATTTTTTTTGGCCAAGCAAAGTGACAAAAAAAAACAAAACATACATTTTGACAATGTTTTGTCTTTTTTTTTTCTCTTTTACAGTGTTCACCATGCACTATAAGTTTATTTTACTTTATTCTGCGGGTCGATGCAATTTACGGCTATACCATATGTATAACTTTTTTTATGTTTTGTGGCGTTTGCGCAATAAAATCACTTTCCTATAAAATAATTTCTTTTTTGTGTCACCATATTCTGATAGCAATCATTTTTTTATTTTTCAGTCAAATAAGCTGTGTAAGGGCTTGTTTTTTGCAGGACGGTTTTTAGTTTTTATTGGTATTATTTTGGGATACATGCAACGTTTTATTCAATATTTTGTGAGGGGTGATGACAAAAAACAATGCTAGAATCACTATTTTTTTTTATTATTTTTTGAAGTGTTCACTGTGCGGGAAAAATATTATAGTTTGGGTCGTTCCGAACGCGGTGATACCAAATATATGTACTTTAACGGTTTCATTTTTTTTCCTATAATAAAAGACTTCTAGGAAAAAAAAGCATTTTTTGTTTTTGTAACTTATAACTTATTTTTACACTTTTATAAAACCTTATTACTTTTTTTTTTTACTTTTTTACTTGAAGATGTGCAGCACTGATAGCTGCTATAATACATTACACTACCTAGGTAGTGTAATGTATTATAAAATGTCAGTGTGACGTTGACCGTCACACTGGCAGGAAGCCTATGAGGACCAGCTGGTCCTCATAGGCTTCTGTGAATGGCAGACCCGGAGGCCGTTGTATGGCCTCCGGTTTTGCCATGCAACTGACGGCAGCACCCGCAATCGGTCCCCGGGAAACTTTGTTGTAGCAACAAAAAGTTTCCCTGCGATCACATGATCGGGACCTGAACCAATCAGGTCCCGATCATGTCTCCAGCACCAGAGGCAGAGGTTGACAGCGAGATCCGGGTCTCCAGCACCAGAGGCAGAGGTTGACAGCGAGATTCACGTCCTCGCTGCACGAGGTATATGCGGATAGGACGTGAATCTACAGATGGTTAGCGTGAAAGGGTTAAAGCCTGCTGAGGACCAGATCAGGAACTAGCATTGCATTTTGATGAGTGATTGGCAGAAGCCCCTGTCCTCCTTTTTTCTAAGTATTTCTCCACAGAAAGGTAGAGTCTGCCCCCAGGCTTCCTCTTCCCCTTCCATTTTTAATTCATCACAGAGCCCTGCCACCTAGGCTCTCCCCCTTGCCCCTGACAGAGCCCCTGCTCATCTACTGTCTCAGCCCTGCCCCTTTTCAGAGCCCCTGCCACGTTCTATTTCGCCCCCCACCCTGGTAATGAGGGGGGCAGAGGCTCAGACTGCATTGCTGTATTTGGCCCAAGAAATTCCTGATGGCGTCCCTGCACTTGTGCATCTTTCTAATGAAAAGAAAACTCTCCCAACAGATCTTTAGTCATTTTAACTTTCGTTACATCCCGACAATGCTTACCTTGTTGAGGTGTAAGCGTTAATTGTCTTTTATATCCAGTTTCTGTCTGAGAGAGAGAAAATAGTATTAGGGCATTTACATATGTCTTGCATGAAAGTTAAAATAATGAATAAATTCATAACACTTTGAATATCTGCGGATTAAGATAGAAAGTAATCGGGAAAATCATATCTCTTTGAATATTATTGTAAGGATCTGCCAGACACAACTTCTGTGTCGACGCCCATAGGTAATCAGTCTGCACCTGCGTCTAGGTCTGTGAGACTGACTCCATCTTCCACCACCCAGGATGGCAGGCTTAGGAGTGGGAGAGCCTATCACAGCCTGGCCAGACGGTGTTAGCTCCCGCCCTCTGTCTATTTATACCTGCCTTTCCTGTTCCTCCTTTGCTTGTGATTCTTCTCTGTTGGTTTCCTGGCCCTGCTGCAGCTTCTTGAACTACTGACCCTCTGCTTGTTATTGACCTTGGCTTTTCTGACCACTCTTCTGCTCTGCGTTTTTGTACCTCGCTCATCTCCTGGTTTGACTCGGCTCGTTCACCTCGCTTGTTGCTCACGGTGTTGCCGTGGGCAACTTCCCCATTTCCCTGGCTTCTTTGTACCCTTGTCTGTTTGTCTGTCGTGCACCTATTGAGTGTAGGGACCGTCGCCCAGTTGTACCCCGTCGCCTAGGGCGGGTTGTTGCAAGTAGGCAGGGACTGAGTGGCGGGTAGATTAGGGCTCACTTTTCTGTTTCCCTACCCAGACATTACAATTATGCCATTGATTTAGAAAACTAAAGCGAAGGTGCATATGTGGGGTAAGCTATAGAATATCACTTGAGAAAATGGTTCTGCTGCCTCAATTTTTATATGTCTTAGCTTGTCCGGTATGGATCAATAGCAGGGTCTTTAAGCAGATAAAAGTAATTATCAATGATCTTATTTCAGGAAAAGGGTCAGGATCAAACAGAAGTACTTATGGATAAAGGTAAGAGAGGGAGGCTTAGCCCTCCCATGGATGCAGGGTTACTTTGTGGCCGCACAACTCCAATTTGTGGCGGCTGGCAGAATTCTGCCACCTAAGATTTTACTTTATGACAGTTGTAAACGTGCGTAATATTTTTGAACTTTTGGAATCTGGGCAAATGAACCATAAAAGTTGGGCGGATTTTAAGAAGCTGGGTGGGATTAGGGGGGGCAGTTTCTTTAACCCAGATTTGGAATAACTATAGTTATCATAGTTCTCAACAGTTTATGATAATATAGTTTTTGGGAAATAATTGGTATTACACTAGTAAGTCACATTTTTATAGAAGGACAACTAATTCCTTTTGAGGATTTACAATCCACGTATGGGCCAAATAAATTTGGATATAGATATCATCAATTATAGCACGCTAGCACTAAAACCCTGGACAAAATTGTGTTCAAGGTTCAAAAGCACTGTGCTTTAGAAGGTATTCGTGAGAGGAATGCAGCCAATGCTTTCAAGTATATATAAAATAATTATAAGTTTATATTATCTAAACACTGTTTTCAGAAGTCAAAGTGGTTGGAATAGGGATTTAGGCCAAATAAGTCAAGATAAATGGGTGAATATTTATAAGAATGGGAAGGAGACTTCGGTTTGTGCAAATCATCTTATGGTTTAGTTCAATATTACGCATAGTTTATATTATATTCCAACCTCCCTTCAAAAAATGGGTTTAACTGAGGAGGCAAAATACCATAGATGCCAATACCCGGAGGCAGAGTTTTTGCCTCCGAGCACCGGATGTTATGCAGGGTATGAAGTATTCGGAGCCGGAAGCAGATGGCTCCGTACACTGCATCGTGGCCGTGCTGCAGAACAGCAACTCTATTCACTTGAATAGGGGCAGAGCTGGAGTACTGCAGCTTGGCCGGTATTCCATGACCGGAGTCATCTGCTATACATCTGCATGGACATCTGGTGCAGCTGATCGTTGCAGGGTCCGGGTGTCTGACCCCCACTGATCATATACTAATGACCTATCCTGCGGATAGGTCATCAGTTTTTCCATGCCTGGACAATCCCTTTAAGTCCTTTAACAAGATAAGCTATTGTACTTACTAGTGAGTCACAAGAGCAGCCAAAGCTGTTCACCTTTGCTCCATGGATAACAGAGCACTGGAAGGGTTCAGATAGTTCTTTTGGTAAGGATGGATTGTAAACTGGCTGCTTAAGTAAATGGTTAAGACTTCCACGAGTTCCATTATTGGGTGCAGGTTCAATGTCTAGCAAGTCTGCAAAACACACCAGAAGTGCATATGTAAAATGTACAATGCTAAATCTAACAATATTATAAAACAATACAATGAAATCACTCACCGCACATCAAATTATATATTTCTATGTTCTCAAATGGTTGCACTTCTATGCCATGCTTAAACTTAGGCCCATAACCAATGAAAAGAGCCTGCAATTAAAACAATCATAAAAATTATCAGAAAGAGATTAGGACTTAACTAAAAGTCTAAACTGTAAAATTCTGTTACCTTGCTAGGAAACAGCGGATGGTTATAAAAATTTTATTCATAACCCATAAGATTTACTCCTATGGTTACGGGAATTAATCACTCATACTCAGGAAATCTGTTACTGTTTTTATGGGGTTATGATACTGCCAAATAGTCTGTAAGCGTCATAATTGCTTCTTTGGCCTATGGGATGTAAATAATTTGCCATTATCAGTTTTACAATACAGGACCAGTATGCAGTGGAAAAGATTTATGGTTGGCAAGGAAGGGCATTAAAACAGGTTACAGTGCCTAACAATGCTGTAGTACACAATGCATTCAATATCTCGTTAATGTAAGAAAAGTACACCCCAGCTTGACTATGATTTTTATTTTCTTAAAGGCTATGTACACCTTTGAAATCGTGTGTTTTTTTAAATAAAAATGTGCATCAGTGTGTTTTGTGCAATTTTCTAAATACTTATTATTAGAAAGGATTTATACTTTTTTGAGATATAGCGGCTTTGTAACCTGTATACAGAGCAGCTGTATCTAGTGCTGAAACCTGTATCCGTCAGGTTCGGAGGCCCTGAGTGGGTCCTGTGTTTCTCTGACATGCAGGATCGAGCGGTTTCCGATCACATCTAAGTTCATAACCTAGATGTGATCAATAACCGTTGGATCCTGCTTGACAGATACGCAGAACCCGCTGACACTGAACCAGTCAGTGCTGCTGATCTGACGGATTCAGGTTTAAGCGCATACAGAATACATGCAGCTGAATCTCAAAAAGTAAAAATAATTTTTAATAAAAGGTATTTAGAAAGTTGTACAAAGCACACTGAAATCATTTTGTTTTAAATATAAAATGTGCATCAAAGGTGTATATAGACTTTAAGGCGTGGAGTAACCATTTAAAGCTATTGATCACCTATGATTTTACACATTGTCAACAGGGGCACAAAAAACAATGCATTCAGAACCACTGGTGATCAGCACAGATACAGCCCATAGGTACAAAGCTTTTTAGTTCAATTTATACACAACTACATACTTAGTCCTCATCAGTACAATATATCGAAACTATGACTTGTCAGAAATTCTGATTGGTGAGGTTCCGAGCACTGAGACCCCCATCAATTGCTAAAACGAAGCGGCAGAAGCTCTCGTGTGAGCGACCAGCCGCTTTGTTTCTGTTCGACTTTTTTAAGAAAGCCGATGTATCAGAGTACGGACTCATAGGCTTTCTATTGAGCCTGTACTCCGATACATTTATTGACATAGCTGCAGTGATGACGCTGTGTATTGACATAGCTGCAGCGATGACGTGCCCGTATACCCACGTGATCGCTGCAGCCCGGCACTGGCCTCAGCGAACCTGCGCCGTATACCCACTGCAACCAGTGATTGGCTGCAGCGATCACGTGGGTACACGGACACGTCATCACTGCAGCTATGTCAATACACAGCGGTGGGGAGGAATGGAGCGGCGGCGCTGGATCGATGAGGATCTGTGAGGCAAGTAATTGTTGTTTTTTTTTGCATCTCTCCAATTTATTAAATAACTCGGAAAACCCCTTCAAGTGGTTTAGAACTTGAGATTTGTAAGAAACTCTAATTGCGTCTTTAATAGAGGATTTAAGAGCCTTGAGACCCTTAGTTTTCCCAATAAAACGGATGAGGAGATTGTGGCAGAATTGAGTGCCCTGGGACACCAGGTTCTGCAGAGGGGAAAGTCTCCAATACTGCCCCCGACACACCTAAAGAAGTTGGAAAAACCACGATCTCTTTGGCGAGAACGGTATGATGGCAACTACCATGGCCTGGTCTTGCTTGATTTTCATCAATACTCGCAGTATCTTGAATACAGGAATGAATGGGTAAGCCAGTCTGAGCCTTCATGGTATTGACAGGTCATCCACTGCCAGGGGATTGTTCTTGTGATGATAGACTGAGAGGAAGGCCATACAACTTATACAAGGGCAGGTTAAAACACCAGTGCCCAGCAGGATGCAGACAAGCCACCATGGTATATAGTGGGAGATTACACAGGAGCAAAATACCATTGAACATCCACTCTCACGCCTACTATTCATGAGGGGTTGGCTGCTTAGAATTAGAATTGCACACAGATTTGGCTTCCTTACATAGGTGTGCCAGTCACACGGTTACATGTAGTGCACCATGCTGGCTTACGGCCTATTAGTTACGCCCATACTATTATATCAAAGGGGTTGCTTGTAATGTTAGTGTAGGGACTTGCAAGACGATAAGGACCCTTCATGCAGGTTGTGAGCTTGAGTATTTTAGCCAAAAAAATAAACTAATACCTCATGTTTGTTATTTTTAAAGGATGCAGCCTGGCCTACGGATGCTGGAAAGAATGGGGTGTCAGTACTTTGTGTGGTACACTTTGAAGGTGTAGCATCCTGTCTGATCTAATAGTGTGGGCTTAGCTAATAGTCGGTAAACCAGCACGGTGCACTACATGTAACCGTGTGACTGGCACACTTATAGAAGCCAAATCTGTGTGCAATTATAATTCTAAGCAGCCACCCCCCTCATAAATGGTAGGTGTGGGGGTGGCTGTTCATCAGTATTTTAGACCTGCTCATCCACCATATACCATTGTATCTTGTCTACATCCTGCTGGGAACTGGCGTTTTAACCTTTTTCTGTGATTCTAAGTAATTTCGGTCCCAATTTCTGTGATTAAACCTGGTAGCCATGAGATCCATTTCTGATGGACCCCATTTATTGTGATCTGCTTGAAGATCTCTGAATTCAGAGACCACTTGCCTGGCACCCTTCACCTGCCAAAACATTGAGGGATCCTCTGATGTGTCCTGAAGACAAATGGGATATCACCTATCACATTATCTGCCCTAATCTGGACAGAAAAAAAACACAGTGGTAGGAGAGGCTAGTTCAAAATTGATAGCGTTTACAAATGTAATTACATTTTCATCTGTCCTAACATCCACAGAGGCAGAAATACCCCATTATTGTGCTGCTGGTAGGACGTAAGGGAATAAATATTTATAAAAATTTGAGAAAAAGAATAAAGTTCTATTCCTCTATATCTTAGTTATAGATTTGTCTGGGAAAGCACTGAAAAACCTGTCACCACCAATTTGTCGTAGAAATTTCTGTGACTGTTCTTGTTCATCTGAACGGGGCTTTCAGAAATCCAGGTGCATGCGGCAGAAACAACGCCATTCAGAAATGGGAATGATTTTCAGTCACAGAAATTTCTGCAACAAATCTGCTGGTAGTGAATATATCCTGAAGTTTCAAAATGGGTTTATTTACCCAGCATTCACAGACCTAAATATTAAATCTGCCTAGGTTTTGCAGCTATATATCCCTCTCTCCCATACCACTGCATAACTAGGTAGATATGAAATAGCTGACATGAATTGAAAGTTTTTTTTAACTTAACTGAAAAGGACAACTGATAAAAATTCTGTTCAGGCAAAATCATTATGGTACATGATAGCACAGAATTGTTTCACAGATAATTACCTGCATATTCTTGAAAAGGTTATCAGAACCATGAAAACCACCATTGCACACTTTTACCTCAGCAGGTGACCTACAATGTTTAGAAATAAAAACACAAAATGGGAAACCACAAGATGATCTTCACATTTTTTTAAAATATATTTAACCCTCATGGTATGAAATGGCAGACATCAATAACGGAAGTCCCCTGTTTAAAGAACAGTATATTGGTCTCTTGTTTTCCAGATGCAAGTTTTATTAAAGTGGAGTGCTAGCTATAGACCCCGTCAGCCTGAAAATCCTTCACAAATTGCCCTGCCAATACACCAGGAATTGTGAGAAGTAGAAGGAATGAGCATTAATTGGGCTCTAATCGACAGTAGGGCGCATACATATATTTTAAGTTTGTAGTGGGCCCCTTTGTCTCTATGTCCAACTCTGTATTTTGAACAACAATTCAGAAACTGGGAAGCAGATTCGAATTTACACATTTTATAATTACACTTTGCACCTATAAACTGGGGTGGAACCTCCTACCCTTAGAAGCTTTATCTACTCCAATAACCATCCCTATTTCTCTTAACAACACTCTGTAGGTGACGTCACACTCCCTGTACAGCATCGTGACCTTGCTGCTTGTATGATAAAGTCCCAGGAGTTCAATCGTGACTCCTATGCATTTAGGGATTACTCATGATAAGAAAATTGTCATGAAAAGCTCCCTCAACCGTTGATTATAACTATAATCAGTCCATAGTGCTATCGGGAAATATAGGCAGCTAGGAATTGCAGTCAAAAACAGGCCACTGGGTCACCTGGAATAAGTCATCAATTTCTCACTCGATTATTACACCACCAAAAAATAGTCACTTTCAAGACAGTGAACTAACAAGAATTACAGGACCATTGAGCGACCATGGATCAGACATGGGGTTTGACTGTACTGCTGGCTGCCAGAGATCAATGGCTGAATGTTTAGACATTTCAGCTACTACCAAAAAAAATATTTAATAAACATATATAATAGTGCTGACCATGAAGGTGAACCACCTCCATCAGATTTGAGTAGGAAGAATAGTGCTACAATGGAGCCTTAATGGTACTCCAACGGATTCTACTGTAAGTGAATAGGGACTGTTGAAATCCATCACACGATGGATCCAGCACTGTGTAGTGGCTTCCTTTATGAACAGAAGCCACGACAGATGTTAACAGAGCTTAACTGACCTAAACGGATTGAGAAACTGATGAAGACTGATGAAAACTGAAGACCTTTAGCATTAATGTGAGCCCCATTGAAATTAAAAGCATCCATTGTCATATCCATCATGACCCACAAAAAATAAGGCACTGTCACATCTGCGTTGGAGGCTCTGTTAGGGGCCTCTGTTGCAGATCCGGCCGAGATTACTGGAGATAATAGCACAGCATGCCACGCTATTATGGCGGGTAAAACCTCTGCCACGCCGACGGAAAGCCGGCGGAACCCATTAAAAAGTCAATGGGTTCTGTCGGACACCGGCGGTGTCCGTTATGCAACGGAACCGTTGCTTCAGTTATTCTCTTGCTCTGCTCCTCGGACAGAGCAGAACAACGGAATAACACAGCGCAGATGTGAACATAGCCTTAGACACAAACGTAACCTGGCTTTTGTCTCAGTCTTCATTCATAATGGGGATCACAGTACAGCCATGTATACAGGACAGTACACAACTTTAGTCTAAATAGAGTACTTCAGAGTCACCATCAAACTTTATTTTTTGAGGGATGGTAAGTGGTGTACTGTTTTCAGATTAAAGTAAACATCTCACTTACTTTACAACTTGCCATTTTGGATCACTGTAGAAGTTAAGCGACTCTATTCTATCATTGTTGGCAAAATGGAAGCGTTTTGGTAAGTTTTGCTTCAGAAATGGCTTGAAATGCTGATTGAGTTGTCGACACTGAGAAGAAAAATACCATTAAGGACACTAAATAGAAGAAAGATTGCATAGAATCTCCCTAAGCTAGCATGCAATAATCCCACAATGACAACACTTGTCTGGCGATCGCATGGATGAAGTCATAGCCATAGACATTAAATATTTGTTGGCAGATTTTGACAGTTTTGGTTTGATGTGCTGACAATCTAATGTTTATGTCCATCTTAAGCAAAAATATAAGTCAATATAATGAGTTATAAGACTGCTTACATTAAAAATAAGTACTAATATATATTACTTCTATATATTAATCTGATGGTATGAGACTTGTTACCGGACCATTGAAAACAGTATTTTTTTTTAACATTTATTTAGTGTTTTAAAGGAAGTAGTAATTACACACAGGGGAAAAAAAATCTAGGTTTACATTCCTACATCAAATAAACCATATTAGGATTGCCTGGTTCTAAAATAAACCACATACGCTATTGCTTCCGTCAAAACTACTGATCTGGTGCACAAGAGAGACAAACAGAAACCAGGGGCACCAGCTCCGTCACCATTGAAATCAATGGTGATGGAGACGGAAACCTCTGGTTTCCGTCGGTGTCAGTTTGTGTCTGCTCAGGGTCCCATTCTGACGGAAACCTCAGACGGAACGTCAAAACGGAACCCCCAACGCAGATGTGAACAGAGCCGAACAAGTATATATCAGTGGGTTTTTTTTGAAGAGGAAAAATTTTTATGCTTTGCATAAATCGAACAGGAAAATTTATAATTTCATCTAGAACACATATATAGTAATCTTGTAATTAATATTGTAGGCATAATTCATAGAATGTACAGTAATGTATACAGTAAATCAAACTGGTTTTGCACTTACTGATAGGTTCTTGGCGAGCTCTGCATAGTCAACTAAAAAAAAGACATTCCGGAAAATTAGATACCTAAAGTTGAAAATGTATTGTCAATAGTCAAATATATGTAGATACGGTAAAGCGGGTTTTACACTGGCAGATCATAGTGCAGACGAGCGTTCGTATAACGCTCATTGCCGATAATTGCCCTGTGTAAACAGGTCAGCGATCAGCAGATGAACGAGCAAACGCTCGATCATCTGCTTGTCGTATCGTTTTAAAAAACTAAAAGATTATCGTGGTCGGCAGCACATCTCCCTGTGTAAACAAGGAGACAAGCTGCCAACATGATGGATGGGGACGAGGGATCGAAGTAAAGACCGCTCGTTCCCATCCATAGCTCCGTGTAACAGGAGCAAAGAGCGCCGATCAATGATGTCTCGTTGATCGGCGCTCGCTGCACCGGCCTATTGTCGGCCGGTGTAAAAGGACCTTCAGTGTATATTTTATACAAACACTTCTGTACAGTAAATTAACTATGCTCTAGATACAGTTTAACAATTTCAAGAATTCAATTTAACAAAAAAAAATAATGACTGGGGCCTACATGAATAAAGGCTTGTTACGTAAAATTAGTGTTGCATTTTTAGAGATTTTTTTTTTATCTTGTTGACCCTGCAGAGCCAGTATTTTTTTTCTTTAATGGAAGAAAGAAAAATCACCCGAGACTACATTTTTCTTCCAAAAAGCAGCTAACGCAGCCCTGCAGTGCGAGGATTCACTATTCAACTGCCCATATCTCAGCTTCCCAGACCCCTATCAGACTGATATAGGGCAGTAAAATAATAGAGTTAATAGTAAATTAATGTTAAAAGGTGAGCATACCCTTTACGCATAATACATTACATGTATAGTTATACTGCAGAATTCTTGCTGCTTTTTGAGTTAGCGTTCTATCCAGATTTACATTTCCTCTATAAGACTGGCTGCGCTTTGTGGGTCAAAGTATGTATATCACTTTGAATGGGATAAGTATTAATCTAAAGCACAGTGATAGGTTTGCTTGTCATTACATGGTCATCACCATCCTAGCAACACATCTGCCTTTCTTTTTTGATCAGTAAACACAGTACTATCTGCAGTTCAGTTGTTATCCTATACAAATTGAAAATGCGAGGATATTAAAAAGAAAAAAGGCCCATCAAAAAACAATTTAGAGGACTATAGCAAAACAAATTACATTTTGATGCAACATATGTGAAAAAATAACCATCATATTGGTAAATTGTTGTAAGATACAATTTGCACTTTCCTATATAAATCAATTTCAGTCAAATATTTATACAAAGTATAAGTGGTCTGGAAAAAATGGAGACTTGTCTGGTTTGAATCCGAATTTTGATCAAATAGTTTAATATAAGAAAGGTCTAACTATATGCATTTGTTTTTATTATATAGATATTTTGCAGCAGTTTTTTTGTGAATATAAAATGTAATTTAGTTTATAAAACCACCAACACTAATTATAAATACCATATATTAGCCAGTTAGGTGCATGATAAAAGACTGATGTGTGAATATGCATAAGCAAGCCCTGTAAATTCAATATTCAAACACATTTGTATACACATGTATAAAACATTATATTAAATGCAGGGACTGCTTTGAAAAAATAACCCAAGGTTTACAGTGCATTTCTATTCATTTTTAACCTGGCTGATGACCATTTCCAACACAACAAATAATGACTGCCTAAGTCAATAGGGCAAAAAATAGGTCATGACAGATAGTAGTAGCAAGATAAGAACATACAAGAGAAATACTCATCTGGTAATCGCACAGGTCGCAGACGTGCTGCTGGTCCATATATCACAATGTAGTCTTTAGAGGAGTTTACATAAGTTGTCAGATATTCAATATTTTCACAACGTGACTCCTCCATGCCTGATAAATAAAGAATATAGAAAGTTAAAATCCAGTATGTCAAGCAATAAAGCGACAAACACCTATACGGTACAGGCAACGTTGCTGTACAGTATTTGTTCAACCCTCTTTGCGGTTTTTTTGGACCCTGATTTTTTTGTTCCTATTAAACCCTTCATCCCATCATTCTGGTTCAAATCTGAAAAAATTAGCCATATCATACACACTATTTCAATAAGAGCATTTGTACCACAGCCTATACCAGCTAAACTTTAATATTATAACCATAGGCACTACATGCATTAACCACCTTCCCCCACGTCAGCCGTGACGCTTTAGAAATAGGACCTGTACTGATGACAAATTCTCTTTAGGACTCAAGCACGCTGCAGAACCCGGTGCATGGAGCCTTTACAGTTCCTTAGCAATGCTCATAGGAGAGAACACCTTCATACATACGGCATCCAATGGACCATGCCACCATTTTTTATTGTCAGATTCGTAGGGAATCCAACAGAAAAAAAAAAGTCTCTTTGACTTTGTATGAAATTGGAGGCATACACAGGTACAGTAGAGGGATCATTCATCTTTATTAAGGCTCTGTACAAATACAAGTGTAACACAGCCCATAAATGAGTTATAAGGCAAAATTCTATTATTACATGACCCAATGGTTTAGAAATCCTGCCAATTTGGCATCCAAAGGAATATTCTGTAGGTCAGAAAGACCAAGTACTCTATATGCTGGAGGAGTAAACCGCAGTCTAGCTTTGGATCAGCAGTGTAAAACATATTAATCATATTGCCTGGGGCTGGAAAGGAAGGAAGGAAGGAAGGAAGGAAGGAAGGAAGGAAGGAAGGAAGGAAGGAAGGAAGGAAGGAAGGAAGGAAGGAAGGAAGGAAGGAAGGAAGGAAGGAAGGAAGGAAGGAACAAAACAAATGGCCTTGATACATTTTTAAATCCAAAAATTGAAACCTTTGATAGTTGATTCAGAGTTAATGATAAGAATTTGACTGTAATTTTTCCCTCTCCATGGCATATGTTTATCTCTTAAGATCAGTTTATATATATTAAGTAACAGTCAGAGCTGCTTTTACAATTCTGCTCATTGCTATTGGAAACAGAATTATTAACATAAACACCCCTTAAAGCGATGATCATATAATGCAGCGGGACAGTCTTTCCAAAATGTCACTTTCCAGAAATGAAGTCATCAGAACAAGCCCTATGCAAAGACTGAGCCAGCAAAAAAATGCCGAGAGATTTTAGCTCTGAAGCCAACAGAAAAATATTTTTCCGTTCTGGGATATAACCAGGCTGTAACTAAGTACCAGATAAGTTAGTTCTCTACTTTTTAAAAGTAAATTAATTCTATATGTAAATAATATATTCAAAGGTGAACTGAAGCTTACAAAGATACAATGGAGAAGATATATCCAAAGTGGTGCAAAGGAAAAGTGCAGGAGTTGCCCATTGCAACCAATCAGAATCCCCCTCTAATTTCTCAGAGACCTTGAAAACCAAAATCAGCAACCTGATTGGTTACCATGGGTAACTACTCCACTTTTTCTTTGCATCAGTTTTGATATATCTCCCCCATGGTCCGTATTCTTGCATACAAGGCTAGCTTTGAAATTAGAGGATATAAGTATTACATATAATGTTCTTACCATGGTCGGAGAGAAGTAAAAGATTAACACATTTGTCTAAATTCATTTGTTTAAGTCCATCCATCAACATTCCTACCATTCGGTCTACATTCATGAGGGCTTTTATGACCTGCATAGACATTCAAGGTAAGATGAAGGAAATCTTGTTAGTACAATATAAATATGCATCATAAATCATGTAGACACAATTCTAAATTACTGTACACATGAATGCAGACAGATGTTTAATAGCACTTATGGACTTGTTTCAGCATTGTATAGGCTCCTTTTAACTTTTGTTATGTTCACATGGCTGGAAATCCATGTCTGATACTTAGATTTTTGCCATAAATCACAGTGGTTTATAAACTTGGTAGGCTTAGATACAGGGCCTCAGATGACAGTAAGGGCATGCCCCCACGTGGCGGATTTTCTCCGCAACTGTCCGCATCAATGCCGCACCTAATCCGGGTTGCGGATTACGGCTGCGGATCTGCCCAAAATGTGCAGTAAATTGATGCGGACTAGCTGCTGCGGACTGCGGAAAAAGTGCTTCCCTTCTCTCTATCAGTGCAGGATAGAGAGAAGGGACAGCACTTTCCCTAGTGAAAGTAAACGAATTTCATACTTACCGGCCGTTGTCTTGGTGACGCGTCCCTCTTTCGGCATCCAGCCCGACCTCCCTGGATGACGCGGCAGTCCATGTGACCGCTGCAGCCTGTGGTTGGCTGCAGCCGTCACTTAGACTGAAACGTCATCCTGGGAAGCCGGACTGGAGACAGAAGCAGGGAGTTCTCGGTAAGTATGAACTTCTATTTTTTTTACAGGTTGCTGTATATTGGGATCGGTAGTCACTGTCCAGGGTGCAGAAACAGTTACTGCCGATCGCTTAACTCTTTCAGCACCCTGGACAGTGACTATTTACTGACGTCTCCTAGCAACGCTCCCGTAATTCCGGGAGCCCCATTGACTTCCTCAGTCTGGCTGTAGACCTAGAAATACATAGGTCCAGCCAGAATGAAGAAATGTCATGTTAAAAAAGCAAGACGCATCCGCAGCACACATAACATGTGCATGACAGCTGCGGACTTCATTGCGGAATTTAGAATCTCCATTGAAGTCAATGGAGAAATTCCGCCATGAGTCCGCAACCAGTCCGCCACTGCTCCGCAACAGACAGAGCATGCTGCGGACACCAAATTCCGCTCCGCAGCCTATGCTCCGCAGCGGAATTTTACGCATCGTCTAAACGAACACTTCTAAATTTAAGTGGATGTCAATGGAGAAACGGCTCCGCTGCGGATTAACGCTGTGGAGTGTCCGCTGCGGAATTCAAGTGAAATTCCGCCACGTGTGAACCCAGCCTAATGGTCCCTGTATCGAAGCCTACCACAAGTTTTACACATGGGGTTTTTTTTGTGTTCATATTTACAGTTTCGGTTTTTGGACTACGTCAGATTCGAGGACTACTTTGTTGATGGCTTTTTTATTTTCAATTAAAAAAAAAAAAAAACACACAACCCTCGTTAACCATTTTATTTCAATAAAATATATATTTTTTTTATAGCTTTGTATTTTTTTTAAACTTTATTACTACAGCCTTAGTAATGTTCGCTGGCTGATTGATAGCGTCGATTACAAAGGCAGGGCTTAGTGTTAGCCATTGAAAAGGCTAACAATAACCCCCATTATTACCCTGGTACCCACTGCAACCAGGGGTACTTGGAAGACTCGGGTGCGATCCAGTACCCGACTATCTGTAGTGATGGTCGGGTACTGGGGTGGCTGAAGCTGGTATTATTAGGCTGGGAAAGCCCCAAAACAGTGGGCCTTGCCACCATCGTAATGCTAGCCTGCTGTTGCTATGTTGTATCTGGAGGATTCTGAAAAATGGGGGGGACCCTATGTAATTTAAGAAAAAATAATAATAAATTGGAAAAAACAATGTGGGATCCCCTTTATTTTTCATAACCAGCCAGATACAACATACGGCTCTTCCTGGTACCGCTGGTGGCGGTGTGTACAGAGGTAATAATGGTGGGTTAGTGCTAGCCTTTTCACCGGCTAACATTAAGCCCCGCCTCAGTAATGGATGCTGTCAATCAGCCAGCGGCCATTACTAAGTCTGTGGTAATAAAGTATAAAAAAAAAACACAAGGACATAGAAAAAAATATTTTATTGAAATAAAAACCCCCCACACAATCCTCATTAACCATTTTATTGAGAATAAAAAAAAAACGTGGTCATCGAAGTAGTCCTCAAATCTGAAGAAGTCAATAACCGAACCTGTAATAAAAAAAAAAAATTTGTAACACATAAAAAAGCAAAGCAATTATTATACTTACCTTTCCTGGGTCCAGCGCTGCAGCCACAATGTCAGCGAGCTGGGCCGTATATCTAAGCCTATCATATGTGATAAAGTCTGCTGAGCAACTGTATCTAATCCTATCCATAGCTATAGGGTCATAGTACTATAGATATGCTGTCTACCTTGACATTTTAAGACCTTAGCGACGCCCTGGCTGCTAGTACTGCATCGTTGGGTCACTTAGGAGACCCAGCGATGCAGCTGAAAGCTGCGGGTCATCGACCATGGAAAGAAGTTGGGAGGGGGCCCAAGAAGGACTTTTGCACTGGGGCCCATGAGCCTTTAGCTACATCCCTTCTGGCACCCCCAGCAATTCGCTGTATTCCGCTAGGGAACAGAAGCAAGTGTTCAATCCTCCTGCTATCGCTAGAATTTCTGACTCCCTAATATATGATCAATTTTATATTGGAGTGCAAAATAGAAGGAATGACATTTTTGTGGATGTTTGATGATTGGAAACCTCTTTCTAGGCACAAGTAATAACCTACTGGGAGTTTCCATATTTCAATTATGGCCCTTTAACTGGTCAGCTGTCACTAATCCACCACGTGAGTATAATCTTGAAATATTGCTCCATAGTCAAGAGCAGATCTTTCTTTTTGTAACAAGGCCTGTAGATGAGAATTGAAGATTGCAATCACCAAATTAATGAATACCTGCTAAGACACATCAGCTCGGTCATGCAAATTGAGGTTATATACGTTAAAAAAACATTCAGGTGTTTTACTTACTGCACTGCTGACTGGACCATGCCGGTGTCCGGACGAATCTGGTTCTTCTAAATACAGAGTGTAAAAGTGTGGTCTAAATCAAACAGTGCCAAGAACGACACACACTTGTCAATTATTTTGAATGAATACACAACAGCATTCTAAAATAAAGGATTAAACTGAACATTCACCATGTTAGAACGCTACCATAACGCGCGGCTCCCTTATTTACAAGAACGCAGTATTCAAGATTAGAACTGCAAATAGATGTATAGCTCTTCACTGTGGTATTTCATTGGCATAAAATTGCAAAATGTGTCCCCCCTCCCCCCCCCCCCGGGTACATGATGCCCTTTGGGATTCTTGTCATAACATTTTTAAAATGGTCTACGATTATTTTTTTTACACTTACGTATATAATTCAGAAATGAAAAGTATTATGGCAGTATCAGTAATCCCCTATAAACTTTTATTGTCTGAATTATCACTCAAAAGCAGGAGTGATTCAGGTAAAGTAGGTGAGCTGACCACAAGTAATCAAAATCCTCATCTGTATTTTCCCTGGTGTGGCTAGCAGAATGGCAGTTTTTCTGCTCCTATGTATGGAGGGAGAACGTTACAGTGCCCCTCGTCTTTCCACTCAAGAACCACATATGGCACCAGTACTCTGGCAAATCAAACTTTGCGTATTAGATTTTTCTGCGACTACTTCCCCCTGAATTCCTCCTGCTTATATAGGAACGGATTTGGGTTTTAGAGGTACCATATATTAGAAATTGCTGTTAAGGCAATTCCCTAAAGTATAGTAGCATGATTACAGTCATAAAATGTGAAAAACACATTTTGTATAATTTCGGAGAAAGAATATACAGTTACGTTATAAATATAATGTCTGAAGGGAAGGTATAGCTGATAGGCAGACATTAGCCTGAGGAGCCAAGGTCTATGAGAACGGCTACCACTGGTTTTATAGTATAGCATACAATTAACGTGCAATGTAGAACATATTAAAAGATATCTCACCTAACATCTTCAGGTAGATGCAGCCATTTGAGAATAGACATGACTCTAGTCTCAAAAGGTACCGATCTGCAAAACAAAAGTACTATATTAAACATTCATCAAAAGGATTTACAGAAGAATTTCCAGGAAAAAAACGTAGGGGAGGAACCCAAGAGCAATATTATAAAGCCAGAAATCTGAAAAGTATATACCCCATTTATTCCCTTTTTGTATACATTTCATAGCATTCCTACAGTTTGTAGGTTAGCAAAAAGAGAATGAAGGTGGAAAGGAGTAAAACAGAACTGCCCAATAAGACTACATACAGGGTTTATTTGTAGTATGTAACCTTGGATACTCTTCGTTCTGCATAGGAACTGTATACTCAAAATAGAATACCTTTGAACCAAGAGTTTTTGCAAAGTTGCTTCATTTTTATGTTAAATACATTGGAGCAATAAAAAAAAAGTTGCCACGAAGCTTCTAACTACTCCTTAACCCATTAGTGACCGCCAATACGCCTTTTTACGGCGGCCACTAATGGGCTTTATTCCGATGAATACGCCTTTTCACAGCGCTGAATCAGAATAAACAGAGCAGGGAGCCGTTAAATCTCCCTGCTCTCTGCTACCTCCGGTAGCTGAGGGCAGGGAGCAGCCCTGCTCGAATGGGTGAGATCTATATCCGTATCGATCTTGCCAGTATAACCCCTCAGATGCCGCACTCAATAGTGAGCACCGCATCTGAGTAGTTTTGGAGAGAGGGAGGGAGCTCCCTCTTTCACCCCGCCGGCATCCTGTGATAAGACTATTTAAGAGTGCTTAGTGCAGGACAATTACAGTATTTTAACTTCAGCAAATAAATAATATTCAGCATATAATGAATGTTATAATTAGAGATGAGCGAACTTATGAAAAGTTCGGTTCGGCTAGTTCGCCGAATTTCACAAAAAAGTTTGATTCGGACCGAACTAGTTCTGACCGAACCTGTAATTTCCGTGCGCCGAGCATGGTACTGTCCAGGGTGCTGATAGAGTTAATGGGCTGCGCTAACTCTTTCAGCAACCTTGACAGTACCATGCTCGGCGCGCAGAAAATAAAATTTTAATGTAATAAAAAAAAAAATACGTTCACACTTACATTCCTCCTGTCCGGCCTCCAGCGATGACGTTTCATCCATGTCGCCGCTGCAGCCAATCACAGGCTGTAGTGGCGGTCACGCACATCAGAAGGCCGGCCTCTAGGGATGACGCTTCATCCCACGTTACCGCCTCTGCAGCCAATCACAGGCTGCGGCGGCCTCTGCAGCCAATCACAGGCTGCGGCGGCCTCTGCAGCCAATCACAGGCTGCGGCGGCCTCTGCAGCCAATCACAGGCTGCGGCGGCCTCTGCAGCCAATCACAGGCTGCGGCGGCCTCTGCAGCACAGAGTATTTCAGGAGATGAGCGTGCAGATTCTGTGCTGCTGTGAACTCTGCTCTTACCATTACGTAGCTCTCAGTCAGTTACCTCTCCTCCACTCCTGTCACCATTTAAGTGGTGACTTGCCAATCATGTGAAGGTGTTATTGAGGACAGGAGTGGAGCAGAGGTAACAGACTGAGCTAAGTAATGGTAAGAGCAGAGTTCACAGCAGCACAGAGTATTTCAGGAGAGGAACGTGCAGATTCTGTGCTGCTGTGAACTCTGCTCTTACCATTACGTAGCTCAGTCTGTTACCTCTCCTCCACTCCTGTCCTCAATAACACCTTCACATGATTGGCAAGTCACTACCCCGCACAAGATCCGCACGCTCATCTCCTGAAATACTCTGTGCTGCTGTGAACTCTGCTCTTACCATTACGTGGTGACTTGCCAACCATGTGAAGGTGTTATTGAGGACAGGAGTGGAGGAGAGGTAACAGACTGAGAGCTACGTAATGGTAAGAGCAGAGTTCACAGCAGCACTGAATCTGCACGCTCATCTCCTGAAATACTCTGTGCTGCCTTAAACTCTGTGGACAGGTCAGGATCCTGTTTCTTTTAAATGCTGCACTGTAGCGCAGCCTTATATAGTGGATCAAGCGGGTTCCCTAGCAGCATTTAACCCCTTAATGACCAGCCTATTTTGGACCTTAATGACCAAGTTATTTTTTTACGTTTTTCAATCGTCGCATTCCAAGAGCTATAACCTTCTTATTTTTGCGTCGACATAGCTGTATAAGGTCTTGTTTTTTGCGGGACAAGTTGTATTTTTTAATAGCACCATTTTTAGGTACATATTATTTATTGATTAACTTTTATTAACTTTTTTTGGGGGGGGGGGGGAATAGAAAAAAATCTGAAATTTTGCCACTCTTTTTTGCGTCCTAAATCTACGCCGTTTACCGTGTGGTATAAATAACACAATAACTTTATTCAGCGGGTTGTTACGATTGCAACGATACCAAATTTGTATAGTTTTTGTATGTTTTACTACTTTTACACAGTAAAAACGCTTTTTTTTCAAAATTATTTGTTTTTGTGTCTCCATATTTGAAGAGCCGTAACGTTTTTATTTTTTCGCCGATGCAGTTGTATGAGGGCTTTTTTTTTGCGGGACGACTTGTAGTTTTTATTGGTATCATTTTGGAGTAGATGCAACTTTTTGATCACTTTTTATCACATTTTTTTAAAGTCAGTATTCACAGAAAACAGCAATTTTTCCATAGTTTTTTATTAATTTTTTTACGGCGTTCACCGTGCGGGTTAAATAATGTAATAGATTTATAGTCGGGGTCGTTACGGACGCGGCGATACCAAATATGTGTAACTTTATTTTGTTTTTTTAATAGTAAAGCATTTTGTAAGGGGAAAAGCTGGGTTTTTCATTTTTTTTCACATTTTTTTTTAAATTAACTTTAAACTTTTTTTTCACTTTTTTACTAGTCCCACTAGGGGACTATAATATGCGATTCTGCGATCGCATTTATAATACACTGCAATACTTTTGTATTGCAGTGCATTACTGCCTGTCCGTTTAACACGGACAGGCATCTGCTAGGTCATGCCTGCGGCATGATCTAGCAGGCATTCACTCCAGGCAGACCTGGGGGCCTTTATTAGACCCCCGGCTGCCATTAGAGACACAGACACTCGGCGCTCGTATCGCCGGGTGTTGGTGGGAGAGAGAGGGAGCTCCCTCCCTCTCTCCAAAACCACTCAGATGCGGTGCTCGCTATTGAGCACCGCATCTGAGGGGTTAAAGGTGTGAGATCGATACTAATATCGATCTCACACGGCAGAGCAGGGACGCTCCCAGCCCTGAGCTGCCTCTAGCAGCTGAGAGCAGGGAGATTTGACAGCTCCCTGCTCTGTTTACTTATTCCGATGCCGCGACGTAAAAAGTCTATGGCATCGGAATAAGGCCCGTTAGTGACCGACGTAGAAACACGATGGGCCGGTCACTAACGGGTTAAAAGAAACAGGATCCTGACCTGTCCACAGAGTTTAAGGCAGCACAGAGTATTTCAGGAGATGAGCACGGGCAGCCGGTCGTTTTGCCGAGCCGTGCTCCCATTATAAAGTATAGGAGCACGGCCCGTAAAATAAAAAAATAGAACATGTTCTATCTTTTTAACGGCACGGGCACCTTCCCGTGAGAAAACGGGAAGGTACCCGTGGCTAACAGAAGTCTATGTGCCCACTATTTCGGGTCGTAATTACGACCCGTAATAACGGGTGTTTTTACGGTCGTGTGCATGAGGCCCCGTAATGACGGGTGGCTACATGTGTGCACCCGTCATTACGGCTGCGTTGCTAGGCGACGTCAGTAAATAGTCACTGTCCAGGGTGCTGAAAGAGTTAACCGATTGGCAGTAACTGTTTCAGCACCCTGGACAGTGAATTCCGATCAGAATATAGAGTAACCTGTAAAAAAAAAAAAAAAATAAGACGTTCACACTTACCGAGAACTTTTTGCTTCCTCCAGTCCGGTCTCCAGGCCGTTGCCTTGGTGACGCGTCCCTCTCGACATCCGGCCCGACATTCCTGGATAACGATACAGCTCATGTGACCGCTGCAGCCAATCACAGGCTGCCGTGGCCTCTGCAGCCAATCACAGGGTGCCGCGTCAGAAAAGAAGGTCGGACTGGAGGAAGAAGAGGGACTCGTCACCAAGACAACGACCGGGTACGTATGAAATGCTTTTTATTTTATTTTTAATCAGCAGCCTCTTTTCTCTATCAGTGATTGATAGAGACAAGTGGCTGCCGATTTGTATAATATTTTTGACCGGGTTCGGTCAAAACGGGTTCGTCCGAACCCGGTGAAGTTCGGATTCGCTGCAAACCGAACTTTTCCCGATGTTCGGACAAAAACCGGGTTCGGTTGTCCCGGTTCGCTCATCTCTAGTTATAATGAGTTGTTTTTTTTGTTTTTTTAACAGAATCAAAGCGGCTCACACGAGCGCTTCTATTTAGCGATCGGTGGGGGTCTCAGTGCTCAGACCCCCAGCAATCAGAATTTCTGACTTGTCACTATGACATTTCAGAAGTTTGTTGAACGTTTAGTTACCCTTTAGGTATGTTGCGGCTTCTTTGTTTTATTATGAATGCTAGGAAATTCTTTATTGCCAAGTGTCTCTTTTGGGCATCTTTCAACAACATGAGCTATTCTGAAGAACATTCTTAAAAAAGCAATTTAACTTTAAAATTACCCATTGTATTCTTTATAAAAATTCGGAAAGGCTCCATTAATCTTAACATCTGATCCTGGCCAGAAGAAAGTTGCAGTCTTTAACCCTTGATTCATGGCAGTTATCCATACCTATAAATTGAGAATAATAAATATAACTAGACAAATAGCCCAAGAGTTATAAAGGACTTCACTTCTGAATTAGTCAAACGAAAGGCTCATTGTAGTTTGGATAGGTTTCAGTACTGATACATAACAAGCTTTGCCATAAATCCCTTACATCTGAATTAGCCCCTTACTTCTGAACGGGGTTTGTAAAAGTCACTCGCACATGCTGCGAAAACAATCCCATTTACATATATACGTATACAGCCAGTGAAATTGCTGCAGTAAATCTGCCTTGTGTGAACATATCTTAATACAAATTGTGGCAATTTTTTCAAAATAGCACAGATGACAACTCAATAGGCTTGTTAGACATATTTATCTTTCCTACACAACCATTTGGCTAATGCACGTCTTTAATAAATTTGGTTACATTTTTTTTTAATGTAATTTGTAACAGAACTCCCATGCATTTTGTTTCGTAACTTTGTCCTTTTAATCTCAATTCTGAAAAGCGATGTTTTGGGTGTTTTTTTAAATATTTTTCTTTGTCTTACAGGAGCGGGAGTAAAATATTATGTAGCCCCGCCCCCAAAAAAAATAAAATCGTTGAGATTTACTAATGCGGTCTATAATTTAGACCTAAACCTTATCGTAAGTTTAGACCAGGCAATCAGAATAAGAGTCAAAATTTATCAAAGTGGGGCATGCTGTATGGTAAATTTGGCGCATTTTTGTAGATACGTTAAACGCTTTTCTCATCCTTAAACCACCTCTTTGTTTGCTTAGTTTACGCCAGTGTTTTGGGCTAAAATTTTGGTGCATTTTAAGCCATGCCCCATTTCCGCTAAGCCACCTTTTTTTCTAGACACTTTTGATAAGGGTCTAGTGAGGCATAAACATCTGTTCTTTTTGGCACAAATCAATAATAAATTAGTCTAAATTGATTTGCGGCAAAAATAATAAATTTATTTTGATAAATTTGCCGCAAATCACTCAACTACCTCCTTTACTTAGACTGGCGTAAGATACACCTGACCAAACGTTGGCCATTGTATTGTTGGAAGCTGCATATCTGTCATACTGAAATGCAAGACAACATTGGGTAGCAATATACGCAAAGTATAAATAAATGACTAAACATAACAGACATAACTTGCACACTTGACAGTAGTAGAACTAGATTATTTAAAAAAATAAATTTGTTAATTAACCTTATAAGTTCATTAGGAAGAGTTAAACAATCCCAATTAAAATTATAATAAAAGAAGAGACTCAAGTAGGCAATTTTTGTGTTAACATCACAAGCAAGAATAACTTCAACATCAATAAGTATCAGAAGGTAGAGAAAAAAGAAAATGCACTTGGAGATAACATAAGTCCCCAATGTAAACGTAGTCCATGTATTACGTAAAAAAAACAAAAAACTAACAACTTCTGTAACACTTTCTTTTTACATACAGGTTCTCCTTGGTACCACGAAGGATGAAACTTCTCAGAATTTCTTAATGTGAAAAATGCATTCCGGTGAGGGTCATACATTTTATTGTCCACAAGCCCATGTGATTCTGGATAGAGACCCTGTAATCCAAAAGAACAAGATGATACAGATGGTATTTGTTGATACAGCTAAAAAACATTTCATCAGATAAAAAGAAAAATAATAAAATGAGAGACAAAGCATCGGTGCTGCACATGTCCAGAGGAAGTGGTATGGTTACCTGCCCTTATGAGTAAGTATGGCCTGTTCAGTGATTTTAAATGAATATAGTTATTTTTCACTGATGTGTTTGTAATAGGAGTGTAGAGTCTCTCAATACGATGGGTACCCTTGATGCGGCTTGCGAGCTTGCTGCTTTTAGCCAAAATATCAACTAATATCTCATGTTTATCATTGATATTTATAGTTTATCATGAATATCTTTTCAGGATGCAGCCAGGCCTTGTAGTGCTGGGGAGAATAGTGTGTCCGTATATTGTGTCGTACATTTGGATGGTGCTGGGCAGCCCACCTGGTCTAATAGTATGGGCGTGACTAATAAGCTGTATGCCAGCATGGTGTACTACATGTAACCATGTGACTGACACATTTTTAATAGCTTTATTGGTGTGCAATGGGAATACTAAGCCGCCCCCCCCCATGAATAGTAGGCGAGAGAGTGTCTGTATATTTCACCTGTGTAATCTTACTCTATGTAGCATTGTGGTTGATCTGCATCCTGCTGGGAAGTGGTGTGTGTACCTGCCCTTATGATTAAGTATGGCCTGTTCAGTGATTTTTGTTGTCCAGAGTAGTATTGTTCTCAAAAGGGTTTCCAGTGTAAAATAAAGAAAGCATAATCATTACATAAATGTAAAGTTCTGCTACGTTTAAATATATATTGCGTATCAATTTCTCATTATTTCCCAAAATGTCAGCTTGCTCTTCGTAATGGGAACGTTCTGGTTTACATCCAGAAACTAAAATACCTCCAGAGACCTAATACTTCTTACAATGGAGGGTTTGCTACAATGTATTCAGTCTAATCATCTGCTAGCTAAATACATCAGTAGCATAAATCTCTCTCCCATCTTGATAGTTTGCTACAGTGTTTAAAGAGTTATCGGGTGATGTAAATCTGTGACAGTGTTGAGCTGTGCAAGCAATGAAGGGGAAGCAGCACTCACCAGAGCACTGTAGCCTCTTTAAACAGCTGATCATAGGGGGTGCCAAGAGTCAGACCCCAAACGGTCAGATATTCATGGCCTATACTAAGATGTCAAACATGCAGTTCCAGCTGCAGACATAATGTTGTAAAGCAGAAGGAGCTAAGCAGAATGATATATAGGGTAATGTGAAAAGAGATAGGATAACCTGTAATTTATTGATTTAAATTACTGCTAACTCTCGACTGAAGAGTCCAGTGGGTGGTCCTACTCCGTGATTGGCAGCTGTATTCACACTCATACTGGGAAGGTTGTCAATCGCTGAGTAAAACCGCCCACTGGACTCTTTTGCCCACATTGAGCAGGGATTTAAATAAAATTACAGGTTATCCTGAATTTCTTTGCACGAAAATATATATCAATCAGTATAGCTTTTCCTTCTCTATAACATGCTGCCTCCATATAGGACAGCATCTTCAACATGACCGGTTCCCTTTAAGTGTGGGTAAAATGTATCATTCTGGAGTCTAGACAGTTACATTTACAGAGGAATATCTAGACTGGATATACAGTAATTGTACGGTACTATAGTAATTGTATCAAATCCTCAGCATACTTATTTACATTCCATCAGAAAAGCTATGGCACTTCTATGCAAACTTGGATAAACAGCCAGAAACATATAATCTATTAAGAGGAGTATTGCAATATTCCAGTCACACAGCGGCAGTGAATAATATGGCTCCACTGTGTGAAGATTTGTGGATCTAACCACAACGCTGCATTTATGTGATGTTGCTTCCTTTGCAGTATTGTAAATTAATATATGAGCCAACCTGACCTTTATTTACAACAATATAGACAAAGTACATTTCGGAATTGCTGCCTCTTGTTCAGGGCCGATTCTAGCTTTTCTGCTGCCTGAAGAAAAAATTGAAATGGCGCCCCCCAGATTTTGATTGACATCCTTCAACTGTTTTGGATGCGCCGTTGCCTTGTACTGCCTGGCATGCGTGGTGCAGCCTTGCAGAATACACCTCGCTGTACGGTGTGTGCCCAAGGTGTACAAGGCAATGGCGCATTCGAGAAAGTTTCGAGGAGACTGGTAGTGATGTATAACAGCCAGTGGGATGTCAATCATGAAAGTAAAGGTGGGTTTGGAGGCAGGACTATGTGACTCTTCAGGATAGCGGCACCGCCCCATGACCCCTTTAATGAGTAGATAGCATTTAGTGTGCGCCATTTTAAAAGTTGATTTTATAGAATTTGCTGCATCTGATAAAAACAAACAAGGGAATGTTTGGAAATAGTCACGTCATGTATTACTGCATGGTGGAGGTTCAAGGGGTTAAAACTACCAGACAGGTTCCCATTAAATATACAATGAACTGAAAACAACTCCATCTGCCCTGCAATTTTGTTATTATAAATATATCCTACATCGACACGCCCAGAACCAAGCTCAGTACATCGACACATGCCCAGAACATCTACACATACCCAGAACCAAGCTCAGTACACAGCACAAATACAGATCAATTTAGTGCAACCCCTGCTGTATAGCTTTGTATGATGTAGAACTACAGCTCCCAGCATGGCCTGAACAATGGTAAGGATATGCTGGGAGGCGTGGCTTCACAAAAAAAAAAAATCATACCACCCATCATCTCGCTGCAGATCATACAGTGACTACAGTGCTGATTAGAGGCAGATAAACATTTACATTAATTGACTCACACGTCTCAGATTGTAGTTCTTTTTCTCTTTTTTTCTCTATCCAGTCCAGATCTCTATGATGACTTCTCCCGGCCACAGCCCATTTCTGCAGTTTGCCGCTCAGATGTCTTCAGCTTCTCAAATTTCAAACATTTCTGCACCTATAAACGGAGATAAAATTCTCATGGTGCCACACACCAAGCCACAAAATATAATAGTGTCATACACTGTGTCACACACAGTGCTCCCTGTAGATAGTGCCCCCAAAGATCCCACTGCAGAGAGTGCCATCTATAGATGCCCCTGTAGATAGTGCCCCACATATAGCCCACCCCTGTATATAGCGTGCCACATATAGCCCACCCCTGTATATAGTGTGCCACATATAGCCCACCCTTGTATATAGTGGCTCAGATATAGCCCACCCTTGTATATAGTATCCCTCATATAGCCCCCCTGTATATAATGCCCCACATATAGTCCACCCCTGTATATAGTGTCCCTCATATAGCCCAACCCTGTATATATTGTCCCTCATATAGCCCACCCCCATATATAGTGTCCCTCATATAGCCCATCCCTGTATATAGTGCCCCAAATATAACTCCCTCTGTAGATAATGTCACACATTTTTATTAGAAAAAAAAACACACACAAAAAAAAAAAAAAAAACACTTTACATACTCATCTTGATCCCATTCCCACGCCGTCCGGTGGCAATGTAGACCTGCTCTCTTCTGAGCAGGTCCGCTGGGGCTGAAGATGAGAGGCGTTGATTGACAGAGCAAGTCAGTCTGACCTGCCAATCAGTGCCTTTCAAAAGACACAATCGGCGTGATGAAGTCATCGCGCCGTTTGCGTCATTGAAAAGCGCTGAATGGCCAGGAACGACGCTCGGCCATTCTTCGCTTATTATAGGGCAAGAGGGGGTGGCGGTGGCTGGTTTCAGTGGCGGCACCCCCTCAGAGGCAGCGGGCCGCCGCGTGAGGCAAGATGCTCATCTCACGGACAGTGCAGCCCTGCTCTTGGTATGGACAAGGTGGAAAGCACATGCCAAATTGTAAGAATCCAAGACAAAGATGAATAGCTTTAGCTTACAATTACAAATGGATTCTATCTGACATACTCATTACTTTGGCTTTTGCTGCAAAATTATAACTGACACACAGGCCTCTCAATATCCCCCCTTTCATACAAATTACTTATTAGAAGCATAAGATGAATGAAGGAAGAAAATAATCTGGGTTGTTTTAGTAGCATATGAATGTACCAAAAAATACCCTTTAACACCCCCCTTTTCCATCCCTACAGTCTAGAATCAAACATATGTAAGGTTAAAGTAAATAAACAACTCGGTGAAGCAAATAGTTCTAAAAATTAAAAGTTACTACTTACCGTTACAATACTATAATGGTTTGGAAAGGTTTTTGATGGATACACCGGCCTTAAAGCTTGTGTATATGTCCCACATTGCTCTAAAATGGAAGTAAAAGCACAGGAAGTCAGAGAGAAGCAAAATAATAATGGTACATGGATTTATTTCTCAAAAATGAACTGTAGTCTATATATGCGTCGTTATACGCCTGACCTCATAACAAGAGCAATGGCCTAGTGAATAAATATATCCCTCATAGATTTGTAGACTTTGTTAGTAAGCAAAAAATAATCACCAAATGACCACAGTGTTTCTTCCATGTTAGGCTATATTTACATTTGCGCTATGATTTCTATTAATCTGGTCTATAACAGAATAACGGAAAAACGGAAAAGCCGGATCTGTTGCATGGTGGAAACCCAACGGAACCCAGTAACTTTTCAAAACATAATAGCGCTTCTGCTGAATGAAGAAGTCGGTTTATGATGACTATTGTAATAGTGGGGCCAAGGAAAGAAGTCAGATTAGGGAATGTAATTAGCCGATCTGAAAAAATTTGCTTTCAGGGCACGCTTTAACCCCTTAGTGTCTAAGCCTGTTTTGGCCTTCAGGACCAGCCCCATTTTTGCAAATCTGACATGTGTCACTTTATGTGGTAATAACTCCAGAATGCTTTTGCCTATCCAAGCGATTCGGAGATTGTTTACTCGTGACATGTTGTACTTTATGATACTGAAAAAATTTAGTCGTTAAATTCAATATTTATTTGTAAGAAACGCCAAGATTTAGAGAAAATTAGCAAAAATTTGAATTTTTCTAAATTTAAATGTATTTACTTGTAAAACAGATAGTAATACCACACAAAATACTTACTAGTTTATATTTCCCATATGTCTACTTTATGTTTGCGTCGTTTTTTGAACATTCTTTTATTTTTCTAGGACGTTACAAGGCTTAGAACTTTAGCAGCAATTTCTCATATTTTCAAGAAAATTTCAAAAGGCTATTTTTTCAGGGACCAGTTCAGTTCTGAAGTGGCTTTGAGGGCCTTATATATTAGAAAATCCCCAGAAGTCACCCCATTTTGAAAACTGAACCCCTCAAAGTATTCAAAACTGCATTCAGAAAGTGTTTTAACCCTTTAGGCGTTTCACAGGAATTAAAGCAAAGTAGAGGTGAAATGTACAAATTTCATTTTTTTTCTTCGAAAATTCATTTGTAATACATTTTTTCTGTACCACTGAAGGTTTTACCCAAGAAATGCAACTCAATATTTATTGCCCAGATTCTGCAGTTTTTAGAAATATCCCACATGTGGCCCTAGTGTGATAATGGACTGAAACACTGGCCTCAGAAGCAAATGAGCACCTAGTGGATTTTGGGGCCTCCTTTTTTTAGAATATATTTTAGGCACCATGTCAGGTTTGAATAGGTCTTGTGGTACCAAAACAGTAAAGACCCCCAAAAAGTGACCCCATTTTGGAAACTATACCCCTCAAGGAATTTATCTATGGGTATAGTTAGCATTTTGAACCCACAGTTTTTTTGCTAAATTTATTTGAATTAGTATGTGAAGATGAAAATCTACTTTTTTTGTGAAAAAAACGTAGAAATTTTAAATTTTTACAAGGAAAAAAGTAGAAAAAAACACCAACATATGTAAAGCAATTTCTTCCGATTATAGCAATACCCCATATGTGGTAATAAACTGCTGTTTGGACCCACAGCAGGCCTCAGAAGAGAAGGAGCACCATTTGGATTTTGGATTTCTGATTTTGCTGGAATAATTTTCAGTGCCGTGTCGCGTTTGCAATGCCCTGGAAGGATGAAAACCGTGGAAACCCCCCAATAGTGACCCCATTTTAGAAGCTACACCCCTCAAGGAATTTTTCTAGGGGTAAAGTTAGCATTTTGACCCCACAGTTGTTTTGCTGAATTCATTGGAATTAGTCTGTAAAAGGTAAAAATCTACTTTTTTTCTGAAAAAAGGTAGCCATTTTTAATTTTTACAAGGAATAAAGGAGAAAAAGCACCCCAACATTTGTAAAACAATTTCTCCTGATTACGTAAATACCCCATATGTGGTAATAAACTGCTGTTTGAACCCACACCGGGGCTTAGAAGGGAAGGAGCGCTATTTGGCTTTTGGAGCTAAAATTTAGCTGGAATAGTTTTTGGGCGTCATGTCGAATTTGCAAAGCCCCTGAGAGACCGAAACAGTGGAAGCCCCCCAAAAGTAACCCCATTTGGGAAACTACACCACTTAAGGAATCTATCTAGGGGTATAGTGAGCATTTAGGCCCCACACGTCTTTTGCAGAATTTAGTAGAATTAGGGCGTGAAAATTAATATCAACATATTTCCACTAAAATGTTGAATTTTTTCAATTTCACAAAAGATAAAAGGAGAAAATGCACCCCAATATTTGTAAAGCAATTTCTCCCGAGTACGGCAATACCCCACATGTGGTCATAAATGCTTTTTCATTAGAAAGTAATTAACCCTTTACAAACTGATTCATGTTTTGCTTTTTGCTTTTTCGTTTTTCCTCCCCGCTTTCCGAGAGCCACAACTTTTTTATTTTTCCATCAATAGAGTGGTTTGGGGGCTTATTTTTTGCGGGACGAGCTGTAGTTTTTATTGGTACCATTTTTTCGTACATAAGACGTTTTGAGCACTTTTTATTACATTTTTTGGTAGAGCCAGGGTGACAAAAAACTGCGATTTTGCGGTTTAAAATTCTTTATTTTTCACGGCGTTCACCGTGTGAGTTAAATAATGGTATATTGTAATAGCTTGGACGTTTACGGACGCAGCGATACCAATTTTGTGTATTTTTTTTACATTACTTTAGAGAAAAAATGTGAAAAGGGTTTCTTTTTGGACTTTAAATATTTATTTAATTTTTTCCACTGATAATAACTATTTACTTTTGTTTTTACATATTTTATAAGTCCCCCTGAGAGACTTGAACCAGCGATCGTTAGATCACTGGTAGAATACACTGCAATACTAATGTATTGCAGTATATTGTGATTTTTACAGGCTCCTGTAACAGCGTGATCGCTGTTTCTGTCCGTTAGTCCCAGGTATCAGCTGTAATACACAGCTGACACCCGCAGCGTATGGCGCGGGCTCAGCGCGCGAGACGCTCCATATATCACCCCCCACACCACGACATGCTATTAAGTCATGGTGCGCAAAGGGTTTAATGCGCAGCGGATGGTGCAGAGTGAAAATTTAAAATTTCCACTGATGTGTCATTTTAGTGCACTATATGTTGTTCCCAGTTTATGCCACAAATACCACATAAAATATTAACAGAGTTCTCCCGGGTATGGAGATGCCATATTGGTGGACGTAAACGGCTGTTTGGGCACGCTGTAGGGCTCAGAAGGGAGGGACGCCATTTGGCTTTTGGAGCGCAGATTTTGCTTGGTAGTAGTTCTGGCGTTTTGCTGGTATTTCAGTTTTTAATGTGGGGGCACATGTAGGCTGGGCAGAGTACATCAGGGGCATAATAAGAGGGTATAATAATGGGGTAAATAAATAATAATCCACAGATATGTGGCCAGTGTCGCACTTATAAATGGCACCCGATCCTATCCGCTTTTGGAACGCTCTGTACATTTTGCATCGCCATAATCTGGGAGCCGGAACTTTTTTTATTTTTTCACCACCGGAGCCGTGTGAGGGCTTATTCTTTGCGGGACAATCTGTAATTTTCATTGGTACCATTTTGGGGTACATGCGATTTTGTTGATCACTTTTTATTCAATTTTTCGGCATGCCAGGTGACCAAAAACCATCAATTCTGACAATGATTTTTATTTATTTATTTTTGACGGCGTTTACCCTGGGCTATAAATGACTATTATACTTTATTCTGCGGGTCGGTACGATTATGGCGATACCAGATGTATATACGTTTTTTTATGTTTTGCAGCGTTTGCGCAATAAAATAACTTATTTAGAAAATACATTATTTTTTGTGTCACCATATTATGAGAGCCGTAACTTTTTTATTTTTCAGTCAAAAAAGATGTGTAAGGGCTTGTTTTCTGCGGGACGGGTTGTAGTTTGTATCGGTACTATTTTGGCATACGTGCAACTGTTTGATCACTTTTTATTACATATTTTGGGAGGGGTGGTGACCAAAAAATAGTGATTCTGGCATTGTTTTTAGTTTATTTTTTTTGCGGTGTTCACCGTGCGGGAAAAATAATATTATAGTTTTATAGTTGGGGTCGTTACGAATGCGGTGATACCAAATATGTGTACTTTTTTTTTTTACTTGTTCATTTTTTTCCTATAATAAAAGACTTATTATAGGAAAAAAAGCAGTTCTTGTTTATGTCACTTATAACTTTTATTTTTACACTTTTTTTAAAACATTTTTATTCTTTTTTTTACTTTTTTCACTTGTCCCATTAGGGAACACTTAGACTTGCAGCTTTGATCGCTGCTGGAATACATTACACTACACACGTAGTGTAATGCATTCCAACTGTCATTGTGACGTAACAGTCACACTGACAGGAAGCCTACGACGACCACCCTCCGCGTGGTCCTCATAGGCTTCTGTACATGGCAACCCGGAAGCCATTGTCTGGCGTCCGGTTGCCATGGGTACCATCGCCAGCCCCCGTGATTTCACGTGGGGGCTGCCGATCGGCGCTAAACACCTTAATTGTGGCGTTCAAAATCGAGCGCCGCAATTAAGGGGTTAACTGCCGATATCAGCGGCGATGGGCCGCTGATCGGCAACGGGGAATGCAGGGCAGACACCCTGCACAGTTAACCGCCGCTGCGGTGTAGCGCCGCGCGGTGGTTAACTGTCAAAGCACAGACGTAACTGCACGTCAAGGTGCGCGAACTTACTGCTCACCTTGACGTACAGTTACGTCATGGTGCGTTAAGGGGTTAAACTGTGAATGTTGGGAATTAATTTGATTGTCCTGGGAAGCACATTCCAGAGGACTGGTGCAGCACGAAAGATATCTTGGAGACAGGAGTGGGAGGTTCGGATTATGGAAGAGCTTAATCTAAGGTCGTTCGCACGGGATGTTAATCTAAAGCAAGGGTAGGGTGGTAGACAGAGATAAGGGAGGTGCAGCACTGTGGAGAGCTTTGTGTGGGAGTGTAATAAGTTTGAATTTTATTCTGAAGGGAAAGGGCAACCAGTTCCGTGACTGGCACAAGGTAGAGGCATTTGTGTAGCGGTTGGTAAAAAAGAGGAGCCTGGCTGCTGCATGCAGGATAGATTATAGAGGGGAGAGTTTAGGGAGGGGAATAGACCGATTAGTAAGGCCTTCAAGGTGAGAGTAATTCAAAGTGACAAGGAGAGTTTTGGCTGTTTTCACAGTAAGAAAAGGGTGGATTCTGGATATGTTTTTGAGGTGAAAGTGACAGGAGTGTGTACGGCCTAGGATTTATGGTAATTCCACACACTGAGATGGAGACAACAGGTTTAGGTAGGTTAGTAGATGGCGGTAACACAAGGAGCTCAGTTTTAGAAAGATTTGGTTTCAGATAAGGAGAGGACATAACGTTGAAGACAGCGGACAGACAATCACTGGTGTTTTGTATTAGAGCAGAGGTGATGTCACAGGAAGAGGTATATAATTGGGTGTCAGCCTAGAGATGGCACTGGAAGCAAAATCTGCTAATGGTTTGTCCAATAGGGGCTGGGCAGAGATAGGTGGAGTGGACCTAAGACTGATCCCTGAGGAACCCCAACAGCAAGGGGAAGAGGAGAAGAAGTAGAACTAGCAAATAATACACTGAACCAGTGGTCGGAGAAGTAGGAAGAAAACCAAGATAGAGCATAGTGGGGCATATTCAGTGGAAAATTGTGGTCTACAGTGTCAAACGCTGTCGAGAGATTCAGAAGAATCAGTAGATTCATTAGATTTTGCAGTCAAGAGATCATATTAGACTCTAGTAAGGGCAGTCTTTGCAAAATGTAGAGTGCAGAAACCAGATTGTAAGGGGTCAACAATAGAGTTAGCAGGGAGATAGCGAAAGTAGACCAAGCCTTCCAGGAGTTTAGAGATGAAGGGGAGATTAGAGGCTGGTCAGTAGTTCGCAACACAGAACGGGTCAAGAAATGTTTTTTTCATTAATGGGGTTATAAATTGCATGTTTAACCCCTTAAGGACGCAGCCTAGTTTGGGCCTTAAGGCGCAGAGCCCATTTTTCAAATCTGACGTATTTCACTTTATGTGGTAAGAACTTTGGAATGATTTTACCTATCCAAGCAATTCTGTTTTCTCGTGACAAATTGGGCTTTATGGTAGTGGTAAAACTTGGTCGATACATTCAGTGTTTATTTGTGAAAGATAGCAAAATTTACAGAAAATTTGGAAAAATTAACATTTTCCTGAATTTAAATGTATCTGCTTGTAAGGTAGATGTTATACCACACAAAATAGTTACTAATTAACATTTCCCATATGTCTACTTTAGATTGCCATAATTTTTTGAACATTATTTTATTTTTCTAGGAAGTTACAATGCTTCGAACATGACCAGCAATTTCTCGTATTTTCATGAAAATTCCAAAAGCCTTTTTTTTTTTTAGGTACCAGTTCAGAAGTGGCTTTGAGGGGCCTATGCATTATAAACCCCCCAAAAAAAAACACAAAAAAAAAAAAAAAAACATTTTTAAAACTAGACCCCCTCAAAGTATTCAAAACAGCATTTAGAAAGTTTCTTAACCCTTTAGGTGTTTCACAGGAATTAAAGCAAAGTAAAGTAAGGTGGAGGTGAAATTTGCAAATTTTCATTTTTCTTGCAGAAATTAATTTTTTATCCATTTTTTCCTATAACACAGAAGGTTTTACCAGAGAAACACTACTAAATATGTATTGGCCAGATTCTGAAGTTTTTAGAAATGTCCCACATGTGGCTCTAGTGTGCTCGTGGACTAAAACACAAGCCCCAGAAGCAAAGAAGCACTTAGTGCATTTTGGGGCCTCTTAGAATATATTTTAGGCACCATGCTAGTTTTGAACAGGTCTTGTGGTGCCAAAATTTTATAAGTCCCCCAAAAGTGGAAACTATACCCCTCAAGGAATTCATTTATTGGTGTTGTGACCTTTTAGACCCCACCGTTTTTTCCCAGAACTTATTTGAATTGGGCTGTGAATTTACAAATTTTGTTTTTCCCCAGTAATATATCGTTTTGGCTCAAAATGTTACATTTTCTCTTGTCCTTGTACTTGACACACAATATATTGCTGCTAGAATGTGCCGTGCTCTCACTCCTTCTGAGTGTTTGCCCAAGCAGGGTCTTAGAGAGGCCTCTCCGATTTTTTTCCAGCAGTACCGCTGTACTTCTGGAAGCGAGGCACTTGGAGTGGGACGCTGGTATAAAACTTATTCAGGTACAGGTGGTAACCCTGGTTCAGTAGTGGGTGCACCAAATCCCACACAATTTTTGCGTTAATTGCAAGTAAGGGGGGGCATTCTGGGGGCTGAATACTGCGGTCCTTCCCTTCATATATTCTAAATTTGTACTTCTACCCTGATGCACTCTTGCACAGCTTATACCATTTTCACGCCATACCTTGCCCTCTTACTCGGCAGGTACTGGTGGAATTGAAGCCTCTCCTTAAAATCTACCAAGGACTCATCAATAGAAATACACTTCTCGGGGGTGTATGCTTGGGAAAAAATGTTCTAATAGGGGTCTCAATTTATACAAACTGTCAAAACTGGGGTCATCTCGGGGTGGGCATTGCTCATTATCAGCATAATGTAAGAAGTGAAGTATTGCTTCATAACGCATCCTGGACATGGCCATGCGGTACATCGGGGTGTGGTATAACATGTCTGTACTCCAGTAGGTTCAAATGGACGGCTTTTTCAGAAGCCCCATGTTCAAGAGCAGTCCCCAGAACTTGCCCAACTCTGCTGCGCCTACAGGAGTCCACCTGTGGCATTCGGCATAAAATGATGTGGGGTTCTTTGTCATATACTGTTGGGCATATAAATTTGTCTGGGACACCATAAGCTCTATAAATTAATCATTGAAAAATAACTTGAAAAAGTCCATCTCATTGAGCCCTGTCGTATTAAAATTTTACACCTGGGCTGCCCGTGTATTCAGGGATTTGGGGCTCGTAATTGTCTGGTGTGGTGGTCCAAATGGGGTCACTTTGCTCGGAGGTTTCAACAGTTGCGGGGTCACTTCTCTCAGGGGTTTCAAATGTGGTGGAGGTCCTGGGGCGTCTCCTAGGGGGTCCCTCCTCTTCATCACTGGATGAGGAGGTTGATAAATAAGAGAGAGAGTCTCGCCATCTGACAAGTCTGTTAGACGCAAGAAACGCATAGGCCTCTTCGAGAATGACCTTTGGGACATATTTTATTATTTGTGTGTCACACGTGTAAATTGGGTGCTTAGACACGTGTATACAGCAAAATGTGTTCTCTTGCACAGGCAGAGCGTGTGTGCTTGACAAGAACAAAATAAAAGTATACTTTTATTAGTATTACTAGAAGCAATAGACTTCTATATAAAAAATAAAAAAAAGTTTTATGTAGAACAATTCCCTGACACTAACAAACCCTAATACTAGCCGAGATTCTGCAGATAACGAAGTATCAAAACACACACACACACACACATATATATATATATATATTATTTTTTTTGTTTTTATAGAACAGATGGACTTCCCTGACGCTAAACCTAACTAGGGCGAGGGTTCCCAATACTAAACCTAACTAGATTATGCCAAGCTTTCCTGACGCTAAACCTAACTACGGTGACGGATTCCTGACGCTAAACCTAACTAACTGTGACTGATTCCTGATGCTAAATTCCCTGACGCTATATCCAACTACGCTTTTTGACGGTTCCCTGACACTAACGAACCCTGACTTTCTAAACAGACTTCTCTTTTGTTTTTATTACATTTTATAAAGAAAATAAAAAAATAAAATAATCCCCAGGGACCAAAAAAATGTGGCCCTGAAGACTCAAAAGTGGTCAGTGATAGAGAACACTGACCAAAAACCTGGGTGACAGGGGAACACAAGGACGGGAGTGGGAAGTGGAAGGTGGGAACATTTTTTGTAAACGACACTGCATGTTTTTTTCGAAACTAAACTGCACTGCCTCACGCCACAACCTCTCTCAACGACTCTCAAACTCCAGAGAGTGGGTGCGGCAGAATCTAAGGTCACAGCAGGAAATTGTGTATGCGACCCCTGCTATTGGTCAGTCGTCACTAACTAACCAATAGCAGCGATCACGGAGGCAGGACCACTACGATTGGTCCCTGTACACGGAGCTGTGATAGCCTGCTGTTCAAAACAGCAGGCATCACAGCTTGATGAAACGCTGGGGGGAAATGGCGATGCATTTTCCAGAGGATGTATTATTCTGACGCTGAGCGTGAGCGATGCCCTTAGCGCGACGGAATAGTAAGTCGCTGAGCGTGAAGGGGTTAAAAAAGGAGGGAAAGATTCCAGTAGAAAGAGGAGTTAAATATTTTTGTTCGGTGACTAGTGAGAGGCAGGGAGAGAGACTGGATGAGGTGTGAAGGAATCGGATCACTAATGCTGCTAGCAGGACGAGAAGGAGAGGAGCCTAGAAACCTTTGGTTATTAGTAGAGAGGAGCGAACTTATGAAAAGTTCAGTTCAGCTAGTTCTCCGAATTTCACGAAAAAGTTTGATTCGGACCGAACTAGTTCTGACCGAACCTGTAATTTCCGTGCGCCGAGCATGGTACTGTCCAGGGTGCTGAAAGAGTTAATGGGCTGCACTAACTCTTTCAGCAACCTTGACAGTACCATGCTCGGCGCGCGGAAAATAAAATTTTAATGTAATAAAAAATTACGTTCATACTTACATTCCTCCTGTCCGGCCTCCAGCGATGACGTTTCATCCATGTCGCCGCTGCAGCCAATCACAGGCTGCCGTGTCAGGAAAGAAGGTCGGACTGGAGGAAGAAGAGGGACTCGTCACCAAGACAACGACCGGGTACGTATGAAATGCTTTTTATTTTATTGTTAATCAGCAGCCTCTTTTCTCTATCAGTGATTGATAGAGACAAGTGGCTGCCAATTAGTATAATATTTTTGTAATGTTTTTTCTGCCCGCCCGGGTTCGGTCAAAACGTGTTCGGCCGAACCTGGTGAAGTTCGGATTCGCTGCGAACCGAACTTTTCGCGATGTTCGGACCGAAACCGGGTTCGGTTGTCCGGTTCGCTCATCTCTAGTTATTAGGTTAAATGCTGAAAGTGAAGAGGGAGTGCGGGAGGAAAGGGCATCGATGCTACTAGGGGAGTAGGCAATAATTTTATGCTGAATGTAGTCAATTTTAACTTTAAAATAAGTGGCCAGGTCTAAAGCACTGAGATCTACATAGTTAATAACGATCTCCCACCTACTCTATAAACTTGCAGCACTTGTCACTTAGGGGAGGAAAGGATCGAACATGTTAAAATCCCACATCCTCTCACCCCAACGACTACCTCCATTTGGATTCGATTATTAGCTGATATTGACCATTTAAAAGGGGTTTTTCCGAGTTATTTCAAAGATTTTCACGGTAGTACAGATGCAAAAAAAATAAAAAAAAGTACCCATTGCTCACCTCACAGATTCCAGTTGTTCGAGCACTGCCACTTCTGGTCCTCCCCGCCGCTGTGTATTGACATAGCTGCAGCGATGATGTGCTTGTATATCCATCCACATGATCACTGCGGCCATTCACTGTTCTCAATGGGTATACGGAACAGGATCGCTGGGTATATGGGCACGTCATTGCTGCAGCTATGTCAATAAACATCGGCGGGAAGGAACGGAGCGGCGACGCTGGAACGATGGGGATCCGTGAGGTGAGTAATCGCTCCTTTTTTTGCTTCCCTCCTACCTTGGCCAATTTTTTAAATAACTCAAAAAAAAATATCTTTATTTATCCTTGTAAAGCTGGCCATAGACATTAAAGTGGCAACAGTTTGAGCACCCCACCAAACAGCTGCCTAAACCTCTGTGAATCTAAGAAGGATCTTGTGTGGCTATAGACTTGAACTCCTTAAAGATTAAGCCTATTTTGGCCTTAGGCATTTTCAGATATATTTTTCTGTACTCTCACTTATCTTAGTAAACATTTACTTTTGAATACATTTTCAAAAGGCCCCCTTCTGAAATCTGCGATCCGGTCATGCATCACCTTTTCTTCTGGCTTCAGTGACATCCCGTATACCAATGCTATACTGCTGTATATTTTTTTTTTGTTTTTTTTTGGGGGGGGGGGGGGAAGGTTTCGCTGTGGGGAACGTGAATGCGCAGTTCCCACTTTACTCTTTTTGAGAGCTGGATAGAAAACAAAGGGAGGAGCCTACTACACGCTGCTAACTGCCTGCCAAGAATCATGGGTACTGTAGTCTCAGCATAAAACTAAGTAAACACAAACATCCCACAATTGCAGACAAGTGATGGAAACAAAAGAGAACGCAGGTATTGGTATTTACCGGGTTTTTTAAAACGCATGGTATTATCATGTTAGGTTAAGTATGAGAAAGTTTTTTTGCTATGATTGTTTTTTTTGGGCGGAGAGATCTGGTAAAGGACCACAGGAATTTTTAAACTTCGTGTAACCACATTCAGATAGCCATAACTACGGTCTGCTGAGGCCCTGTATCTAAGCCGAACATGTGGTAGGCATAGATACAGGGTCCAACAAACAGTATCGCAGATGGACCCTGTATCGAAGTCTACCACATGTATTACTAATGCGGGTTTTTGTGTGTTTGTTTTTTTTTTTTTAGAGTTTCGAAATGCTGCACTACATCGGATTCGAGGACTACTTCGATGACTGCTTTTTTAATTTTCAATAAATTGGTTAACGAGGGTTGTGTTTTTTTTTATTTCAATAAAATATTTTTTTCTATGTCTTGGCATTTTCTTTTTAACTTTATTACTACCGCCTTAGTAATGGCCGCTAGCTGATTGACCGTGTCCATTACTAAGACAGGGCTTAGTGTTATCTGGTGAAAAGGCTAACACTAACCCCCATTATTACCCTGGTACCCACAGCCACCTGAGGTGCCGGGAAGAGCCGGGTACAATCCAGTACCCAACCATCTTTAGTGACGGCTAGGTACTGGGGCGGCCGCAGGCTTGTATTCTTAAGCTGAGAAAGCCAAAAAAACAGAGGGCCTTCCCATCCTGGTAATTCTAGCCTGCTGCTGCTGCTATGTTGTATCTGGCTGGTTGTCAAAAATGGGGGGGGAGGGGGGACCCACGTCAAGGACATAGAAAAAATATTTCATTTAAAATTAAAAACCACCACATAATCCTCGTTAACTATTCTATTGAGAATATAAAAAAAAAACGTTATCCTCGAATCTGAAGTAGTCCAACAAGCTGTCACTGTATCTAATCCTATCCATAGCTATAGGGTCAGAGTGCTACAGATATGGGTGTGTGTGTATACACACATATACACACACACACACACACACACACACCATATAAATTTGGCAAGGATGTGGGGTCTGAAGCACAGTTAGCTCCGCCCACAGCCCGACCTGCAAGAAGCCTGTGAGGAAGGAGATGTGAGTGCTCAGTCTGTCTGTTTGTCGGTGTGTCTCTGTGTTTGTGTGTGTATAAGTTCCAGTATGTGTGTCTTTGTGTGTCTAAGTGCCTATATATGTATCTGTACAGTGGCGTAGCTATAGGGGTCGCAACAGTCCGCAACTGACCGCGCTTCCAACTGTATTTGCGTCCTCAGGATGCAAATACAGTTCATTGCAATGCTGGAGCATTCACTGTCCTGCGAGCAGCTCGGCGCAGGCAGGCGTGATGTAGTGGCGTCATCACGCCTGTCTGCGCCGAGTCACTCACAGCACAGACCGGAGGAGAAGGATTCTCCACCTGTCGTGGGATCGGGGATAGATACGTAATTATGTTATTTTTCTATTAGGTACGTACATATGGAGGCATTATACTGGGTATAGGAGGGGGGGGTCCATATGGTAGCTGCTGAGGGGGCATTATATGTATGGGGGCAATATACTGTGTGGGGGCAGCTATGGGGGTGCTTTATACTGTGTGGGGGCATTCATGGGGTCTGTCGGGCAAGATGGCTGGGCATAGGCATGTACAGGGGTCTGGTGCTGTTGGGAAAGGGGTAGGAGTTTCCAAGCTGAGTTCTTGCACCAGGGCCCTTGAGCCTTTAGCTAGCCACTGTATGTGTAGATGTTTGTGTGTGCATCTACTGCATTATCTGTACTATAAAATCTAAAAAAAAATTCAACCCTATTAACTATTTCTGATTAGGTTCACGATTTTCTTATTTTTAGAAGTAAGGAATGAAGGGAATTGCATGCACAGTATCTCCAAAAAATACCATTATACAATTATTTAACATAAGAGCATTGCAGGAATAGTTAACCAATAATATATATTGATCAGGATCGTCCCTTAGCTGCTACGTGTGATGACGCTCACTTATAAAAGGGACAATGCTGATAATCATTATATATATTTGACTCAGAATAAAAAGAGCAACTATGAGTGCAGAGGAACGCCAGGAACAACGAGAGACCAATTCCGAAAACAAGGCGTTAAGAAGGCAAAACCCTGAAGACAAGCATGTAATGAACAACGTCGTTCTCAAAGAGCACAATTATAAATACTTATTCCTTTTGCTAGCAAATACGTGTAATGGGTTTTCTACACTATACATACACAATATATATATATATATATATATATATATATATATATATATGAGACACACACACACACACACACACACACACACACACACGTCGTCCTTCGCAATGAATTAGAATATCAAAAAGTTAATTTCAGTAATTCAATTCAAAAAGTGAAACTCATATTATATAGATTCATTACACACACAGAGTGATCTATTTCCAACATTTTTTTCTTTTAATGTTGATGATTATGGCTAAAAGTTAATGAAAACCCAAAATTTTGTGGCTCAGAAAATTAGAATATTATAGAAGCCCAAATTTCAAAAATGATTTTTAATCCCGAAATGTAGGCCCACTAAAAGTATGAACAGCGTATGCACTCCATACTTGGTCGGGGCTCCTTTTGCATGAATTACTGCATCAATGCAGCGTGGCATGGAGGCGATCAGCCTGTGGCACTTAGGGTATGTTCACACGGCCTATTTACGGACGTAAATTGGGCGTTTTTGCCCCGAATTACGCCCGAAAATAGCGCCTCAATAGCGCTGACAAACATCTGCCCATTGAAAGCAATGGGCAGACGTTTGTCTGTTCACACGAGGCGTATATTTACGCGCCGCTGTCAAATGACGGCGCGTAAATAGACGCCCGCGTAGAAGTAGTAACCTGTCACTTCTTTGGCCGTAATTGGAGCCGCTATTCATTGACTCCAATGAATAGCAGCGCTAATTACGGCCGTAGTTGACGCGGCGTTCAAGCGCCTGCACATGCCGGTACGGCTGAAATTACGGGGATGTTTTCAGGCTGAAACATCCCCGTAATTTCAGCCGTTACGGACCCCCGCCGTGTGAACATACCCTTAGGTGTTATGGAGACCCAGGTTGCTTTGATAGTGTCCTTCAGCTCGTCTGCATTGTTTGGTCTGGTGTCTCATCTTCCTCTTTACAATACCCCATAGATTCTCTATTGCGTTTAGGTCAGGAGAGTTTGCTGGCAAATCAAGCACAGTGATACTGTGGTTATTGAACCAGGTATTTGTACTTTTGGCAGTGTGGGCAGGTGCCAAGTCCTGCTAGAAAATGAAATCAGCATCTGCATAAAGCTTGTCAGCAGAGGGAAGCATGAAGTGCTCTAAAATTTAGTGGTAGACGGCTGCGTTGACTCTGGACTTGATATAACACAGTGGACCAACACCAGAAGATGACATGGCTCCCCCAACCATCACTGACTGGAAACTTCACACTGGACCGCAAGAAACTTGGATTGAGTGCCTCTACTATTCCTCCAGACTCTGGGAAATTTACTTTCATCTGAAAACAGGACTTTGGACCACTGAGCAACATACAAGTCCTTTTTCTCCTATGCCCAGGTAAGACGCTTTTAACGTTGTCTCAAGGAATGTGACAGTTGTAGCTCATGTCCTGGACACATCGGTGTGTTGTGGCTCTTGAAGCACTGACTCCAGCCGCACTCCACTCCTTGTGAATTTCCCGCAAATTCTTGAATTGCCTTTTATTGACAATCCTTTCAAGGCTGCGGTTATCCCTGTTGCTTGTGCACCTTTTTCTACCACACTTTTTCCTTCCTCTCAACTTTCCATTAATATGCTTGGATACAGCACTGTGTGAACAGACAGCTTCTTTAGCAATGTCCTTTTGTGGCTTACCTTTCTTGTGGAGGGTGTCAATGAATGTCTTCTGGTCAAATGTCAAGTCAGCAGTCTTCCCCATGATTGTGTAGCCTACTGAACCAGACTGTTGGACCATTTAAAGACTTAGGAAACCTTTGCAGGTGTTTTGTGTTGATTAGCTGATTAGAGTGTCACACCATGAGTCTACAATCTTGAACTTTTAGCCAATATTCAAATTTTCTGAGACTAAATTTTGGGTTTTCATTAACTTTTTGCCACAATCAGCGTTAAAAGAAAAATAAATAAATGCTGGAAATAGGTCACTCAGTGCGTAATGAATCTATATAATACGCTAGTTTCACTTTGTGAATTGAATTACTTAAATAAATTGACACACACACACACACACACAGGGGTGGAAATGTATTAGATACAGGATCCCAGCAGTAAGTATCCTTGTACTAAGCCTATCATGTATGATACGTTCTGCTGAGACAATGCATCCAATGCTATTCATCAGTGTTGCTATAGGAGCCTTAGGCTGGATTCATACGAGCATGTTCGGTCCGTAAAGGACAGAACGTATTTCGGCCGCAAGTCCCGGGCCGAACACACTGCAGGGAGCCGGGCTCCTAGCATCATAGTTCTGTACGACGCTAGGAGTCCCAGCCTCTCCGTGGAACTACTGTCCCATACTGAAAACATGACACCTTTTAGTCAGTCAATGAATTCAGTTGTTTTATTCAGTACCATTGCCACAGGTGTATAAAATTCAGCCCCTAGACATGGTCGCCTTTACAAATATTTGTGAAACGATGGGTCAATCTAAAGAGTTCACTGAATTAGAGTGTGGTACTGTAATAGGATGCCATCATTGCAACGTCAGCAAGAAACTTCTTCCCTCCTAGATATTCCAATATCAACTGTAAATGGCATTATTGCAAAGTGTAAGCGTTCAGGAACCACAGCAACTCAGCCACAAAGTGGCAGACCATGTATAGTTAGGCCCTGTTCACACACTGTTTTTTGCAGGTAGAAAAAAATAATAAATAAATACGATTTTGATCTTCCGGCAGTATATTTTGTGGCGTTTTTCGCCCGCGGCCATTGAGCGACGTGGGAAATAACCGCAATGAAAAAACATTGATGTCAATGGGAGGTCAGAGAAGGTAATACCAAAAGAAAGGGCAAGTCACGGTTTTGGGCGCAGTTTCCGCATCAAAAACCGTTGCAAAATACTGTGTGAACTAGCCCTTACAGAGCGGTGTCGCTGAGTGCTGATGAACATAGTGCATAAAAGTCACTAACGCTCTGCTGACTCAATAACTGCACAGTTCTAAACCTTCCCTGGCATGAACATCCACACAAAAACTGTATGCCAGGAGCTTTACGGCATGGCTGAGCAGTTGCATACAAGCTTACATCACCAAGCACAAAGCCAAGCGTTGGATGAAGTGGTGTAAAGCGCGCCGCCACTGAACGCTGGAGCAGTGGAAACGTGATCTGTGGAGTGACGAATCATCCTTCTCTATCTGGCAGTCTGATGGACGAGTCTGGGTTTGGCGAATGCCAGGAGAATGTTAACTGCATCACTGCATTGTGACAACTGTAAAGTTTGGTGGGGAAGGGATAATGATATGGGGTGTTTTTTCAGGGGTTGGCCTGGGCTCCTTAGTTTCGGTGAAGGAAATTCATAATGTTTCAGCAAACAAAGACATTTTGGACAATTGTATGCTTGCAACTTTATTAGAACAGTTTGGGGAAGGCTCTTTTCTGTTCCAGCATGTCTGTGCCCCAGTGTACAAAGCAAGGTCTATAAAGGCGTGAGTTTGTTGTGGAAGAACTAGACTTGCCCACACAGAGCCCTGGCCTCAACCCCATTGAACACCTTTGGGATGAATTAGAACGGAAATTGCTAGCCATGCCCTCTCGTCCGACATCCGTGTCGGACCTCAAAAATGCCCTCCTGGATTAATGGGCAAAAATTCCCACCGACACACTCCAAAATATTGTAGAAAGACTTTCTAGAAAATTAAAAGCGGTTTTAGTTGAAAAGAGGGGGACCAACTTCATATTAAAGGGGTTTTCCAGCCAGTAAAAATTTATGGCCTATCCTCAGGGTAGGCCATCAATAGCTGATTGGCGAGAGTCCCGGGAGTAAGACCCCGACCAATCAGCTGTTTTGAAGGGCGTGCAGCGCTCGTACGAGAGCTGCTTCCCCTTCATTTCTACTTGCTCACTGTGAATCGTTGACCCACATGTAGCGGCGATTCACTGCTATTGCAGCCTTTTCTCCCATTCACTTCAAAGGGAGAAAAGACTGCAATACCTGTGGTCAAGGGTTAAGTGCTGGGACCAATATTATTCAACCAAATTATCAATAATATAGAGGAGGGGATTACTAGCATGGTTTCTATTTTTCAGTTGACATCAAGCTATGTAATATAGCTCAATCTATGAAAGATGGAGAAAAAAATATATATTTTTTATTCTTACTCTGCACTTTATTAACAGGTTCCCGACCGCTGGCTGTATTTTTACAGCCATTGGTCAGGGTCTCTGAAGTCCGCCGTATAGACTAATCACGACGGCACTTCAGAGAGTGTGCACACGCGATCGCGTGCACACAGCCCTGTGCCCTGGCTGTTGCCAACAGCCCTGGGCACTGGGCAGACTGTCAGGGGCCAATCTTTTGGTCCCTGAACATGCGATCGCTGTGACAACCAATCACAGCGATCACATGCATTTCAATGTAAAATATAGTGTGCACGCAATCGCGTGCACACAGTCCTGTGCCCACGCTGTTACCAACAGCTCTGGGCACTGGGCAAAGTATCAGGGACCAATCTGATGGTCCCTGAACATGTGATCACATTTGTTTTTATTTTAACATTTCTGGCAGCAACTCTCCTGCCTCTTCTTCTCCTCACACATTGTTTCAGTGTGAGGAGAAGGAGACTTAGAGTATGTTCACACGCCCTATTTACGGATGTAATTCAGGCGTTTTATGCCTGGAATTACGGCCGAAAATACGGGTCCAAAGCGTCGGGAAACATCTGCCCATTGAATTCAATGGTCTTACGGTGTTCTGTGCAGACAGGCTTTTTTTTTACGCTTTTTTTTGGGACGTAATTGGAGCAGTTTTTCATTGACTCCAAAACGCGAGTACGAGCAATTACGTCTGAAATTCAGTAGCGGTTTTCTCCTGAAAACAGCTCCGTAATTTCAGACGTATTTTACGTTTGCGTGTGAAGATGCCCTATGAGAGAATTGCTGCCAGAAGAATAATGTGAAAAAAAAAACAGCATTCACATGGACGTGTCCATTTTGCGTACGCAAAAAATGCTGCACTTTGCGCGCGCAAAAGGTCTGTGTGTGATCAGCATATGGTGCGTGGCTGCGTGATTTTGGCGCAGCCGGCATCATTATGACACTCTGGTTTTAAGTTTACAAACATGGTGCTTTTCGGTTTTCATTCATTTATTTTACTACTGTAGCGCGCATCACCCGGAAGTGCTTCCGTGTGCCGTGCGCGATTTGCACGCAGCCATTAACTTCAATGGGTGCGTGCTGCGCGAAACACGGCCAAATATAGGACATGTCGTGAGTTTTACGCAGCGCACATACGCTGCGTGAAATTCACTGGCAGTCTGAACGGCCCCATTCTTTAACATGGGTCCATGCGACGCACGTGAAAATCACGCAAGTGGCACGGACGTATAACACGTTCGTGTGACTAAGGCCTTAGGCTTTATTTACACGAATATGTGCGTATTTGCACGTGCAAAAAACGCTGCATTTTTTGCGCGTTGCAGTTCCGTTTGTCATCAGTGTTTGGTGCATGACTGCGTGATTTTCGCGCATATGGCATCCTTATGACACGCGGTTTTGAGGTTTAGAAAATGAAATGGAGGTGGTTTTTTTTTTCATTTCTTGAACAACTGTTGCGTGATGCGCAAAAAACGCTAAAGTATAGGACATGCAGTGAGTTTCACGCAGCGGACAAACGCTGCGTCAAAAACACGGAATGTCTGAATGGCCCCACTGACTTACATAGGTCTGTGCGACGTGCGGGATTTTCATCCGCGTATCACGGACGTCGTGTAAATAAGGCCTTAGGGGGAGTTCATACAGTTTTTTGCCGAGTTTGAGGCGGAAACAGCGGCGGAAAACGTGCCAAAAAAAAATAAAACGGCTGAAAATGCTTCCCATTGATTTCAATAGGAGGCAGAGGTGTGTTTTTCCCGCAAGCGGAAAAGCCGTCTCGGGGGAAAAAGAAGGGACCTCCCATTGACATCAATAGGAGGCAGAAAAAGCGTATTTTGCGGCGTTTTTTGCCCGCTGCGCTCAATGTCCGCGGGCGAAAAACCCAGCGAAAATCGGCATGCAGAGCGCAAAATCTTTTTGAGGCAGATTTTCCGCATGCAAAAAAACTTGAACCCAGCCTTACACATCAATACACTCTTTGTATAGATAAATTTCTATCTATACAATCTATCCATTTATCTTTTGTTCTATCTAATTTGCTATCTGTACTAGAATTTTAGAATAGGCAGGTAGAGATATATATATATATATATATATATACACACACATACACACATACCGTATATAATTATATATTCCCTATCTATCTCAATAGCGGTTTATTTATTTTTGTTAGCAGTAGTGTAGATATATAGATCTGATATAAAAAATAAAAAAAAAAGTAGCTTGTTTAGTTAGTGTTAGGGTATGTGTACACGATAACGGCAAATAATCGTAATTGCTCGTACTCGCGTTTTTCGCGGCGTCAATTACGGACGTAATTGGAGCAGTTTTTCAATGGAGTCAATGAAAAACGGCCCCAATTACGTCTCAAGAAGTGTCCTGCACTTCTTCTGACGAGCCGTCTTTTTTACGCGTCGTCGTTTGACAGCGATGCGTAAAATGACAGTACATCGCCAAACCCATTGAAAGTAATGGGCAGATGTTTGCTGACGTATTGGAGCCGTTTTTTAGACATAATCCGGGGAGTAAAACGCCCAAATTACGTCTGAAACTTGGTCGTGTGAACCCAGCCTTAGTGACATTATGGCAAGGAAGTTATTTAGCGCTGAGGAGGCATACGTAATGCTGTGGTCAGAGTCTGAGACCGCATCAGAGATGGCGTCAGAGATGGAACCTGTTTTAGGCAGTGACGATGATAGCGTCACTTCAGGTTCATCTTCAGGGGACGTTATCCCTGACGCAGTAGAAACTGCAGAACATGAAAGCGCAGGGTCTAGTAGCGCTGTAGCATGGGACAGCCTGGCCCTTCAGTTCAGGCTCTTGTATGGGCACCTGCTCCATCTTTTGGGCCTAGAATCCACGGATTTACTGCAACTCCTGGCATAACTGTGGACAATACAAATTTTGTCCAAATGGATTACTTCCATTAATTTATTACGGACGACCTCCTAAATATCATTGCCCGCAAAATGAATTTATATGCCGCTCAGTATAAGGCAGAAACCTTCATCCACCCATGCCAGAGATTGGACGCCCACCAATTTGCAGGAATTAAAAATAAATTTGGGTCTCACCCTAAATATCGGTATTGTAAAAAATCCCTACATTAGGTCTTACTGGTCAACAAGACCCGCTCAAGCTGCCCCAGTGTATTCTGCAGTAATGCCCAGATCTCGTTATGAAACAATAACGAGGTTCCTCCACTTCAACGACAACGCACAGGCCCCCCCAAGTACCGATGCAAACCGTGATCAGTTGCTCAAAATAAGACCGCTAATAAATTCCCTCAATCATTTATTTCCCTCCTCAACTTCCATGGCAGACTTAGCTTTCGCAAATATCTACCTTCCAAAAGGGCAAGATATGGCGTTAAAGAGGCTCTGTCACCAGATTATAAGTGCCCTCTCTCCTACATAATTTGATAGGTGCTGTAATGTAGATAACAGTGGTTTTTATTTTGAAAAACAATCAATTTTGAGCAAGTTATGCACAGTTTTAGATTTATGCTAATTCGTTTTTTAATAGAAAACTGTGCGTGTTTTTACTTTTTTACCAACTGGGCATTGTACAGAGGAGTGCATGACGCTGACCAATCAGCGTCATACACTTCTCTCGATTCATTTTTAGCAGTACTCGCAACACAGCGTGACAGACGCTTGGAGGGATGTCGTCGCCTCCTGCTGGAGCAGGGAGGTGTGTTGCGGGGACCGGAAGTACCCTGTCCGTATCCGGTGGGGGGGGGGGGTCAGTGGCCATCTTGCCCGCCCATCGTGAATCGGGAGTGGATGGGGGCTGGCGCTCCAGAGGATTCGGAGGACAGTATCGAGGATGCAGACCGTCCTGGGACAGAGGAAGAGGACCATTTGTAACTTTATGCCACGCCAGAAGCGGGTGGCGGTGCATTGGAAGGGCCGGTATCGACTGGGGCTCAAGCGGCTTCAGCCAGGTCATCTGCCATCTGTGGGGCTAGGGCTCTGCTGGCTCATCACCCCCCTGGAACGCCGCGATCGGAGGGGATATCGGCTGGATCCATGGAGACGGCTGCTGGGATGTCATCTCAGGGATGGCCGGGTGAGTCTACCACTATTTCTGTTCCGGGGACAGGTGGGGGAAAGTTTTCTATGCCTAATATGCAGTTGTTTAAGGGTATGCAGGAATTTTTTAGTAAGGGTATAGGGGACGTAGGTCAGTCCCTGGTGAGGGTATGAGGTGCTGCTAGTGAAGTGTGTGGAGGCGAGACTGCGGGAGGGATTGCAGTTGCTAGTGTGGTGGAGCCTGGTGTGGGGGCTGTGGTGGATGTGGATAAGTCTGTGGACATGGGAGCCAGTATTTCCAAGAAGGTGGTGGATGACGTGCATTTGGCTGACGCTGCGAGAGGCGAGGTGTATGTGTGCTTTGAGGGCCCACTTGGGGTGCATTTGAAATCTGAGATTAGAGAGAAGATATGGAAGGACGAGTAATTTTTGCCTTGTTGCCGTTGGAAAAGTTTAATTTTGACTAGGTGAAACCCGAGGATAGTAAAAAGGAGGAAGAGGAGCGACGTCATTATAGGTTGATTCCTCATAAGTTTGCAGATTGGCTTCAGGTCTTCACCATTTTAGCTAGCGTGGTGGGTGAAGAGGCGCCGGAAAATTGTTTAGTGCTATTTTGTTACATGGACTCTGTGGCGGAGGTGTACAGGGTGTACGGGGGTAACGTATGGTTGAGGTACGACGAACAATTTAGTCAGCGGAAGGCAGTGCGGCCTTCCTCGAGATGGGATCACAAGGACATTAGTCTTTGGATGCGGTTAATGTCGGTTCCGAAGCAGGGGCATTAGCCCTTTCGTGACGCAGTCGGTGGTCAGGGGTCAGCAACGGGACGGTCAGCTGCATCTGGGAAAGGATGATGCTGGCAATTCAATGAGGGACATTGCAAATTTGGCTCCAAATGCAGGTATAAAGCATGACTGCTCCAGTTGTGGAGGCGCCCACGGTTTGTCCAGATGTTTCAGGAAGCATAAGGGCAAGCTTGGAGATGCTGAGAAGAAGAGGGGCGACGCCGGTGAGGGTAGAAAAGATGCTCCCGTTTTTAAAGGCATATCCAAATTAGAGGGTGGCGGATTTGTTGTTGCGGTGCTTTTAGAGGGTTTTCAAATTCCTTGTAATTCTACAGGCCGGCAGGTGGTGACACGCAATTGGTCATCTGCTTTGGCATGGCCTGATATAGTTACAGATAAATTGATGAGGTGGCTTTGGGCCACATGGCTGGCCCGTCCCCCCGTCAAATTATTGAAGGCCTCATATTTGACTTTCAGGACACCAGAGAACGCCCAAAGTCTGGGGATGTCAAACGATTGACTGAAAGACATTTTATCACTCGCATTCCCCCAACACAAACTAGAAGCAGCCCCCAGAAAAAGTGCCGCGTCTGCAGAAAAGACGGGCACCGCAAAGATTCCTGATATTTCTGTCCCTCACAATCAGGCCTGTGCATTCACCCATATTTTAAAAAATACCATACTGTTCTAAATTATTCGATTTGAGCCAATTAGTAGAAAATATATTTGCCCTACATTACATTTTTATTTTTCCAATGATTTTACTCCAAGGGTGAGGGGAGGGAATGGGTGGGGGGTGGATGTCATGTTTGCATATTTTCTAAAGTTCATCTGCTGTATATATCCATTTGCATAAACCTGCAATTTCTTATTTTGGGAAACCCCAAAAAATAAATTCCCATTATACCCCTAGATGAATATTTTGGGATCTCTGCTTCAAGAGCAGATATTTTGAAAGTGTTATAGAAACTCTGCTGAGTTTTGTAAAACCAGCTTTGAAAAAAAGTGATTTGTGAAATAATCTTCTTCTATCGTCCGCCCTCCTACATCTGTGTGATAAATAAGGCACACATATTTGGTATCTCCATGCTCAGGAGAAGTGGAAGAATGTGAAAGGAGATTAATTTTGGCCGTGGTCTATACTGTGTGTGAAAAATGCTGGTATAAACTGACGTATTTGCTAAAAAAAAAGGCAAATTTTATTTTGTTCCATCTTATTCAAGAAACTTTCAGACGAAAACTGGACTTTCTAAAAATATGATAAACCCATTGACGAAAACATTGTTTGGTCTACTTGTGTGAATGAAGTCATTTATGGGGTGTTTCTAATGTTTCAGCAGCATTACGCCCTCCAGAAAACCGTATGCTGCTATAAAATCAAGTGCAGAATTCCTGGACCGAAAAGTCCAAAAAGCCTCCTTTTATGCCAAGCCCTGGCACATGCCCGCACAGTGAATAAAACACACATATTTGGTATCCCCATGCACAGGAGAAGTGGAAGAATGTGAAAGGAGATGAATTTTGTCCGTAGAAAAATGCTAGCACAAACTGACGCATTTGCTAAATTCTTGCATTTTTTTCCAGCTTTGCCCACTTTAGAGAAAAAAAATAAAATGATATATACGGACAAATGCCATTAAAACAAAGCCCCATCTGTCCTTTAAAAAGAGTGTAAAATTCAAAGATGAACTTTATTCACATGTAGAGTTAGAATGATTTAAAGATGCACATAGAAAAATGGTGACATTTTCTCTGGTCATTTAGCTGTAAAACCGCGTAGTCCTTAACCGGTTAAACTTTTTAATCAACTTTATTTAAATGTACTTAAATTATTTTTTTTTAGTCCTACTAGAAGACTCCACAATGCGATCTTCTGATCATTGATATAATGCTTTGCTATACTTCGTACACTAAAGCATACCTGCCTGACAGTTTAAAACTTTAACAATTTTAAAAAATTATAGATATCCTGGAGCACTACCAGCATACAAGGAATCCCCAACACAGCAAAAAAGATTCCTTGGACAAGGGAACTCACATTTCCAAAGTACAGAAAAAAATAACCGCAGCACTCCAATTGAAGAAAAAAATAAATCGTACTTGAGAAAGACCTTATTAGTGTTTAAACATTTCAAGTCATGCTTGATCAATAAACAAGTACAGAGTTTTATGTTCAATTAGAGTGCAGCGGTTTTTTTTTTTTTCTTTACCTTTAGTAGGGAAGAAGAAAGACGACAAATTCTCTCTCCATTTTACAGAAATTTCAGATACCCCAAAGCGCCTCCCATTTATGTAGCAGGTTGAAATTTTTAGCTCTTATCTTCTCATACATTTTTATTTTAGGAACAAGATTTCTCCATTCCTGAAAAGAGGATGGAGACTGTGCCATCCATTTCCTTCCAATAACTAATTTAGCGAGCAGTAAAACTCTCAAGATGAGGCGAATTTGCGTTGGCAGTGTTTTCAATGTGAGCCATTTTTCTTATTATTGCTGTATACGGCTGACACTGAAAACAGATAACTCCATGCTGACAGTCAAGGGGGGGGGGGGGGGTAGTGAGATGACATAAGGAGAGCAGGAGGAAAAGGAACAATTGCAGACTGGACATAAAGCTACGGTGTATTAGCGGTGACAGAGAAGGGTCTGGCTTATCTAATGAACTGAGTCAGGCAGCCAGCCCCTTTATCACATGAACGACACACAGAAAGAGAGGGTAGCTCCCGGCATCCTGAGGATGTGTTGGCAGGGGAGAAGTTCCACTTCTGCTACCGCAGTTTCAAAAGTAAAAACTATATTAGAAAAGGTCTCCATTTTACATTTCCTAACCAATTAGGAACATCTTATTTCACTGGACAACCCCTTTAATGACCTTGTAAAGTGCTTACAAAGGAAAACGTCAATATTTGCAGAGGAGCTCTGTAAAATAATTAGCACAGAGTAGGATAATATAATACTACAGAGGGATGTGGGGAAACTGGATGTTTGGGCAGACAAATGGCAAATTAAGTTTAATGTGGATAAATGTAAGGTTATTCACTTAATAGTAAAAGAATAGGTAAAATTGCCACTGAAAAAGCCTTAGAGATTTTGGAGTACAGTAAACCCAACTTAAGTAACCAGTGCCAGGCAGCTGCTGCCAAGGCACATAAAATCATGGGATGCATTAAAAGAGGCATAGACGCACAAGACAAGAATTTTGTTTTGCCTGTATACAAATCACTAGTCAGACATGAAATATTGTATACAATTTTGGGCACCCGTGTATAAGAACAACATAGCTCAACTAGAGCGGATGCAAAAGAATGTCACCAAGGTAATTTAGGGAATGGGGGTATTGAAGTATCAAGAACGGTTATCAAACTGGGAGTTATTGAGTTTAGAAAAAAAAAAAAAAAAAAGAGGGCTTAGGGTTGATTATAATGTACAAATATATGAAGAGTACAGTACAGAGATTGTTCTAATTATCTTTTTATACCTAGGCATGTCACCATGACAAGGGGGCATCCTCTATGTCTAAGGGAAAAATCGGTTTCATCATATTCATAGATGGTGTACTGTAAGGGCAGTGAGACACTGGAACTCTGACACAGGATGTTGTGTTAGTTTATTCAGCAAGTTCAAGGAGGGCCTGGACACCATTCCTGAAATATATAATATCACAAATTATGGGTACTAAATTCTGTTGATCCAGGGATTTATTCTCATTGCCCAAATGAGGCAATTGGCATCAGACTCATGAGGGTTTTCACCTTCCTCTGAATAAAAACGGTAGGACTAAAGGTTTTCAACTTTATCAACTATGTAACCATACCTCCCAACTTTCAAATATTGCAAAGAGGGACAACCGTGTTGTCAACATGTAAATTTTATCCCTTTTAAGCCACGCCTTCAATCCCGTCCATACACACCCGATTTAGCCCGCACAGTATCATGGTCCCATAGTACCTCCCACACAGTATAATGCCCACACAGATGCCCCCATACAGTATAATGCCCCATAGCTGCCCCATACAGCATAACGCCCCCATAGCTGACCCATACACTATAATGCCCCCATAGCTGACCCATACACTATAATGCCCCCATACAGTATAACGCCCTATAGCTGCTCTTACAGTATAATGCCCTATAGCTGCCCCCAAACAGTATAATGCCCTTTTAGCTGCCCCTAGTGCCAGTGCCAATGTAGATAGTGCCACACACAGTGCCCAAGTAGATAGTGCCACAACCTGTGTAGATAGGGATACTCCCCCTGTAGTCACTAGGACTCCCTCTAGGGGTGGAATCCCCAGCCATAGTGTCAGCGACGCTCTGCCCGGGGATTCCGCTACAGGAGAAGCTACTAACGTCACTGTCCATATATGGTCAGGGATTCAGTCTTGGAGCAAAATTAAAGGCCAGAGCGTCGGCAATGCTCTGGCAGGGGATTCCGCTATGGAGGAGCCACTGACATCACTGTGTATATATAGACAGTGACGTCAAGGGCTTTCCCGGGCTCTGTGCTTAAAGTAGCGCTGTGCCCGGAGAGTCCTCTGTACTAATGCTGAAGCAGGGCCCCTATAGAATCCCCATACAGTATAATGCCCCCATAGCGCCCACCATACACTATAATGCCCCCACAGCTGCCACCATACAGTATGCCACATAACCAAACCGAAAAAGCAACATGAATCAATATAACCCAATATAAAGTAAAAAATATATAAAGTTCAATGGGTTGATTCAAGGGTGTAAAACCCAAACAGCATCACAACTGAATATATAAGACCAAAAAAGAATAAATGCTGAGAGACGAGAAAATAATGAAAAATGCTAAATACTTTATTAAATATGAAACAAGTAATACAATGATAAAAAAAATCCATAGACCAACAGTTAAAACACGGAAACTCAACTGGGAATTACCCAAATATACACAATTAGCTATTGAAATGGGTGGGTCCCTTTAATAGAAATCGTATATATTAATGTATGTGATGATATCAAGTATGAGCAGCTTGGATAAGCAATTTCAACATATACAAGCATAGCCCAATGGCACAACAGTGAGCATAATATGGGCACGAATAATAGCCAGAAAATTCAACCAATACATAACATTTGAATCAAAAATGCAAACAAGAGTACTGGGCACCACACATATGCTGTGTGTGTGTGCAAGATGAATGAACATGCATAGGCAACAGTAAGAGAGGTATGTTAAACAAGTAAACGGAACATGAAGCGAAAGTCTAACATACCCATATTAAGAGATGGGACGAGCCACAGCTGAGATCCACCCCAGTTGTGGCTCATCCCGTCTCTTAATATGGGTATGTTAGACTATTAAGAGCCGGGACGAGGCACAGCCGAGATCCACCCCAGAATTTATATTACAGTGTATGCACTATACAGTATGTGCTCACACTATTTAACCCAATTTATAATTATTATCATTTCATTTTGATCCACTTCAGTGCAAAACAACTTTGTATCATAAGCACTCTAAGGCTGGGTTCACACGAGAATGTTCGGTCCGTAAAGGACGGAACGTATTTTGGCCGCATGTCCCGGACCGAACACACTGCAGGGAGCCGGGCTCCTAGCATCATAGTTATGTACGGCGCTAGGAGTCCGTGCCTCTCCGTGGAACTACTGTCCCGTACTGAAAACATGATTACAGTATGGGACAGTTGTCCCGCAACGAGGCAGGGACTCCTAGCGTCGTATAGAACTATGTACGGCTCCCTGCAGTGTGTTCGGTCTGGGACTTGCGGACCGAACATGCTCGTGTGAATCCAGCCTAATGCTGATATACGGAGACTAATGTCGGACACATCTTGCCCTTGTCCTCACCTGAAGCTTTGAAAGCTTGCAACACTGCTGCAATGACTTAATACCCACTATATAGCCATTTTTCTGAATTTCCTCCCCACCTTCCAAAAGCCATAACTTTATTTTTCCATTAATATAGGGCTTGTATTTTGTGGGACGAGTTTTCACAGCACCATTTATTGTACCATATACCGTCCGTAATGTACTGGGAAATGGAAAAAAAAAATTTGACTTTGTGGGGTGGAATGGGAAAAAAACTGTGGTTCCTCCATTGTTTTATTGGGTTTCTTTTTTTACAGCGTTCACCAAGCGGTAAAAAAAAAAAAAAAAGAAGGTTTATTTTATTCTGCAGGTTAATGTGATTAGGACAATACCACATTTATATAGTTTGTTTTAGGTTTTGCAAGGGAAAAAAAAGGCAAATTGTTAAAAATAAAATGTGTTTTGTGTTCCCATATTCTGAAAGCCATAACTTTTTTTTGTCAATTGAGCGGCGCTTATTTTTTGCAAGGCGAGCTGTAGTTTCTATTGGTACCATTTTGGGGTACATGAGACTTTTTGATTACTTTTTTTTTCATTTTTGTGGGAGACGAGGTGACCAGAAAAAGAGTTTCATTTTAATTTATTTTACCATGTGGGTTAAATAATGTTACACTGTAATAGTTTGAATTTTTACGGACGCGGTGATATGAATTATGTTAATTTTTTTTTACGCTGCTTTTGAAGAATAAAAGGTGACAAGGGTTTTTTTTTTTTTTTTTACTTATATACACACACACACACACACACACACACACACACTATATATCATTTTTTTTTTTATTAAACTGTATTTAACTATTATTTTATTAGTACACCTAGGGGACATTAACCAGCGATCATTGGAGTACAAGTAATAGGAGTACAAAGATGACAGACCTAGGGGCCTACATTACGGCTCCAGGCTGCCATGACAACTGTTAGCATCCTGCGATTGTGTTGCCTTCGGGGCCAATTGAACGTCAGAGTGGCCCACCCCCTTATTCTAATGGCTTAGATGCCACGGGCACGACCTCTAAAGGATTAGATGAGCGGGATCCCCTGTTTATGGCCTCTGTATCCCCCTGCACTTCTTTTAATAGTAGATATTTTTGATAATGTTCATTTTCTAATATCACCTATGGAAAAACTTAATATGAATCTTAACTTGAACTTCTTGAAAAGTGTACTCACTCAACTTGCTGATGACAGGAAGAAGACCACCCCATGTTTGTAAATACTCTGCTCTAAACCCATCCAATGAAAATAAGATGACTGGAGGCCGAGAGAACCTGTGAAATATTAAAAAACAAAATATATAAATATATTATATATAATTTTATCCTTAGAACAGTTCTTTTCTGAATTTTTATTTGCTCATTCCACTCGGTGTTTTAATTCGGTTTGTGAAAATCGAAATCAAATTAGTTTCCAAAAACAGGTAGAGTTAAATCTATAACATGATGTTGCATGATGGCACTGTACACTTTTATATAATATATTATATCACAAGGCTGCATACAGACAGTTGTAATATGGCTCAATACACAAGCTATATATTTTGTGCCAAGAACGGTATCAGATAGCATCCAAACAAAGCAGTAAAAACTTTCTCAAACAAATTATTTTGGAAATGTTCCCGTGTTTTATTCTTTTGAGTTCTAGCACAAAAATATATAACAACAACTTCTTAAAAAGGGCTGTATTAATCAGGATGAATATGCTGCATAAAACTATACAGTGTATCCGCCCTGATAGCCGCAGGGAATTCGGTCAGAAAAATTCTGCAGCAATAAAAAAAAACAAAAAACTCTAATTAAAAGTACCCACGCGTTGTCATGGCAACGCGTTTCTTGTGAGCGTAGCACGGCCTCCTGTGACGACGCTGTAGTCAGTGTGACCGATGCAGTGTTCGATTGGCTGCAGCAGTCACATGGGATGAAACGTCATTACAGGAGACCGGATTGTGCTCAGTAGACAGGATTGCATCGCCAGGACTACTGCAGGTGGGTAAGTATGAGCTTTATTTATTAATTCCAAATGTAACATGTTTATTTATATTTTATTTGCGGTTTCTGCCGCAAATGTTGCAACACAATATTTTGTTGCAGGTTTTACCAATCCCATTGAATTCAACCCGCAACAGAAGAGAAGCGATTCTGCAGCATAAATTGACACGCTGTGGCTCCAAAAATCACACCGTAGGTAAATTTCTGAACTTTTTTAAATTTATTTTTTATTTTTTTCCGGCAGATTTTTTCCGCTGTGTGGGGATGAGATTTGTTCAAATCTCACCCACACTGCTGCTACTGTACTATTGTGCAGATTTTCCGCAATGAAATCCGTTGCGGAAAATCAGCAATGTTTACACCCAGTGTGTTCCTACCCTTAAAGTTTTCAGAATGCAACCTTAGGGGAATAAAACTTGATCGCTAATAGCTTGGTTAATAAATCAGAAGGAGAAGAAATTACAGCAATGAGCTCACCCAGCTGGGCAGAGTGGCGTTTGGATGTCCTCACATTTCTCTTCTACCCAGCTTTTATTTCCTGAAAGAATAAAATTTAAAATGGTCACGGGTCACGCAAAAAAAAACAAACAAACGTGTGATTGTGATGTCACATGAAGTGGAGTAGCAATTTTATGAAGAAGCAAATAACCCTTAATTTACCAATATTACGAAAGCGCTGGACATGCTGAAAACTATATATACAAAAACATATTTAATCCCCATTGCCATGTGAATAGGATATGGTTTAAATAATACAGGTCTTTGCTTGAAGAGCCCAGCTAAATCTATACTAAACTACCTCACTGGTTTACCTAGAAGCCCCAGAATGTGCTGTACTCGCCCTAGACTCCTTGTTCTGGACACCTCCTGTTTCAAACTAAAGAGCCACAAACCTGCCCTGTCAAACTTCCTGCAAGTATGAAATATTCATTACTGATAGACAAGACAATATTTCCTCATTCTCTAGGCCAAAATCGGTCACAAAACACTTTTCTTCTCTGTCTGGACTAACAGAAAACTTACCAGAATCTACCATTTACCTTCATTAGACCTATTTTGCCCATGTCGGTCAAACACAGAGTGAACATTCCTACATTTCTAAATTTTCTGCAAAAATTTATATTAAGCAACCAGTGTCAGGCAGCTGCTGCTAAAGTAACTAAGATCATGGGCAACAAAAAGAACATATATGCACTTTATGAGAAGATAGTTTTAGCTCTATACAAATGACCAGTTCAAACAAACATGGAATATTCTGTACAATTTTGGGCACCTGTGTACAAAAATGACAAAGCAGAGATGGAGCAGGTCCATAGAATGGCAGTCAAGGTAATAAATAAAATGGGTGAACTGCGGTACCCAGATAAAAGGGATTTACATTGGGTTTATTTGTAGTTTGGCCTTATCACCTTACTTGTGTATATATATATAAATATAAATATATATATATATATATATATATAGTCAAAAGTCAATATAGAGATCTGTAATATGAACTCTTTATGCCCAGAATTGTAAATATAGGGCATCCACTATCTACAAATGAAAACAAGGTTTCAACATTAGCAAAGAAGGGGTTTCTTTACTGTAGAAACTGTGAATTTGTGGAACTCTCTGCCAGATGAACTTGCTATGGTTAATTTGTTGAAAGATTTTAAAAAGGGTCTGAATGTCTGTCTTGAAGGAAATAATACAAATTACATGAACTAGATTACTGGAGATATGTTTTTGAGCGAGCGTATTATTTTGATTGCCATATTTGGAAAGACATCTTTCCCATAAGATGTAGAAAGTAGTTTTTTTTCTCTGGATCAACGCTGTAGGAAAGTAGGTTAAAGGGGTACTCCCAGAAGTGACACATCAGATTCATCACATCTCCACAGGAGAGGTGATGTGTCTGATTGCTGGGGGCCCCACTTCTAGGACATCCGCAGATCATTAGAACGGGGGTCCAGCATTCCCCCTTTCCTCCTCACTGCTCAACTTCAGTGTTGAAAACTTTGTAGGGAACAGCAGTCTACCATGATTAGACGCCACTACATTCAAGCTCCTCCTTACGGAGGGAGGTGCAGTGAGGAGGAACAGGAGTGACGGGATTGCTGTTTTAGCGATCATTCTGGGTTACAGCGATAGGGCCCACGCAATCAAATACTTACGCCCTATCCTGGTGATGGGTGGTAATTGTCAGTTCTGGGGGACAACCCCTTTTAACTTTTTCCAACTTATAGATTTTGTGACGTCTGTTCTGAAAAAAATACCTCCTACCAGCTAGACGTTACTGCATTTGAGCGATGCAGTCTGCTACAGCCTCATTCACCTGTTCTTATTTCCCTCATATATTACATTTTATCTGGATTCAGGAACAAGCTTCATCACACATAAAAAGATCAATTTTTCGGTGGTGGATTACCAGAAGGGCAGATGGCGCCCAGGGCTCTGAAATGCACCAGAACAAAAACAATGGAGGAGCAGAGAGCCATTGGCTCCCTGCGGCACCATTTACTCTCATAGCCTATGAGACACTGGGAGCACGCTGATGACAGCGTAGGTGGCGCAATCACGTAACTGCGTTCCGCTACCTGAACAGAGATAAAAAAGTTCCAATTCATTATTTGAATGGCCGAAAGGGGTTAGGTGATTATAAGTTTTTGTTTTCTTTTCAGTGGCATTATTAATGGGGGGGGCACTACTATAGGGGGGCATGGAAGGACTGAGTAGGCTCTTAAAAAGGGGCACTATATTACTGTGTGTTGCTTAGAGCCACACTATTAGTGTGTGGGGGGCACTAAAAGCGGCACTATTATTGTGTGTGGGGCACTAAAAGCAGCACTATCACTGCTTGGGATATAAAGGAGATATTATTACTGTGTGGGGGAACAAAAAGCACGAAGTATGGCATTATTACAATTTGGGGCACTATGGATGGAGAGAATGTGTAGAGGTGGGGAATAAGTGGAGAGTGTGCTGGAAAAGCAAGGAGCCAAAAAGGTCTGTGTCAAATTCTGCAGAAACAATTAATGTCCGGGAGAAGTCGTCAAGACGGACTTGGCCCGATGAAGAAAAGGGAAAGTAAACAACTTCAAATCAAAAGAAGACATCACCTGTGAGCCACTAGATTTAACTGTATTGTATTCACTTATATACTCTGCAGAGCGCCAGTGTAGAACTTGTATTTACCACTATATGGTGGTAATATTGGTCTTTTTATGGTGGTATTATTTAGTCACTATGTGGTGGTAATTTATGGTCCTGGTGTTGAGACATTATTCAGTAACTGTGTGGTAGTATACTTCAGTCCCTATGGATTGGTAATATGTGATCATGGTGTGCAGGTATTATTCTGTAACTGTATAGTGGTATTAGTCAATCGCCATGTGGTGGTAATATATGGTCATGATGTGGCTGTTTTTTTGTTTTTTTTTTAGAAACAGTATAATGATACACCTCAGTCACTATGTAGTCGTAATATGTGATCATAGTGTGGTAGTATTTTTCAGTAACAGTAAGATGGCATTATTCAGTAACTATGTGGTGGTAATTTGTGTTTATTGTGTAGTGGTATTATTCAGACCAGTATGGTGGTATTATTCAGTCACTAACTAATGGTAATATGTGGCCATGGTGTGGCCGTATTATTTAGCCCTTTTTTTAGTGTTAGAATTAGTAATGCTGGTCTTACAATACTGGGCTTTGTTCTGCAACAGTATGATGGTAATACATATGCAGATAGCATTTGCTCCTTGTATAGTGCGTAGCATGCTAGATGATGTTAGTTGAGATGTAGGCGAGACTCACGAGTGTAGTGTGGGCCCATAGCTTTTAAAATCTCAATCGAATTTAAAAAGAAAAATACAGGTGTTTTGGGTGTATAGACTGAAAACCAATACTTTAGGACAACATAGAAAAGTAATTTTGTGTGCGCTATGATTAAAGGGGCTCTGTCACCAAATTATAAGTGCCCTATCTCCTACATAATCTGATCGGCGCTGTAATGTAGATAAGTGTTTTTTATTTTGAAAAACTATCATTTTTGAGCAAGTTATGAGCAATTTTAGATTTATGCTAATAAGTTTCTTAATAGACAACTGGGCGTTTAACTTTTAACCAACTGGGCGTTGTTTAGAGAAGTGTATGACGCTGACCAATCAGTGTCATACACTTCTCATAGTTTCAGCCCAGCTTCTTTTACTGCGCACACAGCATGATCTCGCGAGATCACGCTGTGCTGTCACTTACTCACACATTAACTTTACCGAAGTGTCTTGAGAGTGAATAGATATCGCCTCCAGCCAGAATGTGATGTCTATTCACACTCCCGACACTTCGGTCAAGTTTCTGTGGGACTCACTCACACAGCACAGCGTGATCTCATGCAGTGAAAGTAGCTGGGCTGGAGAGATGAGAAGTGTATGACCCGGATTGGTCAGCGCCATACATTTCTCTTTACAACGCCCAGTTGGTAAAAAGTTAAATAACGCCCAGCTGTCTATTAAGAAACAAATTCGCATAAATCTAAGATTGTTCATAACTTGCTCAAAATTGATCGTTTTTCAAAATAAAAAACTCTGTTATCTACATTACAGCGCCGATCAGATTATGTAGGAGATAGTATAATCTGGCGAGAGCCTCTTTAAGAGTTTGAAATAACTGGGGAGAATTAAAGCCGTCAACAAGAGTATGCTTTTAATCTTTAGAAGCGTGGGATGTTCATTTTAATGCAAAAACTTTAGTAAGTGGTAACTTTTCAGTTGTTACAGTGCATAAAAACCATGGGAAAAGATTAATAATGAAAAACATTGATCTGCATGGTCTTCCAAATTTATGCTCTAACTTCTGGACAGTTATTATGTAACTTCTAGTTTGAAAAAAAGGTAAGATGGTGATACAGTTCTGACTTTAATCCATATTGATTTCTATTGAAACCCATTTAGTATGAGAAGCTGTAGTATAGTGCACTTTTCTTTATCCTGATGTCCCGTTAATGTCAATAAAGAGTGAAGGTGCTTGAGCAGCCACCCCTCCACCAAGAATGAATACCATTTTGTACTCACTAAAAGTGATAGTCCCAATGATCGAACCCCCAGCTATCATAATTTTATAGTCTGTCTACTTGCAGGGTAATAGCTAGGGGAGGGCTGGCGGGGAATGCTGGAGGCCAGGGTGTGCTAGCAAGCCACTTTGTCCTTGCCGGGATATTTAGATACAAAACTAGGGTAGAAAACCAAATCTTTGCCCCAGGAAAGCCTTGCTATGAGACTGATAATTGACAGGTCATAAAAAAAATATAAAGTTACTATTATTATATCATTATGACCTACCCGCCATTCCTAGAATGATATACATAAACATCTACATTACTGTGGCTTTAGATAAATTCTATTACTAGATAAACTCACCCCTGCAAACAGCATTATAATTAAAACAACAGTCATTTGCGTCCTTACAGTCATCCGAACAGGAGCAAAGACTGCCAGAAAGTCTTTTCTCCCCACATCTTAATTTGTCACATGTCCAGATATGAGCTGTGAAAAAGAAGCAATAGTAGAGTCATATTTTGTGGTGATTCTACTCCGTAGCATAACAGAGATCAATAGATAGAGAATCTGCAGTCTGCATAAAATATACAAGTAGATGCCTATGACTATAACCCGTCTTTAATTAATCCGGGCGAATTGTTTAGTTTTGATCATCCAATTAAAAAAACAAACAAAAAAAAACATATACACACGTTTATATATATATATATATATATATATATATATATATATATAAACATTAATCTCTTTTAAAAAAAAATCCACCAATCAACAGGAATCCTCGTGCAGACACTAGCTCTCCCATAGAGATAATTGCTCATAGAAAGTGTGACAAGAGGAGAAGCCATGTAATATGCCCTAATAGGTCTCATATCTGATCATTAGTCTGAAAAACTACTTCCAAAGTCAGTATTTTATAGACCAAATGACACAAAAATAAAAAACTGTGCGTTAAAGAAAGGTGCCAAATATTTACAGGAATTATTTTAGGGAGTTTTCCATGAGAAATTAAAACTATACACTTTTGGCAGACTGTATGTAGCAGCTATTCCCATCCAACCCTTATAACTGTATAATAAAGTATAATGCATTGTCATTCCTAGCAGTTAATGCTTGCTACTAGACATTGTAAATTAAAACATATTTCTCTTCGTTTAAATTTTAAAGTATTTATAATTACCCTTTTTTCTTCATGAAGACCGCACAATATTACTTTGAGCTTTGAAAGGTACGTTTTTAGTTTCTAGGAGTTCTCTTACCCGGTTGGATACATGCATCTTCATAATCAAAACAGCAGTTTCCAAGTTCAACACAGGCAGCATCGCAGCGGCAGCTCCCAAACTTACGCTCAAAGCACCGACTTTTACAGCTATTCACTATAATTGAAATAAAAGTAATACAAATGGTTACAACTAAAACCGTATCAAATAATACATTATCTTAAAGATTATGAACCAGCTCTCAGACCCCCGTATTTCTCCCGAGAAGATGGATGTATCACCAAAGCTAGGGATTAATTAATATGCCAATATTTATATGAAAGTACATAGAACAGCTGGTGAGACTCTTTCTACTGGAATTTACTGTTTAAGGCAGTGGAACATCATAACAGATAGTCCACAATTGGCATATGTAGTCCATATATATATATATATATATATAGCGTTCAGGTGAACAGAAAAAAAGCTCCTGTTCTCCGGATTGTGACAAGTATGGATTTGTCTGAAAAAAGTGCATAGAGCTTCACTGCAGCACCCATAGCAACTTATTTATTAGCAATACTTCCTAACAGGCTGCAGACAAGCTAACAGCCCGCATGATGGAATACTATGGGCGTAACTAATAGGCTGTAAGTCAGCACGGTGCACTACACATTATCGTGCGATTGGCATACTTGTGGAAGACTTATTTGTGTGCAATGATAATACTATGCAGCCGCCCCACTCATGAATAGTAGGCGTGTGAGTGGATGTTTTATCAGTAACTGCACCTGTGGGGTGTCCCCTTATTTAGCAATTGTGGCTTGTCTGCATCTGTTTGAAGTGTTGTTTGAACCTGCTCTGGTATCAAATGTGTACAGCCTTTCCTTTTTGTGCTTTTGTAGTAAATATAAGTCTTTTTCTGTTGGGAGTTATTCACAGTTAAACTGATGGAAACTTCTAGGTCTGACCTGGGGTGGGTTTTAGCCTAAACCAGAGGATTGCCACACACACACACACACACACTGTAGTATGGGTGAAACTGGTGCACCAGTATTAATAAATCCACCCCATTTGTCTCAATTTATTAAACAATAATTGTTGAATTTGATTACATAGGTATGTATTTGTAAAACAGCTATTGTTGTATACCAAAATATTGTAAAAGTATGCCATATACTAGTACCTTCTCTAGAGCAGCTTGGCTTAAGTCCAAATATGCACCCAAGGATAGCAGTTAATATGCACACACAGATTACCTAGCAAGAGAAACAAAAAGGACCTTGTGTATTTTGTAAAGAAACACTAAGGCTACATGCACACATTGCGTAATTTGCTGCAGAAAATCTGCATCAAAACTGCAGATAACACAGGTAATTCCGCTGGTAAAGTCTGCACAAAGAGAACCTTTCACTTTCGCTTACATGTTCAGCTGAGTGAAGCATGTAATAGGCAGGGCTGTACAATCCCGGTCTCACCATATACATGTCCTCTCTTTCTCCGTTATTTAGATATCGTGCAGTTATATTTGGTACCCGATATTCAAATAACCCCCTGAATTGTCAATGGGGGCGTGCAATTGGCAAGGGGGCATGTAACATCGCTGTGACACTGTCCAATCAGCTACGAACAGTGTTACAGCAAGAGAACAGATGAGAGGAAGAATTCACATTCTTCCTCTGTTCCATGGCGGCGGGAGCATCTTCGTCAGTGGCATCAGAGCCGTGCGGGCAGACGCGCACGCATGCTCTCAATCACTCTTCAGCTCTCGGCAGACAAGACTGATCTCTCGCGAGAAATCGGTCTTGTCGTCTTTGTCTGCTGAGAGTTGGAGTGAGAGCGCGCGCATGCACGCTCACACAACTCAGAGTTGCGCGTGCGAGCGTGCACACATGCTCTCCTCTCTAGCTCTTGCTGTGACGCTGTCCGTAGCTGATTGGACAGTGTCACAGCGATATTACATGCCCCCTTGCCAATTACGCGCCCCATTGACATTTCAGGGGACTATTTAGACATTGGACGCCAAATATAACGGCACCGATATCTAAATAATGGAGAAGGATAGGAAAAAATGTTCAAAGTGCACTCAGCTGCACATGTATGGGCAGGTGAAAGGTTCTGTTTAAAGGGGTTGTCTGGGCATGGGGTGACTTTTCATACAGATGACCTATCCACAGAATAGGTCATTAGTATATGATCGTGGGGGTCCGACACCCGGACCACATGCTGATCAGCTGGTATGGCTGCCTCCAGCACCGTAAGTTATGCAGTAGTCGTGTCGGAAGTAGAAGGCTCCGACCACTTTATAGCGGCTGTGCTGCAATACTTGAGCTCTGCTCCTATTCAAGTGCAGTACGCTCGCTGTACAGTGGTCGGAGCCATCCGCTTCCGGCACCGACCACTGCATAATTTACGATGCCAGAACAGCTCATCGTTACGGCGTCCAGGTGTCAGATCACCACTGATCATGTACTGAAGACCTAACCTATGGATAAAATGATCAGTATGAAAAACCGCCCCATGCCCAGACAACCCCACCCCCCCATAGGTGCATTTTTTATGCGGAAGTAGGTGTGAATTTAATGCATTTTTTTTTTTTTGACGATTTCAATTAACTTATTTTTGAAGGGCAAGTCATGTAGACGAGTAAGCTTTTGAAATCTCCACCAAAGAAAATGCCAAGTTTCTAAACACGGGGAGGGGGGGGGGGGTTAAAAGGAGGACAAACTGCAGGGACAGCTGATTGTAGTTTAAAGTTAAACCTCACTGCCCTCCACAACAGCAGTGAAAAATAGGTGAATATAGATTTCTGTTCTGACAATTTGTGGAATGTGGCCTGTGAAGCACACAAATCGTGGGCCAGGAGTAGAAAGTAAATAATTTGAACTTCAGTCTAACCCACATTAGGGCAAAGGAGGGATCTTTGATTCATGTCTTTAATAGCCTTGCACATTTTACAACAACTCTTACACACTTTTCAAAACGGTTGCGTTAAGTGTATACACCGTGTTCCAAATTATTATGCACATTGGATTTAAGTGTCAAACATTTAATTATTAGTTTTTCAATTAAACTCATGGATGGTATGGTGTCTTAGGGCAATTTGGATCATTGTAATCAATCTCCGACACCTGTGATAGTTTTCCAGGTGTGCCCAATCAAAGGAAAACTACTTAAAAATGACGTTCCACATTATTAAGCAGGCCACAGGTTTCAAGCAATATGGGAAAGAAAAAGGATCTCGGACACCGAAAAGCGTGAAATAGTGCAATACCTTGGACAAGGTATGAAAACATTCGATATTTCAAGAAAACTTAGGCGTGATCATCGTACTGTGAAAAGATTTGTGGCTGATTCAGAGAACAGACGGGTACGTTCAGATAAAGGCATAATGAGGAAGGTTTCTGCCAGACAAATTAATAGGATTAGGAGAGCAGCTGTTAAAATGCCATTGCAAAGCAGCAAACCGGTATTTGAAGCCGCTGGTGCCTCTGGAGTCCCGCGAACCTCAAGGTGTAGGATCCTCCAGAGGTTTGCAAGTGTGCATAAAGCTATTATTCGGCCACCCCTAAACAATGCTCACAAGCAGAAACGGTTGCAGTGGGTTCAGAAATACATGAAGACTAATTTTCAAACCGTGTTGTTTACTGATGAGTGCCGTGCAACCCTGGATGGTCTAGATGGATGGAGTAGTGGTTGGTTGGTGAATGGCCACCATGTCCCAACAAGGCTGCGACGTCAGCAAGGAGGTGGTGGAGTCATGTTTTGGGCTGGAATCATGGGGAGAGAGCTGGTAGGCCCCTTTAGTGTCTCACCCTGTATGAAAATGACCTCTGCAAAGTAAGTAGAGTTTATGACTGATCACTTTTTGCCGTGGTACAAAAAGAAGAACCGTGCCTTCCGTAGCAAAATTATCTTCATGCATGACAATGAACCATCTCATACTGCAAAGAATACCTCTGCGTCATTGGCTGCTATGGGCATAAAAGGAGAGAAACTCATGATGTGGCCCCCATGTTCCCCTGACCTCAACCCTATTGAGAACCTTTGGAGCATCCTCAAGCAAAATATCTATGAGGGTGGGAGGCAGTTCACATCAAAACAGAAGCTCTGGGAGGCTATTCTGACATCCTGCAAAGATATTCAAGCAGAAACTGTCCAAATACTCACAAATTCAATGGATGCAAGAATTGTGAAGGAGATATCAAAGAAGGGGTCCTATGTTAACATGTAACTTGGCCTGTTAAGTTTTTTTTTATTGAAAGAGCTTTTGATTTCTGTAAATATGAACACCTGATGCTGCAAATTCAACAAATTACCATTTTAGTTCTCTTTACAACCTTTAAAATGTTTTGATCTCTGTTGTGCATAATAATTTGGAACACAGTGTATAACGTACAATAAATTTGGTTCAGAATTCTGTCCCTTTAGAAGAAGAACACCCCTACACTGATTCAGAAGTGCCTTCCCCTATATTTGGTCGCTCTGGATACAGTTTCAGACCTCCGACTTCTATAAACCACTTCAGGCTGGAGGAAGTGAACCCAGTACGTAATAGCATCGGCACAAATTTTTGTTACACCTTCTGTTCCCTCGTCTGGGAGTACTTGTTTGTCAGAGTTTCCTGGTTTAGAGCAATTTCAGACCTCAACTGCCTGTCATTATGATCGCTTATCACATTGAATACTTCTCTCTGCCAAGTGCCTTCTGTTATTTTGCTTCGGTTATTATTTACCCCTTACCGACAGATTAACGTAAATGCATGTCATAGTCACTGGGGGTGGTTATGTAGCGGGTTTACGGGCCGGGACTCTGATCCCGGATCTTAACCACTAAGATTCTGCGGTCAATGGCAACTGTGGCATCTAAGCAGTTAGTCAGAGAGTGACCTTCCTTTGTCCTTAGCCCCTCCGCAATGTGATGACAGGGTGCCAATCTCTAAATTAAAAACAAAAAAAATATACCAGAATTGCTGTTTTTGACAAGTCATGGTATGTATTCCAAAATGGTACCCATAAAAATGACAGTTCATTAACCAAAAAAATAAGCCCCCATACTGCTGCGTTGAAGGAAAAATAAAAAAAGTTTATGGTCTCTGAGGAGAATTACAGAACAAATTTTAAAAATTACTATAGTAGCAAGGGGTTGGATTGCTTTTGAACAATGCTGATACTCTGACCAGTTACGTGGATGTTTCCCTGTTTACAGATGAAAATTGTTTGGATTATTGCATTTATAAATTTAATAAAACTTAATAAAAATGTTAAATAAAAAATATTTATCTCAAGTCAACACCTATTACAGAAATTGTAGGGAAGAATAAAGTGTATTAGTGGAAGGCAAAACCTCACGCGCAACATATGAAACCGGTAATTTCCCTTCTGCCTGTAGGTTTAGCTTGTCATGGATTTACTTACCCATGAATTTGTGTTTAGGGTTAATCCTGGAGATACATTTGTTAAAAACAAAAACAAGCATGGAACAAATTATCCACAATAAGAAAATACTTCGTGGTATTTCCTTCCAGAGTGGGATAATTACGATTTCCTTAAATTGTGATGCAGACATTTAAACCCCTGCTGTACTCCGGATGGAGGAAACCACCGAAGCCTTTTTACAGCTGCTTTTATAACCGCAAGCGTTAACATAGCCATAGTTCTCTCCCAGTAAAGAGTATGTGAATTTCAGCTTCTATAGATGGTCATTTCCTTGCGACCCTGATTTCATATGGTCAAACGACTCCTTGGTGGCTTTTAATATTCTTTAATGTAGGTGGTCCATTATTCCATAAGGCCTTCCACATCACGATGGAATTATGTCTGGCTAGCTGTCTCTTACAGTAGATCAGTTCTGTGTTACAAGAGGTATGTACTTACAGGTTAAAAGGAAAATAAAAAATACAATTTATAGGACTCTAAGGCAGATACCATTGGCAACTATGGAACTCGCACAAGTTATCAAATAAAAATGTCTGAATGTTCAACAATAACTATTTTTAAAGCAAATGAGATGGTCTCTCAGCTACAGTGCAAATGTGAAATCCTGGATTTCAATAAGTCAAGCTTTATTGCTTCCAACAAAGGAAGATGAATGAAATGATTATGTATAATGGAAAGTATTCTCTAATTAACGCATTATTTGCTTTTTCTGGTCCCACTTACAATAAGTAAACAATCCATCCACTGTGGCTTGTCACACATAAATCCATCGTCCGGTGGCTCTAGCTCAAACATAGACCTGTTGGTCGAGCTGAATTTTTCATTGAGAAATATAGGCAAATCGAAAATGGTCTAGTGATCCTCCCTACTTTAATAAATCCCTTTACTTTGACTCATAATATAGCAATGCTCCCATTCTTTACTATACTGCAGTGTTATCCTGACTTTCTATTAGCTCAAATATTATCTGTTTACAGTAAGTATATATAATTTATATATATACACATATATATATATATATATATATATATATAGTCCCATCTAAAGCAGTCATAATTTAGTAAAAGTCATAGTGATTGACTTACAAGCATACCTCTAAAATACCCATACTCTCACACAGAGTGTTGAAAACATTATTACTACCGTATATTGGGTGTACAGTGGGTACTGGTGCAATGATGCCATACAGTTAGTCATAAAGGCTCAGTAAATATTGTTAATAGTAATTTCTTGAGTCGTCTAATTTAAAAAGCTGCCAGATACTACTATCCGGCTTTTTATACAAACCACAACCATTAATTCCCTCAGGAGTTTACAGAAGGCCATTAACAATAATAAAGTACAGGAAAGAGTGGATATAAAATGTGCCTGAGGTGAAGAATGAATGTAAATACCAGGCTTCTATTTTTGTGCTCCTTGGCAAATGAAAGACTAATTAGCCAACTTATGAGGGACACTTTATTCTAATTTAAACTGTATTTCAATTACAACAGTTCTTCAAGCTTGGCATTGCTCAATATATTATTCGGAGTGCTTAGTTTTCCCCTACTATACCACATTTTGTACTATAACATTTTGTCATTATAAGAGCTTTAGTCAATATCACTTCCCAAACCATTCAGCTATTTTAGGTCTGTAGCCACAAACCCACATAGTCTTCCTTCAAAAACAGTGACTATGTTTGTCTGATTTAGAACCATTTTTTCTTGACAAAAACAATTGCAGTGAGCAAATTACATGGATGAGCAAGAATGTCAATTACATAAATTTACTGCAGTTCAGAATTTTGGTATTCAATAAATTCTCATTTATAGATAAAATATCTCAAGCTACAACAAACAAACTTAACAATATAGATCCAGCTGCTGTATTAAAAGTAAATTACAATTATATCAGACATTTATAATATACCCTATGGATAGGTGATAGATGTTAGCCTTTGAAATACCCATTTAATATTAGGAGTCTGAGTCTGGGGTCTGAATTAATTTTTGGAGGTTCTGATTAATACTGGGGATCTGAGTATAGGGTTTGATTTACCATGCATTACAACTTCCAGAAATGTTAATGCATGAAGGCGTAAAGGTGAGGCTGAGAGGAACATAATGGCCCACATTAATTATGACTGCCATTTCATACACCAGTCTGAGGCCCCATGCACACGATCGTATTTTTTCCCTCCCGTAAATACGAGTCCATTGTCATCCGTATTCCACCCGTATTTACGGACCCGTAAAAAAAAAGGGGGCTGGAAATGTCACAATCCTGTCCAAACCCCTTAAAAGGCTCACATGATCGCTCAGATGCCATTTTTTTTGCTTTTCTTTATTGAAAAAAATTGAAGTGCCCTGAAGTCTACTAGCAATGATCCGGTAATTACGGGTGCACACACGTAGCCATCCGTAATTACGGGAGCCCCATAGACTTCTAAGGGTTTGCCCGTGCCGTAATTACGGCCTGAAATAGGACATGTCCTATATTTTTCAACGGCCCGGGCACCTTCCCGTACGCAAACGGGAAGGTACCAGTGGCCAATAGAAGGCTATGGGGCCATAATTATGGGCGTTTTTACGGTCTTGTGCATGGGGCGAATTGCATTACATTTCTTAAAGAGGTGTATGCCTCAATAATTTTGGCACAAGCAACAACAATAATTGTCCAGTGTCGATGATCTCCACACTGCCGCCATGAAAATTATCATTGGTATAATTAGTAAAAGTAAATGCTGTACATAGTGACATTTGCACAAGGCATTGCTCCCAAGTGATGAAATTAAATGCCTATCAGATTTTCGGGAACTACTTTTAAAAACCAACAATTGTACGACGATTTAAAAAGTTAGGCAATTTAAAGGTATCTTTATTCATTAGTACTGCATGGCGACATTATTTGTGAGTACAGAGTGGTGATATTTCTGTGAACAGTATATGGCAACTTTTTTTAATAGTACTATATGGTGGCATTTTTTATGTATAAACGGTGATAGCAGTATTAATTTTGAACAATATGGTAGCATTAATTATGTGTACAAGGGTTGTGGTATATGTGTGTAAATTATATGGAGGCATTATTTCATTGTAAAGTATATGGCAGCATTATACATTAGCCATATATATGTCAACGTGAGCAATCCATCTAATACCTTAATGTGGTATTCCCATCTCAGACATTCTTGGCATATCTACAGGAAATGACGACTTAAGACGTCCAATAAATACGGGTCCCACCTTCCTAGAAAAGGAACCCGGATCTCTGTACAACGTTCTGTCACGTTCTCTGGTCCCCGGCTACCTCGAAAGTCCAGAAACAGCCAAGCACATCTTGCTACGCTGTTTCTGGAACTCCCATAGAAGTACATGGTAGTTATGAACCAGTGTAGCACAGTGAGCTACACGGTTTGTGAAACTCAAGAGCAATGGAAACAGTTTAGCTTGCTGTGCAACACTGTTTCCGCAACTCCCATTCATTTGTATGGGAGTTTGGAAAAAAGCATACCAAAAGCCGCTCGGCTGCTTCAAGGAAAATCTGGCCACCTCGTCAGACAATATATCTGAGCAGCAGAGAGAAAACAGAAGATAGAACAGAAGTCAGGGGGCCCCGTTCTAAAGATGGGTGGGAGTACCAGAGTTGGGACCCACATATTTCGGACATTTTATTGCTTATTCTGTGGATTTGTCAGAATAATGGAAATTCTGCTATAATACTAAAAGAGGTGGTCCGCTTTTGTTTATAGAATAGGAAATCATATAGGTTTTCCAATACACATATATTAGAAATTCTGCTCACATACATTTCTTATACCAGTGCAGTAGGCCCATGTCTCTGCACAGTGGAATTCTATAGCCCACAGATCTGCCCAGTGGTGGATTTATATAACATTGGGCCCAGGACTATGCGTAAGCTATAGGCCCCCACCCCAAACCACACATTAGATAAAGTCAGCCGAACCGGTCGATTTCGGCATGACTGAACATCTAACATATACATCGGCGTCTCGACTCCCACCTGATGGCAGATGGCAAAAGAAAAAGGGTCAGGCATGTTGGATTTAAAACATGCCTGATCTTTTTGTTCTCATGGAAAATAAGGTTTTGATTCCCCCCCCCCACACCAATCTGGGCACTTTGACAATCTGGGAGGGTAGCCAGAAAGAAACCTCTCCTCAATAAATAAAAACATGGTAGCCAACCTGTATCTCAAAATTAAACTTTGAGATACAGTTTCTATGTATCCTGGATAGCGCTCAAACAAGTATCCATCAGTCAAACCCGAATCAGCCAGGTCAGCGGGACTGACAGCTTCAGTAACAGCGGGGGCCAAATGTAAAAGGTCTTTGAATGCTATATACACATATATTTTATTTTTTTTGCAACCTGGACATTTTTTGGTGGGTGCGCCATTTCCGTTTTCGCCTCAGGCAGCAGAAAGGCTAGATGCAACTCTGTGCGGCGGTAGACAGATTTTAAAATCGGTCTTTAAAAGGGACTAAAGAAATTAATATTTAGATAATAGCCTAAAATAAAATGCTAACATATTATATTCTGCTAAGTGTTTAAGAAGAAAGAATTGGTTAACTTTGCGAATACTTCTTTAAGATTATCTTGCAAAATAAAATTATCATTTTAGCCTACATTTATTAGGAATAGCATAATGTGTATTCAGTTTCTCTAGTGCTGTGTTTTCAAAGAGAGAGGAGAGTAGATATAATCTTATATCCTTTATTTATTTGTTGCATATATAGCACCAACATATACCGCATCCCTATACAGAGATTGTCACCATCTCAGCATATAATTTCCCTATTTCAGACACCCACACTGGGACTAATTTCATTGGTAGACAATTAATCTATCGGTATGTTTTTGGAACGTGGGAGGAAATAAACAATTTTTTGTGGAAACCCTCGCATATATAGGTAGAACATAAAAATTGAATCCAGATCTCGCCCTTGGTAAGATTTAAACTCAGGACCCCAGTGCTGCAAGGCAATTGTGCGAACCACTGAGTCCCTCCTATACTCACCCAACTATTAGTGGCCCTAATATGCCATCGGGCAATTGTCCTGAAAAGGGCAGCCTGGCACAGCTGTCTGATTCCTCAACTCAGAACTATTATTGATTCCCTATGTGTTTCATTTTAGCTATTCTTTAGGGGAATGAAGGTAGAGAAGTGGAAAGTAATGATAGGAAGATATTTAAATGTGGATTTTCTAGACGTGCAATTGCGTGGACTGATGGTTCGGTTGTGTAGTAAAATACCACAGTCCGAGGTAGTGTTGTATTTACTAGAAAGGCCGCTTTACTGTGGACAGTAAATCTGACAGTTTCTAATGGCACTTAGGCTAAATTCGAAAAGGGCTGTTTATGCCAAAGCGTTATGGTGGGTTATATGCACAGTAGCCTTCACTCACCCTGCTCATATGTAAATCAGAACGCTTTCTAATTACATATAAGCTGCACTGTTCCACACTAGTGCGTATGCCCAGGTTGGCCCATTCAGTTCTAGGAGACCGAGTACTGGTGGCCAGGCTGGGAGAGGTGTTACATATGCACAGTGTAGCGTCCATGGCCGCGGACCGTCGGGATTACTCACCCCCCGGCGGGTGCAGCCATGGACATGTGTGCGCTGGGCCACATCCCCTCCCCAGTAAACGCCAGCGCTCGCTTCCTCTCCGGTCCACTGTCTCCCGTAGGGTGCGCACACACACGCTTGTGCCCGGCCTTAAAGGCTGAGCGTTATTGTGTTTTCCTATGTTAGTCTTGCAAATGGTCCCTTAGTATTATCCTGTTCCCTCTGTTCCTGTGCCCTGCCACCTGTACCCCGTATCCCGTGCTATTTGTTCCTATGCCTTAAACCCATTGGAGTCGTGTTGTGCCACCGGTTCCGCCTGCTGTGTAACACCACGTCTGGCATCTGCTGTCAAGGTTTCATCTTTGCCTAGCCGTTGCTACTATCTGAACCACTACAGGTACCCTTGTGCTTTAACTATTTATATATGGACTTGGTACTCTGTTGGCCAGCTGCTATCCCACTGCGGTGGTACGGCCCAGTGGGTCCACATACCCACAGATCGGGACAGTACGCTCAGGCCATGGACCCCGCTGGTCAAGCAAAGACCATCTTCTTCTGGCAGTGAACTCTATTACACAGCAACTGGAATGCGCAAGCTGCAGCCATCAAGGCACCTGTTCCTGTCCCTCCGGCTGTTCCTCCTAATACACATTCTGGCAGTACCAGGCAGCACTAGTACGGACTCCTGATTCTTGCTGCCACTACCTTCCCGCTTCAACTGAGACACGAGTACCTGCAGGGGTTTTCTGAACCAGTGCCAGATCCACTTCAGCCTGCATACCAAAGCATTTCTGTCTGATGGCGCAAGGATCGCTTTCATCATCTCGCTCCTTACTGGCAAGGCCCTAGCATGGGTGAATCCTATCTGAAAAAGTCAGGGACCAGAGACCCGGGACTTCCATGTGTCTCCTACGGACCCTTCCACTCTGTATTTTAGGAACCTGGGTGAGTCATCTGCTGCTGCATCTCTGCTGACCCTTTGCCAGGGAGACACCTCCGCGGGAGAGCATGCGATTCAATTTTTCACCCTGGTAGTAGAACGGTCCTGGAACAACAAGGCCTTGGTGGCTAAATTCTGGTTGGGACTGTATTCCGAGATTAAAGATGAGCTTGCCGCTCGTGATCGGCCGCCGACCCTAGATGACCTCATTCTTCTCACCACCTGGATTGACATGAGGATCCCAGAGCGATCCCAAGAGGTTCATCGGGAGAGAAGACATCCCAGGCTGGCTCCTACTTTCCAGCAATCCCTGTTGCCCTCAACAGTTGTTCCACCAGAGGAGCCTATGCAGGTGGACCGGCTCAAATTATCCGCTCTTCAAAACTATTCATCCCCGTGAACATAGTGTCCGGCAAAAAGATGCACCGGGTATCTGCCTATCTGGACTGGATCTGCAGCTAATTTCATCCGAAAGGACCTAGTGGATCTTCTCCAGAGGCACTGTAGGCATCTTTGGCTGTTGCCTCAGTGAATGGACTGCCACTGCCCGATCCAATTGTATATGAGACCAAACCGCTGAATCTCCAAGTTGGAGCCCTTCTCTCGGAGCAAATTTAATTTCTTGTCCTGCCCAAAGCTGTCAACCCTTTGTTGCTTGGCTTCGACTACATGCCCCAGTCCTACACTGGAATTCCGGGGAGGTTCTCCAATTGGGCTCCAAGTGTCTCAATCGCTGTCTGTTGCAGATCCATCCGGCCCAGCCTCCTCTGCCTCAGTCATTGGCAGGATTAACTCCACATTATTCACAGTTTCCATATGTCTTCAGCAAGAAGGAGGCTGAGACGATTCCCCCACACCGGGCTTATGACTGCCCTATTGAACTGGTTCCTAATGTGTCCCCTCCTCGTGAACAGGTATACCCTCTCTCCTTGCCAGAGACTCAGTCTATATCAAGGATAATCTGGAGAGGGGTTTCATACATAAATCCTCCTCCCTGGCTGGGGCCGGGTTCTTCTTTGTCAAGAAGAAAGATGGATCTCTTCGACTACCGAGGCCTCAATCAAATCACTGTCAAGAACAAATATCCATTGCCACTAATTTCCAAACTATTTGACCACATACGAGGAGCCAAGATTTTATTAAAACTAGACCTGCGCGGGGCTTACAACTTGATCCGGATCCGCCGGGGAGACAGGCACTATGAATACCTGGTAATGTCCTTTGGTCTGTGTAACGTTTCCACAGTGTACCAAGAGTTCGGCAATGACATTTTCAGAGATCTCTGTGTCTATGTTGTGGTCTATCTCAATGACAATTAGATTTTTTTCTCCAGATCAGACGACTCATCGGAGACATGTCCGTCATGTTTTGCAGCGATTAACCCCTTCCCGACATTTGCCGTACATGTACGTCATGGAAAGTACTGACTTCCCGCATCTTGCCGTACATGTACGCCAAATGTTTGGGACCGGCTCAGAAGCTGAGCCGGTCCCATCATCACCGGATCTCAGCTGTATCTTACAGCTGACATCCGGCTGTAACGGCGGGGACCGAAATTAGCTTCGATCCCCGCCATTAACCCCTTAAGTGCAGCGCTCAAACGCGATCGCTGCACTTAAGGTGCTTGCAGCTCATCGGAACCCCAGTAATGAAATTGCCGGGGTTCCGTGGCTGCAATGGCAACCGGAGGCCTAATACTGGCCTCCCGGTCTGCCTAGCACCGAAGCCGGTCAAGATCCGCCCGGCGGCGGAGCCTGATCGGCTTCCGTAGCTGTCGGCAAGATGGCGCCGGGTCAGGAGCTGATCCGGCGTCATCAGCGGTGGAAGTCAGCTGTACTGTACAGCTGACATCCACCTGTAACGGCAGGAACCGGAGCTAGCTCCGATCCCTGCCATTAACCCCTTCGATGCAGCAATCAAAAGCGATTGCTGCATCGTAGCGGTTACTAGCAGATCGCCAGCCCTGACAGGCAATCGGGACTGGCGACTGCTGTTATGGCAACAGGAGACACAATGGTCTCCTGCTCTGCCATTACGGAAGCCGATTTAGGCCCCGCCGGGAGGCGAAGCCTAATCGGCTTGCTGTCAGTGAATGACTGACAGATCTAATACATTGCACTACATAGGTAGTGCAATGTATTAGAAAAAAAAAAATCTGACCGTTGGAACTTCAAGTCCCCTAGTGAGACTTGAGAAAAAGTGTAAAAAAAGTATAAAAAAGTGTAAAAAAAAAGTGCACAAAATAAAAGTTTGAAAACAGTAAAAGTTTCAAGTAATCAAATAAAACACAATCCCCCTTTTACTCTTATCAAGTCCTTTATTATTGAAAAATAATAATAAACCATATGTATTTGGTATCGCCACGACCGTAACGACCGGAGGTATCAAAATATTATATTATTTATTGCACGCGGTGAACAGCGTAAAAAAAACCCGTAAAAAACGTTACCAGAGTTTCTGTTTTTTGGTCACTTTGCCCTACAAATATTAGAATAAAAAGTGATCAAAAAGGCGCACATATCCAAAAATGGTACCTATAAAAACTATAGCTCGTCCCGCAAAAAACAAGCCCTCATACAGCTCCGTCGACAAAAAAATGAAAAAGTTATGGTTCTCACAACTTGGCGACAGAAAAAATACATTCTTTTTACAAAAGTAATTTTATTGTGCAAAAAGTTGTAAAACATGAAAAAGTTCTATAAATTAGGTATCGCCGGAATCGTACGGACCTGCAGAATAAAGTTAACATGTAGTTTATAACGCATGGTGAACGCTGTATAAAAAAAAAAACGAAAAAAGCTGTGCCAGAATTGCGTTTTTTTGTTTACCTGGCATCCCAAAAAATAGGATAAAAGGTGATCAAAAAGTCGCATGTACCCCAAAATGGTACCAATAATAACTACAGCTCGTCCCGCAACAAACCAGCCCTCATACCGCTACGTCTATGAAAAATAAAATTAGTTATGGCTCCAATAAGTCAGGAAATAAAAAAATATGCAGTTGTGCCCGAGGGGAACATTTCTTCTGTTTGAAGAGGCGATTTATCAAGGACCTAAAATTAGGGAACCAGGAAAGGGAGGGCCCAAACATGTCCGCTGGAAGCGACGGTGCCCGTATTACACCAGGACAACACTTTCCTAGCAAAATTCCCCAAACTACAAAGGCGCGGAGTGTGGACCAAAGGGGGATAATAAAGGACGCCATTTATCAGTGCGACACCGGCCTGTGCGGAAAGGATCGATCACAGCGTAACACATCTATGGATTATTTTATTGTTTTTTTTTACCCCATTATACCACCTGACTATGCCCCTGATATACTCCGCCCGGCTTACATATGCCCTACATTATAAACGGAAACACCAGTAAGACTCCAAACAAAACTACTACCAAGCAAAATCCACGCTCCAAAAGCCAAATGGCGTTTCCTCCCATCTGAACCCTACAGCGTGCCCAAACAGCAGTTTCCTTCCACATATATGGCACCGTCATACCCGGGAGAACCCTTTTAGCAATTTTTGGGGTGTGTGTCTCCAGTGGCATAAGCTGGGCACGACATATTTGCCACTGAATGGCATATCTAGGGAAAAATATAAATTTTTAATTTGCACCATCCACAGCGCATTCATTTATGGAAAAGATCTGTGGGGTGAAAATGCTCACTACACCCCTTAATAAATGCCTTGAGGGGTGCAGTTTCCATAATGGGGTCACTTCCCAGGGGTTTATTTTTATTATTTCACATCTGAGCCTCTGCAGTTGTGAACCAATACTTTGTAAATCGCCAAATTAGGCCTCAATTTTACATGGTACCCTTTCACTCCTGAGCCTGGTCGACTGTCCAGGCAAGAGATTAGGGCCACAAGTAGGGTGTTTCTAAAACCAGGAAACCCAGCATAATAATTAGAGAGCTGTCTTGTTATGGTGGCACAAGCTGGGCACCACATATTGTCCACATATCTGTGGAAAAAATCCCATTTTCACTCTGCAACATCGAGTTCACACTAATTTCTACAAAACACCTGCAGGGTTAACATGCTCACTACACCCGTAGGTAAAAGCATTGAGGGGTGTAGTTTCCAAAATGGGGTCACTTCTGGGGGGGTTTCCACTGTTTTGGGCCCACAGGCGCCCAGAAACCAATCCAGAAACATCTGCACTCCAAATGGCGGTCCTTCCCTTCTGAGCCCTGCCGTGTGCCCAAACAGCAGTTTATGACCACATATGGGGTATTGCCGTACTCGGTAGAAATTGCTTTACAAATGTTGGGTTCTTTTTTTCCTTTATTTGTTGCGAAAATGAAAAAATTTGCGCTAAAGCTACGTCTTATTGAAGAAAAAGGATTGTTTTTATTTTCACTGCCCAATTCTAATAAATTCTATGAAACATCTGTGGGGTCAAAATGCTCACTACGCCCCTAGATGAATTCCTCAAGAGGTGTAGTTTCCTAAATGGTGTCACTTTTTGGGCGTTTTCATTGTTTTTTCCCCTCAGGGGCTTTGCAAATGTGACATGGCCGCCGCAAACCATTCCTGCTCAATGTGATCTCCAAAAGCCAAATAGCGCTCTTTCCCTTCTAAGCCAAGCCGTGTCTCCAAACAGCCGTTTATTACCACATGTGGGGCATTGTTTTACTCGGGAGAAATTGCTTTACAAATTTTGTGGTGCTTTTTCTCCTTCAGTCCTTGTGGAAATGAGTAAAAATAAGCTAAACCTACATTTTCTTTGAAAAAATGTTGATTTTTATTTTCAGGGCCTACTTCCAATAATTTCTGCAAAAAACCTGTGGGGTCAAAGAGCTCACTATACCCCTAAATAATTTCCTCAATGGGTGTAGTCTCCAAAATGGGGTCACTTGTGGGGGGTTTCCACTGTTTTGTCTCCTCAGGGACTTCGTAAATGTGACCTGGCCTCCGCAAACCATTCCTGCTAAACTTGAGCTCCAAAAGCCAAATAGCGCTCTTTCCCTTCTCAGCCCTGCCGTGTCTCCAAACAACCGTTTATTACCACATATGGGGCATTGTTTTACTCGGGAGAGATTGGTTTACAAATTTTACGGTGCTTTTTCTCCTTCAGTCCTTGTGGAAATGAGAAAAAATTAGCTAAACCTACATTTTCTTTGAAGAAATGTTGATTTTAATTTTCACGACCTACTTCCAATAATTTCTGTAAAAAAGCTGTGCGGTCAAAATGCTCACTGTACCCCTAGATAATTTCCTTGAGGTGTGTAGTTTCCCAGATGGGGTCACTTTTGGGGGATTTTGACTGTTTTAGCACCGCAAGAGCCCTTCAAACCGGACATGGTGCCTAAAATTTATTCTAACAAAAATAAGGCCCCAAAATCCACTAGGTGCTCCTTTGCTTCTGAGGCCGGTGCTTCATTCCAGTAGCACGCTACGGCCACATGTGGGATATTTCCTAAAACTGCAGAAACTGGGCAACAAATATTGAGTTGCATTTCTCTGGTAAAACCTTCTGTGTTATAAAAAAAAAATTGTACTAAAAATTTATTTCTGCAAAAAAATATGAAATTTGTAAAATTCACCTCTACATTGCTTTAATTCCTGTGACATGTGTAAAGGGTTAAGACATTTTCTAAATGCTGTTTTGAATACTTTGAGGGGTGAAGTTTTTAAAATGGGGTGACTTTTTGGGGGTTTCTAATATATAAGGCCCTCAAAGCCACTTCACAACTGAACTGGCCCCTGTAAAAATGGCCTTTTGAAATTTTCTTGAAAATGTGAGAAATTGCTGCTAAAGTTCTAAGCCTTGTGAGGTCATAGAAAAATAAAAGGATGTTCAAAAAACGATGCCAATCTAAAGTAGACATATGGGGGATGTTAATTAGAAACAATTTTGGGTGGTATAACTGCCTGTCTTACAAGCAGATACATTTAAATTGAGAAAAATGCTAATTTTTGCAATTTTTCGCTAAATTTTGGTGTTTTTCACAATTAAATACTGAACATATCGAGCAAATTTTGCCAGTAACATAAAGTCCAATGTGTCACGAGAAAACAATCTCAGAATCGCTTGGATAGGTGAAAGCATTCCGGAGTTATTACCACATAAAGTGACACATGTCAGATTTGAAAAATGAGGCTCTGTCAGGAAGGTCAAAAGTGGCTAAAGAGGGAAGGGGTTAAGGGAGAATCGCCTATACGGCAAGCTGTAGAAGTGTGTTTGAGAAGAATTCTATACCCTTCCTGGGCTACATCATCTCAGATCAAGGCCTCAAGATGGATCCTGAGAAGGGGACATCCGTTCTGGAATGGACAAGTTCTCAACGCTTGAGGTCCATTCAGCATTTTTTGGGGATTCGACCAACTTCTATCGGCAGCTTATTCCAAACTTCTCTTCATTGACAGCTCCCATCTCTACCGTCACCAAAAAAGATATGAAACCCAAGGTGTGGACTCCAGAGACAGAATCTGCATTTAATAGTCTTAAGAATGCTTTCACGTCAGCCTCAATCCTCCATCATCCGGATGTATCTCGACAGTTTTCGTTGGAGGTGGACGCCTCCTCTGTTGGTGCAGGTGCACTTCTGTTCCAGACAGGTTCCAAAAGGGAGGGCAGTGGTATGTGGCTATTATTCTAGACTTTTTTTCTCCCGCAGAGCGCAATTACTCTATTGGGGATCGGGAGTTAATGGCCATTAAATTGGCTCTGGAGTGGAGACATCTACTAGAGGGTGCAGCTCACCCCATCCGGATATATACCAACCACAAGAACCTGACCTATCTCCAGTCGGCCCAATGGCTAAACCCCCGTCAAGCCAGGTGGTCGCTGTTCTTCGCACGGTTTTCAGTTTGTGCTTCACTACCGTCCTGCTGACAAAAACGTGAGGGCCGATGCCTTGTCCAGGTCATTCGAGACAGAGGACACCGTGAAGACTCCACAAAGCATCATTGATCCGTCCTGTATGATTTCTGTAAATCTTCTGCAAGTTAGACATCCCTCTGGGGGGGGGACTTTTGTGCACCTGGCAGACAGGAGGATAATCCTTCGCTGTGGGGCACAGCTTCAAACTCACTGGGCACGCTGGCGCTTGTAAAACCAGAGATCTGATTGCCCTTCATTTGTGGTGGCCCACACTGCCCAAAGATATTGGGGACTTTGTCTCATCCAGCACTGTGTGCGCTGCCAACAACATTGCTCACTCCAAGCCTGCTGGTCTGCTCCAACCTAGCCTGTGACCCGTTCTCGAAAATGGCTCATTTTGTTCGACTGACTGGCCTACCTTCTGCTTCTCAACTGGCTAACCTCTTCATCTGACACATCTTCCGCTTGCATGGCTTGCCTCTTCATATCTTGTCTGATCAAGGGGGTTCAGTTTACCTCGAAATTCTGGAGAGCCCTCTGTAACCTCCTAGATGTGAAGTTGGACTTTTCCACAGCCTACCATCCCCAGTCCAAAGGTCAAGTCGAGAGAATTAACCAAATCATTGAGAATTATCTACGACACTTCAACTCCATGCAGCATGATGACTTGGTACAGCTTCTTCCTTGTGCCAAGTTCTCATACAACCACACAAGTGGGTCCACTGCTTCTACACCGTTCTTCATGGTCTATGTCCAACATCCACAAATTTCTCTTCCTGTTTCAGCTATGTCCCAGTTACCCGCAGCGGACTCTACATTCAGGGACTTTCTACAGATCTGGCAGCAAACCTGGTCCTCTATTCTGCTGGCAGTCGAGCGCATGAAGTGAAAGGTGGATACTAAAAAGAGAGCCACCTCAGTATTCTCCGGGTACCAAAGTCTGGCTGTCCTCAAGCAATATCCGTCTAAAGGTACCTTCGTACAAGTTTGCTCCCAGGTTCCTCGGTCCCTTTGAGATCCTACAGCAAATCAACCCAGTCTCCTACAAGCTCTGTCTGCCTCCTACCCTCAGAATCCCCAACTCTTCTCATGTGTCCCCCCTAAAGCCTGTGGTCCTCAACCACTACACAAAAATGCCTAACTCTGCAGTTGCTCCCAGCGGTTCTTCCGACATATTTAATGTTAAAGAGATCCTGGACTTCAAAAAAGTAGGAGGAAGAACTTCTTATTTGGTGGATTGGAAGGAGTTTGGTCCAGAGGAGAGGTCCTGGGAGTCAGAAGAGAACCTCAATGCCACTGCCCTCATTAAGTAGCCCCGAGAAGAGGATACTGTAGCGTCCATGGTCTCAGAACGTCGGGATTACTCACCCCCGGCGGCCGCAGCCATGGATCTGTGAGCGCTGGCACGCATCTCCTCCCCAGGAGACGCCAGCGCTCAATTCCGCTGTGTCCCCTTAGGGTGTGCACAAATGCTTAAAAGGGCCAGTGCACATGGGAATCAAATTAATTAGTCCATGATCACCCTGGACTATGAGAAGGGCCCTGCCCCTTTGCTCATTACCTGGCGTTGTTGTGTTTTCCTATGTTAGTCTTGCAAATGGTCCCTTAGCGTTATCCTGTTCCCGTGCTGTGCTACCTGTACCCTATATCCCATGCTATTTGTTCCTGTGCCTTAAACTTGTTGGAGTCGTGTTGTGCCTCTGGTTTCGCCTGCTGTGTAACACCACGTCTGGTGTCTGCTGTCAAGGTCCCATCTGTGCCTAGCCGTTGCTACTGTCTGAACCACTACAGGTACCCTTGTGTTTGGACTATTTATATATTGACTTAGTACTCTGTTGGCCAGCTGCTATCCCGCTACGGCGGTACAGCCCAGTGGGTCCACATACCCACAGATCGTGACACATAGCCTATCATACACTGAAGACACACTGGGAAAACAGAAGATGGGAAGAACAACTGCGCATGCACGGATACCCCAATGGACACAGATGGTGGATGTGTTTAATAGCAACAAGAGATAAAGTACCATTCACCACAATGTGGCAAGGGGATGACTGTTGGAGGCAATTTCTGTGAATGATCATTTTCTTCAATTATAAATCAAATAGATTACCCCATGCAAGTTATAATTTTCTTCAATTGTTTACAAAAAAAAAAAAAAAGTGCACTGTATGAAAATGGCCTTAGACTGGTGTCTCAAACTAACTATGGTAGATCAGCCATGTAAGGGCATAAGCAACAAAGCAGGCTGATAACATATTAGTACAATGTGTCAAACATGGTATAAAGAATAAATCAAAAAGGTACACAGGGACAACCAAACCATATAAAATTTATTTAATAGTTCAGTATCCCATTTAAAAGAAATATAAATAATACATTATAATTTAAAGGACAATTTATAATATAGATAACAAATACAATTTCCCTTACTGGTTTAACTATTTAACTTTTAACGGAATTAACAAATTATTGCCTTTCATTATGCAATACTGACTGCTCTTCATAGTCGAAAGTTTGAAAAGCAACCAAAGTTCAATATGTAATAACAAAAGTCAAATGAGGCCCCACAAATGTCCAGTCCATGCTGAACTTGGCATAGTAAGGTATAGCAAATCAAAAACAAACTGCTGTTGAAAGCTTATCTCCCTTTCTAACTAATGACAGGACATTGAAAAACAAAAATGTGGCATATTCCATCACCTGCAATATATACGGAAGACTACAGTGACTCACAGAGGCACCATACAGACAGAAAGGGGCTTCACAGGGTGCATGCATGCAGCTTTGCCATGACCCTATATGTGATGGAACGTTGGATAATGTTAATAGTCATCTTTCCTCCAAGAGAAAGTCATCCCCCCTGGCTGCTATCCCAGACTATCTGCGATGTAGGGGTCCCCGGCCAGAGAGAGTGTCGTAAGTGCTCTCGCCGGGAATTCTGGCCCCTGGGAAGCTCCTGACCTCACGGACCATATATGGAGAGTGGTATCAGGAGCTTTGCGAGTTATCTCCGATTTAGGCCGTTAGCGCAGTGTGAAACAGCTGACACCCACTGCGTAAGAAGCAGGCTCAGCTCTTAAAGAGGCTCTGTCACCAGATTTTGCAACCCCTATCTGCTATTGCAGCAGATAGGCGCTGCAATGTAGATTACAGTAACGTTTTTATTTTTAAAAAACGAGCATTTTTGGCCAAGTTATGACCATTTTTGTAGTTATGCAAATGAGGTTTGCAAAAGTCCAAGTGGGTGTGTTTAAAAGTAAAAGTCCAAGTGGGTGTGTATTATGTGCGTACATCGGGGCGTTTTTAATACTTTCACTAGCTGGGCATTCTGATGAGAAGTATCATCCTCTTCTCTTCAGAACGCCCAGCTTCTGACAGTGCAGATCTGTGACGTCACTCACAGGTCCTGCATCGTGACGGCCACATCGGCACCAGAGGCTACAGTTGATTCTGCAGCAGCATCAGCGTTTGCAGGTAAGTCGATCTTACCTGCAAACGCTGATGCTGCTGCAGAATCAACTGTAGCCTCTGGTGCCGATGTGGCCGTCACGATGCAGGACCTGTGAGTGACGTCACAGATCTGCACTGTCAGAAGCTGGGCGTTCTGAAGAGAAGAGGATGATACTTCTTATCAGAATGCCCAGCTAGTGAAAGTATTAAAAACGCCCCGATGTACGCACATAATACACACCCACTTGGACTTTTACTTTTAAACACACCCACTTGGACTTTTGCAAGCCTCATTTGCATAACTACAAAAATGGTCATAACTTGGCCAAAAATGCTCGTTTTTTAAAAATAAAAACGTTACTGTAATCTACATTGCAGCGCCTATCTGCTGCAATAGCAGATAGGGGTTGCAAAATCTGGTGACAGAGCCTCTTTAAGCTTACTTTATAGTCCACCCCTCAAGCTAGGACATATATTTATGTCCATTTGCAGGAAGAGGTTAAAAGGTATTGGCTGCTTGGGACTCCCCCCTCTAATACCCCTATGCAAACTGAAGCTCCCGATCTGGAGGACTCAGCATGATTATGTATCACATGGGTGTCCAATAATTTAATTGTGTGCCATCTAATACTTCATTTCTCCAGAAGACACTTTCCCCAGAGACAGCAGCTAATTGTTAGGGGATTCACCTGCCAGACCTATTCAGTTGAGTGGCGTGGTTCCGCCAGTAGAAAAGGGATGGTCTAGATGAGATAACCCATTTAAAAAAAAAAAAAAAAATATTTAACAAGCACTAGATTATATATTTAATGAAACTTTCATCGTTGAATTTTACTGTACACATGTAATTTCTATTGATACATTAGTATATTCCGTTCGCTTAGAGATCTGCTCTCGCTAGTCATTCATTATTTTTGCATAATGGAAATATCAAACTTTTCATGGATCACAGACCTCATAATGGAAGGTTCAAGGATGTGTAAAAACAGCTTGTTTATCTAAATAGTCTAGACTCTTGACTGAGGGAAATTTATATGAAACTACTGCCAAAATAGCTAAACACCAACATAATATTTTTTTTAAATGACAAAAATAAGTGCCGATATAATGTTCCTTGGTTATAAGATATTCTACCTACTCAATATCTACTATTCTCATGATGCAAGTAAAATAGAGGTACAGTAAGGGTATGTTCACACGGCTTAGCAAACTACGTCTGAAATTACGGAGCTGTTTTCTAGCGAAGTACTCACGTTTTTTGTGGCGTCTTTTACAAACTTTATTGGAGCGGTTTTTCAATGGAGTCAATGAAAAACGGCTCCACAATTGTCCCAAGTAGTGACATGCACTTCTTTGATGCGGGTGTCTTTTTACGCGCAGTCTATTGACAGTGACACGTAAAATTACACCTCGTGGGAACAGAATATCGTAAAACAATGGGCAGATGTTTGTAGGCGTAATTGAGCCGTTTTTTCAGGCGTAAAACGCCCAAATTACGTCTGAAAACAGTGCGTGTGAACATACTCTAAGTCTTCCCTTTTTAACTTTCCTTCCTTTTGGTATGCACTGCTGTGTTTGGCTCAAAATCTGCATTTAAAAACATATGTATAAACTGAGTCTAGGGCCTTATTCACACGGACGTGTCCGATTTGCGCGCGCAAAAGATCCATGTGTCATCAGCATATGGTTCGCGGCTGCGGCATCATCACGACACTCTGGATTTATGTTTACAAACAGAAAAGCACGTGGTGGTTTTCTGTTTTCATTCATTGTTTTTACTACTGTTGCGCGAATCACGCGCGGCACCCAGAAGTGCTTCTGTGTGCCGAGCGTGATTTGCACGCACCTATTGACTTCAATTTTTTGGGGGTGTTGACAGTGTTTTAGCACTTCACAACATCTGTAATGGTTGTATGGTGTCAGTAAACCAGCTTTGGAAAATTCGCTCTAAAAAGCTAGTTTGCGCACCCTTCATTCTAAGCTCCACTTTGTGCCCAGCGCGTAAGAAACGCGCACACATTTAGTATTGCTGAAGTCGACAGAAGTTGCCAAATATGTATTCAGGTGTGTTTACCCAATGGCATGCACAAGATGTAAAAAAATAAAAAATTAATCTAAAATCACATATTCACATTTATTTTTTTTTACAATTTATTTCCCTTTTACGTTTTTTAAAAAGTAAAATATATCTAATATTTTTTTTACTAAATATGGAAGCTCACCATGTTCTGAAAAAAAACTAGACTGAATACATGTAGGTTGGAAGAGTAATAGAAGAACAATTTGCTTTTAAATTGGCACATTGTATCGTCCATGGCCGCGGACCGCCGGCCCGCATCTCCTCCCCAGGAGACGCCAGCGCTCACTTCCGCTCCGTTGTGTCCCGTAGGGTGCGCGTGCACGGCCTTAAAGAGGCTCTGTCACCAGATTATAAATGCCCTATCTCCTACATAATCTGATCAGCGCTGTAATGTAGATAGCAGTGGTTTTTATTTTGAAAAACGATCATTTTTGAGCAATTTTAGATTTATGCTAATTATTTTCTTAATGACCAACTGGGCGTGTTTTTACTTTTGACCAAGTAGGCGTTGTACAGAGGAGTGTATGACGCTGACCAATCATACACTTCTCATTGTTCCAGCCCAGATTTTTTCACTATCACACTGTGCTGGGCTGAAACAATGAGAAGTGTATGACACGGATTGGTCAAAAGTAAACAAGCCCAGTTGGTCATTAAGAAAATAATTTGCATAAATCTAAAATTGCTCATAACTTGCTAAAAAATGATCGTTCAAAATAAAAACAACGGTTATCTACATTACAGCGCCGATCAGAATATTGTGATGCTGAAGTATACAAGTATTAGCTGGTAGATTAATATGCTAAATACCCAGTAAACAAAATTACAAGTCCAAACTCTTTCCTTTTGGAAAGAGAGAAAATAAAGCTGCAGCAACATTCTTTATGGCTAGAGGTCAAGACAGTTCTGGTCTAGTATTCAAGACAAGTTTACAGGGGTCTTCTGGATTATACAGAGAGGCCTCTATGGGTTAGAATATAAAAATAAACAACCCCCTGGTCTTCGATCCTTACATTTTCCAAGTGTTTGGGATGACACAGCGTTCATATAGAGATCATAGAAGCTTGTTTATGGGTATGTTCACATGTGGCAGATTTATTGCAGAAATTTCTGTGACTGTCCCATACACGCTTAATCTTTGTAATATTGCTTTTTTTTTTTTGGTTCGCCATATGCCCTTATGTTGTTACGAATGGTCTGTGCATGAGATGTGAACAACCACTGTGTAATTCAACACCTAATAAGATAAGGAGTGGAAAGTCTGACCCATGAATTGAAAGGCAACACATTTTATTTTATTTTTTTCAAACGTCTTTTTTTTTTAGCATCAAAGAACTGCACCAGAAAAACCTATGTTAGGACCAGTATTGGGAGTTGTGACTAGAGGTACATAATACAGTCATGTACAGATTCTGTGTACTGCTACATAATTTATTCATCACAAGTAAGGTGCCTACGGAATATATTGTATCCTCTCCTAGGCAGATTTCCATCCCTGAGAAAATGTCTGTATTTGAGATCCATCCAATACAGCCCGATTAAGATGTATGAAATGGATTTCTGTCATGTGGACACACGCGAATATGGCTATGAGTATGAGCCCCAAAATGGGACTTTAATAAATTCCTGCTCAGTTAGGCTCTATTCACACAAATTTATGGGCTACATCTAAAGGATACATTTCATAAGCAAAATGTATCCTGTGACATACTTATGCCCAGTTCACACAGTTTTTTTGCAGGCAGAAAAATCTGCCTCAAAATTCCCAAAGGAATTTTGAGGCCGATTTTGACCGGTCTACACTTCCTTTGCCGCGTTTTTTGCCATTGAGCGCCATGGGCAAAAAAACAATTTCTCTGCCTCCCATTGATTACAATGGGAGGTCAGAGACGGAACAGCGGGAAGAAAGAGCATGTCACTTTTTTTTTTCCTGTGTGTGTTTTTTTTCCGCGTCAAAAAAGTGTGAACCTAATAAGTGTATTCCAAAATAGTGACCTGTTGGCATATAGTGAAAAGCTAGTCTACCACACTATTCGACATAAAGATGTATGTAATTGAATTGGCATACAGTTTCAAACTAATACCTCAACTCTACGCCACAAATATGGTGTAAATAGGGCTTTATACTAAACATCAAATGCTGCTGTGGTAAAAAATAAAAAAAATGACATATATATATATATCAGGCTGTGGTAAAAATTTGCAATCTTTCTAAAAAGTCTGGATTTCTTTAAAATCCCAAAAACTAAAGGGTTAACATCTTGTCCCATCCATTGGTTTCCTGCAGATCAGCATGAAGTCAGAAAGACATTTTGCACATGTTCTTAGATTATGCTCATATTTTGAAACATCACCCACATTCTTGTACTGTTCTCGTCATATGTAAAACTTTGGCGCAACTACAAAGTTCTGCGGCATGGCATCAGATCATCTAAACTGGCACAACATCTGACCATTGCGAATGATTAACATGGCCTATTCTTACCCTCTCCTCCAGTTTATACCAAAGATAAAAAAGTAACAATGGGAAACAGCTCAGTATTCTTACCAGGGAGAGAACTTTCCACTTGCTGGATTTCTTTTTCTTTTTGGTCTGAGCAGCGCTCACCGGCTCTTCTGCCATATCCAGTGAATTCAGCATAGGCTCAGCCTGCATCTCCCTGCCTGTGCCTCCATTCTTTGCCTCACTATCCATGCTTTACTAAGTGATCACAATACCCGGCTGCAGCAGCTATACACACTTTGCCTGAAGCTGAGCCAGTGGGGTGGCTCGCCCCGCCTGCTTCCTGGATAATGTTATACACATGGAAAAAAAAAAATGCTTCCAACAAATACCGGTCATATTTGCTGTGTAGATGATGAGGCTTCCTATGTAAACACATCTATAGCAATATATATATATATATATATAATCCTAAATAAATGTAAAAAAAATATGTGTGTGTGTGTATATATATATATATATATATATATATATATATATATATATATATATATATATATATATATATATACATATATATGTAAAAAGGATTATTTTTTTTATCAAATAAATTTGAAAAAAATAGTGCTTGAATATATAATTTATCCATCTGATAATTAAAATTGTGTACACTATCCCCCTTTCATCAATAGACATAGCATCTATAGTACTATGTACTACTGCATGGAAATGTCCATAAGAAGGATTGTTATTTTTTCACATGAGTGGACCCTCCGCGTTACGTTACATGCTTCTGCCACCTTGGGCTCTATGTGGTTGCATTTTCTCCATTTCCATTTTTTTTTTTTTTTTAGTACATGAAGCTATTGTATCAATGGTTTTGCAATAAATATTTTTTACTGTTTTACACAAGTCACAATTTGAAAGAAAATTCTTGACGGTAAATGTGTAATCTGACTTGCAATCTGATGCATCACGACGTGTAATCAAACTGGCAATCTGTGCATCGTACTTTCAGATGTTTCTGGTCACTGAGGGTTTGTTCACACGCTTAGCAAAAAACGTCTGAAAATACGGAGCTGTTTTCAAACGTTTTTTAAGCCACTCGCTTAAAAACGGCCGCATAAAAAACGGCCCATCGGAACAGAACGCCGTTTTTCCAATTGAAATCAATGGGCAGATGTTTGGAGGCGTTCTGCTTCCAATTTTTCGGTTGTTTTTCGGGCTTTTACGGCCTGAAAAACGTCCGAAAACACTGTGTGAACATACCCTTACAAGTTAGCCCCCCCATGGCCTCAGAACAATCTGAATTCAGTAGATCTGCAGTTGTTGATATTTGTGAAACCAAGCACAATTTTTCCTATCTCCAATTTTGGTGAGCCCAGACATATAGGCCCACATTTATTGATCTCTTGATGCCAGTTTTTAGCATAAATTGTGCAATTTTTTTGAGGTTTTTCTCATTTGAAAATTGAGAAGAAAAGCAAGTGTAGTCTTAGGCCTTATGCACACTTCAGTTTTTTCCTTCAGGGTGCTATCCGTTTTTGTCACTGATAGCACCCTGAACCCATTCATTTCAATGGGGCCATGCACACTTCAGTTTTTTTGACGGTCCGTTGCTCCTTTCCGATCCAAAGTAGAACATGTCCTACTTTGGTCCGGGATTCCGTGACCGTGAGGCCCATGCAAGTCAATGGGGCCGTCAAAAAAACTGAAGGCACACGGAAGGCATCCGTGTGCCATCCGTGTGTGACGGAGCCGTTGCTTAGCAACCGCCGGGCGGGCAGAAAAACATTAGAAAAATATTACACTAATCGGCAGCCACTTGTCTCTATCAATCACTAATAGAGAAAAGAAGCTGCTTATTAAAAATAAAATAAAAAGCATTTCATACGTACCCGGTCGTTGTCTTGGTGACGAGTCCCTCTTCTTCCTCCAGTCCGACCTTCAATTGTGACGCGGCAGCCTGTGATTGGCTGCAGAGGCCGCGGCAGCCTGTGATTGGCTGCCGAGGCTGCAGCGGCGACATGGATTGAACGTCATCGCTGGAGGCCGGACAGGAGGAATGTAAGTATGAACTTATTTTTTTTACATTTTTTTTATTACATTAAAATTTTATTTTCCGCGCGCCGAGCATGGTACTGTCACCCTGGACAGTACCATGCTCGGCGCACGGAAACGGAAACACGGAGTGCACATGGAAACCACACGGCCGCTAAAACGGGTTCACAGACACGTCAAAAGCGGCCGTGAAAACGGTGACGTAAGTGTGCACGAGGCCTTACAGGAGACAGTTTACGCCACATTTATCATAAAAGGAAAAATCTAGGCACAAACATATATATATACAGCTGCTCAAAGCAGGCTTAAAACCTTTTTCAGACAGGCAGATGTTTCCAACTGCACTATTTATTAAAAGGTGTGCACATTTTAATAAATTAGGCACATTCTTTGCCATCTCCCCATCTAAATAGACTACTGCAAAAAAAAGCATTAATAATAACTGTGCACTATACTGTAGTTTCCTGTTCTTAGTTGATAGGAGTCAAATGTAATTTGGTCTTCTTCTGCACCTCAAGGTTAAGGGTATGTTCACATGGAGTGTTTTCAGGCGTATTTCGGGGCATTTACGCCTCGAAAAATGCCTGAATAAATGGAAGCAGAACGCCAATTGATTTCAATGGAAAATTTGGCGTTCTGTTCCAACGGGGCATTTTTTTACACCTCGTTTTACAAAAACGGCACTTAAATAGACGCCCGCTAAAAAGAAGTGCATGTCACTTCTTGGGACATTTTTTGAGCCGTTTTTCATTGACTCTATAGGAAAACAGCTCCAAAAACGGCCGTAAAAAACGCAGCGAAAATCGCTAGCGGCCTAAAAAAACATCTGAAAATCAGGAGCTATTTTCCCTTGAGAACAGTTCCGTATTTTCAGACATTTTTTGCTAAGTGTGTGAACATACCCAAACAGTGCTGTGCATTTAGTGATGTTATTTGGTATTGAATTGTTGTAAACAAAAAGTTAGGGTATGTGCACACGACCAATTTTCAGGCGTAATGGAGGCGTTTTACGCCTTGAATTACGCCTGAAAAGACAGCTCTAATACGTCGGCAAACATCTGCCCATTGCAATGGGTCTTACGATGTTCTGTGCAGACGAGCTGTCATTTTACGCGTCGCTGTCAAAAGACGGCACGTAAAATTACGGCCGCATCAAAGAAGTGCAGGACACTTCTTGGGACGTAATTGGAGCCGTTTTTCATTGACTCCAATGAAGAACAGCTTTAATTACGTCCATAAAAGTTGCCGGGAAAAACGCGACTACATGCAAAAACGTCTGAAATTCAGGAGCTGTTTTCTGCTGGAAACAGCTCCGTAATTTCAGACGTATTTGGCGTTGTCGTGTGAACATACCCTAAGGGCGTTTTGCGATGCGTCAATTACGGCCGTAATTTGGAGCTCTTCTTCATTGAAGTCAATGCAAAACGGCTCAAATTACGTCCCAAGAAGTGTCCTGCACTTCTTTGACGACTATGTTATTTTACGCGCCGTCTTTTGACAGCGACGCGTAAAATTACAGGTCGTCGGCACAGTACGTCGGCAAACCCTTTGAAATGAATGGGCAGATGTTTACCGACGTATTTGAGCCGTGTTTTCAGGCGTAAATCGAGGCATAAAACGCCTCGTTTACGCCTGAAAATAGGTCGTGTGAACCCAGCCTTAATGTTCCTTTCTTGTCAGCTAAAACCAGTCTGGCCATTCTCTGTCTCAGGAAATCAGCAGTTTCTGTGCTACTCCAAACTCCACGCCTGCTACCAGCAATTATTCCAAGGTCCAAGTTTGTCCAATTACTTTCTTTATCATTCTCGTGGTTAGTCTAGTTAACTGAACTTCTTGACCTTTTGATGACTGCATGCTTATATTATACAAGTGAACATGTGTAATAAAGGGACCAGTGAGGATTGTGCATATGCGTGCGTGCGTGCGTGCGTGCGTGCGTGCGTGCGTGTGTGAGTGCATGTGTGTATGTATGTGTATGTATATATATATATATATATATATATATATATATTTATTTTTATTTATTTATTATTTTTTTCTAAGCATATTCCTACCCCTTATCTCACAAAAAATATTTCCTGATCATCCTACGGCAGCACACTTAAGGGTTAAGATACTTTATTTGACCGGATAGAAGAGATATATTACTTAGCAGTAATAAATTAAACAATTAGGAGGTCCCAGGTAGCCTTAAATAGAGCCCAAATCCCTTTAGAAAGCGTATTTTTTCTCTTCTATGAACATGGATAGCTGAAGACATCTATACCGAAATGCTTTATACAGAGGGTTTCCTCTGTCCCTAAGCTGCGACCCATGAGGACATGGGGGGCTGTATACTGGGAGTTTTTTCGGTCCCTCGGCCTGGCTTTTAAATCTTACCTGGAGATAAAGAGAAACCACGCTTCTATTCTGGAGTGGCATACAGGTTTACCTGTCCCTCGGCTCCTAGATGTGGATCCCATACACCTCCAGACGGGTGTCCAAAGATGGCCACCACCGAAGCAAGATGTACGCTGGCTTCCGGTGCATGCACCGTGCACTCTCCCGGGTTTGGTGCAGACTGCGCATGCGCAAGAACGGAAGTCTCACGGGATCCCGGCGGTTCAAGAAAGGACCGCGATTCCGGGGCTACGGCACTGTATCTCATAAACCATAAAAAGAACAACTTTATCATTTTCTGGTCAACACAGAGTCCTTCCCTCCCATCCTGTTATTACAGATTGGTTCCAGAAAGATTGGGATAAGGCAGAAAGATGCATCGATCAAGGGGCGAGGTTTAAGCACACTTACAAAACAGATCCCAAGTTCAGTTCTAACTGGGATGTTCTGCCCAAGGTTGATCTAGCTGTCACCAGATTATCAAATAAATCTGTGTTTCCTTCAGAGGAATCCTCACTCTTAGGCCTGATTCACACGAGCGCTGTGCATCTCGGACATGAAAAACTGCAGTTTTTCACGTCCGAGGTGCATCCGTGCTCAGCGTTGCGGAATGCGATGTCACGCATCCCCAATATTTGAGAGTCTATGGAGAGATGCGTGATGCGTGAAAAGAACGGACATGTCCTATTTTCGCACGGACCCTTCACACGGTCCGTTAAAACAATGGCTGTGTGATCGGCCACATTGAATTACATAGGTCCGGGGAACGGCCGCTGTTTCAACGGCAGTCCCACGGACGTTTAACGCGCTCGTGTAAATAAGCCCTTACAGGATCCAATGCATTGCAGAGCGGATTCTATATTAAAAAAAGCCTACTCACCGTCGGTTGCAGCGTGTAAAGTGGCATCAGCCTCCATCCCGGTTGCCAGAGCCCTTCGTACATGGCTTAGTCAGCTCTCACAAGATCTAGAGGACGGCATACAGAGAGAGAAGATCTTACATAATATCCCTCTCATGAAAGCGACTGCAGAGTTTTTGTGTGACAAACCGCTGGATGTCTGGAAGTTTTCTTCTAGATACCTGGCTCTGTCTAATATGGCGCGTAGAACCGTTTGGATCAAGCAATGGACAGGGGACGTGCCATCCAAGAATCATTTCTGTACTCTACCATTTCATCCCTCTTATCTCTTTGGCCCTCAGCAGGAAGACATCCTTAAGTTCATAAATGATGAAAGAGGGATTTCCTTCCCACACCGCTCCAAAGAGGCCGCCATTTAAAACCTTTCAAAACCGTTCCAAAAGGTCCTCTAAGGGTCAAAAATATTTTCGTGGGGGTGACCGGCAGCGTAGGTTCAAAAGCAAGCAGGAGGGTAACCCCTCCTTCAGGAAGAAATTCCCCTTTCAAAGAAATCCTAACTTATGACGCCAAGAGAGAGGAGTGTCCAGTAGGTGGAAGACTTGGAAGGTTTGTTCACATATGGCTAAAAACGTCCACAGACGCCTGGGTCAGATCCACCATTCAGAATGGCTACTCAATGGAACTAAACCCCATTCCAAAGAACAAATTCTGTATAAACTGGGGAAGAAATCCGGTTGTTCTCCGACTCATTCAAGACTTCATAATGAAGGGAGCATTGGAAGAAGTCCCGTATCATCAGCAGGGTCGGGGAATGTACTCCCCTATCTTTGCCGTTCCAAAAAAGAAAGACAAGTGGGGGTTAGTGATAGATTTGACATACCTGAACCAGTTCTTTGTAAAGAAAAAGTTCAAAATGGAATCTATACAATCAGTCATAAATATTATCCAAGAAGATTTTCTAGCCATTATCGATCTGCAAGATGCATACCTTCATATCCCGGTCCTCAAGAAAAACAGGAAATTTCTTCGGGTAGCAGTTCTTCTTCATCATCAAGTCTTACATATTCAGTTCATCTGCCTGCCTGGGATAACATCATCGCCCTGAGTGGTTGCAAAGGTAGCAGTGGTACTATCTGCAGTACTACCCATGAAAGGGATCTTCGTATGTCCTTACCTGGATGATTGGCTGGTGAGAGCACCTAAAAGTCACTCTAAAATTGCTCATCTCGCACGGTTTCATGATAAACCTCAAAGTCTCATCTAACACCATGCACCAGGTTGAAATACTTAGGCTTCATGGTAGACACACAGAAAATGTCACTGACATTGTCCAGCGACTGGATATATTCTATCCGTCAGGGAGTTCAACGACTAATATCACTGAGTCACTGCTCGATCCGCTAGGCCATGAGAGTGTTAGGCCTTCTATTTAAATCACCGGCGCCACCGCATAAATATTGAAACAAGTTAGGACAGGAGAGTAGTGTCTCTTGACACCCTAATGTCAATGTCTCCGGACGTGAGACGAGACCTCCAGTGGTGGCGGGTACCCTACCATCTCGATTGAGGCAGATCTCTGAGACCAGTATTGCCGTAATAGTATTGACCCGCAGAATAAAGTTAACATGTTGATTTAACTGCACAGTGAATTCCGTAAAAACTAAGCGCAAAAAACAACGGAGGAACCGCTGTTACACCACAAATAATTTTTTTCCTGTTTCCTAGTACATTATATGGCACAATAAATGGTGCTACGAAAAAGTAAGGATTAAAAGGCGCCTTACAAGAAACACTAGTGTATTTGACACATCTACATGTTGGGGATTTTTTTGACCGGCGTGTGAACATGCCCTAAGGCCTCATGCACACGACCGTAAAAACACCCGTTATTGCGGGTCGTTATTACGACCCGCAATAACGGGCTCATAGGCTTCTGTTAGCCACGGGTACCTTCCCGTTTGCTCACGGGAAGGTACCCGTGCCGTTAAAAAAGATAGAACATGCCCTATTTCATGCCGTAATAACGGCACGGGCATCCCATAGAAGTCTATGGGGCTCCCGTAATCATGGGTGGCTGCGTGTGTTCACCCGTGATTACGGGAGCGTTGCGAGGTGAGGCGAGGTCAGGGGACTACCCGGTCTGCAGGTCACAGCCCAGTGGCGTAACTACCGCCGGGACTACAATGAAAACTATGGCAGAGCGGGGAGGTATCTCCCCGCTCTGCCATAAACAAAAGACATGTATCCCCTATCCTGTAAAAAATAAAAATAAAAGACGTTCATACTTACCGACAACTTCCTGCTTCCTCCAGTCCGGTCTCCCGCCCGTTGCCTTGGTGACGCGTCCCTCTCGACATCCGGGCCGACGTCCTGGATGACGTTTCAGGCCATGTGACCGCTGCAGCCAATCACAGGTCAATCACAGGCTGCAGCGGTCACATGGACTGCCGCGTCATCCAGGGATGTCGGGCTGGATGTGAAGAGAGGGACGCGTCACCAAGACAACGGCCGGGTAAGTATGAATTTCTTTAACTTTTATTACAGAAAAGGCTGTCCCTTCTCTCTATCCTGCACTGATAGAGAGAAGGGGCTGCCGATTAGTGCAGTGCTATTTTGCTGCCAAAAACGTGCTCGTAAATACGGGTGGAATACGTGTGACACCGGACCCATATTTACGAGCACGGGTTCGTAAATACTGGTGCAAAACGGGTGGAATACGTGTGACACCGGACCCGTATTTACGCCAGTATTTACGGGTGTGAAAAAATACGGTCGTGTGCATGAGGCCTAAGGGAATTATTTTTCATTGGCCTGCAGTTGATATTACCATGCAGGGAGAAGGCAGATGTCTGCTGTAGGTGAGAAAATTTTTATTTTTTATATTGCTAACTTTATTTGTTTGTTTTGCCGTTTCTGCTCGAACGTTTGGACTACATTGTAGATACGCTGGACTACTTTGATGATATATGTTTTTTTTAAAAATTAAATGTTTAACGAGTATTTTCATAGGGTGCATTGACACAGTGCATTTTTCCCAGTTTTCGCCACGTAGCCGAAAACCGCATTGAAAAAGTTGTGGTAAATACGCATGCGGCAAAACCGCAGTGTGTGAATACACCCTTAGGCCCTGTTCACAAAGAGTTTTTTTTTGCAGGCAGAAATAAAATCTGCCTCAGAATTCCATCAGGAATTTTGAAGCCGATTTTAAACTGCCTGCACTTTTTTTCTGCTGTTATCGCGGCAGTTTTCGCCCACGGCCTTCGAAGCTAATGCAAGAACAATGGGCAAAAACGCCACGAAAAACGCCTCGGAAAAGATTTCAATGGGAGGTCAGAGGTGGAAACAGCTGCAACCTAGCATTACCAGGGTGGGAAGGGCCACTGTTTTTGGTCCTTCCCAGCCTAATAATACCAGCCTGCGGCCACCCCAGTGTCTGACCCTCACTACAAATGGTCGGGTACTGGAGCGTACCCAGTTTCTCCCGATACTCCTGGTGGCAGCGGGTACTGGGGTAATAATGTGGGCTTAGTGCTAGCTTTTTTATTGGCTAGCACTAAGCCCCGCCTTAGTAATGGACGTAGTCAAACAGACAACTGCCATTACTAAGGCGCTAATAAAGTATTAAAAAACACAGACATAAGAAAATATTTTTTTATTGAAATAAAAACTCCCCGACACAACCCTCTTTAACCATTTTATTTTTTTTAAAAACTGTTAAAAAAAGTAGATCATCATAGTAGTCCAATGACCCTACAATATAGTCCAAACTGTCCAGTGCAAACTGCAAAACAAAAAATATATAAAAGTTAGTAATATGCCACTGCTTCTTCATTTCTTGCTCCTACTGTGAATTGCCATGTAGTTACACGGCGGTTCACAGTAGGAGCAAGGAATGAGGGGGACACGGCTTATCAGCGCCGCTGATGCTTCAAAGCCGCAGGTCAGCTGTTTTGAAGGATCAGCGATGCTTATAAGCCACTGCTCTTTCATTCCTTGCTCATACTGTAAATCGCCCTACAGCAGCGGTTCACAGTATTACAGCCGTCTCCCAATCCAGGGAATAGGATAAGGCTGTAATACTGTGAAATGCTGCTAGAGTGCGACTTACAGTAGGAGCAAGGAACGACGGAGCTGGGGGGCTCGCCGCTGATTATTCAAAACAGCACACCACTGCTTCGTCGTTCCTTGCTTCTACTATGAATGCCTCTCCTATTGAAGTGAAGTGAAGAGGAGAAGGTTGTAATACTGTGAACCACCGCTACAGGGCAATTCACAGTAGGAGCAAGAAACGACGGAGCAACAGTGATCGCCGCTGAACCTACAAAACAGCTGATAAGCGTCTCTTGCCCCAAACATACAACCGTGCCACAAACAAACCCCCCCCCCCCCCGGCACACACACACACACCTTACCTGCAGCCGTTCCTCACTAAAATGGCGCCGGGTTTCCCCCCCTACAAACCAGCTTCTATGCTGATCGTTCTGAACTGCGCATGCCACAGAGCATGCACAGTACAGAGGTAGATGGCAGAAGCAAAGGATATACGAACGGGAGCCATTCGTATGTCCTATGGCCTGTAGCTGCCATATATCATCTGTGAAGAGACACATACACAGATGAAATAATACATGGCAGCCCCCAGTACAGTAAAAAAAAAGTGATGATAAAAAAAAACCATTGTATATGAAAAATAAATAAAGAAAATATAATATTGTATTAAATAAAAACACATAAATTAATAATAAAAAAAAAAAAATCATGACATCATTCCTTTAATTGAACTGGAACTGACACATGCATTGCCAAACCTGAGTTGATTCACTCCTCACATGCTAGGCAGATGCTAACATTGGTCTGACCGTTGTGTAAATCTATTGGTTTTTTTTGTCCACAACAGAGTAAGTTTAGTCACCCTTTACGCTTTTTCTTGCTTCCCACTTCCCGTTCTCTCTCTTTTTCTTTCTACTATACTTTTTGTTTCCTCCCTCACCATTCTTCTAGCTTTCTTACTTTTTTATTGTCCTTCACAACTTGATAATCACAATATTGCATTGCAACATTTTATTACATTTGGAATCAAACTTTAGTAGAACAAACAAAGGAAATACCAGATGCAGACATCTTCTGATTGTAATGACAAAAACGTTGTCCATAAACATTGTATACTGGGGCCTGGCCTCAAATCTAACCTAGGACAAAATCAGCATAGAGTTTTATATATTTTCTCTGTGGTTTTGTTAGGTTCCTCCTCCCACTATCGAAAAACATATAGTTCTAGTGAGTGTGATGTAGAGAAATTACATTGTGAGCCCCATTGCTGACAGGGACTGCATAAAATAAATAAAAGCATTATATTCTAGAAATTCCTGTAATTTCCCTTTAGCATCTATTGTTTTTTTGTGCACAAAGAAATGACACGTTCTGAGTACACAGAGATTGTATTTCGTGCCGCCTGGGCAGGGTTCCCATCCGCCTTTTTTTTTCCATTCTTCTGTTCTGTTATAGGAAAAGAAGAATGAAAAAAACACAAGTGCCAGAGCCATTGCATGATGACATTAACGTTGCCCAACAGAACACATTGACTTTAATGGATTCCATCTGGTTCCCGTCATGGTGTCCATGGTTTAACCAGAAAAAATAGCGCAGCATGCAATTTTGACCTGATCTGCAACCTAGCCTTAACTGTAATTTCACTGTAATTTGTAGACAGGACACACAGACTTTAATGGGTTTCGTTGGGTTTCCGTTCATCATTTAGCGTGCTGCGCTATTTCCTATGGGATTTTTGACCTGATCTGAGACCAAGCCTTAAAGGCTATATACACCTTTGACATTGTTTTTATAAAATTGTGCATTAGTGTGATTGGTGCAACTTACTAAATACTTTTTTTTTTTAATTCTATTTACTTTTTAAGATACAGCTACTTTGTATACTGTATACAGAGCAGCGGTATCTTTCGCTAAGACCTGAATCTGTCAGGTCCACGGAACTGACAGGTTCAGTGACAGTGGGTCGGATCCACCTGTAATCGATCACATCTAATTATGAACTTAAAAATGGAAGATCAGACAGACTCCAAAAGTAAAAGTAATCCTTTTATTCCCACATGCGACGTTTCAGCTCAGTGTGAGCCTTTCTAAAGCATTACAACATTATAATATGTGAGAGAGGTTCACACTGAGCTGAAACATCGCATGTGGCAATAAAAGGATCACTTTTACTTTTGGAGTGCTGCCTGATCTCCCATTTTTTTTCATCATTGGCCCACTGAACCATGTCCCTAAGGCGTACACCCACCTATTTGTATTTATATGTCTTTTGATCTAGTGCTGCTGATATCCATTGAATTGCTATAAGTTATGAACTTAGATGTGATTGTTAACAGCTCCATCCTGCATGTGTAGTGGTTCAGATCGCACTAGACTGGATAGGTGCACGAATAGGGTCCCAACCCAAAAATCACATCTAGAAAGAATTATTCGGCACACAAGTTTGAAGATGACACACTTATTTTTTATTTTTATGCCCGTGGCTTGGTGCGACGTTTTGGTCACAATTGACCTTCACCAGGCACTGAGCCGTGCTGGGGACTAGTTTATCTCGTAAACGACGCTATTTAGTGAATGGCGACTGACCGTTGGTGTAGGCGCTCCGATATCCATTGAATTGCTAGAAGTTATGAACCATTGTCACTGAACCCGTCAGTCCTGCTGACCTAGCAGATACAGCTTTCTGCGCTAGATTCAGCTGCTCTAGATACAGTATACAAAGCAGCTGTAGCTCAAAAAGTAAAAATCATTTTCAATAAAATGTATTTAGTAAGTTGCACCAATCACACTGATGCACAATTTTACTTTTACACACCTAGGAAAGTATGTTTGAATAGAGGAATCGAGGAGAAGAAAAGTATGTGGTCTTATAATATATAACTTTTATTAGCTTAATTAAAATAAACAAATAATGATAAAAGTTCCAATTAGTGAAACTGTGAGTTTAGGGGTCACTCACACATACCCAATCACCTATGGGCCAAAAAGACAATGTAACGTGTATGTCACTAAAACCTGTGAACCAAAGTATGAAATAGAAAAAGTATGTGACTACTGTGCTAATATTCGTCTGGTAGGCAACACTGTGTGAATGGAGTCTGGACAATGCGATCACCCACAGCGGCGCTCCACCAAGGTCAGCAGAGCGGCAGTGCGGGGGGTGCCGTCCAGAGCTGCAAGCCGGCAGAAGCGAGAGAATCTCGCTACGTTCCGGACAATGCAATCTCCCTCGCTACGTCATGCCTGACCGGTACCACCGGCAAGGTTCTCGGCTGCAGCGGCACGCCAGTGAGGTAAGGCTGGGGCGGCGATGCAGGAGAGACCGTCCAGTGTGGGATGCCGAAAGGGTAAACCTCCAGACTTGGCATGAGGGAGAAGCAGTTGAGCGCTGAATTTCGCTCCACTGCTTAATCAAAACCACGCGGGGCTACGCTCTGTTCTCGCGAAACCTCGTTGGTTCACATACAGGACAGCTGATAGCCTGTCCGATTGTGGCAAAGAGGTTAGCTACATACAGAATTGTGATGTACTAAATAGCTAAAGGCCGTATTGTTGCACATTAGAATATTTAAAAGTACTAAGCACCGGATGCGCGTTTCACCAGCATTCTAGCTTCTTCTAGGGGGTAGGGGATTGCCATTACACTGCCCTATAAATAGGGTCAGGATTGATTGACAGCCTAGATGGCCAATCAAAAGATCTAAAACACGGAATGATGTATAATTCATGTCAGAGTACTGAGTAACTAAATTAGATAAATGTTAGTCATGTATAGTACCATGGTTAGGTCAAGGATGAAACAATAATATTTTATACACATAATGAGCACTAATCAATAACCCATCTTAAAAATGCATTTTTGATCAGATGGGTTTTATACTTAGGGTATGTGAACACGATAACTGCATTTACGTCTGAAATTACGGAGCTGTTTTAAGGAGAAAACAGCTCTGTAATTTCAGACGTAATTGCACGTACTCGCGTTTTGCGAGGCGTCAATTACGGCCGTAATTTGGAGCTGTTCTTCATTGGCATCAATGAAAAACGGCTCAAATTACGTCTCAAGAAGTGTCCTGCACTTCTTTTGACGAGCCGTCTTTTTTACACGTCGTCGTTTGACAGCGATGCGTAAATGACAGGTCGTCGGCACAGTACGTTGGCAAACCCATTCAAATGAATGGGCAGATGTTTGCCGACGTATTGGAGCCGCATTTTCAGGCATAAATCGAGGCATAATACGCCTCATTTACGCCTGAAAATAGGTTGTGTGAACCCAGCCTAAGAATCAAAGGCAAACATAATTGGTCCCTATTGTCAGAAGGAGTAAGTCACTAGAACAGTTGTGACCAAGTTGTGCAGTGCATGTTGAACATAAAGAAGGGAAAAAGTTGAAACGGATCGGTGAGGACATAATATTTCATATTTAGAGAAAACAACCAAAATCAAAATTCCCTTTGAGTCCAAATGGATTGACTATGTTCAAATTTAAAATCCACTCACTCTCTTTTTCGAGGAGTGTCAGATCCAAATTCCCCCTCATAATGCCCAGGCGTTCTTGGCACAAGGCCCAGCCCTTCAAGGTGATCCAATTCAAATCATGTTTGGTTTTAAAATGTCTGGCTATTGGAAAGGGGCAAAATGGTTTGTTTTTTGACTGACAGTCACTTTGGTTTTTATCATAGTTCACAATTGAATTGATGTGTTCTCTTATACGCACACGAAGTTCCCTCACCGTTTTTCCAATATATTTTAAGCCACAGGGGCATTCAAGACAGTAGACCACACCAGACGTGGAGCATCTGATGTGGTCTCTAGAGTGGTGATTGATTTCATAGGCATCAACAAATTGTTTTTTCTCTGTTAGAATTCTACAGCTCTACACATTTTGCAGGGGTAGAAACCTGTATTGAAAGTTAAATGAGTCCTGTTGTCTCGTGAGAAATGGCTTCGTACCAATACAATGGAAATGAATTTGCCCTTCCTATAACTTAGGGATACTCTATCACCTAGGATAATTTTAAGGATTGGGTCACTGAGTAGGGTTTTCCAATGCAGATTTAGAATAAGATTCATCTCGTCCCAGTTTTCATGGATGTCCGTGATCAATCTCGGTTCTTCTTGTCCTTTATGGGCTTTCACCCTGGGGGTTAGCAGAGTTTCGCGTTCCGTTCTTAGGGCCCAATTGTATGCTTGCTTGATGCTTCTTTTGGTATAATTTCTTGCTGACAATCTACTTTTTAATTCAGCTGCCCTAATCTTGAAAAGATGAAAAGTAGAGCAGTTGCGTCTAAGGCGCAAAAATTCACCCTTCGGGATCCCTTTGTTAGTGTTCACTGAGTGAGCACTAGTGGCATCTAAGAGGCTATTTGTGGCGGTTTCTTTACGGAATAAATTTGATTCTATTATACCATGTTCATTTGTAAAAAATCTCACGTCTAGGAAAGGAATTGATTGTCGATCATAGACTAAGGTCAGTCTTATGTTGAAATCATTGTTATTCAAAATCCCTATGAATTCTTCAATTTCTATGGGAGAACCGTTCCAAATAAGCAGAATGTCATCAATATAGCGATTGCCAGATGTTAATCTTTGTGGTAAATTTCTCTTCCCACCAACCTAGATACAGGTTGGCAAAGGTTGGTGCCACCGCCGCCCCCATCGCCGTGCCGCGTATCTGTAGATAGAAGCGATAGTCAAAAATAAAATAGTTAATGCTTGAGGATAAATTTAAGTGCAAGGAGGACGAAAGTCTTACGGATTAGATTATAATTGTCTTTCCTTAACAGGAAGAATTTGACTGCTGTGCAACCTGTACTGTGGCCTATGGTGGTGTAGAGGGACTCTACATCACATGTAGTTAACAATTCATTCTCCTCCAGGGAGCTTCCATCTCGATCTTTAAGCATTTGCATAGTTTCCCTGGTGTAACTGATAAACAAATTCACGAAGTTCTTGATCTAGCCAGTGATTGCAGTTTTCGGTCAGATTTCCCACACCAGAGACAATAGGCCTACCTGGGGGGTTGATGGGATTTTTATGTACTTTGGGGAGAAGATAGAAATTCGCATTTCTCGTATCCTGGACTTTGAGAAAATCCCTCTCATTAGCGGTGATGGCCCCCACTTCAAAACCATCCTGAACCATGCTGTTATGTTCCGTAAGAGATGGCATAGTAGGATCGCCCCACAGTGGGCGATAGCAAAAAGACAATGTAACATGTGTATGCCACTAAAACCTACCTGTGAACCAAAGTATGAACTAGAAAAAGCACGTGAGTACTGTGCTAATATTCGTCTGGTAGGCAACATTGTGTGAATGGAGTCTCAACAATGCGATCACCCACAGCGGCGCCCCACCAAAGTCAGCAGAGCGGCAGTGCAAGGGGGTGCCGTCCGGAGCAGCAAGCCGACAAGTGAGAGGAACAAGGTAGTCGGCTACAGTGAGGTAAGGCTGGGGCGGCGATGCAGGACCGTCTGGTGTGGGATACCAGAAGGGTAAACCTTCAGACGTGGCAGGAGAGATAAGCAGTTGAGTGCTGAATTCCACACCGGACGGTCCCTCGGCTGCAGCCGACTACCTTGTCTAGAGTGGTTCCGGTCGGGCATGACATAGCGAGATCCTCTCGCTTCTGCCGGCTTGCAGCTCCGGACGGCACCCCCCCCCCGCACAGCCGCTCTGCTGAACTTGGTGGAGCGCCGCTGCATGAGATCGCATTGTCTGGAACATAGCGAGATTCTCTCGCTTCTGCCGGCTTGCAGCTCCGGACAGCACCCCCCGCACTGCCGCTCTTCTGACCTTGGTGGAGCGCCGCTGCAGACTCCATTCACACAGTGTTGCCTATCAGACGAATATTAGCACAGTACTCACGTGCTTTTTCTAGTTCATACTTTGGTTCACAGGTTTTAGTAACCTACACATGTTACATTGTCTTTTTAGCCCATAGGAGAGGGTGAGTTTAAGGGTATGTGCACACGCTATCTTCCTTTTACGTCTGAAAAGACAGACTGTTTTCAGGAGAAAACAGCTGCGTCGTTTCAGACGTAAAAGCTCCTCCTCGCATTTTGCGAGGCGTCTTTGACGCCTGTAATCTTGAGCTGCTCTTCATTGACTTCAATGAAGAACGGCTCAAATTACGTTGCAAAGAAGTGTCCTGCACTTCTTTGCCAAGGCAGTCATTTTACACGTCGTCGTTTGACAGCTGTCTAACGACGACGCGTAAATGACAGGTCGTCTGCACAGTACGTCGGCAAACCCATTCAAATGAATGGGCAGATGTTTGCCGACGTATTGTAGCCCTATTTTCAGATGTAAAACGAGTCATAATACGCCTCGTTTACGTCTGAAAATAGGTCGTGTGAACCCAGCCTTAGGTTCATTCACACATACCCAGTTGCACTAATTGGAACTTTTATCATTATTTGTTTATTTTAATTAAACTAATAAAAGTTATATATTATAAGACCACATACTTTTCTTCTCCTCCCTTCGTCTATTTAAAGGTGTACATAGCCATTGAGGGTATGTGCACACGGTAGCAGGCTTTTACGTCTGAAAAGACAGACTGTTTTCAGGAGAAAACAGCTGCCTCGTTTCAGACGTAAATGCTCCTCTTCGCATTTTGCGAGGCTTCTCTGACAGCCGTAAATTTTGAGCTGTGCTTCGTTTTATGCCTCGTTTTGCGTCTGAAAATAGGGATAAAATACGTCGGCAAACATCTGCCCATTCATTTGTATGGGTTTGCCAACGTACTGTGCAGACAACCTGTCATTTACCCGTCGTCGTTTGACAGCTGTCAAACGACGACACGTAAAAATACAGCCTCATTAAAAGAAGTGCAGGACACTTCTTTCAGACGTAATTTGAGCCGTTCTTCATTGAACTCAATGAAGCACAGCTCAAAATTTACTGCTGTCAGAGAAGCCTCGCAAGGAGGAGCATTTACGACTGAAACAAGGCAGCTGTTTTCTCCTGAAAACAGTCTGTCATTTCAGACGTAAAAGCCTGCTACCGTGTGCACATACCCTTACTGTCATTTCACTGTAATTTGTAGAGATTCAGCAAAAAAGAAGAAAATCTGATAAAGATTTATTTTTACTGTAACGTGTAAAGGTTTAGTACATCACAAGTAATTGTGGTTAATATTTCTTTGTTTGCAAGCACTTATCTTTAGTGGTCTGGCTACAAATACGATATGCTAATGCTAAGCACAGATTCTTTACATAATATCAGGAATGGCTGTTGCACATGACTGAATGTGAGAAAACTTTCCCATTAAGATAAGCTTCTAAAACAGCTGGCAGCAATTCAAGGTTTTCTGAGAACACTGTAAGCACATATTAAATTTTCAAGCTTGCTATCTAATTGCCAACAGCATATATCTATTTCCTAACCATAATTTAATGGGGTTTCCCATTTCTAGACAACGCTGCTCTTTTCTTCCTGGCATCTTCCCCTTATTGTTTCCCTAATTATTTAGTCAGAGCCTTGACTCAAATAAGTCGAGTCGCTTCGCCCCTTATGTAAATCTACCCTTCCCAAAGCAGACACTGAAACAGAGTTGGATTTTAATGGCCACAGCAGCCGTTTATTATTTAAATAACAATGAATTTTTGAATACCATAACTTTTGAATCCCCAAAAAGGAATTCATCATAACATTAAATAACCCATTGCGACCCTATCAGGGTCATAACATTATTAAACAACCGGAATGACAGGGGCAAGTCCTTGAAGCCGCCGATACTTAATTTTGGCCATCTGCCCACCAATACCTTACCCCCAGCCGTAACCCGGCCCGGGGGCACCAATTACCTTTTGCAGATGACCACCATATATATAACCCAGCTTTCAAAAGGGGTAAGACCCTAAGAAGCCGACTAATTGGGGGTGCATCCCATGATGCATTCCCCCCCACCACTTTTTACGACCTACTTCAAGGACTCCCCCCCGCAGCTGCAATGACAAAATTAGCCACCCCAAAGACATCCGTTAATAGGCAAATAAACTTCTGACGAGAAAATCACCACCCACAGCAACCTTTTGCCGCAGTCTGCCAATCCACATCAGGGCGGTCGGGCGGGAATATGCTCCTGCTTCTGTGTCCTGGCGAAGAGAGGGAAGAGCACAACAGGAAACAGGTACATCCCCTTCAATCCCCACCCCTAATCCCACAAGCCCTCCTCCTATCCCTATCCTTAATCTCTTGTAGGCCAGCCAACTCTGTGTCCCTCCCATCTATTTTAGTCATGGAGGCCTCCCCTTATTTCCTTTTTTGTCTTCAGTACGGCCTCTTCTTTCTTGCTCTTAAGGGGACCCTGTCAGGTCATTCAAGTTGCCCTTGCTGAGGGATGCATAAAGTAGTGTCAGACACACAGATTTCAGCAGTTATTGCAGCGCAATGTTGAGTGCTGTATGCAAGAAGTCTGGCGTACGGCGCTCTTCCTGCCCTTAGGGAGGGGCCTGACAAGTTCCCTTTAACACTTATTGCTGGCTTCTGGTCTCTACTAACAAATAAAAAGAATGCAGCCTTGAAAATATTTAGTGTGGACTGTCCAAGTTATACCGGCCATACACATAAAAAAAATACTCGTTTGGCCGAAAAGCTATTCTTCACATAGCTACATAGTCAGTGGGCTCTGTCACCAGTTTAATACTTCTCTATCTTGTACCTAATCTAATAAACGCTTTGATGTAGATAACTACTGTTTTTTGTTTTGGGTTTTTTAAGACGTTTATTATTGACAAAGTTCTAATAATTTTTAGATTTATGCAAATTTTTTCTAAATGCCCAACTGTGAGGTTTTTTTTCCGTTTCACCAAGTGGGCGTTATAAAGAAAAGTGTATGATGCCACAGAGCCCTTGGTGGATGCTGCCGCAGTGCCCTCTGTGGATGCTGCCGCAGTGCCCTCTGTGGATGCTGCCGCAGTGCTCTCTGTGGATGCTGCCGCAGTGCCCTCTGTGGATGCTGCCACAGTGCCCTCTGTGGATGCTGCCGCTGTGCCCTCTGTGGATGCTGCCGCTGTGCCCTCTGTGGATGCTGCCGCAGTGCCCTCTCTGGATGCTGCCGCAGTGCCCTCTGTAGATGCTGCTACAGTGCCCTCTGAAGATGCTGCCACAGAATCCTTTGTAAATGCTGCCACAGAGTCCTCTGTAGATGCTGCCACATTGCCCTCTGTAGATAATGCCACAATGCCCTCTGTAGATAATGCCACAGTGCCCTCTGTAGATAATGCAACACACCCTTAGATAATGCCACAGTGTCCTCTGTACATACTGCCACAGTGCCCTCTGTACATGCTGCCACAGTGCCCTCTGTAGATGCTGCTACAGTGCCCTCTGTAGATGCTGCCACAGTGCCTTCTGTAGATGCTGCCACAGTGCCCTCCGTAGATGCTGCCACAGTGCCCTCCGTAGATGCTGCCACAGTGCCCTCCATAGATGCTGCCACAGTTCCCTCCGTAGATGCTGCTACAGGGCCCTCCGTAGATGCTGCCACAGTGCCCTCTGTAGATGCTGCCACAGTGATGTCAGGGCCTTGCCCAGAGCTGGAGTCCCGGAGCAGAGCGTCTTCTAGCACTCTGCCTTGGATTCCAGCTCTGCTCCTGACATCACTGTCTATATATGGACAGAGATGTCAGGGGCAACCTCAGAGCTGGAGTCTTGGGCAGAGCGCTAGTAGGCTCTTCCTGGGACTCCAGCTGTGCTCCTGACATCACTGGGACTCCTGCTCTGGGGAAGCCCCTGACATCATTGTCGATGTATGGACAGCGATGTCAGAGGCTTCCTCAGAGTCCCAGAGCAGAACCAATACTAGCGCTCTGCCCGGGACTCCGGCTCTGGGGAAGCCCCAGACTTCGTGTGTCCAAACATGGACACCGATGTCAGGGAATTCCCCAGAGTCCCGGAGCAGAGCCGATACTAGTGCTCTGCCCGGGTCTCCGCTCTGGGGAAGACCCTGACATACTGTCCATATATAGTGCTGAACCTACTAGTGCTGCCTGTTCTTTAGATGTTATGGATTGAGAGGACATCAGGGTCCTGAAGCATGCACCTTTTCTTTACGTTGCTGTTCATATGGTTCGGCTCTTTCTTCTTAGATATATAGATAGATAGATAGATAGATAGATAGATAGATAGATAGATAGATAGATAGATAGATAGATAGATAGATAGACAAACACAAAAGTTTGAACAGCACATTTCAACAAATTGAAACAAAACGTGTATGCAGGTGCAAGAACGGCTGTGACTGCAAATTTATACAGCACACAAAAAAATGGTGACAGCACACTGCGAACGCCAATATCACCTGAGCCACTAAATATAAATAAATATGCATTACTGCTAAGTCTACTTACAATAGGGAGGTTCTTAGTGCACATTTTGATCAAAAAGTGTTTGCCCACCTGCCACGACAAGGCGTCCTCCCTACTGGGCCATACCACGTAGTGGGATAGCAGCTGGCCAAACAGGTACAATGCAATGTCTATAGTCCAGAAAGGGTACCTGAGGCAATGTAGACAGTAGCGGTGGATTCAGGCTAAGATGAGGCTCCGACAGTAGACAGACAGCCAGCGGGTTGCGACACCATAGATGCAGCGGAGGGCACAAAATGACTCCAACTCTTGATGGCACAGGGGCACGTTAGCACAGGATACAGGGTACAGGCAGCAGGAACGGGTAACACTGGGAACTGGAAAACACTAGGAGACCATTTGCAATGAAAAACTTAGGTAACATAACAACGCTCAGGCAAGGATCAAGAGGGCAGAGACCCTTTTATAGTCTAGCAGCATTCTGGGCCAATTTCAGATATTCTGCAACTGTGCGCGCACTGGCCCTTTAAGGCCGTGCACGCGCGAGCGCCCTGCTGGAGACAGTGTTCGGACCAGGAAGTGAGTGCCGCAATCTCTCAGGAGGGAGATGCCACCGGGAACTCACTCGTCCATGGCCGCGGCCGTCAGAGGGTAAGTAAGGATGACGGTCCGTGGCCATAGACGTTATAGTATCCCCCCTCTCTTCTTGGTACCAGAGCGGGAGAGAAACTTCTTCACTAGGGCAGGAGCATGGATGGCTCCTATGACCTCTCCTCTGGACCAAATCCCCTCCAATCCACCAAATAAAACATCTTTCCTCCTACTTTCTTTGTAGCCAGGATTTCCCTCACCTCAAAATTCCCTGACGATCCGCCAAGAGCCACTGCGGAACTAGGAGTCCTGGAATAGCGGTTCAGGACCACAGGCTTCAGCAGGGAGACATGGAAGGAGTTTGGGATCTTGAGGGTAGGAGGCAGCCGAAGCTTGTAAGAGACAGGATTTATTTGCAGCAGAATCTCGAAGGGTCCGAGGAACCTGGGGGCAAACTTGCAAGATGGTTACCCTCTGCCGGATATTCCTGGAAGACAGCCAGACCTTGGTACCTGGAAGAAACTGGGGAGGTTCTCATCTTCTAGTGTCTGCCTTTTTCTTCATGCGTTCAACCACCAGCAGAATAGAAGATCGGGTCTGCTGCCATATCTGCAGAAAGTCCCTGAAGGTAGAGTCAGCTGCAGGCACCTGGGACATAGTGGAGACAGGAAGAGGTATTCGTGGATGTTGACCGTAGACAATAAAGAACGGACTGGAGGTGGTGGACTCACTAGTATGGTGAGTTCTAAGAGAACTCAGCCCAAGGAAGCAGCTGCACCCATTCATCATGCTGCCTGGAGATAAAGTGCCACAGATAGTTCTCCATAATCTGATTAACCCTCTCGACTTGACCATTGGACTGGGGATGATAGTCCGAGGATAAGTCCAACTTTACACCGAGGAGACCGCAGAGTGCGCTCCAGAACTTTGAGGTGAACTGGACCCCCCGATCCGAGACAATATGTAGAGGCAATCCGTGCAGATGGAAGATGTGTTGTACGAAGAGATCGGCCAGTCGGGAAGCAGAAGGCAGAGCAGTCAGTGGAACAAAATGAGCCATCTTGGAAAATCGATCCACCACCACCCAAACCACACTGCATCCAACAGAGAGAGGCAGATCTTTGACAAAGTCCATTGCAATATGTCGCCAGGGGGCATCAGGCACAGGCAGTGGTTGGAGCAGACCAGCTGGTCTGGAGTGGGCAACTTTATTTGCTGCGCACACCGTACAGGAGGAGACAAAGTCTGTGACGTCTTTGGGCAGCGTGGGCCACTAGAACTGATGGGCAATTAGGTCTTGGGTCTTACGGGCACCCGCGTGACCTGCCAGCTTGAAACTGTGTCCCCAGCGAAGGTTTCTTCCTCTGTTAGCCAGATGTACAAAGGTCTTTCCCAGAGGAATATCTCTAACTTGCAGAGCGTTGACAGAGAAGATGCAGGAAGGGTCAATGATATTCAGTGGGGACTCCACAGTGTCCTCTGTCTGAAACGACCTAGACAAGGCATTGGCCCTCACATTCTTGTCGGCAGGTCGGTAGTGGAGCTCAAACTGGAACCGAGTGAAGAACAGCGACCACTTGGCTTGACGAGGATTCAGCCGTTGAGCCGTCTGAAGATAGGTAAGGTTCTTGTGGTCCGTGAAGACTAGAATTGGATGAGCTGCGCCTTCTAGTACGTGTCTCCACTCCTACAGGGCCAGCTTGATGGTCAGTAACTCCCGATCCCCAATCGAGTAGTTGCGCTCAGCAGCAGAAAAAAGCTTAGAGTAGTAGCCACATACCACAGTCTTGCCTTTGGAACCTCTCTGGAACAAAAGTGTGCCAGCACCAACAGAGGAGGCGTCCACCTCCAAAGAAAACTGTAGGGACACATCAGGATGATGAAGAATTAAGGCTGACGTGAAGGCCTTCTTTAAGCTCTTGAACGCGGCCTCTGCTTCTGGAGTCCACACCTTGGCATTCATGCCCTTTTTGTTGAGGGTAGAGATGGGAGCTGTCAATGAGGAGTAGTTGGGAATAAACAGCCGGTAGAATTTGGCGAATCCCTGGAAGGGCTGTATGACCCTTAACCCTTGAGGGTGTGGCCATTCCAGGACAGCCTTTACCTTCTCAGGATCCATTTTCAGGCCCTGATCGGAGATGATATAGCCCATGAAGAGTAGAGACTTTTTTTCGAACATGCACTTCTGCAGCTTGGCATATAGGTGATTCTCCCTTAATCGAAGCAAAACATGGCAGACATGTCTCTGATGAGTTACTGGATCTGGGGAAAAAATCAAAATGTCATCGAGATACACCACAACACAGACATAGAGGAGATCACGGAAAATATCATTGACGAATTCTTGAAAAACAGCGGGGGCGTTACACAGGCCGAAGGGCATAACCGGGTATTCGTAGTGCCAATCACGTGTATTAAATGCTGTCTTCCACTCATTACCCTGACTAATCCGGATTAGATTGTGGGCCCCCCACAAGTCTAGTTGGCCCCCCCGTATGCGATCAAACAGTTCAGAGATTAAAGGCAATGGGTATCTGTTCTTTACCGTGATCTGGTTGAGGCCCGAAAGTGAATGCAGGGTCGGAGGGATCTGTCTTTTTTTTTTTACAAAGAAAAACCCAGCCCTGGCCGGGGATGAGTATTTGCGTATTAAGCCCCTCTCTACAGTAGATTCTCCTTAATATAGGCAGACATTGACTGGGTTTCGGGTAAGGAGAGAAGGTATACTCTACCGCGAGGAGGGGACGAATGAGAAACCAAGTCAATAGGACAATCATACGCTCGATGTGTTTGCAACGTCTCTGCCTCCTTCTTGTCAAAGACATCCGAGAACTGACAGTAGAAAGAGGGCAACCCTGCCAATGACTGATGCAGAGGAGGCTGAAGCGGATGGATATGCCCCAGACAACAGTTGAGGCATTTTGGACCCCATTGGAGAACCTCTCCGGAGTTCCAATCCAGGACTGGGGTGTGTAGACGGAGCCAAGGCAAACCCAGCAGCATGGGGTTGACGGTCTCGGGCAGGACAAACAGAGGATGAGCTCAGAATGAAGGGCTCCCACTTGAAGCCCCAGCGGCTTGGTCACAGACAATATTGGGTCGCGCAGCGGCAGTCAATCTACTGAGGCAACGATCAATGGCTTCTCCATAAAGGTAGTAGGCAAGTGAAGAATATCCACAAGGTCTTTGCGTATAAAATTGGCTGCAGAGCAAGAGTCCAGATAGGCAGAGACTAGATGGGGCCTCTCGCCAGCAACAATGGTCACAGGGATGAACAGCTTGCAGGAGAGTTCTCTGTCAAATGCTGTGTTGCCCAGGGTTGTCTCGCCAACCAATCCTAGGCGTTGGAGTTTTTTGTCTTCTGGGGACACAGACACACGACAGGGCCAGTGAGGCCGCAATATAGACAGAGTCCAGAAGTGCGCCTGCGCTGTTCCCCTGGACAGATAGTTTGAGCCGATCCACTTGCATCGGGACTTCGGGTGGAGCAGATGAAGACAAGAGGGATTGCTGGAAGTTGGGGGCCAACCTAGGAAGTCTTTTCTCTTGACGAACCTCTTGGGATCTTTCTCTGAGCCTCATGTCCACTCGGGTGGCGGGTAAAATTAGTTCGTCCAAGGTAGGTGGCAGATCACGAGCAGCTAGTTCGTCTTTAATCTCGGATGACAGACTGTGCCAGAAGGAAGCTACTAATGCCTCGTTGTTCCAGGACAGTTTTCCTGCCAGGGTCCGGAACTGGATGGTGTACTCGCCCACGAAGGTGTCCTCCTGGCGTAGGTTCAGCATAGAAATGGCTGCCGACGAGACTCGTGCAGGCTCCTTGAACACAGTGCGGAATAACCGCACGAACCCCTGGAATTTTCGGGTCTTGGGTCCCTGTCATTCCCAGATTAGGTTCGCCCATGCCAGGGCCTTGCCGGCAAGTAAAGAAATAATGAAGGCGATCCTGGCTCCGTCTGAAGGAAATGCTCTGGCGTGCAGGGTGAAGTGGATATGACACTGGTTAACAGGTTCCCGACCGCTGGCCGTAAATATACGGCCAGCGGCCAGGGTCTCTAAAGTCCGGCGTATAGTATATATACGGCCGCACTTCAGAGACTGTGCACGCGCGATCGCGTGCACACAGCTCTATGCCCTGGCTGTTGCTAACAGCCATGGGCACTGGGCAGAATGTCAGGGGTCAATCTTTTGGCCCCTGAACATGTGATCGCTGTGACAACCAATCACAGCGATCACATGCATTTCTGCATAGAAAACAGTGTGCACGCGATCGCGTGCACACAGCCCTGTGCCCTCGCTGTTACCAACAGCTCTGGGCACTGGGCAGAGTATCAGGGACCAATCTGATGGTCCCTGATCATGTGGTCGCTGTGAAAACCTATCACAGCGACCACATTTGTTTTATTTTGACTTTTCTGGCAGTAAATCTCCTGCCTCTTTTCTTCTCCTCAAACATTGTTTCAGTTTGAGGAGAAGAAGAGACTCGGGAGAATTGCTGCCAGAAGAATACAGTGAAAAAAAATACAGTTACACTAAAACATTCTCTGTATAGATAGATTTCTATCTATCTATACAATCTATCTATCCATCTATCTTTTTTTCTATCTATCTACCTTTCTTTCTTTTATTCTATTAGAATAGGCAGGTAGGGAGTATATAATTATATATATATCCACATATATATAATATATATAGCAATAGCGGTTTATTTTTTTGTTAGCGGTAGTGTAGATATATATAGCAGTTAGTTTGTGTGTTTTATAAAAAAAAAAAAAAAAAAAAAAAATTTGTTTAGTTAGTGTTAGTGTTAGTTACGTTATGGCGAGGAAGTTGTTTAGCGCCGAGGAGGCATACGCCATGCTGTGGTCTGAGTCGGAGACCGCATCAGAGATGGCGTCCGAGATGGAACCTGTTTTAGGTAGTGACGATGACAGCGTCACTTCAGGTTCATCTTCAGGGGACGTTGTCCCTGATGCAGTCGAAACTGCAGAACATGAAAGTGCAGGGCCAAGTAGCGCTGTAGCACGGGACAGCCTGGTCCCTCCAGTCCAGGCTCTTGTATGGGCACCTGCCCCATCTTTTGGGCCTAGAATCCACGGATTTACGGCCACTCCTGGCATAACCGTGGACAATACAAATTTTGTCCAAATGGATTACTTCCATTTATTTATAACGGACGACATCCTAAATCAGATTGTCCACGAAACAAATTTATATGCCACGCAATATATAAGGCAGAAACCTTCATCCACCCATGCCAGAGATTGGACGCCCACCAATTTGCAGGAATTAAAAAATTTTTTGGGGCTCACCCTAAATATGGGTATTGTCAAAAAGCCCTCCATTAGGTCTTACTGGTCAACAAGACCCGCCCAAGCCACCCCAGTATATTCTGCAGTAATGCCCAGGTCTCGTTATGAGACAATAATGAGGTTCCTCCACTTCAATTACAACGCACAGGCCCCCCCAAGTACCGATGCAAACCGGGATCGGTTGTTCAAAATAAGACCGCTAATAAATTCCCTGAATAATTTATTTCTGCAACTCTACACCCCTGAGCAGAATGTAAGTGTGGACGAATCCCTCCTCAACTTCCATGGCAGACTTAGCTTTCGCCAATATCTACCTTCAAAAAGGGCAAGATATGGCGTTAAGCTCTACAAATTGTGTGAAAGCGGGTCAGGATATACCACCGCCTTCAGGATTTATGAAGGGCGGGACCGCACAATAAATGTTCCTGGATGCCCCCCTGATCTTTCCACCAGCAGTAAGATCGTGTGGGAGATAATGCAGCCTCTGCTTCACAAGGGGTACCACCTGTACTGTGATAATTTTTATTCCAGTGTGCCCCTGTTTAGGCATTTGCATGCTGCAAGGACTGGGGCATGTGGTACCATGCGCAAAAACAGAATTGGTTTTCCACAGCAATTAGTGGGGAAGCGCATGGTAAAGGGGGACTCCTGTGCTTATGCATCTGAGGAATTGCTGGCGGTCAAGTTCAGGGATCGCAAAGATGTGTATGTGCTAAGCACGATTCATACCGCAGGAACAGTGGCAGTGAGGGAAAGAGGGGCAACATCGGACAAGCACAAACCAGTGAGCGTGTCCGAATATAACAAGTACATGGGGGGGGTGGATTTAAGCGACCAGGTTTTACAGCCCTATTTAGTAAAACGCAAAACTAAAACCTGGTACAAAAAGGTGGCCATTTATTTGTTACAGGTGGCCATCCACAACTCATTTGTGCTCTATAAAAAAAACAGAGGCAGAGACACATACCTGGATTTCCAGGAGAAAATTATTGAAGGCCTCATTTTTGATGTTCAGGACACCCGAGAATGCCCCCAGTCTGAGGATGTCACGCGACTGACTGAAAGACACTTCGTCAGTCGGATTCCCCCAACAGCAACCAGAAGCAACCCCCAGAAAAAGTGCCGCGTCTGCAGAAAAGACGGGCACCGCAAAGATTCCCGATATTTCTGTCCCTCATGTCCCTCGCAACCAGGCCTGTGCATTGAGCCATGTTTTAAAAAATACCACACTGTTCTGAATTATTAGATTTTAGTTAATTTGTTGAAAATATATTTGCCCTACATTACGTTTTTATTTTTCCCCTGATTTTACTCCAAGGGTGAGGGAGGGAATGGGTGGGGGGTGGATGTCATGTTTGATGTTTTCTAAAGTTCATCTGCTGGAGAGCTCCATTTGCATTAACCTGAAATTTCTTATTTTAGAAAACCCCAAAAAATAAATTCCCATTATACCCCTAGATGAATATTTTGGGATCTCTGCTTCGAGAGCAGATATTTTGGAAGTGTTATAGAAACTCTGTTGAGTTTTGTAAAACCAGCTTTGAAAAAAAGCGATTTGTGAAATAATCTTCTTCTATCGTCCGCCCTCCTACATCTCTATGTGATAAATAAGGCCCACATATTTGGTATCCCCATGCACGGGAGAAGTGGCAGAATGTGAACGGAGATTAATTTTGACCGTGGTCTATACCGTGTGTGAAAAATGCTGGTATAAACTGACGCATTTGCTAAAAAATTGCTAATTTTATTTTGATCCATCTTATTCAAGAAACTTTCAGAAGAAAACGGGACTGTCTAAAAATATGATAAACCCCTTGAAGGAAACCTTGTGGGGTCTACTTGTGTGAATGAAGTCATTTATGGGGTGTTTCTAATGTTTCAGCAGCATTAGGCCCCCCAGAAAACAGTATGCTGCTATAAAATCAAGTGCAGAATTCCTGGACCGAAAAGGCCAAAAAGCCTCCTTTTATGCCAAGCCCTGGCACATGCCCGTGAATAAAGCACACATATTTGGTATCCCCATGCACGGGAGAAGTGGAAGAATGTGAAATGCGATGAATTTTGTCCGTGGTCCATTTTGTGTGTGAAAAAGCTAGCATAAACTGGCGCAATTGTTAAAAAAAAAAGGTAATTTTATTTTGTTCCATCTTATTCAAGAAACTTTCAGAAGAAAACTGGACTGTCTAAAAATATGATAAACCCCTTGAAGGAAACCTTGTGGGGTCTACTTGTGTGAATTAAGTCATTTATGGGGTGATTCTAATGTTTCAGCAGCATTACACCCCCCAGAAAACAGTATGCTGCTATAAAATCAAATGCAAAATTCCTGGACCAAAAAGCCTCCTTTTATGCCAAGCCCTGGCACATGCCCGCACAGCGAATAAGGCACACATATTTGGTATCCCCATGCACGGGAGAAGTGGAAGAACGTGAAAGGAGATGAATTTTGGCCGTGGTCTATACCGTGTGTGAAAAATACTAGCCTAAACTGACGCATTTGCTAAAAAAGTGCTGATTTTATTTTGTTCCATCTTATTCAAGAAACTTTCAGAAGAAAACTGGACTTGCTAAAAATATGATAAACCCCTTGAAGGAAACCTTGTGGGGTCTACTTGTGTGAATGAAGTCATTTATGGGGTGATTCTAATGTTTCAGCAGCATTAGGCCCCCCAGAAAACAGTATGCGGCTCTAAAATCAAATGCAAAATTCCTGGACCGAAAAGGCCAAAAAGCCTCCTTTTATGCCAAGCCCTGGCACATGCCCGCACAGTGAATAAGGCACACATATTTGGTATCCCCATGCACGGGAGAAGTGGAAGAACGTGAAAGGAGATGAATTTTGTCCGTGGTCTATACCGTGTGTGAAAAATACTAGCCTAAACTGACGCATTTGCTAAAAAAGTGCTGATTTTATTTTGTTCCATCTTATTCAAGAAACTTTCAGAAGATAACTGGACTTGCTAAAAATATGATAAACCCCTTGAAGGAAACCTTGTGGGGTCTACTTGTGTGAATGAAGTCATTTATGGGGTGTTTCTAATGTTTCAGCAGCATTAGGCCCCCCAGAAAACAGTATGCGGCTCTAAAATCAAATGCAAAATTCCTGGACCGAAAATGCCAAAAAGCCTCCTTTTATGCCAAGCCCTGGCACATGCCCGCACAGCGAATAAGGCACACATATTTGGTATCCCCATGCACGGGAGAAGTGGAAGAACGTGAAAGGAGATGAATTTTGGCCGTGGTCTATACCGTGTGTGAAAAATACTAGCCTAAACTGACGCATTTGCTAAAAAAGTGCTGATTTTATTTTGTTCCATCTTATTCAAGAAACTTTCAGAAGAAAACTGGACTTGCTAAAAATATGATAAACCCCTTGAAGGAAACCTTGTGGGGTCTACTTGTGCGAATGAAGTCATTTATGGGGTGATTCTAATGTTTCAGCAGCATTACACCCCCCAGAAAACAGTATGCGGCTATAAAATCAAATGCAAAATTCCTGGACCGAAAAGGCCAAAAAGCCTCCTTTTATGCCAAGCCCTGGCACATGCCCGCACAGTGAATAAGGCTCACATATTTGGTATCCCCATGCACGGGAGAAGTGGAAGAATGTGAAAGGAGATGAATTTTGTCCGTGGTCTATACCGTGTGTGAAAAATACTAGCCTAAACTGACGCATTTGCTAAAAAAGTGCTGATTTTATTTTGTTCCATCTTATTCAAGAAACTTTCAGAAGATAACTGGACTTGCTAAAAATATGATAAACCCCTTGAAGGAAACCTTGTGGGGTCTACTTGTGTGAATGAAGTCATTTATGGGGTGTTTCTAATGTTTCAGCAGCATTAGGCCCCCCAGAAAACAGTATGCGGCTCTAAAATCAAATGCAAAATTCCTGGACCGAAAATGCCAAAAAGCCTCCTTTTATGCCAAGCCCTGGCACATGCCCGCACAGCGAATAAGGCACACATATTTGGTATCCCCATGCACGGGAGAAGTGGAAGAACGTGAAAGGAGATGAATTTTGGCCGTGGTCTATACCGTGTGTGAAAAATACTAGCCTAAACTGACGCATTTGCTAAAAAAGTGCTGATTTTATTTTGTTCCATCTTATTCAAGAAACTTTCAGAAGAAAACTGGACTTGCTAAAAATATGATAAACCCCTTGAAGGAAACCTTGTGGGGTCTACTTGTGCGAATGAAGTCATTTATGGGGTGATTCTAATGTTTCAGCAGCATTACACCCCCCAGAAAACAGTATGCGGCTATAAAATCAAATGCAAAATTCCTGGACCGAAAAGGCCAAAAAGCCTCCTTTTATGCCAAGCCCTGGCACATGCCCGCACAGTGAATAAGGCTCACATATTTGGTATCCCCATGCACGGGAGAAGTGGAAGAATGTGAAAGGAGATTAATTTTGGCCGTGGTTCATACCGTGTGTGAAAAATGCTAGCATAAACCGACGCAATTGTTAAATTCTTGCATTTTTTTCCAATTTTGCCCACTTTAGTGAAAAAAAAAAAAATGATATATACTGACAAATGCCACTAAAACAAAGCCCTATCTGTCCTTTAAAAAGAGTGTAAAATTCAAAGATGAACTTTATTCACCTGCTGAGTTATAGTCATGTAAAGAAGCGCATAGCAAAATTGTGAAATTTGCTCTGGTCATTTAGCTGTAAAACAGCCTAGTCCTTAACCGGTTAAGAAATCCCCTGCACGCGCTTGCGTCTCCATGGAAACGAGGTGGCAGTGGCAGCGAGAACCGAAGATCAGAACCAGGAGGTGTAGCAGGTGGATCAGTCGGAGAAGCTGGAACAAGAGCAGAGAAGGAAGCAGCTAGCGCTGTGCTGCTGTCCCATGGAGTCTACTGCTAAAAGAAGTTGATCTTGTCGTGCTCGCAGGTCCTGCAGGTGCGCCTGCATGGCTTAAAAAGGGTGACAGGTCCTTGAATTGACCAGCGGGGTCCATAGCCTGAGCGTACTGTCACGGCACAGGGTGTGGACCAACTGGGCCGTACCGTGTAGCAGGATAGCAGCTGGCCAAACAGGTACAATGCAATGTCTATAGTCCAGAAAGGGTACTCTAGGCAATGTAGACAGTAGCGGTGGATTCAGGCCAAGATGAGGCTCCGACAGTAAACAGACACCCAGTGGGGTACGACACAATAGATGCAGCGGAGGACACAACACGACTCCAATTCATGGCGGCAAAGCGGCACGGTAGCACAGGATACAGGGTACAGGCAGCAGGAACGGGTAACACTGGGAACTGGAAAACACTAGGAGACCATTCGCAATGACAAACTTAGGTAACACAACAACGCTCAGGCAAGGATAAAGAGGGTAGAGCCCCTTTTATAGTCCAGCAGCATTCTGGGCTAATTGCAGATATTCTGCAACTGTGCGCGCACTAACCCGTTAAGGCCATGCACGCGCGGGCGTGCGTGCACTGAGGGAGACCGTGTCCAGACCAGGAAGAGAGATAAACAGATGGATTTAAAAAAAAATTATAATTGTGCATTCCTTGCACAGCAAATGTGGGAAGATCAGCCTACTCTGTGTATATTTTCTTGAAAGTATATTTATGTCAATCCCCTTGAGACTTGTTTGATTATTGTCTAAACTGTTTAGAAATAGAAAAAAATGTTAAAACTTAAAGATGAAATGGATTTTGTTTTAAGAGCTTTTTTAAGACTTAAAATATTCAGCATTCTTTTACATGGAAAGCGCACTCCCTCTATAAACAATGAATAGTGTATGAAGAGTTTCTAAAAGAAGGGAAAATATTTATACAGATAAACAGCTGTTCAAGAAAAATGTCCTGAAATGTTTGTGAAGTTAAAATCTAATATGCTACAGAAAAAAGTTAATGGCAGAAATTAAAAATGTAAATTCATCTGAAAAAGCCTGTTATAAACATATGTCTATTCCAGCACTAAGTTTGACAGATCGTACGGCCTTTTGATGGATTGCTCTAAAGCCCTTTTGTTTAGTAGGATTAGACACAGATGGACACACTGATGTAGTAGAGCCAAAAAAAGCTACATTTTTGAGGATTTTACACAATGATGACATCTCGTTATTTTAGGCCATTAAAATGTAATCGGTAGTGGTCTAACCCCTGCAACAGCCATGATTAGCATAATAAGGGAGCGGTGCTTGATAGAGTTCAGACTCAACCGCCTCCTGACTGGAGTTCAGCAAATTTTTCAACCAATTTGCGCTTTGCCTGATTCGCCGTCTATTAGAATAGTTGGGGAATTATTTCATCAGGTTTGTAACTTGCTTTTGGTAAATTTATTAATTGATTCTATTGGCCCCAGCTAATCGACAAAACAGGCAAATCGATTTGCTTACGGCTCCTCATGGACAATTCTTAGCACAAATCTCCATTTTGCCATTAAAATACTGAATGGAATAGTTTCTCCCTCACAACTGGTACATCTCACAGAACTAGGAAATCTCACAAGATTTGAACTTTACTCTGCTAAAATATTACCCATTTATGGCATATCCACAAGACATTAGAAATTTATAGCATATCAATGACTGGGACCCACACATACCCCTGCCTGGTGAGGCAGTCACTGGCCCCTGGATAGATGGGGAAAGTAAATGCAGAGCAGGACAGGATTCTGGAAACAGCCAAGCTTGATGAGCTACGCCATTTCCGTAACTCCCGTAGGAGTAAATGCGAGCTACGGATACAGCGAAGCACAGCAAGCTATGCTGTTTCCATAACTCCCAAGTTAGAGAAACTTCGTAGCTTAGGATATGCATTTAATATTTGAATGGTTGGCATACAACTCCCAGTACCCACCGGCCAGGGGCGGACATACTATATGTCCAACCTGTGCAGCTCTACAGGGGTCCAATAGGAAGGGGGGCCCACTGCTACCTTAGAAGCAGCATGTAAGGGACTGAGTAATGACAATGGCTCACAATTATTGGTGGATTGTGGAAGAGATATAAGGGCAGGATGTTCTTTGATGAGCTATTGGAGAGTGAGGGGCCCACATACTGTTCTTGCACGGGGGCCCTTTGTTGTCTATGTCCGCCACTGCCCCCGGAAATCCGCTAAATAAAGGGTCCACGTCCCATTCATTGTTTACCCAGGTACAGTGCTTTACATTTAGTTATTGCTGTGCCTGGTTCTGCAGCTCAGTCCCATTTGCTTGGATAGAACTGAGCTTTAGTGAGCTACATTGCCAGACAACCCACTGTGCCTAGGTAAACAATGAAGGGGACATGTTACTTGCTTGAGTAGGAACACCACCGATCACATATTGATTGCTCTGTGTCACGATCTATGGGTATGTGGACCTACTGGGCCATACCGCCGTAGCAGTATAGCAGCTGGCCAAACAGGGTAAAAGTCAATGTCTATAGTTCGGATAAAGGTACCTGTGGCAATTCAGACAGTAGCGATGGTTTTGGCTCAGATGGAACTCTGGCAGCAGGCAGATAATAGGTGCAGTGAAGCACAGCAGGTGTAGCAGGCGACACAACACAACTCCAACTCTGTACAGCACAGGAACACGGGATACAGGATACAGGTAGCAGGAACAGGAAAACCGGGAACTGGAGAACACTCAAGGGACCATTTGCAAAGACTGAGACAGGATGGTACAAACAACGCTCAGGCAATGAGGGAAGGAGCAGGGCCCTTCTTATAGTCCAGGGTGATCTGGGAACAATCAGCTCAATCTCACACATGTGTGCGCTCCGACTCTTTAAGGCTGGACTGAGCACGCGAGCACACCCTAGTGGTCACTGTGGTCACTGCGGGACAGGACGGCCTCATGTGCTGGCATCTCTGGAGAGAAGGGCGTCGGCAGGATGACGAGTTCAGGGTCAGCGGCCGCGGACGTTACACCCTGCCTAAGAATAGTCCATCAATATTAAAGTCTCCTTTAATCCATGTATGTTGACCGTACTCGCCGTTTTTGGCGGGACCCGCCGAGCATATAATGTTTATGGTGGCGCCCTGACTAAGTTTCAACATAGCTGATCCTTTTGTTGGTTAGAAGATAAGACACTCTCCCTATTGAAAACATATGCACGTGTATGGGGCAGTTGGGAGGACTAGCTTTCGGCTGAATGATGTTCGGTCATCAGCTATCTAAAGTGTACGGCCTGCTTAAAGCTTTGTCTTTAGACAGCATATATGAACAAAAATAGTACTCTTCTATAGGTTATATTGTAATCTTACATGAATTATAATTAGGGGGAAAGCACTGACAGATCCTCTTAGAAGTCAATACTTTTATTATTAAGTATCATGTGTTATTGCGTACCATTATATTGTTTCTGTAGATCATAACCATTTGTACAGGTGCTTTTTGTGATAGGATTACCCATAAACCTCTGATGTGGTGGACATTGAATGCCTTAGTAACTTCAAAGCTTAGCCAGAGTTAAACTTTAACAATGATATACAATGTGATTTGCAATACAAGTTTCCAATGGTAACCTTTAAAGTACAGATTTTGTACCTTGTTTTCAGTTGAATTCTGATGAAAATCTGACCTTTGTTTTATAATCTTCTCTTTGACCAAGATCCTTACAATATCAGCCTTTTTTTCCCCAGAAAGTATGAAATTGCATGTTTTCAGGGCTTCAAGACCTTTTTATTAGGAAAGTAAACAAATGAACATCTGAGAGTTTAACACATTTTAAGATGTTACATAGAGACCTAGTACATATGTAGGGTGATACATCCTTAAAGGTGTTGTACAGTTTAGAAAGCTTGTTTTCATATAATCTATTAGAGAATTCTGAGTGAGGGATCCTCTTTTCAGGATCCTCATCACTTGGCCAGATTGGACAGCAGATATCAAGAGTGTCTCATTCTCTGGAGCAACTGCAATTTTGGCTACATATTACTTTTTTGATCACTTTTTCTTAATTTTTTTGGGGTAAAGTCACGTGACTAAAAAACAGCAATTTGGGGATTGTGATATTTTGTCTTCTTCTGCGTTTATCCGGCAAGTTAAATAACACGATATTTTAATAGATCAGATTTTTATGAACACGCCAATCATGTTTACTTTTATTATTTTTACTTTAATTTAGCGGAAAAACGGGAACATTTTTATTTTTAACTTTAAATATATATATATTTTTTGTACTTTTATAAAAAAAAATATTTAACAGTTTTAGTACTTTTTAGGGCTTAATGGAAGCAAAACAATGGCAGACCTGGGGCCCTTCATTAGGCCCGTAGGCTGCGATGACAACCATGGCACCCTGTGATCTCGTCACCGAGGTGCGACAGGGTGATGGAGGGGGCTGCGCCCTCTTTCTAAAGCCTTAAATCCCGAGGTCGCTATTGACTTTGACTTATATGTAGTTAAATGGTCGTTGCAGTGGGGTGACCGGCTGTAACATACAGCCGACACCCGCAGAATACGTAGTGGGCTCAGCTCGTGAGCCCACTGCATACTCCCCCTTGGCACCAAAGAGTTAAAGGGGTTTTTCGAGCTAATGAATTATCTTTTCATTTGCATTATCTTGCTCAGCTTTTTTGATGCTGCCAGGGCTTGCTGTGTTAGCAGCACTACCATGTAAAGGACTAAAGTTCCCTTGTTTTCTCTCCCCTTTCACAAACATTGCCTCTCCTTACAGCTGTCTGCAGGCCCCTCTATTACAAGTTGTAAGATAGTTCTGTAACTACTCACTGTCTTTACACACAACACAAATCTGCTGCCCAGCATGTGAAACATGATTAGTCCACTAGTCTGGGAGGGACAAGGAGCAGTGGAGATAAAAGGCATGTGATGTGTGACATCCTGTTCTACAGGAAGGGGAGAGGGGAAATAATGCGCATGTCTCAATCTCACCAAACATAATCTTTCTCATCTCCACACTATCTAATAATCAAAAACAACTCTTTGATACTTTTCACTCCCTCTTTAGTCCTAAAGTGCAGGGGTCCATCACAGATCTCAGTGCTGAAGACCTGGCCACTTATTTTAACGTAAAATTGACAAAATCCAGCATGATATTATTTCCCAGTCCCCTAGTAGCATTGATACCTTTCACTCGAAACACTGCTTCTTCTTCACTTTCAGTTTTTTACTCAATAACAGAAGAAGTCTCTAGGCTCCTTTCTTCTTCTCATCCTACTATCTGCATTAGTGATCCAATTTCCTCATACCTCATCCAGTCCCTCTTTTCGGCTGTCACTAGTCGCCCAACTAAAATATTTAACCTCTGTCTTTCTTCTGTAATGTTTCCCTCCTCTTTTAAATATGCTGTTATAACCGCATTACTGAAAAAACCTCTCTTGACCCGTCCTGCACTGCTAATTATCACCCTGTCAGTAATCTCCCCCTCATCTGTAAACTCCTTGAATGCTTGGTCTACTCTCGCCTAATCCGTTATCACTCTCTGATAACTTTCTTCTTGACCCTTTACAATCTTTTTTTCCAGCATTCTAGACTCTACAGACTCTACAGAACATGCCCTTACTACAGTCTTAAATGATCTCCTGATGTCTAAATTTAACCGCAACTACTCTCTATTGATTCCTCTGGACCTCTCTGCAGCCTTTGACACTGTTGACCACCAGCTTGTACTCCATATACTCCACTTTATAGGTCTCAAGCACACTTCTCTCTCTATCTCTCTTCCTATCTCTAAGACCGCTCGTTCAGTGTGTCATTTTCTGGTTCTACTTCTTATTCTCCTCTTCACCTTGCTGTTGGGGTTCCTCAGGGGTCAGCCCCAGGTACTCTTCTCTTTTATCTCTACACAGCCCCTATTGGACAAACTATCAGCAGATTTGGCTTCCAATACCATCTCCCATGACATTACCCCCACTCTAATACAAAACACAAGTGGTTGTCTGTCAATTGTCTCTAAGGGTCCTTTTACACAGCCCGACATGGGCCTTGTAAACGAGCGCCAATCAACGAAACAGCTCGTTGATCGGCGCTTATTTGCTCCTTTCACAAGGAGCTATGTATGGTGATGAGCGATCGTTACTACCATTCTATCATGTCAGCAGCACATCTCGTAAACAGGGAGATGCGCTGCCAACAACGATAATATTTTCGGCTGCATAAAAGATACAATTAGACAATAAACTAGCGTTTGCTCATTAATCGGATGATCGGTGCCCTGTTTACACATTTTGTGTCTCCCCTTTTTCCTCATAGATTGGAAGCTCTAGTGAGCAGGGCCCTCAATCCTTTTGTTTTAATTGTTAATTAGTTTTGTCACTATGTAATGTCTGATATTGTACATGTTCTCCCTGAATTGTGAAGTGCAGCATAATTTGTAGGCGCTATATAAATAAAGGTTATTATTATTATTATTATTATTATTATTATTATTAATATTAATATTAATCACCTTTTCAGTGAACAGAATGTCACACAAGCCGGTGATAAACATCAGGACCATGGTTATGTGAATACATGTGAGACCGGTTTAGAGAGGCATTTCAGCTACAGACAGTACCAGGGGCGAATTGGGAAATTAAAGATGCCCTGGAATTTTTTTTAAAAGTGGCCTCATGTTGTAGGTGGGTCCAAATTGGCAGCAGATGGGGCCAACACGAGTAGTCGGGGTCAGTAAACCTTTAGCCATATCCACACTGGTGGTAGATTGGGCCAATGCAAAAATACATTGGTAGGCGGAGACTGTCTGTGGTGTTAATGCACAAGTAAGCAAGGCATTGCACTGGTAAACAGGGCTAATGCAACAGAGCAGTAGGCAGAGCAGACCAACAAGTAGCTGATCCAGCACCCTAGTGGGTGGAGCACACACATCAGTTTTGTGAGTAACGCAGATTAATCCAGTAACAGAAAGTTCCCAGGGCTAACATGGTAGGGATAGAAATTGGGTCTGAGAATTCCTTACTGTGGTCTCCTTTACTGACAATATAATCCTGGCTCCCTAGCAGTTTAAAAGACAAAATAGATCCCATTGCTTTTGTCTACCTTTAACAAAGACTTTTGGATAGCCTATGGTGAGGTGATCATAGTTATATTAAAAGCATATGTTTCTGCACTATTGTATTTTACCCCTGCCCCTGAGAAGAGGTTCCACCTACTTAATGCCCTCTGTACCTCTACTTGGGGGCTACAAAACATAAAAAAAAAACATGCTTTGTTATGTCATTGAGTAAAAAGACGTTAACCCCTTAAAGGAAGGGTGTCGCGAAAAAAATAATTTTTATATCAATTTGCTTTTAGTGTTTTATTAAAAAAAATAATTTATTTGTGTGTTTGTGTTTAACTTTTTTTTTTTTTCTAACTTTTTCTTCACTATGGGGGCTGCCATTGTTTTTTTCATCTCTGTATGTGTCGATTAACGACACATGCAGAGATGGAATATGGCACATACATCCCCATAGAGAATGCGAACGGGAGCAGTTCGCATTCACTATGGTGTACGCCGTCTGTGTGGAAACGGCGCATGCGCCGCTCCCACACCGTCCAAATGGAAGTTCTTTGGCCGAGCGACATCCGGCGTCATTTTCTTGTTGACCGGAAGCCGCAGCCGGACAGTAAGATGACTACATCCGGTCGCGGCTTCCGGGCATGTATTCAGAAGCGAGCGGACGGACCGGACGGACCGGAGGGAGCGGCGGCAGGAGCAGGTAAGTTATGTTTGTGTTTTCGTGTGTGTGATTAACACTGTATGTAAGCCTACTACACTGTGTATTCGCTCAAAAAATGGCGACACACAGTGTAGGAAGTTTGAACATTGAATCCCCTCCTTTCTCCTGGCACTAGCCAGGGTAAAGGAGGGGGGATTGTTTAAGGACGCTAGAGCGAGTGGGTCTTCTCAAATTTTGCAGCATAAAGCAATGTGGTTGCTTTACCACTTGCCAATGCTGCAATTTTTGGAATTGCTCCCTCTAGTGACCAGCACAGGGAAATGTTATAAATTAGAATCTAATTTATAATATTTCCTGACTCGTGAAAAAATTTAAGAAATTAGAACAATGTCTAATCATGTATACACTAACTGTTTAACTAAAAAAAAAATTTTACCGACACATTCCATTTAATGACCACTTTAAACTTTAAACCTTAATGACCAAGCATTTGTTCAAGTTTATCTATCATCACATTCAAAGAGCTATAACTTTTTTATTTTTGTGCTTATAGCTGTATAAGGACTTGTTTTTTTTGTGGGGCAAGTTGTATTTTTTTAATATCACCATTTTGGGGTACATATAATTTATTGATTAACTTTTATTAACTTTTTTGTTGGGGTAATGGAAAAAAATATAGAAATTTTGCCATTCTTTTTTGCATCTTAAATTTACGCAGCTGGTCTCTATGTTTGCAACAATACCAAATTTATGTAGTTTTTTTATGTTTTACTACTTTTACGCAGTAAAAACACTTTTTTCAAAATTATTTGTTTTTGTGTCACCATATTTTAAGAGCCATAACTTTTTTATTTTTCTGTTGAGATAGCTGTATGAGGGATTGTTTTTTGCGGGACGAGTTGTATCTTTTAACCCCTTTAGGACGCAGTCTGTTTTGGCCTTGTGGCTCAGCCGATTTTTTCAAATCTGACATGTGTCACTTTATGTGGTAATAACTCCAGAATGCTTTTACCTATCCAAGCGATTCTGAGATTGTTTTCTCGTGACATATTGTACTTTATGATAGTGAAAAAAGTTTGGTCGATAAATTCAATATTTATTTGTGAAAAACACCAAAATTTAGAGAAAATTTGCAAAAATGTGCATTTTTCTAAATGTAAATGTATCTACTTGTAAAACTGATAGTAATACCACACAAAATAGTCACTAGTTACCATTTCCCATATGTGTACTTTATATTTGCATCGTTTTTTGAACATCCTTTTATTTTTCTAGGACGTTACAAGGCTTAGAACTTTAGCAGCAATTTCTCACATTTTCAAGAAAATTTCAAAAGGCTATTTTTACAGGGGCCAGTTCAGTTCTGAAGTGGTTTTGAGGGCCTTATATATTATAATACCCCAATAAATCACCCCATTTTAAAAATTGAACCCCTCCAAGTATTAAAAACAGCATTCAGAAAGTATTTTAACCCTTTAGGCGTTTCACAGTTAATAAAGCAAAGTAGAGGGGAAATTTACAAATTTCTCTTTTTTTTTTACGAAATTCATTTGTAATGAAAAAAATTGTGTAACACAGAAGGTTTTACCAGAGAAATACAACTCAATATTTATTGCCCAGGTCCTGCAGTTTTTAGGAATATCCCACATGTGGCCCTAGTGTCCTAATGGACCGAAACGCCGGCCTCAGAAGCAAAGGAGCAGCTAGAGGATTTTGGGGCCTGCTTATATTTAGATTATATTTTAGGCACCATTTTGAGTTTGAAGAGGTCTTGTGGTGCCAGTGGAAACTCCCCAAAAGTGACCCCATTTTGGAAACTAGACCCCTCAAGGAATTTATCTAGGGTATAGTTAGCACTTTGACCCCACAGGTATTTTGCTATATTTATTGGAGTTAGTCTGTGAAAATGAAAATCTACTTTTTTTCTGAAATAACATAGACATTTTTAATATTTACAAGGAATAAAGAAGAAAATTCACGCCAACATTTGTAAAGCATCTTCTCCCGATTACGGAAATACCCCATATGTGGTAATAAACTGCTGTTTGGACCCATTTGGATTCTGGAGCGCAGATTTTGCTGTATTGGTTTTTAGTGACATGTCGCGATTGCAACCCCCTGGAGGGAACAAAATAGTGGAAACACCCCAAAAGTTACCCCATTTTGGAAACTAGACCCCTCAAGGAATTTTTCTAGGGGTATAGTAAGCATTTATACCACACAGGTCTTTTGCAGAATTTAGTAGAATTAGGCCGTGAAAATGAATATAAACATTTTTGTCCACTAAAATGTTGACTTTTTTCATTTTCACAAGGGATAAAGGAAAAAAAGTCGCCCTAAATTTGTAATGCAATCTCTCCCGAGTACGACAATACCCCACATGTGGTAATAATTTATTTTTTTAATAGAAATTAATTAACCTTTGCAGGACTGATCCTTTTTTGCTTTTCCATTTTAGTTGTTCACTCCCCACATTCCAAACGCCATAACTTTTTTACTTTTCCATGATTTGATGGGTGTGAGGGCTTATTTTTGGCAGGACGAGCTGTAGTTTTTATTGGTACCATTTTTTGGTAGATGTAAATTTTTGATCACTTTTTATTACATTTTATTTAGAGCTTTGGTGGCCAAAAACAGTGATTTTGGCGTTTTAAATTCTTTATTTCTTACGGGGTTCATAATGCGCTATAAATGACAATTTTACTTTATTCTGCGGGTCGGTATGATTACGGCGATACCATATGTATATAGTTTTTTTATGTTTTGCAGCGTTTGCACAATAAAATCACTTCTTTATAAAATTATTTATTTTCTGTGTCACCATATTCTGAGAGCCGTAACTTTTTTATTTTTCAGTCAAAAAAGCGGTGTAAGGGCTTGTTTTTTGCGGGACAGGTTGTAGTTTTTATTGGTACTATTTTCGGGTACATGCGACTTTTTGATCACTTTTTATACTATATTTTGGGAGGGGTGGTTACCAAAAAATAGTGATTCTGGCATTGTTTTTAGTTTGGTTTTTTTTGCGGCGTTCACCGTGTGGTAAAAATAACATTATAGTTTTATAGACTGGGTCGTTACGAACGTGGTGATACCAAATATGTGTACTGTTTTTTAATGGTTTCATTTTTTTCCTTTAATAAGAGACTTATTATAGGAAAAAAAATAATTTTATTTTTACACTTTTGTAAAACATTTTTATTAACTTTTTATTATTTTTACTTTACTTTTTACACTTTCTTTTTTTACCTGCGGCTTTGATCGCTGCTAGAATACATTACACTACCTAGGTAGTGTAATGTATTCCAACTGCCAGTGTGACGTCACAGTCACTCTGACAGTTAGTCTACGAGGACCAGCCAGAGGCTGATCCTCATAGGCATGCATACATGGCAGACCCGGAGGCCGTTGTCTGGCCCCCAGGTGCCATCACAAGCATCAGCAGCCCCCACAATTGCATGGGGGCTGCCAGGGGCGTAACTAGGAAAGACTGGGCCCCATAGCAAACTTTTGACTGGGGCCCCCCCTCCCCTGGGTGTCACACAACCCCCCCCCCCTTGTAGATAGTGCCTTTTTTACAGCCCCCCTGTAGATAACGCCATACAGTCCCCCCTGTAGATAACGCCATACAGCGCCCCCCCTGTAGATAACGCCATACAGCCCCCCCTGTAGATAACGCCATACAGCCCCCCCTGTAGACTGTATGGCGTTATCTACAGGGGGGACTGTATGGCGTTATCTACAGGGGGGACTGTATGGCGTTATCTACAGGGAGGACTGTATGGCGTTATCTACAGGGGGGACTGTATGGCGTTATCTACAGGGGGGCGCTGTATAGCGTTCCCTGCAGGGGGGGGGGCGCTGTATGGCGTTATCTACAGAGGGGGCTGTATGGCGTTCTCTACAGGGGGGCTGTATGGCATTCTCTACAGAGGGGACTGTATGGAGCTCTCTACAGAGGGGACTGTGTGGCGTTATCTACAGAGGGGACTGTATGGAGCTCTCTACCGAGGGGACTGTGTGGCGTTATCTACAGGGGGGACTGTGTGGCGTTATCTACAGGGGGGACTGTGTGGCGTTCCTTACAGGGGGGCGCTGTATGGCTTTCCCTACGGGGGCGCTGTATGGCATTATCTACAGGGGGACTGTATGGCGTTATCTACAGGGGTACTGTATGGCGTTCTCTACAGAGGGGGCTGTATGGCGCTAACGCCATACAGCCCCCACTGTAAAGAACGCCATACAGCCCCCCCTGCAGGGAATGCCATACAGCGCCCCCCCCTGCAGGGAACGCCATACAGCGCCCCCCCTGCAGGGAACGCCATACAGCGCCCCCCCTGCAGGGAACGCCATACAGCGCCCCCCTCCCCTGCAGGGAATGCCATACAGCCCCCCCCCTGCAGGGAACACCATACAGCGCCCCCCCCTGCAGGGAACGCCATACAGCGCCCCCCTCCCCTGCAGGGAACGCCATACAGCCCCCCCTGCAGGGAACGCCATACAGCGCCCCCCCCTGCAGGGAACGCCATACAGCCCCCCTGCAGGGAACGCCATACAGCGCCCCCCCCCCCTTTAGGGAACGCCATACAGCCCCCCCCCCCCAAAAAAAAAAAAATGTGACCTATAGTGTGTCCTACAAATAACATGCATCCCCTATCCAAAGGATAGGGGATACATGTGTGATCGCTGGCAGCGATAAGGAGACCGGGGGACTGAAAGTCCCCTGAAGTTCTACATGACTAACTTCTGACTTCCGGCGTCTGTGCAGCTCAATAAAAATGAAAGGAGCGCTGGTCACGCATGCGTGACCGGCGCTCCATTCATTTCTACGGAGCTGCCGACACAGACGGCGGAAGTCCGAGGTTTGTGATGGAGAACTTCAGGGGACTTTCAGTCCCCCGGCGTAATGGCAGGAAGGAGGTGAAGGGAAAGTGAGCCCTAATCTACCAACTGCCCTGTCCCTGCCTACTTGCAACGACCCGCCCTAGGCGACGGGGTACAACTGGGCGGCGGTCCTTACGCTGTCTAAGTGCACGGGAGAACAAACAGGGAACACGCAAGGGAAGGGGCAGTAGCTCACGGAACGCCGCGAGGAAACAGAGTGGTGAATGAGTTGTCAGGACCAGGATGAAGTGGGGTATACCCAAGTGAGCACGGAGGAGGAAGCAAGCCGGAGGCAAAGCAAAGCGGGTTAAGCAGAACAGCAGCAAGGCAGAAGCACGGCAGAAGCAGGCTGGAGCAAGCAGCAGTGGGGCCAGGAATCCAAAAGAATTACAAGCACTGAGGAGGAGAACACAGCAGGTAATAAAGGACAGGGGGCGGAGCTAACTCCGACTGACCAGGCCGCGATAGGCTCTCCCACTCCTGAGCCTGCCACCCTGGTTGGTGGGAGATGGTGTCAGTCGAACAGGTCTGGACTCAGGTGTGGATTGATTAATCCCAGGAGTATACCTAGACGTAGTACCTGGCAGATCCCTAACAGTACTCCCCCTTTTATGAGGGGCCACCGGACCCTTACTAAGAGGACCCGGTTTAGTAGGGAAGAGAAGGTGGAACCTCCTGATCAATACCCCAGCGTGAACATCACGGGCAGGTACCCAGGTCCTCTCCTCCGGCCCGTACCCTCTCCAATGGACCAGGTACTGGAGGGAGCCCTGGACCATCCTACTTTCCATAATCTAGGCCACATCGAATTCCAACCCCTCAGGGGTGAGAACGGGAACAGGAGGTTTCCTCGAGGGGGACCTGGACGGGGAGCAGCGTTTAAGGAGGGAGGCATGGAAGACGTCATGTATGCGAAAGGATGGGGGCAGCTCCAGACGGAAGGATACAGGGTTGAGGACTTCAATGATCTTATAAGGCCCAATAAATCGGGGAGCAAACTTCCTGGACGGGACCTTAAGGCGCAAGTTCCTGGACGACAACCAGACCAAATCCCCGACGACAAACCGGGGGTTAGCAGAACGTCTACTATCCGCCTGAATCTTTTGTGCGCTCTGGGACGCCTCTAGGTTCTTCTGAACGTGGGCCCAGACAGTGCACAGTTCCCGATGAACATCCTCTACCTCAGGATTATTGGAACAACCAGGGGAAACGGAGGAGAACCTTGGGTTAAACCCGAAATTACAGAAAAACGGGGAGACCCCTGACGAGTTACTGACCCGGTTATTCAGGGAAAATTCAGCAAGGGGAAGGAATGAGACCCAATCGAATTGACAGTCAGAGATGAAACACCTTAAATATTGTTCCAGGGACTGGTTAGTCCTCTCCGTTTGGCCATTAGTTTCGGGATGGAAGGCGGAGGAGAAGGACAGATCAATCTCCAACTTTTTACAAAAGGCTCTCCAAAATAAGGAAACAAATTGTACCCCTCTGTCAGAAACGATATTGACTGGGGCCCCATGGAGACGCAGGATGTGTTTCACAAACAAAGAAGCTAACGTCTTGGCGTTAGGTAGCTTCTTAAGGGGCACAAAGTGGCACATCTTGCTGAAGCGGTCTACTACCACCCACACCACCGACTTGCCCTGAGATGGAGGCAAATCGGTGATAAAATCCATGGAGATATGGGTCCAAGGTCTCTGGGGAATGGGCAAGGAACGTAGTAGGCCCGCAGGTCGGGACCTAGGGGTTTTGGACCTAGCGCAAACCTCACAAGCGGCAACGTAAGCCCTAACGTCTTTAGGCAACCCAGGCCACCAATAGTTTCTGGTAATGAGGTGTTTGGTGCCCAAGATGCCAGGATGACCAGATAGAGCGGAGTCATGGTTTTCCCTGAGTACCCTTAGCCGGTATTGCAGGGGAACAAACAGTTTGTCCCCAGGGACGTTCCCGGGAGCTGCACCCTGATCAGCCGCGATATCAGAAGCTAAATCAGAATCCGTGGCAGAAACGATTATACCAGGGGATAAAATACAAGCAGGATCCTTCTCGGAAGGAGGATTGGCCATGAAACTACGTGACAGGGCATCAGCCTTAATATTCTTGGACCCAGCCCTATAGGTAACTAAGAAATTAAATCTGGTAAAGAATAGTGCCCACCGAGCTTGTCTAGGATTAAGCCTCCGGGCCGATTCTAGGAAAACTAGATTCTTGTGATCCGTAAGGACCGTTACCTGGTGTCTGGCTCCCTCCAGGAAGTGCCGCCACTCTTCAAAAGCTCATTTAATGGCTAGAAGTTCGCGGTTGCCAATATCATAGTTACTCTCCGTGGGCGAAAACTTCCTAGAGAAGTAAGCACAGGGGCGGAGATGGGTGAGGGAGCTGGTACCCTGGGACAAGACGGCCCCCACTCCCACCTCGGATGCGTCAACCTCCACAATAAATGGCTCCTCTTGGTTGGGCTGAATCAGCACGGGGGCCGAGATAAAGCACTTCTTGAGGGTCTCAAAGGCCTGGACGGCCTCAGGGGGCCAATGGAGGACATCAGCACCCTTGCGAGTAAGGTCCGTAAGAGGCTTAGCGACGACCGAGAAGTTGGCAATAAATCTCCTGTAATAGTTGGCGAACCCTAAAAAACACTGTAACGCCTTAAGGGAGGCAGGTTGGACCCATTCCGCCACAGCCTGAACCTTGGCGGGGTCCATGCGGAATTCATGAGGAGTGAGGATTTGCCCTAAAAATGGTATCTCCTGTACCCCAAAGACACATTTTTCAGTCTTAGCAAACAGATTATTCTCCCGAAGGACCTGGAGCACCTTCCTGACATGCTCCACGTGGGAGGACCAGTCCTTGGAAAACACCAGTATGTCATCAAGGTACACAACAAGAAAATTACCCAGGTAATCTCTCAAGATTTCATTAATAAAATTCTGGAAGACAGCAGGGGCATTACACAACCCAAAGGGCATGACCAGGTATTCGAAATGACCCTCGGGTGTGTTGAACGCAGTTTTCCACTCATCCCCCTCTTTGATGCGGATAAGGTTATATGCCCCCCGTAGATCGAACTTGGAAAACCATTGGGCTCCCTGAACCTGATTAAAAAGATCCGGAATCAAAGGAAGTGGGTACTGGTTCCTTACGGTGACCTTATTCAGGTTACGATAATCAATGCACGGCCTAAGACCACCATCCTTCTTCCCCACAAAGAAGAAGCCAGCACCTACAGGAGAAGTCGAGGGGCGAATGAAACCCTTGGCCAGGCATTCTTGGATATACACCCTCATAGCTTCACGTTCAGGACATGAAAGATTAAATATCCTACCCTTAGGAAGCTTGGCACCAGGCACCAAATCGATGGCGCAATCGTAATCTCTATGGGGGGCAACACCTCGGAGGCCTCCTTAGAAAACACATCGGCGAAGTCCTGAACAAACTCAGGAAGCGTGTTTACCTCCTCCCGGGGAGAAATAGAGTTAACAGAAAGACATGACATAAGACATTCACTACCCCATTTGGTGAGATCCCCAGTATTCCAATCAAACGTGGGATTATGCAACTGCAACCAGGGAAGACCTAATACCAGATCAGACGATAATCCCTGCATCACCAGTACAGAGCACTGCTCCAAATGCATGGAGCCAACCAGGAGTTCAAAAACAGGAGTATGCTGAGTAAAGTAACCATTAGCAAGGGGAGTTGAGTCGATACCTACTACCGGGATAGGATAAGGCAAATCAATAAAAGGCATTTTTAGAGACATAGCAAATTCCACAGACATGATATTAGCAGATGAGCCAGAATCCACGAAGGCACTGCCAGTGGCAGACCGGCCAGCAAACGAGACCTGAAAGGGAAGCAAAATTTTATTGCGTTTCACATTAACGGGAAATACCTGTGCGCCCAAGTGACCTCCCCGATGATCACTTAGGCGCGGAAGTTTTCCGGCTTTTTATTCTTGCGCCTGGGACAGGTGTTCAGAAGATGCTTGTCGTCCCCACAGTAGAAGCAGAGACCATTCATTCTGCGAAACTCCCTACGTTGTCGAGGAGACATGGAGGCCCCGAGTTGCATAGGTACCTCCGAGTCCTCCGTGGAGGGGCGAGGAGACGGGACCTCGGGGGGAATCGCAGAAAGGTCAGAGGGGAGCACATTGAAGCGTTCAAGCTGACGTTCCCTGAGACGTCGGTCAAGTCGTACTGCTAGGGCCATAACCTGGTCAAGGGAGTCAGAAGAGGGGTAACTAACCAGCAGATCCTTCAGGGCGTCAGATAATCCTAACCTAAACTGGCATCTTAGGGCCGGATCGTTCCACCGAGAAGCTACGCACCACTTTCTAAAATCAGAACAGTACTCCTCAACTGGTCTCCTACCCTGACGTAAGGTCACCAGCTGACTCTCGGCTAAAGCAGTCCTGTCAGTCTCGTCGTAAATGAGTCCGAGGGCAGAAAAAAAGCGATCAACAGAGGAAACTTCAGGGGCGTCAGGAGCCAAGGAGAAGGCCCACTCTTGGGGCCCTTCCTGGAGTCGGGATATGATGATACCCACCCGCTGGTTCTCGGAACCTGAGGAGTGGGGTTTAAGGCGGAAATACAGTCTGCAACTCTCCCGGAAGGAGAGAAACGTCTTACGGTCCCCTGAGAACCGGTCAGGTAGCTTGAGGTCGGGTTCTAGAGGTGAGGTGAGGGGAACTACTACGGCAGCGTCACCCTGGTTGACCCTCTGGGCCAGGGCCTGGACCTGTAGGGAGAGGCCCTGCATCTGCTGGGTCAGGGTCTCAAGGGGGTCCATGATAGCGTAGCGTAGGGGAAATGGTAGACTAGGTAAGGGGCTTGTAATTATGTAATGGCAGGAAGGAGGTGAAGGGAAAGTGAGCCCTAATCTACCCACCGCCCTGTCCCTGCCTACTTGCAACGCCCTAGGCGACGGGGTACAACTGGGCGGCGGTCCCTACGCTGTCTAAGTGCACGGGAGAACAAACAGGGAACACGCAAGGGAAGGGGCAGTAGCTCACGGAACGCCGCGAGGAAACGGAGCGGTGAATGAGTTGTCAGGACCAGGATGAAGTGGGGTATACCCAAGTGAGCACGGAGGAGGAAGCAAGCCGGAGGCAAAGCAAAGCGGGTTAAGCAGAACAGCAGCAAGGCAGAAGCACGGCAGAAGCAGGCTGGAGCAAGCAGCAGTGGGGCCAGGAATCCAAAAGAATTACAAGCACTGAGGAGGAGAACACAGCAGGTAATAAAGGACAGGGGGCGGAGCTAACTCCGACTGACCAGGCCACGATAGGCTCTCCCACTCCTGAGCCTGCCACCCTGGTTGGTGGGAGATGGTGTCAGTCGAACAGGTCTGGACTCAGGTGTGGATTGATTAATCCCAGGAGTATACCTAGACGTAGTACCTGGCAGATCCCTAACACCCGGTCTCCTTATCGCTGCCAGCGATCACACATGTATCCCCTGTCCTGTGGATATCCTGTGGAGAGGGGATACATGTCTTTTGTTTAATGGCAGAGCGGGGAGATACCTCCCTGCTCTGCTGTAGTGTTCAGTGGCGTCGCTCTGTAGCAGCCATAGCGGCTGCTAGCGGAGCCTCCGTCCATGGTGGGGGCCCGTGCCGGCGGGCGACACGGGCCCCCTCATGCCGCGGGCCCCGTAGCAGTCGCTACGGCTGCTACGGGGGTAGTTACGCCACTGGGGGCTGCTGATGTGCTACAAACCCCCTACATGCGGAGATCGCAATCATGCCCCACATGCAATGAGCCGCTGATCGGCAACTAGTGGAGTGTCAGCTGTCAGGGACAGCTGACCTCCCGGTTCCCGATGCACACTGTCGCCGACACTGTCACAGACACTGTCATCGACAGTGTGCATCGCGAACGGCAGTGACGTCCTGTCACTCTGACAGGAAGTCTATCAGGAGGCTGATCCTGATAGGCTTCCGTACATGGCAGACACAGAGGCCATTACTTGGCCTCCGATCGCCATGCTAGCCTTCTGCAAACCTCACGATTTGCCGATGAGCTAGAAACCCCTGAATGCGGTGATTGCAATCGATCAGCTCAATCAAGGGGTTAATTGCCGGAAATAAGCCGCTGATCGGCATACAGTGAAGTGTCAGCTGTCAGGGACGCCTAGGGGTTATTGAAACCATATTGACTTACATATAGTTTATTGATTAACTTTTATTAACTTTTGGAAGGGGGAATGGAGAAATCAAATATGTATAGGTTTTTTCATGTTCCACTACTTTTGTACAATTAAAACACTTTTAATAGAAAATAATTTGTTTTTGCATCGTTGTGTTCAAAGAGCCATAACATTTAAATTTTTCTGTCGATGTAACTGTATGCAGGCTTGATATTTGCGGGATGGGATGTAGTTTTGATTGTTAGCAATTTGGGGTACATGGGACCTATTAATTAACTTTTATCCCAATTTTTAGGGGAAGGGGGATTGGAAAAAAAAAGCAATTTTGCCAAATTATTTTTTTTGCATTTTTTTCTTATGCCATTCACCATGTGGTTTAAATAATGTGTTAACTTTATTGTTTGGGGGGTTATGATTAGGGTGATACTATATATGTGTACTTTTTTTTTTACACTTTTTTTCTTTACTGTGCAGTTTTTTAATAAATATTATTTGACATTGAAGGAGTTTTCCCACAAAACACATCTATCCCCTAACCACGGGATAGGGGATACATGTGTGATACCTTTGGGTCCCACCGTTGGGACACCCAGCGATGAGGAGAACGAAGAACCGAAATTTCCCTGAAGTGCTCGATGAGAATGGAGCGCCGGTGCGCATGAACGACCAGCGCTTCATTCATTTAGAGCTGCCGGAGAGAGCAGTCTCAGAAGTCCCATATAAAAGAATAGCACGCTGATCGTTCATGCGCACTGGTGCTCCATTCACATCGAGCACTTAAGGGGAATTTCAGTCCCCTGTTCTCCTCATCGATGGGTGTCCCAATGGTGGGACCCTCAGCAAACACACATGTATCCCATATCCTGGGCTGACATAATTTCTATACTAGGGGCTGATAATCAGCCCCTAGGCTCTATAAGTTATATCAGCCCCTGGTACAGAAATCAAGTGAGCCCATACATAAGTAATCAGCCTCTAGTCTAGTGCTACTGATTACTTATGTGTGGGCTGACAAGATTTATGTACTAGGATGACTTGTCACTTATGTAGCCTTGGGGGGGGGGGGGGCTGATTATAGTATAGTACAGTATAGTACCATACAGTATAGTACCATAGTACAGAGTTCATGTCAGACCATAAGTCATAGATCTCATCTCAGCCTGGACAAAAAATGCGTATCATATGGCCAGACAGACTTACACAAATTATCACATTCACACAAACTTAGTTCTGCTCAAATGTATATCAGGCTCAGCTCAGATTCGGAAGACAATGAAAGCGTCGCACGCCAACGGGGGGTGGGAGAGGGGGAGGCGGAGAAAAATACTGTCTTAGAGTCTGACAGCCAGGCAGCGCTAGCTCCCCACAGAACGTCCTGACGCTGGCCTGGCCAGCAGCAGGACGTTGTGTGTGTCGCAGCGCCAGTGCAGCCCGCCGCTCACAATGCTCCTACACTGACCAGGACATTGTGTGCCTGGCCGGGTAGAGAAAAGATATGTTCACAATGAATGTGAGCAGCACGCAGAGGAGGGATGGGTGGGCCAGGCAGCCCACTATGTCTTATAAAAGAGCTGCCCACGGGGAATCTTCCCAGTAATTACAATGGCCAATCTGCCCCTGGACAGTACATTAGTATGCGATAAATCTTACTGCGGTTAAACCTTTTGCACACAATTTTTAAATATTGGAAAACCCCTTTAAAATACCCCTCCAATACTAAGACTTTTAAATCTGTAATGTTGTGTCCTGAGCCAAAGAAGTGCTTAACAAGTAATATATTCATCTTCTTTTTACTGTATATCTTTGTGGATTCACTCTAGATTGTAGTTTCTGTTTAGTTTTCTCAATGTAGATTCTTCAGTTGGGTCATTTTCCAAATAGCTTAATGTACATCACATTGGAAGATGAAGAAGAGGAAAGGTCTGTGTTTAAATAGTCGTGTTGTGTGTTTGGCGTATACACATTGGTGCAGATTTATCAATGCTGTTTTATATTGCGACTGCGTTAACAGGCAGTCAAAAGATGGTGCATCTTGCTAAACACGTTAGATACTTTTCTCTTTCTCTAGACCACTTGTTGGTTGGCTTAGTGTACGCCAGTCTTTATTGCCAAAATTTTGGTGCACTTTTGGCTCACGACAATGCATTTTAAACACCCATGCCCCTCTAAACCACGCCCCTTGTTGAGCATCACAAAAAAACATTAATGAATGTGGCACATTGCATGTGTGATAGACTTCTTGCGCATTTTAAATAGCAAATCCGCCCCACTTGGGGATTTCCAGAGACGGCTTGGGGGCATGCAGAAAAGATACAAACTGCATCTTCTCTGCATGTCTCTGTATACAGATCACTAATAACAGTGATCCAAAGGGATATTGCCATTAGGCCACTGCTGTCAGTGATATGTAAGTAGGGACACCAGGGAACACAAATATCATGTGTTCCCTGTTAACTCGAGCCCCTATAGTAAAATATAAAAAATAAATAAATATTATAATATGTATAGTTCATCCATATTTCCCATCTTTATTTCATATATATATATATATATATATATATATATATATATATATGTGTTATTCCTGTTTTATGGTATATCTCTGTGATTTATCATCTTTTATCATGAAATTATTCCTATAATAAAGGGGCATTTTTGAAGAAAAATCAAAGGGTGAACAGAACCGTAAGATGCCTCTACATGATTCCATAATATGTACAATTTTACTCATTTCAATCATCGCTTACGATCGTCTTCATGTGTAAATACTTATAGTTGACCATTTTCCATAGTCAATAGTTGAGATCTTCAGGACTCCTAAAATTGCTAGATCATAAGATCTGAAAATCACTGTGTGTAAATGCAATCGCTCAATGGTCTGCCAATAAAACCACCCATCCAGACTTTGCGGGCCCTACCTCTGTACTATGTGACTATAATTAAAATTTTGCTGTCCTCGGCTATCTCTGTCAGTCCCATAGACATTGGATGGAGTGGTAGTGTGCATGTGTGACCGCCGATTCATTGAAACAGGAGACATGGGACCCTGCTTCTCGTGATCGGTGGGGGTCCCAGTGCTAGCAAACCCCTTGGCAGCCTGCAACTCACATCACAACCACTGGGTGGTAACACATAGACACATAGCATAGACATTTCGTGAAATAATCCTTTTTTTCAAAGCTGGTCATGTCGTGCCACACGTCAGCATATGTTGAGATAAGAGGAAAGGTAAGAAAGGACAAAACTGTACACATGTCATTGTATGTTGATTCTGCAATTTTTTTTATGTTGTGCTAATAAATTAACCCCTTCCCGACATCCGCCGCAAAGCGCAGTACAGTTACGTCGCAGTGATGGTGCGGGCTCAGAAGCAGAGCCGGGACCATCACCGCGGGGTGACAGCTGTATTATACAGCTGGCACCCTCCTGTAACTGCCAGGACCGGAGCTATTCTCCGATCCGGCTGATTAACCCCTCAGATGCTGCGCTCAATATTTTCACCCGACCGGCAACCCAGTGACGCAATCGCTGGGTTGCTGTGGCAATCGGACGCCAGAAAATGGCGTCCGAGTCTGCCTTGTACGGGAGCCGACTGCGGTGCGTCCTCATAGGCTTGCTGTCAGTGAGTAACTGACAGCGCTAATACACTGCACTACGTATGTAGTGCAGTGTGTTAGAAAAGTCTTATTTTAAATTTATTGTTACTTCATGTAATAGATATTAAATGTGCATACAGGGTTCTCAGAAAATGCTTTAGCTAACAAAAGGTTAAATATGTTATATTCTTAAGTGTGTAAGTCGGTTGGATTTCTTAATAAAGATTGCAATCTCCAGAGGAAGTCCAACTGACCTAATCTCATTTTGAGGTGTAAGACATTTCATATGACAGGAAAGCCACAAACGGTTTTCAGTTGGTATATGTGTATATAAACCTATGCTTATGTAATGAAGGCAGACAACTGCTGATTTTGACACTTGTCTCCCCGCTGCGGGAATAAAGAAGCGCTTATGACTTACTCAGATGACTCCTTGAAAACCTCTTTTGATAAGAATTAGAAGATTCTCCCGACATCTTGGTCCTTCGAAGCCGGAAACCAATATTTCCAGACCCTCGTCCACCCGAGGACTGTACACCGTGCACGGGGTGAGTCATCAAAATACTCACTTAATTCAAAGACCTCCGGTTAAATTACCGTTAAAAAGAGGCCAGTCAGACGGAGGGACGAGGTGTGGAATGACGGTTTTAAAAGAACATAATAGGGAGAATCGAGGATTCGAGTTTTCATCTGAATAACGGTAATATAATTTTGTATATATGTGTTTTTATTATTTTTCATATTTAGATGTATAAGGTTATGTGATAAAAACCTAAGTTGGATCTTAGGTACTAAGACTGGGTCTTAGTTATATTAAGCACAGGTCTTAATATAAAAACCTGGGAATAACGGTTCTCGAGGTTAATAGTCCATAGCCTATGTGAGAAGGCTACAGGTAATAAATAACTCCGTGCAGCACGTAAAAGATAAAGTACTTAGAGATTTGGAGGATCTCTTTTAGAGTATTAGTATTATTTGTTATAGAGTGTTCATATTATTGGTTAGAAAGTATTAGGATTATTTGTTTTATAAAGTTTATGATTGTGACTAAAAGTATTGAATGATTGAGATAAACTAAATCCAAAGTTAAAGAAAGATAAAGACTTTCAAACTGTGGTGTAAAGACACATCCAGGACATCTGCTGCTGGTCTGACCAGCCTCTTATTGTCTCTGGACGCCCCTGACACCAGAAGTTTTAAGGTAATCAAGTGTTTCTTTGGTTAAGTTGAAAGAAATGGTTGTTCTAGATTAAACATATATGAGACTCCTTGACTGTGAAGATTGAATGTATGAGGGTTAAATAAATAAAACCCTGTGTGTATAAGGGAGTCCGATTAGGAATGGTCCTTTGTAAAATTGTTACAAGGACAAATCAGTAGGAAAAATACTGTAAAACACCCAGGAACATGAAGTATATGACTGATCAGCATAATACTTGTAAATATTGTTGTGTTTTGTGTGTGTACTGTGAAACTTTGGTGAAAATACCTTGTGGTGAAGATATATGAGGTATACAGAAATATATAATTGATAGTAGGTTTTGTTATTCATATCGAATTTGTCTGTTTGGATTGTTGGCTATTTCTACTGGAGGTTGGAGAATAGTCAAAATAATTGATAAAGGATACAAAGTTAATCAAATCTTTTCATATTAAAAGTGCTCGTAAGACTCCTATTCTAGAAAAAAGAAAATAAACTATTTAAGTGTCCATTAAATAGAGAGATCGACATATACTAAAATTGCTAAATTAGATTTCCTTTCAAAAGGACACTGCTTGTAACATGTGGAACGTATCAGGAACAGCTTCAACATGTTGTTGTTTGTGTTAAACAGTATTAAAATATACCTTTAGAAGGGGATGTTAAGTATATGCACAAATTAGATGTGGTGAATGTACAATGATGATGATGATAAAGGTGTGGCAAATTTGGATTTAAAAGGTACTTTGAGGGTAATTGAATGTTATAATTTAGTGAAGGAAAAAGAGAAGTGTGGTTTTGATTGTGTAAGACCATGGTTGGAAGAATCTCACAAAGGAGAACAAGGTAGAAGGTTGACAGAATGTTAAAATGATAAGGAATGTTAAAGAAGGTTGTTTATATAGTTCAAGATGAAAAACTTTCATAGAACAAAATGCTGGCTGGTTGAAAGACCATGAAATGATTGGAAAAGCAGAACTATAGAAGAGTGTGTCAATAAATGTTGATATGTATAGCATGTGCATAAAATAATAGCATTCAATAATAGTGACTGTAGTAGTGATAAAGAGTAATACAGATATGTACATTGCAATGAGTAAGGTGGATGATAACAAGAAGTATGATGTAGATGTGTATACAGTGTGTGTCCGTGTATACAGGGTATGTGTCCAGGTATACAGGGTGTTTGTCCAGGGATACAGGGTGTTTGTTGCAGACTAGTCTGAGGAGGAAATGAGATTGTGTACTGTTTGATGTGAGATGTTTTTCTCAATCCAGATTAAGAACTGAATTAATTGAATTTCAAATTATTATTATATGTAAAATTAGTGTGTAAAAAGTCCTAGAACATTGAACTAAAGTACAAGATTGTGTAAATAGACTGACTTTTTAATTAATTAAGTTAGCGGTGTAAAATCAGATTGTAAAGTTATAAATACAGTTTCCTTAATGTACGAATTTGCAAATGACAATGACTTGTTTGATATGGAACATGAGTCTGATTGTCACAGTTTAATGTAACTTGAATCCCAAGGGTTACCAGGTGTCACTGATGTACCGACTGACTAACTATGATGTTCAGTATTTTGTAGACGGATCCAGATACTGGAATGAGCAGACAGGACATTTCATCACCGGGTATGCAGTAGTCCAGGAAGGTAAGACAGTGCTACAAAAGTCACTGCCCTCCAGCAGCTCTGCCCAGGAGGCAGAACTCATGGCACTCGCAGAAGCATGTAAGTTGGGCACAGGTAAAAGGGTGAATGTCTATATAGACTCAAGGTACGCCTTTGGAGTCTCACGATTATGACACAATATGGCGAGTAAGAGGCTTTCTGACTGCAGCAGTCAAACCAATACAACACTGGTTTGCACCTGGATTTCAGAACGCAGCTACTCAACATGTAGAGGGTTGCCTGACATGCGTCAGACACAACCCCGGTAAAATGATAAAAACACCCAGTAAGCGCACGCCTTGCCTTGATTACCTCTTCCAGCGACTGCAGGTGGACTACATACAGCTACCCGAGGTGGGTGTATATGAATATATCCTCGTATGTACTGACATGTTTTCAAATTGACCTGAGGCATGGCCAGTAACCAAAAAAACATAGCTAAAAACACTGCTAGGAAAATACTCAGTGAAGTAGTATGCCGATATGGGGTCCTGAAGTAATCGAGAGTGACAGAAGAACCCACTTCATAGGAGAAGTATTAGGGCATATACTTACTAGCCTCGGCATCACACAGGCATTCCATACACCATATTACCCAAGAAGGTAAACATCTAGATGAAGGAAGAAAGTCAGCGATACTCCAGGAACCGAAACCTCTGACAAAAAGACAAATGATGTCCTTTTTGGGTATGACTAACTTCTGCAGGAGTTGGATAGCCAATTATGCTGATATTACAGGACCATTGATGTCTTTGATTTATGAAGAGGCCTTTTTTTCAGATAAAACAGGTTCTTGTAGGATCTTCAGTGCTTGGACTAACTGATTATTAAAAACAAAAAACAAAAACAAAAACCTTTGTTCAAACTGTAGATTGTAAAAATGGATACATGACTTCAGTGCTAACACAGGAGTGTGGGGGAAAGGATAGACCTCTAGCTTACTACGCATCAAAACTCGACCCAGTAGCTAGAGCTATACCTCCCCGTGTTCAATCAGTTGTAGCCGCCGCAGAAGCTATAAGAGCTTCCACCACGTTAGTGTTATTTATGATAGAAAGATGTACCACTTAAAATTTTTCGACCTTAATGTCTACTGCGGAGGATGGTGCACCACATGATTGCCTATCCTCCATAGCAGAAAGAGTGTTACCAAGATCAGATCATAAAGATATTCCACTACTAGATAGTGATCTCATACCGTTCGTAGATGGATCTTGTAAGAACAAATACATCTTACCCAGCAACTTATTCAGATGTGCAGTTATATTGAGCCATGGGACAAGCCATGTCTCAACAGGGGGGATGGTAGAAATCATATCTAAAGTATTCACGGCATATGGCTTTACTAACTACTCTAAATTTTTGTTTAACATGCGCCAAACATAATCTACAGGTGAATGTAAAACCAAAGAGAGGACAGTTCCCAAATCCACAATATTCATTCTAACATATTTTGTATGGATTTCATTGAAGTTGTTTTTGCTTCCTAAGACATTAGGTATATGTATAAGGGTGTTAATTTGAATCTCAGAGTAGGTAAGACAAAATTTGGCTTGAGACACTTTTCAGATAAAATATATGGTATCTGTGAATATTTCTGTGAGTAGAAGATGTTACAGATAATCATCTCAGATCAAGGTACAAATCCTGCTGAAAGGGGTAACAACAAGTTTGACATAAAATGTACCCAGTAACTACATATTTCTATGTGCTCTGTCCAGAGGGACAGAGAAGTTTTTTCTTATATAGAGGTGTTTGTTTGTTTGTTTGTTTGTTTGTTTGTTTATTTGATTTGATATACAGAACTTGTCAATGAACTGATGAGACCCAAACCTGAGGGTGATAGCATGAGCTTGGTGATAGTATTATTTTCTTAGTTGAGGCCCTATTGTTTATATTGTCTGAGGTTTATAATTATAATGTATGCCACGGTATTGTGAATAACAACTTGAGGTGTTTTATGTGGAGTTATGAGGTGAAGGTCACTGGTTGTTGTCACTCATATGTAAGAAGTACATGGCAGCAATGACAGCCCGGAGGTTATGTGACCCTGGTGTCTTTAGGTTTGAGAAAGATGCTGCCCATGACCTGTTATATCTGCAGGGGTAAAAGTCCCATTAGGACAGTAAGTGACAGTGCGACAATTATGACCAATATGTACCATGGTAGGAGAAGTTTGGATTATTGACAATGTTAGTAGGTTTAGCAGTAAAGAATGCTCATAATATAGAGAAAGTGGCCGACAGATTGAACACTGCTCCCTTGGCATTTGCCAAGTAGTTGGCTCAACCTGTTGCCACTGTATAGACCTTTTTGGCCTTATGCAGGATAGATCAAGCTAAGAAAATAAAGTCCGTAAGGGGGATAAGCCCTATTTTAAGTACCTGGCTTGGGTACAAAATGTCCTAAAATAAACAAAAGGTGGGAAAAATGTAAGTGATTAAAATAATGTTTAGATTAATTTATTTTGTGCAGCAGTCATCTTGTCTGGAGACCCCGTCTTGTTCTTATGTAGTGAATAAGAAAGACATTGTTTCTTTAAGACAAGTATATTAATGCTGATTCCGCATGTTATTAAAATTAGTTATTTTTTACATTAGTTCTTATGCGAAACTCAAAGGGAAGAAATATTGTTTAGTGATTATTGATGTATTCACCAAATGTGTAGACTATATGTAATACCACAGTTACATCCATTCTCTAGGATGGATGAAGAGTTTGATTTTACACTTGCTGAATATGTTGCAAAAATTCTAACCAACAAGGAAGTTTCTATCTCTAATTGTATTCCAGGTGTACCTATACCTGTACCTGAACCTGTGAAGCCAGGAAATTGGATATTATTTTCATTGAAAAAGATCATATCAGGTTCTGCTTACCACACCTACGGCCGTACAGATAGCTGAACGTACCTCTTGGATACACTTATCACACTTTAAGGTAGTTAGGGAACTGCCACTATCCTCCTAGGCTATAAGAGACTGATTACAAAGGGTGGTCATTTGTTAGAAGTGACTGGTCTCAAACTTCAGCGAAGAAAACATCCAGAGCCTGGGAGGAGACAGGGCAAAATGTTATATGTTATTCTAGGTATCCTATGGGGGTCCAAGGTGTGTTAACCAAAGGTATGGGATCCCTGGGAAACAGGGTCAGAGTATGATTTCCTAAAGACTTAGCTTGGAGAGTTAAATATTTCAATTTCACTGAAGGTGAGACTGCAATGTATGAAATAGATTTCCGCTCTGTGTTATAGATCAATGCAAGGATAGAAACACATCCCACAAACTAGCATATTCAGATAAATACATTTGTACTATCTATGTAAATACCCTAATAAAAAGGATAAGGGACTATATGATATAGGAATTGATGTTTCAGGTACTGGCCTATAGGGCATGTCTTGCAACTGAAAGTTTTTTAGTTCCAAAGATAGACCTACCCTCTAAAGTTTATCTGGCCAACTTCACTTATGAAGATAAATTGACATTAGAAACAGGTTACAGTGATAAACATGAATGGTTAGACTGGATGAGATACACTGCAATCCAAAATAATAGAACTAACTGTATCGCTTGTGCAAAAGCCAGACCACATCTGTGTACTATACCTTTCAGGCTATCAGATAAGGAGAACCCACAAGGCCTGCAATGCATGTTATCTTTATATAATGCATCATATAATCCAGGTGATAAATTATGTAAGACATTCTCTTTATTGTACCCACCTGTGGGGAGAGATGATATCCCTCCCTTAGTAGTTGCTTACCCAGTCAGCTACACCTGCTTTCTGAGGAATTGGCAAGGTAAGAAAGTAGGGAACCTTGCTGAAGAGTTTTTGTGATCGATAATGGTAATTACTCCTCTAATTGGTTTACCAACCAGACAAGGGCAAGGACTGATCTCTGGTGGCTATGTGGAGAAAGGAAGGCCAAGTGGCAGGGAGGCTGTGCTCTGGTTCAGCTTCTGATGCCATTCCACTTGTTTTTAGCACCTGAGTTTCAGAGAAGGAGAAAACGCCCTGGAGACTATCTGAATCGCTATAAGCGGTCTATCCCTGGAGGTTCCTTTGACCATAGAATATACATAGAAAATAGGAGTACCCCGAAGGGGGCCAAATGAGTTTAAGGCCCAAAATCAGATTGCATCAGGCTGCGAGTCTGTACTTTTCTGGTGGTCTACGATAAATAAGAATGTCGACTGGATTAATTATATTTATTACAATCAACAGAGATTTGTTAATTTTACCAGAGATGCAATAAAGGGCATTGCAGATCAGTTGGGACCTGCATCTTTAATGACAAGGCAAAATAAAATAACCCTGGATATGTTACTAGCAGGAAAAGGAGGTGTTTGCAAAATGTTTGTATCTTCTGTTGAACTTTTATTCCCAATAATGCAGCTCCTGATGGCAGTATTACCAAGGCATTGTAAGGACTCAATTAACTGTCCGAAGAGCTTGCGGAAAACTCCAGAATAAATGACATCTTCACCTCATGGATTGAGGGGTAGTTTGGAAAATGGACTGGCCTGGTAACATCTGTACTCATGACCATTGCCGTTGTTGCCAGTATATTGACTGTTTGTAGATGCGATACTCTGCATAAGAAGATTGATCCAAAGTTTAATTGAGACCTCAGTGACAAAGACAATGTGCCAAGAGATTCAAAAGAAGAGAACCTGTCCTGGATAATCTTACAGATCATGTCTACATAAATTTATAAGAGGAGGGAATGTTAGAAAAGTCTTATTTTAAATTTATTGTTACTTCATGTAATAGATATTAAATGTGCATGCAGGGTTCTCAGAAAATGCTTTAGCTAACAAAAGGTTAAATATGTTATATTCTTAAGTGTGTAAGTCGGTTGGATTTCTTAATAAAGATTGCAATCTCCAGAGGAAGTCCAACTGACCTAATCTCATTTTGAGGTGTAAGACATTTCATATGACAGGAAAGCCACAAACGGTTTTCAGTTGGTATATGTGTATATAAACCTATGCTTATGTAATGAAGGCAGACAACTGCTGATTTTGACACTTGTCTCCCCGCTGCGGGAATAAAGAAGCGCTTATGACTTACTCAGATGACTCCTTGAAAACCTCTTTTGATAAGAATTAGAAGATTCTCCCGACACAGTGTATTAGAGTAGCGATCGGGGCATCAGGCCCTCATGTCCCCTAGTGGGACAAGTCAAAAAAGTAAATAAAAATGTGGTAAAACAATAAAAACACACACATTTCAAATAAAAATAAAGCTAAACTGACTTTTTTCCCATAGTAAGACTTTTATTATGGGAAAAACTGGAAAAATTAAAAAAACTATGCATAATTGGTATCGCCGCGTCCATAACAACCCAAACTACAAAACTATTATGTAATTTATCCCGCACGGTGAACGCGGTAAAAAAAAAAACATGAAAAACAACGCCAGAATCTTAGTTTTTAGGTCACATCTCCTTCCAAAAAATGCTATAAAAAGTGATCAAAAAGTCACATTTACTCCAAAATAGTATTAATAAAAATGACAATCCGTCCCACAAAAAATAATCCCCGACACCGCTTTGTGCACGCAAAAATAAAAAAGTTATGGGTCTTAGAATATGTCGACACTGAAAACAAATGATTTTATAAAAAAAGTTATTTTATTGTGCAAAAGCCGCAATACATAAAAAAAACTATATAAATTTGGTATCGCCGTAATCGTATCGACCCGCAGAATAAAGCTAACATGTAATTTAGGGCGCGCTGTGGATGCCGAAAAAACCCCCAATAAAAAACTATTCTAGAATTGCTTGTTTTTGGTAATTTCCTTTATCAAAAAATGAAATAAAAAGTGATCAAAAAGTCGTATGTGTTCTAAAATGGTACCAATAAAATCTACAGCCCGTCTCGCAAAAAACAACCCCGAACACCGCTCAATCAACTGAAAAATAAAAAAGTTACGGCACTAGTAATGCGGTGATGAAAAAACATCTCAATGTGCAGGCCGGAGGGGAACATTACTTCAGTTTCAGGGCCCTAGTATTTAGGAACTAGGAAAGGGAAGGGACATAGCACATCCGCTGGAAGCGAGGGCGCCCGTATTATACCAGCGCAAAACTTTCCCAGCTAAATTTCCCAAACTACGAAGGAGAAAAAGTCCCCAAAAGGTGCAGAGCGTTACAAAAGTGGGATAAGAAAGAAAACCGTTTATCAGTGTGACACCGGCCTGTGCATAACGGATTGCTTCACAGCGTAACACACATCTATGGATAATTGTATTATTTACCCCATTATTATACCCTCTTATTATGCCCTGATGTACTCCGCACAGATTACATATGCCCCCACATTATAAACTGAAATACCAGCAAAACCCCAAACAGAACTACTGCCATGCAAAATCCATGCTCAAAATGGCGGTCTTTCCCTTCTTAGCCCTACAGTGTGCCCAAACAGCAATTTATGGCCACAAGTAAGGCATTACCATACCCGGAAGAACCCGCTTAACAATTTATGGGGTAAGATTCTCTAGGGGCACAACATATTGTGCGATGAATGGGCATATCAGTGGAAAAATTGCAATTTTCACTTTGCACCATCCACTGCGTATTAATTTCTGAAAAACACCTGTGGAGTCTAAATTCTCACTACACCCCTTGATAAATGCCTTTAGGGGTGTAGTTTCTAAAATGGGGTCACTTTTGTTTGGTACATCAGTGGTTTTGCAAATGCAACATGGCGTCTGCAAACCATACTAGCAAAATCTACGCTCCAAAAGATAAATACTGCTCCTTTTCTTCTGAATGCTCCCATATATGTAAACAGCTGATTATAACCACATATGGGGTGTTACCGTACTCTGAAGAAATTTCTTTACAAATGTTGGGGTGCTTTTTCTTCTTTATTCCTTGTAAAAATGAAAAACGTTGATCTAAAATTACATATTGTTGGAAAAAAAAAATTTTTTTCATTTTCATGGCTTAATTCTAATTAATTCGGCAAAAAACCTTTGGGATCAAAATTTTCACTAGACCCCTAGATGATTCCTCAGGGGGTGCAGTTTCCCAAATGGAGTCACTTTTGGGGTGTTTCCACTGTACTAGTACTACAGGGGCTCAGCAAATGTGACATGTCGCCCAGAAACCATTCCAAAATCCAAATGGTGCACCAAACAGATGTTTATGACCACATGTGGGTTATTGTTTTACTCGGCAGAAATTGCTTTACAAATGTTGCCATTTTTTCTCCTTTACTCCTTGTGGAAATGAAAAAAAAATACCTAAACCTACATTTTCTTTGAAAAAATGTAGATTTTCATTTTTACGGACTACTTCCAATAAGTTCTGTAAAACACCTGTGGGGTCAAACTGCTCACTGTACCCCTAGATAATTTCCTCATGGGGTGTAGTTTCCAAAATGGGGTCACTTGTTGGGGGTTTCCACTGTTTTGTCCCCTCAGGGGCTTTGCAAATGTGACATGGCCACCGCAAACCATTCCTGCTAAATTTGAGTTCCAAAAGCCAAATGGCGCTCTTTCCCTTCTCAGCCTCGCCGTGTGTCCAAACAGCCGTTTATTACCACATGTGGGGTACTGTTTTACTCGGGAGAAATTTCTTTACAAATTTTATGGTGCTTTTTCTCCTTTAGTCCTTGTGGAAATGAAAAAAAAATTAGCTAAACCTACATTTTATTTGAAAAAATTTAGATTTTCATTTTCACAGCCCACTTCCAAAAATTTCTGCAAAAAACCTGTGGGGTCAAAATGCTCACTATACACCTAGATAATTTCCTCAAGGGGTGTAGTTTCCAAAATGGGGTCACTTGTTGGGGGTATCCACTGTTTTGTCCCCTCAGGAGCTTTGCAAATGCGACATGGCCTCAGCAAACCATTTCTGCTAAATTTGAGCTCCAAGAGCTAAATAGCGCTCTTTCCCTTCTAAGCCCTGCTGTGTGTCCAAACTGCCGTTTATTACCACATGTGGGGTATTGTTTTACTCTGGAGAAATTGCTCTACAAATGTTGTGGTGCTTTTTCTACTTTAGTTCTTTTGGAAATGAAAAAAAATTAACTAAACCTACATTTTATTTGAAAAAATGTAGATTTTCATTTTCATGGCCTAGCTCCAAAAATTTTTGCAAAAAAACTGGCGGGTCAAAATGCTTGCTACACCCCTAAATAAAGTCCTCGAGGGGTGTAGTTTCCCAAATGGGGTCACTTTTCGGGGGTTTCCACTATTTTAGTTCCACTAGACCTGTTCAAAGCTGACATGGTGCCTAAAATATATTCTAATAAAAAGGAGGCCCAAAATCCACTAGGTGCTACTTTTGCTTCGGAGGCCGGTGCTTCAGTCCAGTAGCGCACTAGGGCCACATGTGGGATGTTTCCTAAAACTGAAGAACCTCGGCAATAAATACCGAGTGCATTTCTATGGTAAAACCTTCTGTGGTACAAAAAAAATGGTTTCAAAATGAACTTCTGAAAAAAAAATAATGAACTTTGTAAATTTCACCTCTACTTTGCCTTAATTCTTGCGCAATCTCTAAAGGGTTAAGAAACTTTCTAAATGCTGTTTTAAATACTTTGAGGGGTGCAGTTTTTAAAATGGGGTGACTTATTGAGGGTTTTCTAATATCTAAGGACCTCAAAGACACTTCACAACTGAACTGGCCCCTGTAAAAATTGAATTTTGAAATTTTCTTGAAAATGTGAGATATTGCTGCTAAAGTTCTACAATTTTGTGTGGTATAACTGCCTGTCTTACAAGCAGATACATTTAAATTGAGAAAAATGCTAAATTTTGCAATTTTTCGCGAAATTTTGTTTTTTTTCATAATTAAATACTGAATGTATCGGGCAAATTTTGGCAGTAATATAAAGTCCAATGTGTCACGAGAAACCAATCTCAGAATCGCTTGGATAAGTAAAAGAATTCCGGAGTTATTACCACATAAAGTGAAACATGTCAGATTTGAAAAATGAGCCTCTGTCAGGAAGGTCAAAAGTAGCCAAAGAGGGAAGGGGTTAATATAAGGCTGGGTTCATGCTATGTGTTTTTGCTGCGTTTTAACATGCATTTTTTTGTTTTGGAAGATAAACTCCTATGTCTCTCAATGGGAGTTCATTAAGCAAACAAAAATAAGCATTTTAAAAACACAACTAAGTCTTCGTTTCCATCTGCGTCAGGGTCCCTTTCTGACTTTCCGTCGGAGCTTCCTGTCAGAATGGACATAGTCGACTAAGCTATTCATTCCGTCAAAACGACGGAACCTTTGCACAACTGAGACAAACGGAAACCATTGGCACCGGATCCGTCACCATTGAAATCAATGGTGATGCAAACAGAAACCTATGGTTTCTGTATGTTTCAGTCAGGGTCCCGTTCCGTCTGGAAGCTCTGACGGAACGTCAGAATGGGACCCTGACACAGATGTGAATGAAGAAAATGTAAAATAAAAAAAACTGCAATGAAATTTAGCCTTATAACATCCTAAAAAAATTTATTTGAAAATAATTATACCGACAAAAACAAGACATGGTAAACCTTATTTATTTACTAATTTGAGTGAAATTGTTATCCAATTTAAAAACAGATGTTTTTAAACATAGTAAAATGCAAATTATTCGAAATTGTCTTTATATTTATGATTTTTTTCTTATAAATAAAGAGGAAACATATCGACTAAAATTTACCACCAAATTAAAGTACAATCTGTCATGAAAAAATATTCTCAAAATCACTTGGATAATTTATAGCATTCCAAAGCCATTACCACATAAAGTGACACGTTAGATTATAATTTTTTTTTTACTAAAACAACATGTTATGGGATTTGAAACAACTTTTATTTGCTTTTTATTTTTATTTTTTTATTTTTTTGTGATACAGCTTTTACGTATCCTGGATACATAGTGTAACGGATCTGCCAGGCACAGCTTCGGGGTTAACTCCCATAGGTAATCAGTCTGCACCTGAATCTACGTCTCTGAGACTGACTCCTTCTTCCACCACTCAGGATGGCAGGCTTAGGAGTGGGAGAGCCTATCGCAGCCTGGCCAGACGGAGCTAGCTCCCGCCCTCTGTCTATTTATACCTGCCTTTCCTGTTCCTCCTTGCTTGTGATTCTTTTCGTGTGGTTTCCTGGCCCAGCTACAACTCCTATCTATTTGATCCTGCTCCATACTGACCCTGGCTTACTGACTACTCTCCTGCTCTGAGTTTGGTACCTCGTGCTCTCCTGGTTTGACTTGGCTCGTTCACCACTCTGGTTGCTCACGGTTTCCGTGGGCAACTGCCCCTTTCCCTTGCTTTGTATTCCCTTGTATGTTTGTCTCGTGCACTTACTGAGCGTAGGGACCGTCGCTCAGTTGTACCCCGTCGCCTAGGGCGGGTCATTGCAAGTAGGCAGGGACAGAGTGGCGGGTAGATTAGGGCTCACTTGTTCGTTTCCCTACCCCCGTAATTACACATAGAAGCTGTATCTTGCGCTCAAGGCTGAATACGTCAGGTCAGCGGGACTCACGGCTTCGACGACAGCTGGTCTTCCGTGTCTCTGACACGCAGGGTCCAGTTTATTAAGCTGTGGCATAAGCATACATTATTGGCAGCCCTGGGGTATTGTTTAGACCACTGGCTGCCATGGCAACCCATTAGCGTCAGGCGATCATGTCGTGGAGTGCCGATGGGGTGACAGGGGGGAGTCCCCTCCCTCTGTCTATCCACAAGGATGCCGCGGTTGCTATTGACTGCGGCATCCTAGGGGTTAAACGACCAGATACATCGAGATGTTGGCTGTATATTACAGCTGGCACCCACTGGAGCTGTGCCCGCACCATCCTATGTACGTAGCAGTAATCCTATTTGCGGTAATGTACCGTAACATTTTACTGTACAGTTACACTTCCATTAGCGGGAAGGGGTTAAAGGGCTAGTACTTTCAGTTTTAACATTTTTATTATTGATATAATTAAAGAACTTTTTAGGGTTAGTATTATTCTTTGTCAATAAGTCTCTCTGCCTCCAGCTGTGCTTCCTTTAACATTTTTTTTTTTACATAAGTTATTTTGTTCCCTATAGCTTTTTAGCACTTCTAAACTGCCTTACTGTTTTAGTAGTTTAAATCGTTTTTGTTTTGTTATTTCTTGCCCTCTTTACTTTTTATTTATCCACATTGGTTTTCCCATGTTTCTAACTCTTGTATGCTCATAAGGTATGTACCTCTCACAACAAAAACTGAAGATGTTTTTTAAAATTATCCCATTTACTGTCTTTACGCTAATATTTTGGGGACATTGTCCCAGTCAATAAGGTTCAAGGCATCACTAAGTTAATAGATATGATGTTTAGTGTTTTTGTGTCTCCACAAAAATACATCCTTTTGAAAGACAAGTGGAAGTTTATTATATTATGGTTACTATTTCCTAGGAACACCCCAACTTGCATCTTGGTTATTCTGTCTGGTCTTTTGGTTAATATTAAGTCTAAAATGACCCTCCCTTGTGTCAGGTCCTGTGCCAGTTGGGAAAGGTAATTATCTTTAGTTATTGACTGAAATCTAATAAAGGAAACAGTTTTTTTGTTTCCCAATTTACATCTGGATAGTTGAAAGCCCCCATAATAACTACCTCATTATGATTTGCTGCCTCATTTATTTCCCTTAGTAGTAGATTTTATGTTGATTCTGTTATAGCGAAACCCCTATTAGTATTAGTATTTTACTGTTTACCCTTCATGTATTTATACACAGAGACTCCACATGTTCTTTTCCCTCACATATAGCCTCCCACAGTGGTTATTAATGCTAAGCACTACTTATTAAGAAATGTATCATGTATTTAATTTTAGTTTAATTAGATATAAGTCTGTAGAAGACAAAAACAAAGTGTGTTATGTATTTTTAAATGTTGTAGTAAATGTTTTTTTTAAATGTTTTTTTAATAAAACCTTCCTGTATTGTTTGTATAGTCAGTACAGCAGGGTGTGTGTTGTGTGACAGCTGCAATGAATGGGAAATAATGTCATAGATTATTTGTCTCCAGTAAAGGAATGGAGTATAGCCCCTTTCCACAAAGAGCAGGGACTAAACAGGGGAGAAGCATAAAGAGCTTTATCTGTATTTATATAGTGTTATTATCCTGTCTTAGGCCCAATGCACACGACCGTGCCCGTAATTACGACTCGTAATTACGGGCATGGCCGGGCACGGGCAGCCGGCTGTTTTTCCGGGCCGTGCTCCCATTATAAAGTATAGTAGCACGGCCCGTAAAATAAAAAAAATAGAACATGTTCTACCTTTTTCAACGGCACGGGCACCTTCCCGTAAGAAAACGGGAAGGTACCCGTGGCCAATAGAAGTCTATGGGCCCGTTATTTCGGGTCGTAATTACGACCTGTAATAACGGGAGTTTTTACGGTCGTGTGCATGAGGCCTTATCTAGACCTCGAGCAGTATAATAGAGATGTCATTAAATTCCCTGCCCTCTGCTGACCTTGTCCTTGTCTACACAGCAAAGCTAAACCGCAGAAAATAGGAAGTGTCAGACAATTGTGTTGGTTTTAGTGGCCAGTATGAAAGCCGGAATATTTCCCAGTTTCTTTTTTAATTTGAATAGTCACATAAAAAATTAAATAAAATAATTATGTTTTTATTAAAATCCTGATTTAAATAATACGTCATTTTCTGATAATACATTTCCTTTCTATTTGTGCCATACAGTATACAAAAAATTGTGTTTTACTGGGCAATAATGTTACTCTATGTTATAATGTCCAAAAAATTGCACCAGCTTAGAGCGCCCGAAAATGTGCAAATAATATTGCTATAGTGCCCACATAATAAAGCGTTACATAATAAAGTTATACCTTCTTTAAAAGGGCCAATCAAATATTTTTACTAGCTTTATACACTGGGTGAGTGATGTATGGCAGGTGGGCATTGGGTCTCAGACTAACCCGACAAAAACAACTATGAATTGAGTGTGAAATCTACTGTGTGTGCACATAATCATTCCTACCACTATCCAAGGTGGCACCCCCACACTCACACACTTCTCCCACATTGAGTGATAATGCCTAAAAACAGGAATGTTACCCTCCATTTACCCATTTATAAACCACTCCTAGTTTGGAGCACATACATAGATATAGTACTTTCCATTTTATAGATTCATTCATCCTACACGTCTGCAGAATGGTGACACAGAGAAAATACTGTATCACATAACCAATATAAACACTCCAAAAAAAAGAGCTCACTGTTAAAAAGTTTACTGTAATACTGGATCAGTTTATGAAGTATAGCACATGGTTGACAGGCATGAAAAGCGTTTATTTTATTTTAGTGCTTCCCCTAATAATGAAAAACAAAACCTTTTTTCTAATATGAATCAAAAATAGTCAATCACTGATTATAGCAGTGGCAGAAAAAAAACTTATGGTCCCCTGCACACAGGATGGAAATGCTATGGATTCTCCATGAGAATTTTCACGTTGAAAATCTGCAGCAGATAACTGTACCAGCCATGTGGATGAGATCTAAACAAATCCAATCCACATGCAGCGGAACATTTTCTGCATGGACATCAGAGATTGCTGCAAATTTTTACATCCCACAATCCACCAACAAATCGTGTCCCATTCATTTTAATGGGAAATGTGCACCATAGTTCATACAGAATGGAATCAAATCCACGTCGCACTTCTTGACTTAGATGCAGTGTGGAATTTGCGTCGGGTAGCCATACGGGGATTAGCTTCATTTTGTTGTAATTCAGGCGTTGTATGCCACGAATTACGCCTGAAAAAACGGCTCCATTACGTCTGCAAACATCTGCCCGTTGCTTGCAATGGGTTTTACGATGTTCTGCTCAGAAGAGGTGTAATTTGACGCGTCGCTATAAAAAGACGGCGCGTAAAAAGACGCCCGCGTCAAAGAAGTGCATGTCACTTCTTGGGACGTTTTTGGAGCTGTTTTTCATTGACTCCACGAAAAACGTGAGTACTTGCAAAAACGTCTGAAATTCAGGAGCTGTTTTCTCCATAAAACAGCTCCGAAATTTCAGACGTATTTTGCGTTGTCGTGTGAACATACCCTTAAACCACACAGAATTCCAAGGGTTAGCCTAAGATCAAAAAAATCAGATCAAAATAAATCTGTCATCTGATCATACCCTAATAATCTTATATATTAACAGTGTCTGCTACTTTTTGCGGAGGGTAAAATTATATAGGTAATTTGTATATGCATAATAGTGCCATATGTTGTTAGTGATTCAGTTTAAAAATCAACAAAGGAGACTTCGCCATGAATTTTTGAACCCCCGCTCTACATTAGATTTATCTATACATGTGCAAATTAGACCATTTACGGTATATACAGGTATAATTAATCATATTTCAGTTTACAATAGTCTCAAAAGTTGGTAGGAATGTCTTCAGTTGTAAAGCTTCGGTTAATTCTTTCCTGTCTTGGTAAAAATCCAGACCTGTGAGCAATTCAACATCTCGGACACGAGCAGCATGAGCCTTAAGCCTATCTTCGACCCATTCTACCTCTGGTCTATTATCCTGAAAATGTAAAAAAAAAAAAGGTGCAATTTTTTAAATGTGCAGAAATGAATACTACATTGAAGAATTTTAAATGGTTGACTTTGTTGTTTTTTTGCTTTGTGATTTTGCAACCAACCTTGGATATTGCCACTCAATGCCATGGGATATACAACAAGATATTTCTTACAATTAAATGGATGGCCAAATAAAACAAGATCACCATTCATGAAAGGCTTATAAAATTATTACCAGAGAGCATCATAATAGAATCTAGTTTTGGTTAGTTAGAACATACACTAGTTATTAGATGGCATAATACATATGTTGCCTTTTATCGAAATAAAGCAAGGTAATATGTGTTTCTAATAGGTTGCCTGGATAAAGCATGTGAACAGTGAAAGTAAATTGAGATTTCCCAGCTAGAGGAAGAGTAGTCAACCAACACTCTTCTGGATTCAGTTAATACCTCTTAGGCCTTATTTACAGGAACGCTGCGCATCTCGGACGTGAAAAATAGCAGTTTTTCACGTCCGAGGTCCATCCGTACTCAGCGCTGCGGGACGCGATGTCACGCATCCCCCTTAGTTGAGAGTCTATGGATGGATGCGTGATGCGTCAAAAGATAGGACATGTCCTATTTTCCCACGGACCCTTCACACGGTCCATTGAAACAACGGCCGTGTGAACGGTCACATTGAATTACATAGGTCCGTGGGACGGCCGCTGTTTCAACGGCTGTCCCACGGACGTTTAACACGTTCGTGTGAATCAGGCCTTACTTTGAGTATTTTCCTATAAAGGAAATCCAGCCAAAATGTTGAAAGTAGTGGAATCTTTTTACAGAAGCAAATGCTGTGTCACTCTTTAGGTCGGGTTCCCACGTAGCGTAAACGCTGCAGAATTTCGCAGCATTTACAGCAGCAGCAAAGTGGATGAGATTTAGAAAATCTCATGCCCACACTGCGGGAAAAAAAACGCAGAATAAACGTTAATAAATTAACCTGCGGTGCGGAATTTAAATACGCAGCATGTCAATTTATGCTGAGTTTTCATTGCTTTTCTGTTGCGAGTTTTCCCCATTGAATTCAATGGGGATGCAAAACCCACAACAGAAAGCCAAATGCGACTCAAAAATCGTAACTCAGGAAAAAAAGAAACATACTTACCTAGAACTCTATCCTTCTTGCTGCAGGCCAGACTCCTGGGATGACATTTTATCTCATGTGACCGCTGCAGCATCACATAGCCTGCAACGTCAACTTAGGAGGCTGGTTTACGCGCAGAAGAGGGGGAGGGGGTAAGCATGAACATTTAGTTTTTTTCCAGCGCTGCTTTCCTCAGCGGAAATTCCGTCCGAAAAACTGCACCACAATGTGGTGCCATTTTTTGAACGGAAGGGGCTGCGGGTTCCAGGTCGCATATGCTATGCAGTTTTTACGCAGCGTATCTGACCCGTGGGCCGTAGGGTGCACAAACCCAATTGACATTCCTTAGAGGTCCTTACCAGAAATCTCTCACAAAAAATTCTAAGCAAAACCATGTTGATTTCAATTCTGTATGTTCAGAATTTTGCGTCAGATTTCTAGTAAGAGATGTCAGGTCTTGCACCACTATAGAGTGCATAAAACACCTGTTCAAGCACTCTATAGCATGGTGCAGACCTTTTCTTCTGGAAAATGGTGGTGGACGAGCTTATAGATTCTACTCTCTTAAGGCCTTTTTACGCAGGTTGATGGGGAAAACGAGCGTTGATATGAGCAACAATCAGACGTGCAAACAGGGCAACGATCATCCGATGAACAAGCAAACGCTATGTATTATCGGCTGATCTTATTGCTTATGCAGCAGAAAATATTATTGTTGTCGGCAGCACATCTAAGTAAGAGCGCTCATCCCCATACATTACTGACCATAGCTCCTTGTGAAAGGACCAAACGAGTGCTGATCAACAAGCTGTCTCGTTGAGCGGCCCTTGTTGTTACCGTCAAAATTGGCTGGTGTAAAACGAACCTTAGTTAAGAAATTTGATGCATTCACAGACCTTACCAATGTTATCTTCTGACATGTATCCATGATAAATGAGAAGATCACTTGTCAGAGTATTTCCACTGTTTTAACTCTTTCCTGCCATTTGACGTATGGCCACATCATAGCCGGGCAGGGGAAGTATGGAGCGGGCTCACGGCTGAGCCCGCTCCATAAAATGCGGGTGTCGGCTGTATGTTACAGTTGACACTTCACAGTAACGAGTGACGAGCGATACTGTATACTATAAAAATTTGAATCTTAACTTTTTTCTATTTGAAAGTAAACCCCAAGGATTGTGAAAATGTTGAGCTGGATGGGGATTTTTTTTATCGTGGCTTTTGCTCTGTAATCAGCACACCATGTTCCAAAGTTATAAAATTGGAAAAAAACCACATAGGTTTGGAATTCATCACTACTTTTAGCAGCAAACACTGGGTAAGAAAATGACAGAACCATTATCCCATCTCCAGTTAACAATTTGATTCCAGTGAAACTTCTCAGGATGCAAAAATATACTGAACTATATGCTATGACCACTGGAAGGGGGCGGTCAGACAAACTTTAGTTTAGAAAAACTTCTTAATACATTATTTGAGTTTTAATTGCTCAGGCAGAACTTCGGATCTGGTGAAGTGGTCAAATCTTTATATTGTCTGAGTCCAGAACGCTAAACAACCTAAGTTTACTTGAAGAAAGCTATAGGTGCATTGGCTACAGTCCACAGCCTCCAAAAACTGAGGCACATTCAAGAGAATTTCCCACATAGGGATAAATGTTTCATAATGTATGTTAACAGTCTATAAATGAGTCTACATGGGCCGTGGAACATGCGGGGGTCCAAAGGCCCCTCTGCCACATAAGAAGACATAAGTATTATAAACGGCACATAGTAGCAAATTATACCCTTGTATATCAATAACGTTTCTGTAAAGTCGCATAATCCTTACAATTCCATTAACAAAGACGTTTTTCAGCAGTACTTGTTTTTTCTCATTTCAGTCAGCAAGCTGTCTTATGAAACGCAGTTCTGAGTCAGAGGATATTGCTGAACCAATGTTAGGCCAATTTTGTTTAATGCCGTAAATACAAAATTCCATTTGAGAATGACAGAAATGCACTGCCAGACCCTATGAGTACAACACTGACTCATTTATTAAAAACAGTCTGTCATTGATGAACACAGTGTGACTCAGTCATTATAACTAACTAGTGTCTATTGATCACAATGATATATCTGGCATTCATTAGTATGGTAAGGTCAGAAAAAAAATAAAAAATCAAAGCTATGAAAACATATACAATACATATATATTGTTATTCATTTTAAGAATCCTAATTCATAAATGTTAGCTAAAAATGCCTAAAGAACCATGGCTTATAGTTCGAACTGAATGTAGCATGGTCCTAAGTAGAGAAATTGTGGCAATACAGAAATGTCAAGGTACCGTCTCCGGAGATAATTGGTGTTTATGGCTTTACCAATTGTGCCAATACAATCAATGAACATTTATGACCATCTCAGGCCACATTTTCATAGCTTATAGAAGAAACCATGTGTTGATATTTAAGCAGAGAGAAATCTGTTGTAGCATTCGACGCCCCTTATAATGGGATTTATATGATAAATGTAAACCTACAGTTCTTCCAGCTAGATGACCAAAGGCAAACTAATTGTTCTCCCTAGGATTTGTCTAGACTAGATGACGGTATTTACACACCTTTGAGTACCTTTGAGTAAGGGGAATATAGTTATGTATAAATGTTTTACTACATATCTATATCCACCTATGCTGCTAGCAATATCTACACAGGTATCTGCATCATTTAATCCTATTATTTTTTGCATAGCCACCTAGGATCTTGAAAAAAAATACTTACCCCACAGCTTTCAGTGTTGTCTGGTCTGTGAGGAATGATGAAAGATAAGACGTCAAGATTGCCAGTGCAGTGAAGGGGTGTCTGAGTAGTATTTTTACAGCTGGTCAACACCATGAAGTAATGTGTTGGAACAGGAATCTTGGTACCTTCAACAAAACTGTGGATAAGAAAGTTTCAAGTATTAAAATCGAAATAAAGTTAAAGATATAAAAGTGACATAAACGTGACATAAAACTGACACACATATATATATATATATATATATATATATATATATATATATATATATGTCACATTTATGTCATGTTTATACATACACATACACACTATATATTTTATGTACCTTTTGATTTGGTCAGGTGCATCAATATGTCCATCATAATTGTAATCAAAGATTGGTCCAGTAACCACATTGATTCCATTTCTTTCTAAAGCATACTTCAGTAGCAATACGCTGTTCAAGTAATTCCATATTCCTAGACAGAATGAAAATGATAAAACTATCACAAATAGATGAACTCCCAGAACAAAATCACATAATGTTCCTTGCATTTGGAGATATTGCAGCAAACTATATCACAGGTTTAACATTTCTAGTCTTCCTAGCAACATTATACATAAAAGGAGCGGCAGGGCGCATGCTCATTCCATTCACCTCTTTCTAGCAGCACGCTTGCGGCTGGGGGAAGCAGGGGACACAAGAAACCCTGTTCTGGTGATCGGTGGAAGTCCCAGCAGTCGGACTTCCACCAATCTATTAATTATCACCTATCCAGTGTATAGGTGATCTCTTGTAGTAACTGGAATACCCCTTTCAGAGGTTATGAATAAATTTATCTTTTAAAGGAGTTGCCCACGACTGGACAACTGATGACCTATCCACAGGATAGGTCATCAGTATATGATTGGTGGGGGTCTGACACCCGGACACTGCACTAATCAACTGCTCCAGCTGCCTCGGGCACCGGACGTCCGTGGTAGAAGCAGATGTCTCCGGTCACGGAATAGTGGCTGAGCTGCAGTACTGCAACTCTGCTCCTATTCAAGTGAATAGGAGCAGAGCTGCAGTTTTGCAGCATGACCGCTATGTAGTGTACGGAGCCATCTACTTACGGCTCCGACTACTGAATACCGTTCACAACATCCAATGCCCAGAGGCAGCCGGAGCAGCTGATTGGTGCGGGGTCCGGGTGTCGGAAACCCACCGATCATATCCTGATGACCTATCCTGTGGATAGGTCATTAGTTGTCCGGTCGTGGACAACCCCTTTAAGGTTCCTGTTTATAATGTATCTCCTGTTACTATAACTTCAAACCAGAAGCATGTAGCAGGAATAGGTCAACACTGTACAGTACTCATGGGGTAATAATTTACAGTTCATTTTACTGACAAAACACGGTATAAAAACCATTGAAGAGCAATTCATAATTTGGTTTGTCAAGTGTCTGATTCGAAAATTTGCCAGCTTGGATTAATCTGTTCTTATCCTGTGTTTTGCAAGTTTGATAAATCACAAATGTTTATCCCCTAAAAGCTGCATGATATTAACTATTTCTGATACGTATTTCAGGTTCAGATATACGGTAATAAGATATACATTGGCTTATATATATAAATGCATTTGTGCCTATTTTTTGGTGAAAAAATAATCATGCACATGCGCCAGCATTTGCCCAATGCATGTTTGTTTGTAAAAGTGGGTGTTACTTACTGCTTTGCCAGGATTTAGGCATATTTATGAAATGGGAATTTTTGGCTAGATTGACATGGGATGGAAATGTTGCAGATTTTCCATTCAGAGTAAATAACAGTCTGCAAATATTTTGCGCCTTTTATGGTAATAATCCAGTAGTCTCGTTCATTCCTCTTCTTATGCCCACCCATCGCCAAAAACTAACCCACCCAGAATGCCGAAATCTTGTCTGAGATGCGCCCGTCATGTATGGTCCCACACCCTTCCCTGCTTCGTCCGGGTCTCAAATCTAGTTACTGTGCAAACGCCGCTATGGTGTCCCGTTGTGCGCATACACCAGAACAGGACATCGATCCTCAAGTGCGTGATTTTGTGTGCTGTGGTGAGGCGAGGGGCTGTCAATCAAAAGTAAGGCGACGGGGTTAACTCAGAATGGCTTGAGGAATGAAGATATTACTCTTTTCAAATGAAGATATGACTCTCATGCTCATTAGCATACAGCACGGGAACACTAAAAACGGAATACTGAAGGTACAAAGCCTACTTAGAAGATAATTCTAGGTTATATAGAAATGATTTTTCACCCACTACCACCAGGTATTGCTGGTTTAATAGGTGAATTTTTTTTTTTAAATCCCACCATAATGTGTAATGTAATAAATGTTACACTTACTCAAAAACTCCTTGTACATTGGTACGAGATTACTTGTAATTAGAGAATCATACTGTCCCAGAGCACTGCTATTAAAGTCTGTAATAAAAATAAAATTGCCATGTAAATAACACTGCCAACTTCAAAACAGGATAATACTGGTGAACTACACTTAACTTTAAATAATACTGTGCACTTAGAATTAACAAGCATGTACATCATAAAGTAAAAATATATTTTTTTTCATCAATATTCCACACCCATGGAAAAAACAATACTTAAAGCTATATTTATAACTTTACAGGATAACCCCTGTTCATATACTCTACTAGAGCAGTGATCCTCAACCACCGGGCAGCGGACCAATACCAGGCCGCGGATCATTGGGTGCTGGGCCGCGGTATCTGGTATCCTCCCCGGTGGTCTCAGGGAATTTCGGGCAAAAAATCGCACCAAACTGTGGTGCAGACTTTCGCCCGGAATGTCCACTGCTCAAAACTGCTGAGCAGGCCTCCTGGGATGACGTTTCATCCCAGGAGACTGCTGCATCCTGTGATTGGCTGCAGCGGCGGTCACATGGGATGAAATGTCATATGAGATGAAATGTCATCCCAGGAGGCCGGCCATCTAACGTCATCCAGGCCAGCCTCCTGGGATGATGTTTTATCCCATGTGACCGCCGCTGGTCCCAGTTCCAACTGCATCTGCATCCTTAGGCTGCAGATACAGTTGAATTGATTCTGGAGTAAGAGTGACGGCTCCTTGCCCCAGCATTCACACTGCCGTGATCGGCTCGGTGCAGGAAGGCGAGATGTTGTGACGACATCGCGCGTGTCTGTGCCGAGTCACTCATAGCACAGACCGGAGGAGAAGGATCCTCCACCCGTCATGGGAACAGGGATAGGTAAGTAATTATGTTATTATTTTTTATTAGGCACATATGGGGGCATTATACTGGGTATGGGGGGGCTGATATGGCGGTAGCTATGGGAGCATTATACTGTATGGGGCAGCTAAGGGGGCCTTATACTGTATGGGCGGCCTTATACTGTATGGGGGCATTATACTGTATGGGTGGGCAATATACTGTGGCGGCAGCTATGAGGAGCATTATACTATGGGGCAGCCAAGGGTGGGCATTATACTCTGGGGGCAGCTATGGGGGGCATTATACTGTGAGGGGGCAGCTATTGGGGCATTATACTGTGAAGAGGCAGCTATGGGGAGCATTATATTGTATGGGGCAACTATGGGGAGCATTATACTGTGTGGGGGAAGCTCTGGAGAGCATAATACTGTGGGGGCAGCTATGGGGAGTATTATGCTATGGGGGCATTATACTGTTTGGGGGAAGCTATGGGGAGCATAATACTCTGTGGGGCAGTTATGGGGAGCATTATACTATGGGGCATTATACTGTGAGGGGGGAAGCTATGGGGGCATTATACAGTGGAGGCAGCTATGGGGGTAATATACTGAGGGGGCATCCATGAGGACTGTTGGGCAAGGCGGCTGGGCATAGGCATGGACAAGGGTCTGGTGGTGTTGCGTAGGGGTAGGGGGCCCATGCTGAATTCTTGCACCAGGGCCGACGAGCCTTTAGCTACGCCCCTGCTGCTATAAGTGGATTTTACCTCCCCATTGAATTTAATGGGGAAAACCCGCAACAAATAAGGGCCAGCACATCAGCGCTGGCATTCCGTTGAGTCGTTCTGTCAGAGATTTCCCTCGGGAGAACCCCTAAACAGAAAGGCAAATGGAAACCTTAGCTTCCGTTTGCATCACCATTGATATCAATGGTGACAGAAACATTGCTAATGGTTTCCGTTTGTCACCATTCCGTCAGGTTTCCGTTTGTCACCATTCCGTCAGGTTTCCGTTTGTCACCATTCCTTCCGGTTTCCGTTTGTCACCATTCCATCAGGTTTCTGTTTTTTTGACTGAATCAACTGCACTAGAACCCCTCAACGGAAAGCCAACGCTGATGTAAACAGGCCCTAAGCAGCGTTTACGCAAATACAATTGATTTGCTGTGGAATAAAATTCTGCAGCGCAGGTCAATTTCTGAGCGTTTTTTCCGCACAGTATTGTGAGTGAGTGTGGATGAGACTTGTTTTATCTTATCCACTTTGCTGCTACTGTATTATGCTGCGGATTTTCCGCAGCATAATACAGGTATTAAAATATGGGTATACGCTGTATTTACGCAATGTGTGAACTGATTCTAACCCCCGTGCCCTGCCCCGCCGGTCCCTGGAAACATTTTCTTGCATCAAAATGGTCCTCGGTGCAATAAAGGTTGGGGACCACTGTATTAGAGCATACGGACCTCATAGAGGAGGCTCAACTGCTCGGAAACTCTCTCCATGAACAAGAGCCACTAACAAGTAGCAGCTCTCGCTTTGGTGAACTCAGGCTATCCATGTATTACATTTAGCTGAATGGCCATCGTGTAATAGTGCAGTGGAAATGCCTGGCTGGCTGCGGATGGCCTGGCCTAATTTTGACATATCCACAACACTTCACAAGAGCAGCCTTTGGTGATGAGAACAGTAAGGCCACTTTTACACGGCCATAATACAGGTGCATTTTAGAATTCGTATTACAGCCTCCACCCCTCGGACCGCCCACGGTTAAACTAACAGTATCCTATTGTGATCTTGATCTACATTTAATTTAGTCGAATCGCTGGAGATTCAAGTGTTGCAGTTGTAATGTGTTTGGAAAAATGTGCCTGTTTTTCACCATGTGAAAGCAGGCTAAGTGTAAGCTCGTAGCATGATAAGATCTTAGAGGGGTTTTCCGAGTTAAAACTTTTATGTGCCAGTGTTTTTAAGCTGGGAATGTGATTAAATTTGCAATGTACTACTGACTGTATTAAAATTGGCCCCGTTTCCCAATGCTGCCATGGTGCACATAACTGGTGACGTCACTCTCTTTGCCTGCTGTGGTTACCAGCCGTGCGCGGTCCCTCCTGTTCTCGCGTTTGTCCACTATCAAGCGGGAGATAAGCAGGGACCGCGCATACTCGTTCCTGGCTGTATAACAGAACAGGCCATACACGACATGTCACTAGTGACATGTCGTATACCAGGAAGAAACTTTGAACAGTTTGACCACGTAATAGGTATACGACTGGTAAACACAGCGGGCAAAGAGAGTCACGTCACTCGTCATGTGCCCCATGGCAGCAACAAGAAACGGGGCCAATTTTGATACAGTAAGTACATTACAAATGTAATCACATTCCCAGGTTAAAAGCACTCACACATAAAAGTGTTAACTCGGAAAACCCCATTTAAATCACATACAGCACAGTGAAAGCTGAACTAACTTAAGACCAAAAAAATGAATATGATAGGGAGACAGATATGATACAAAGGTGACAAGAAGCACTATTCCGCTGCTATATTTTCCGGCGTTTGCCATCAGAATAACAGTTTTTTATGCTTGTATTGTATGTTTGGCCCTGCTGTCATGCCATACTAAATGTTGCTGAGATGTTAATACTATTGTTACTATTTAATAACAAGTCAGTTAAAAAAATATTTCTGAACTTGCAGGCTTCAAAAATGGAAAGTTCCTTCAAAGTCTTGCACTAAATCTGTTAAATATGAACTCTAGTAATTCCTTAAATCCATTTGTGCAGGCCTCTTCATGTAGAGCCCATTGTGATGTTCCTACTGTATACTTATAAGTCTGTGTCTTTTTAACAAGAACTAGGCAGGGTGCATCCCTTGCCAGTTCACATCAGCGCCCACAACTGGCAACATTGTTGTTTTGTAATTGGTTTAGACTTATTGCTATGCCACATCCAGATGATGAAAGCTTTTGCAAATCCCTATTTAAAGAAATGTACTTACTGGGAGGATGGAGGAAGCTGTGGGTTATACTCATTCCTGGCTTGTAGTCTGAGCATTTCTGGCTGTTTGCCTCTGGAACTCTACCGTCAGGCCGCAGACAGTCTGATAACGTAGGAGGAAGAGAGAAGCCTTCACCCTAGTACAGGAGGATCACAAAACCCAAGTGTCATTTAATCCATATACCTAATTCTTCCCGTAATGCTGGTTTCCTTATTTCTGAATTCTTCCATTCTTAGTAATGATAAGAAACTGAAAAAGTTTTGTTTCTTATGGGAATATTACTAAACTTGTTTATGACTTCATTGGACCAGATGGAAAGTAAATGAAAGAGCGTTTGTAGTATAAACTTAGTCACTCAGACCTACAAGTGAAGGTCAAATATCAAGCAGACCATTGCAGGTCTCAGGCTGCGCTATGATGTAATTAGGTAGGGCACAATTTCCAGAAGATTTGAAGAACATATCAAGGTTTTTTCAGTTTCTAACATGTTTGTGAAAATCTTTCAGTGAGATCACATCACCCATTAGAGACATTGAAGACTTAAATACAGTGTTCAGTCAATGCGAATAATATAGAACTACAGTATGTATGCACTTGGTACTCTGCTATGGTACTACAGGTTCCCGGCTAAACAAGCCAAACCGATACCTATTTTTGCCATTTAATGTGCACCCAATCTATACATATATGCTATATGTAATTGTCACAATGGCAACCTGATTTTAGGTAAATTTGTTTTCTATGTGATATACATACATATGGCCTCTATACTCATAGTGACTGAATAGCCAGTGGCATAGATAGGGGGCTACCGGGTGCAGAATGCAGAGGGGTGCAGCATGGGCCGCCTTTATATAAAATAAAAAAATTGTAGTTATCTATATGATTAGTCCTGACACTGTCCAGCATCAGGACTTAGTGTGCAGCAGTGCGCACAACGTTCTGAACAGCGTCAGTATGCAGTGCATTAGCGCCCGGTGCTGAACAAGAGCCAGGAGTGAGGACTGTAAGTCCATAGTCTGGTTTGGGGTCTGAATATTTCTTTTTTTTCTTCTTATCTGGGGTCTGAATTAGGTAAGTCAATGAAATTAGTTTAGGGGTCTGTGGTCTGAAAATATGTTGGGGGCCTGATCTGGGGTCTGTGATATGAAAATATTTTGGGGGTCAGAGATAAATATAGGGGTTTAAACTTGGGTCTGATATTAAAATATACCCGGACTTGTCTAGGGTCTATAGGTGTCTGGCTGGGGTCTGATGTTAATATAGGGGGTTTGAATATATTTAGCGGGGCTGGTCTGGGGTCTGAAATTAAATTTAAAGTGGTACTGCACTTCAACAATAGGTGTGCAGTTTGCAGGTGTGTGTATAGTAATTTATTTTCCTGAAAGACTGGTAGGTATTAACTCATAAAATGTTCTTTTTCCCTATAACTGGAAAATGAATACTGGAAATTATTAATATAAAGAGAATAATACTCCAGTCAAATGCATATAAGTGTGATCAACTCTTCACTGCATGCTTTATATTAGAACTCACCTGTGCCTCCAAAGTATAGGCACTCCAGAGAGGCATCAACAAATTATGACTATATGCGCTCATGTAGCCTTCATGGTGAAGGACGCAATATGTGCTATTAGCAATTATATTTCTTGGCCTTCCATACGGTAAATACTTTGCTTCTAACTGACTTACTGTAGAGCAAAGTAGAAACACAATTATATGCGGTACAGAGAAAAAACGTAAATGCTTAAAGGCAAAACAATTCTTATGTTACTTACTGCTTGCTTGAGTAAGGTTCAATCTTTCATCGACTGTGGTTTTATTAGCCTGAAGTGACAAAATGAAATATTTATTTGGTGTTAATTTGGTCTTATAGTGAAAGTACAGAAATACTACAACTACATGGTTTAGATCAAGGATTTAATGTTCATCCTTTGTCTTCAGTGATCTACAACTGCAGAAGCCAACTTTGCTCCCTACGAAATAGAGGCCCTAACCAGGACATCCTGGTCCTACCCAGGATTTAGGCCGTAGGTGAGATGGTGGTCTTCCACTCTCTGAAACATTCAAACAGGACCGAGTATCTTTGTCCATACAAACATGTCGGTTAGGTTTTCAGTAAATAAAGGTTATTATTTGTATAATGAAAAGTTAAAAAATTTTGCAATATAATTTATTCGGCAATTCCTTGTGGTTTTCAAGATCTCTGCTGTGGGGAATTGATACAGCAATATATTAAATAATGTAATAACTTTTTATCATGAAAGCATAATACCACTTTTAATGATAGATAATGGTACTCCGAAATATGAGTTAATAAGGTGTGTAATTTCAGTAGAGCTTTTTTTTACTTTACTAGCTCGAAGCAGGATGTTTTATATGACCAAAGTCAACTTTTTCCATTTAATTTATTTTCCATATATCTAAACCAAATTTTGTTTGTATTTAACTATTGAGCACATCGACAGCATGAATCCTAGAGTAAGGCTTTGTTCACACCTGCGTCTAAAGTTCTGTCATTAGCTTCTGTAACAGATTCTGTCATATTTGCCGGATAAAATAGCGCAGTATGCAGCCCTATTTTGTCTGGGAAAATGACAAAAACCATTTCTGAATACCAACGGAACCTATTAAAGACTATTTAATAAGACCGGCGTTTCATACACCAGTTTTAATTCAGAGTGCTGGAGTAAAATGTGCCTTTAAGAGCAGACGCCTCTTAATAATAATAATAATAATAATAATAATAATTAGGCACAACTCTGGCTGTCCGTGCACCAGAAAGGAAAATCTACAACAGCTATGAGCTGGCATAGATATCTGCTACAAATTCTGCGAGCTTCTGGCATAAATTATGGTAAACTTGTCGAACCACGGGAGGCCACGTCCCTTACGCTAAGCCCCTTTACAGTAATCTTTCTCAAAAGTGGAGTGAGCGGCCTAAATTAATCAAAAGTCGCAATTTTTCACGCAAATTGCAATTTTTAATGCAGTTGCGTCTTATCTATACAAAAAAAAAGGGCTCAGAAAAGTTTATAAATTCCCCCCCCCCCCCCACTGGGTTCAGTCGGGTGTGTCACTTCCAATCTTTTCGTTAATCTGTCTCTATGATGGAACAGAATAACGGAAATACAAACACAGATGTGAACAGAGCCTAAACGCATTTGAAATGTCATAATTACAAAATAATTATTTGTTAGTAATATACATACAAATAAGCACATGAAGGTTGAGCCATGAGCCATCTGTGAGGTTTCTGCCGGGACTCACTTACCAGATGCGTGCAGTTGCAGCCTAAATTAGATGATGGCTGTGTAAATGCGCAGGTTAATGGATTTGATTCCTCTTTAGCAAGAGTTGGATTAAAAAAAGGTTCTGCTAGTAAATGGTTCAGGCTCCCATGAGTTCCATTATTTGGAGCTGGATGAATTTTTAACAAATCTGTTTAGGAGCAATAATGAGAGGTTAATTCACTTTCAATCAAATTGGCCTTTTTGTGTGTGTGTGTGTGTGTGTGTGTGTGTGTGTGTGTGTGTGTGTGTGTGTGTGTGTGTGTGTGTGTGTGTGTGTGTGTCCAATTAGGCAAAGATGCAAGTGATGACTGTGTTTTAAAGGTGTCACATGACAACAAACCTTTTCCTAATACCCGATTAGGAAATACGTACAAAATAGAGTGGGTCCCCCGCTCAGGGCCCCCCTCTATGGGCCAGAACACACAGCAAGTCAGTTAGATGTTAGAGTGGCTTTGGCAGACTTGAGCTGTTTATGTATAACATGGACTGCCATTCACCTGAAATGGCTGCCATGTAATACTACATTTCCCCTGCAGTGGCACTGCAGGGAAAATGTTTGGCTAGCTGAGTCTTCGACGGTAAAATTAGCTGTTTGTTGGGGTTGTCGGGAGCTGGACTCGCAGTGATCAGTCTATGATGAGACAGTCCTTGTGACTAACTTTTACATATAGGCAAAGCAATTGTGCCCATAAGATCACACATTAGTGCTTGGCTGTGATTGACAATAGTACTACTACTGTAACGGCAGTATAACCCCTCAGAAACTAATCACAGGACCTATGGGGTATAAACAAGGGCCAGGATCGACCGTTTTATAGCCCCAGGGCTCTCCCATGATTATTTTTCCAGAAATTATGTCTTAATATAATGTATATTTTAAATATAGCTATAGATTTATAGATGCTAAATTTTTCGATTTGAAATGAATGTTGATTTGAAAATTTACTGAAATACTAAAAACAAACATATTAATAACTCACCACACATTAAGTTATAGATTTCTATATTATCGAAGGCATCTACTTCCATTTCCTTTTTAAATCCTGGGCCATGTCCTATAAAAATTGCCTGAAAGAGTAATGCATAAGTAATTGATAGCTCTTTTCCACACCATGTTTGGGGAATTTAATTGAGGCTGTCCATTGATTTGTATTGTAAAGAAAGAAAAACTATGCTGCCAATAAGGTATGTAACACTAGGCCAATTATATACTTTTTTTGATGGATCCATCAAAAGAGTTGGTATACGGTTGCATACAATTGGCATCTATTTGGGCGGGTTCACACATGGCGGAATTTCACTTAAATTCCGCTGCGGACACTCCGCAGCGTTAATCCGCAGCGGAGCCGTTTCTCCATTGACTTTCACTTTAATTTAGCAGTGTTCGTTTACACGATGCGTACAATTCCGCTGCGGAGCATAGGCTGCGGAGCGGAATTTGGTGTCCACAGCATGCTCTGTCTGTTGCGGAGCAGTGGCGGACTGGTTGCGGACTCATGGCGGAATTTCTCCATTGACTTCAATGGAGAGTCAAAATTCCGCAATGAAGTCCGCAGATCTTATGTGTGCTGCGGAGCGTATTGGTTTTACTACCATGACATTTCTTCATTCTGGCTGGACCTATGTATTTCTAGGTCTACAGCCAGACTGAGGAAGTCAATGGGGCTCCCGTAATGACGGGAGCGTTGCTAGGAGACGTCTGTAAATAGTCACTGTCCAGGGTGCTGAAAGAGTTACGCGATCGGCAGTAACTGTTTCTGCACCCGGGACAGTGACTACCGATCTCAATATACATGTATCTGTAAAAAAAAATATAAGTTCATACTTACCGAGAACTCCCTGCGTCTGTCTCCAGTCCGGCCTCCCAGGATGACGTTTCAGTGTAAGTGACGGCTGCAGCCAATCACAGGCCAAGCACAGGCTGCAGCGGTCACATGGACTGGAGCGTCATCCAGGGAGGTCGGGCCGGATGCCGAAAGAGGGACGCGTCACCAAGACAACGGGCGGTAAGTATGAATTTCTTTGACTTTCACTAGGGAAAGTGCTGTCCCTTCTCTCTATCCTGCACTGAATAGGGAGAAGAGAAGCACTTTTCCTGCAGTCCGCAGCGGCCAGTCCGCATCAATTTTCTGCACATTTTGTGCAGATCCGCTGCAGAATCTGCAACGCAGATTCTGTGCGGCATTGATGCGGACAGTTGCGGAGGAATTCCGCCATGTGTGGTCATGCCCTTTGACAAATCAGTTTTGTTTGTTTTTTTAAAGAAGTTCTTTTTTGCCATTTTTTTTCTTCAGGCACACCCAAACGTGCTATACAAATGTATGAAAAGCCTACATTTTAAGATACTGTAAAAAAAGATGTAGACCTGCCAGGTATATGCCAAAAGTAATCACTTCAGCATATATTTGCCCCATAAAAGTCTATGGATACTGTACAGACGATGTAGGCAACCTACAAGAGGGGGAGATCTAAATTATTACATTTTTATTATTTATTTCATTGAAATGTACTTGATAACTTGATAAAAAGGTTTTTTTTATATTTATTTTTTTCTCAGCACTTTTTATAGAAATAAAAAAAAGAAGCTTGGAATATAAGTTAAATAGAAGAATGGCTAGAAAGTAGATTACTACTATTATACTTGAACGTTTATCTTTAGGCCCCGTTCACACATTCAGGATATCACGTGGATTCCGAGCCAAAATCATTGTTTTCAATAGGAAATACACATGCCTGTACAGATGTCGCAGAAATTTTACACGCAAATTTAAAATTTGTGTCAATAATTGACATGTCATTTATTGACGCGAATTCCACGTGCAAAATTCTAAATTCCCATTGAGGCTAATCCACATGCGGATGCGCCGCACGTCAAACTGCAAATCAACGGCAGAAATTTGAGAAAAGCCTCAGATTTCTGCTGTGAATCCAATGGCAAATTCAACCTGTGTAAACATAGCCTTACTGCAGTGGTCAGCTACCCAAGTAGATCGTGGCCAGTAAGTAGAGATCATCTGTAATCTGTGGGGAAATCTGACAGTAAGTGTTCAATTTCTCTGCAGCGAAATCACAGAAATTAAGCATTTCCCAGTGACCATTCAAGTCAATGGGTTGTCTGTGTAATGCAGGACAGGAAAAGATTTCCAGAGTGAGAGACACTCTTTGTAACCACTCTCCCCTCTAGCCTCCTAACCCCTACTATTAACTCAGAGTTCCCTAATAGAGTATTTGAAATGGTTTCTCTGAACTGACCAACCCCTTAAGGGTAAGTTCACACGTAGCGTAAATACTGCAGATTTTCAGCAACGGATTTTATAGTGGAAAATCCGCAGCATAATACAGTAGTAGTAGAGCAGATGAGATTTAAACAAATCTCATCCACACACTTCATAAATGATAAGCAGAAAAAAAACGCTCAGAAATTGACTTGCGATGCTTTTTTTTAATCAATTTTTTTAATCAATTTTTTTAATCAATTGTATTTTCGTAATCGCTGCTTATTTGTTGGGGTTTTTCCCCATTGAATTCAATGGTGAGGTAATACCCGCAACAAATAGCAGATGTTGCTATTTTTGCGGCAGAAAAGCTGCGATTCCGCCACAAAAATCGCAACTCAGAAAAAAAATAATCTTATACTCACCAAAATTCTGTGCTTCTTCATCCAGGCCGGCCTCCTGAGATGAAGTATCATCCCATGTGAGCGCTGCAGCCAATCACAGGCTGCAGCAGTCACATGGGATGGAACGTCATCCCAGGAGGCTGGCCTGCAGAATGTCAGAGTATGAAACTTTTGTTTTTTTATGTGCAGTTCTTTCGCAGCAGACATTCCGGATGAAAAACTTTTGAGCAAGTTATGAGCAATTTTAGATTTATGCTAATTCGTTTCTTAATAGACAACTGGACCTTTTTTAACTTTTTACCAACTGGGTGTTGTAAAGAGAAGTGTATGACGCTGACCAATCAGCATCATACACTTCTCTCCATTCATTTTTAGCTGTAATCGCAGCACAGCGTGATCTTGCAGGATCACGCTGTGCTGTCACATACACCCACATTAAAGAGGCTCTGTCACCAGATTTTGCAACCCCTATCTGCTATTGCAGCAGATAGGCGCTGCAATGTAGATTACAGTAACGTTTTTATTTTTAAAAAACGAGCATTTTTGGCCAAGTTATGACCATTTTTGTAGTTATGCAAATGAGGCTTGCAAAAGTCCAAGTGGGTGTGTTTAAAAGTAAAAGTCCAAGTGGGTGTGTATTATGTGCGTACATCGGGGCGTTTTTAATACTTTCACTAGCTGGGCATTCTGATGAGAAGTAACATCCTCTTCTCTTCAGAACGCCCAGCTTCTGACAGTGCAGATCTGTGACGTCACTCACAGGTCCTGCATCGTGACGGCCACATCGGCACCAAAAGCTACAGTTGATTCTGCAGCAGCATCAGCGTTTGCAGGTAAGTCGATCTTACCTGCAAACGCTGATGCTGCTGCAGAATCAACTGTAGCCTCTGCTGCCGATGTGGCCGTCACGATGCAGGACCTGTGAGTGACGTCACAGATCTGCACTGTCACAAGCTGGGCGTTCTGAAGAGAAGAGGATGTTACTTCTCTTCACAGCGCCCAGCTAGTAAAAGTATTAAAAACGCCCCGATGTACGCACCTAATACACGCCCACTTGGACTTTTACTTTTAAACACACCCACTTGGACTTTTGCAAGCCTCATTTGCATAATTACAAAAATGGTCATAACTTGGCCAAAAATGCTCGTTTTTTAAAAATAAAAACGTTACTGTAATCTACATTGCAGCGCCTATCTGCTGCAATAGCAGATAGGGGTTGCAAAATCTGGTGACAGAGCCTCTTTAACTTTACCGAAGACTCTTGAGAGTGAATAGACATCACTTTCAGCCAGGATGCGATGTCTATTCACACTCCCGACACTTCGATAAAGTTTCTGTGAGACTTAATTACAGCACAGAGTGATCTCGCGAGATCACGCTGTGAATGACAGCACAGCGTGATCTCGCGAGATCACTCTGTGCTGTGTGAGTAAGTCCCACAGAAACATTACGGAAGTGTCAGGAGTGTGAATTGACATTGCATCCTGGCTGAAAGCGATGTCTATTCACTCTCAAGACACTTCAGTAAAGTTAATGTGGAAGTATGTGACAGCACAGCGTGATCTCGCGAGATCACGCTGTGCAGTGAATACAAATGGACATGAATGGAAAGAAGTGTATGACGCTAATTGGTCAGTATTAAGAAACTAATTAACATAAATCTAAAATTGCTCAGAACTTGCTCAAAAATGATACATTTTTCAAAATAAAAACCACTGTAGGTATCTACGTAACAGCACCGATCAGATTATGTAGGAGATAGGGCACTTATAATCTGGTGACAGAGTCTCTTTAAGGTGAAAGTGGGCCTTCTTAACTACTGGGCACCTGTGCAGCTGCACAGGTTGCACAAATGCCATGTCCGCCCCTGGATTTCTCATTGAGCACAACCATGTAAAACCAGCTTTTTGGTTTGTCCGGTCAGTATGGATGTCTGTGGAAAAATTCAGGCTCCTGCACAATAAATCCACATGAGGACAGTCACCCGTTCCTGTGTTTTTTAGGGTATGCACACAACATAAACACAGCGGATTTTCCGCAACGGAGTAATTGCGGAAAATCTGCAGCGTATTACAGTAGCAGCAGTGTGGGTGAGATTCCAACAAATCTTGTCCCCACACTGCGGAAAAATGCTGCACATAAATTGACCTGTGGTGCGGTTACTTGAAACGCAGTATGTCAATTAATGCTGCGAACATGCAACACTTCTGTTGAATTCAATGGGGTGCTTAAACCCGCAACAAATCAGCGTGTTTTGCGATATTTGCGGCGACATCACAGCGATGCGCCGCAAAAATCGCAAATCTCTGGATGACGTTGCAGGCCATGTGACCGCTGCAGCCAATCACAGGCTACAGCATCACATGGGACTTCAACGTCATTCAGGGAGGCCAGAGTGGACGTCAGAGGAAAAAGGGGGTAAGTATGTGCGATCATTTACGCAACGGAATGTACGCCCAAAAAAACGCACCACAGTGTGGTGAGGGATTTCGGATGGCAATCCCTGCGGTGTTCAGGGTGGATACGCTGCGCAGCCGAACGCAGTGTATCTGCCCTGAATACACTGTGTGCGTTCGTACCCTTAAAGTGAAAATTAGGAGTGGATTACAAACACAGAAAAAGTACAATGGAAAGATGTAAAGCACGTCTGATTTTGTGTTAAAAAAAATGGATACAAATCACGGACCAGATCTGCAGTGTGTGAAAGTAGTCTTATGTCTCTATTTATGCAGTCCGTATTGAGGAGTCAATGTTAATCCCTTCAGGACCCAGCCTGTTTTGGCCTTCAGGACACAGCCGATTTTTTCAAATCTGACATGTGTCGCTTTATGTAGTAACAACTTCAGAATGCTTTTACCTATCCAAGCGATTCTGAGAAAGTTTACTTGTGACATATTGTACTCTATGTTAGTGAAAACATTTGGGCAATAAATTCAATATTTATTACTGAAAAACACCAAAATTTCGAGAAAATTTGCAAAAATTATAATTTTTCTAAATTTAAACATATCTGCATGTAAGACAGATAGTAATACCACACAAAATAGTTCTTATTTCACATATCACATGTCTACTTTATATTTGCATAATTTTTTGAACGTCCTTTTATTTATCTAGGACGTTACAAGGCTTAGAACTTTAGCAGCAATTTCTCATATTTTAAAGAAAATTTCAAATGGCTATATTTTCTGGGACCAGTTCATTTCTGAAGTGGCTTTGAGGGCCTTATATATTAGAAAACTGCACCCCTCAAAGTATTTGAAACAGCATTCATAAAGTGTTTTAACCCTTTAGGCATTTCACATTTTTTGCCGAAATTAATTTGTAATAAAAAAAATTTGTACCACAGATAGTTTTACCCGAGAAATGCAACTCAATATTTTATTGCCCAGATTCTGCAGTTTTTAGAAATATCCCACATGTGGCCCGAGTGTATTTTAGGGCCTCCTTTTTTTTAGAATAAATTTGAAACACCATGTCAGGTTTGAAGAGGTCTTGTGGTGCCAAAACAGCAGAATCAGCACAAAAATTACCCGATTTTGGAAACTACATTAGCATTTTTTCCACACAGTTTTTTGCTAAATATATTGGAATTAATCTGTAAAAATGAAAATCTCCTTTTTTTCTGAAAAAACATATAAATGTATATTTACAAGTAATAAAGAAGAAAATGCACCCCAAGATTTGCAAAGCAATGTCTCCCAATTACGGCAATACCCCATATTTGATAATAAACTGCTGATTGGACCCATAGCAGGGTTCAGAAGGGAAGGAGCGCCATTTGGATTTTAGAGCACAGATGTTGCTGGAATAGTTTTCGATGCCATGTTGCGATTGCAAAGCCCTGGAGGGACCAAAACACTGGAACTCGTCAGTGATTTACTTTTTAAAATAGCTCCATTTTGGAAACGACACCCCTCAAGGAATTTTTCTAGGGGTAAAGTTAGCATATTGACCCCACAGGTTTTTTTGCAGAATTTAGTGGAAATAGGCCGTGAACATGAAAATCTACTTTTGTTTCTGAAAAAACTTAGAAATGTTTAATTTTTACAAGGAATAAAGTTAAAAAAGAATCACAACATTTGTAAAACAATTTCTCCTGATTACGACAACACCCCATATGTGGTAATAAACTGCTAATTGAACCCACGGCAGGGCTCAGAAGGGAAGGAGTGCCATTTGGAGTTTGGAGCACAGATTTTGCTGGAATGGTTTTTGGTGCCATGTCGCATTTGCAATGCCCTGGAGGGACCAAAACAATGGAAACCCCCCAAACGTGACCCCATTTTGGAGACAACACCCCCAAGGAATTTTTCTAGGGGTATAGTGAGCATTTGGACTCCACAGGTCTTTTGCAGAATTTATTAGAATTAGGCTGCAAAAATGAATATCAACATTTTTTTCACAAAAATATTGCATTTTTTCATTTTCACAAGGAATAAAAGAGAAAAAGCAGCCCAACATTTGTAAAGCAATTTCTCCCGAGTACGTCAATACCCCACATGTGGTCATACATTTTTTTTTCATTAGCAATTAATTAACCCTTTCAGGACTGATCCATTTTTTGCTTTTTTATTTTCGTTTTTCAATCCTCGCATTCCAAGAGCCATAACTTTTTATTTTTCCATCAATAGAGCGGTGTGAGGGCTTATCTCCTGTGGGAGGAGTTGTAGTTTATATTGACACCATTTAAAGTACCATAAAATGTACTGGGAAACAAAAAAATTATTTGCGGGCTGAAATTGCAAAAACCTGTGTTTCCTCCATTGTTTGGGGTTTTGTTTTTACCGCTTTCGCCGTGCGGTAAAAACAAAAACGTTACTTTATTCTGCGGCTCAATACGATTACGGTGATACCAAATGTATATTGTTTTTTTATATTTTACTACTTTTACAAAGAAAAATCTATTTGTTAAAATAAAATATTGTTTTGTTTTACCACATTCTGAGAGCGGTCGATTGAGAGGTGTGGGGGCTTATTTTTTGCGGGACTAGCTGTAGTTTTTATTGGTACCATTTTTCGGTACATATAACTTTTTGATCACTTTTTCTTACATTTTTTTTTTAGACCAAAAAACAACGATTTTGGCATATTAAATATATTATTTTTTTTACGCTGTTCACCTTGCGAGTTAAATAATGGTATATTGTTATAGTTCAGACTTTTACGGACGTAGCGATACCAATTTTGTTTATTTTTTTACACTACTTTAGAAGAAAAATGGGAAAAGGTTTTTTTTTTTTTACTTTTAAATTCTTTTTTTTTCACTACTAATACTTATTTAATTTTTTTACACGTTTTATTAGTCTTAGGCTGGATTCACACGAGCGTTGCGTTTTTGCGCGCGCAAACAACGCAGCGTTTTGCGCGCGCAAAGACCATTTGACAGCTGCGTGTGTCATCCGTGTCTGATGCGCGGCTGCGTGATTTTCGCGCAGCCGGCATCATAGAGATGAGGCTTGTCGACGCCCGTCACTGTCCAAGGTGCTGAAAGAGCTAAATCTTTCAGCACCCTCGACAGTGAATGCCGAACACAACAGCGAAAAACCTGTAAAAAAAAAGATAAAGTTCCTACTTACCGAGAACTTCCCGGCCGTTGCCTTGGTGACGCGTCCTTGGTGACGCGCCACTCTTGACATCGGGCCCCACCTCCCTGGATGACGCGGCAGTCCAAGTGACCGCTGCAGCCTGTGATTGGCTGCAGCCTGTGCTTGGCCTGTGATTGGCTGGAGCTGTCACTTGAACTGAAGTGTCATCCCGGGAGGTCGGACTGCAGGAAGGAGACAGGAGTAATCGGTAAGTTAGAACTTCGTTTTTTTTTACAGGTTCATGTATTTTGGGATCGCAAGTCACTGTCCATGGTGCTGAAACAGTTTAACTCTTTCAGCACCATGCACAGTGAATGTCTCCCGACGTCGCGGACCGGAATTTTTTTTGCCGGGTTCGGCCAAAACGAGTTTGGCCGAACCCGGTGAAGTTAGCTTCGGTTGTCGGGGTTCGCTAATCGCAAAGACACTCCGTTTGGATGTTCGGAAACAGAAAAGCATGTGGTGCTTTTCTGTTTACATTCATCCTTTTGACAGCTGTTGCGCAAACACGCAGTTTGCACGGAAGTGCTTCCGTGCGACATGCGTGGTTTTCACACACCCATTGACTTCAATGGGTGCGTGATGCGTTGAAAACGCTGAATCAACGGACATGTCGTGAGTTTTTGGCAACGGAGCAACGCTGCGCAAAAAACGCTGCCATGTCTGCACGGCCCCATTGACAAATATAGCTACGGCCAACGCACGTGAAAATCACGCGCGTTGCACGCGCGTATTTTACGTTCGTCTGAATAAAGCCTATGGGGACTTGAACCAGCGATCATTGGATCGCTGGTATAATATACTGCGATACTAATGTATTGCAGTATATTGTTATTTTTACAGGCTTCTGTAACAGCGCGATCGCTGTTCCTGTCCGTTAGTCCCGGGTGTCGGCTGGAATACACAGCTGATACCCACAGCGTATGGAGCGGGCTCAGCACGCGAGCCAGCTCCATACATCAAGCTCCGCACCATGATGTGCTAATAAGCCATAGTGCGCAAAGGGTTTAATGCGTCGCAAATGGTTCCAAGTGAAAATTGCAATTTTCCACTGATATGCCAATTTGTTGCATAATATGTTGTACCCAGTTTTGTGCCACTGAAGACAAATACCTCATAAAATGTTAAGCGGGTTCTCCCGGGTATGGCGATGCCATATATGTGGGCGCAAACTGCTGTTTGGGCACGCTGCAGGGGTCAGAAAAGTGGAAGCGCCATTTTGCTTTTGGAGCACAAATTTTGCTTGCCAGTTGTTGTGTTTGGGGTTTTGCTGGTATTTCAGTTTATAATGTGGGGACATATGTAAGCTGTGCAGAGTACATCACGGCATATTAAGAGGGTATAATAATGCGTTAAATAAATAATAATTCATAGATATGTGGCCGGTGTCGCACTGATAAATGGTGCCTGATGTTATCTGCTTTTGGAACACTCTGCACATTTTGCATCGCCATATTCCTGGGAGCCAGAACGTCTTTATTTTTTCACCACCGGAGCTGTGTGAGGGCTTATTTGTTGCGGGACAATCTGTAGTTTTCATTGGTACCATTTTGCTGTACATGCGATTTTTTTGATCACATTTTCTTTCATTTTGATTTGCATGCCAGGTGACCAAAAAACAGCAATTCTGATAACGTTTTTTTATTCTTTTTTTTTTTACAATTTTAATCGTGCGCTATGAATTACATTTTTCTTTATTCTTTGGGTTGATACAATTACGGTGGTACCATATGTATGTCGTTTTTTTATGTTTTGCAGCAGTTGCACAATAAAATCACTTTTTTATAAAATAATTTAATTTTCTGTGTCAAAATATTCTGAGAGCCATAACCTTTTTTTATTTTTCAGTCAAAAAAAGCTGTTTAAGGGCTTGTTTTTTGCGGGACGGGTTGTTGTTTTTATTGGTACTATTTTGGGGTACATGCAACTTTTTGATCACTTTTTATCCTATATTTTGGGAGGGGTGGTGACCAAAAAAATAGCGTTTCTGGCATAGTTTTTTTATTGTTTTTTTTTTGCTGTGTTCACGGTACGGGAAAAATAATATTATAGTTTTATAGTTTGGGTCGTTACGAACGCGGTGATACCAAATATTGGTACTTTTATTTATTGTTTTTTTTTTTTCCTTTAATAAAAGACTTATTATAGGGAAAAAAAATCACTTCTTTTAATAACTTTTTTTTAATTATATTTTTTTGTCCTACCAAGGAACTTGAAGACTTGCAGCTCTGATTGCTGCTATAATACATTACACTACCTACGTAGTGTAATGTATTCTAACTGTCATTGTGACGTGATAGTCACTCTGACAGGAAGTCTTGGAGGATCAGCCAGAGGCTGCTTCTCCTAGGCTTTCGTACACAGCAACCATCGGCAGCCCCTACAATCACTCCATGGGTGCTGCCAATCTGCTTCAAACCCCTTAAATGCGGCAATCGCAATTGGTTGCCGCATTTAAGGGGTTAATTGTCGAAGTCAGCGGCGATGGTCCGCTGACAGCTGACCACCCGGTTCCCGGACACAGTCCGTTAGGACAGTTTGCGCCGGGACCCGCTCCGCAGTTGTACGTCCCGGTGCAGGATGCAACTCCTCTGCAGGACGTACAGTTGCGGCACGTGAAGAGGTTAATATATGGAGCTCTACAAATAGATGTGTACTTGAAATTCACTGCATGTCCTACCTGTGTCTGATTTATTTCAGGATGTGATGAGGATATTATATATTGTCATAACAATTGATCCACAATTTTGTTTTTTACCGTACCTCCATGCTTTTGTACTCATTATCATAACCATGGTTTCCACCGCCACAAAAGGTATATTTATTGTCCCTGTAAAATATATAAATTGTATCATTGCAGAGTTCAGAATCGTATAGTTACTACTGTTATTTATGTGTGCTAGACACTATAGGTTTGATTGTTAGGGCATGTTCACACGTGGCAGAGTTTTTCCGCTGCAAATGTTGGTGCAGATCCGCAGTGAAATTCTGCTTCTTCTCCACAACATAATGTGCATGCTGCGGAGAGAAAATTCTGCACCGCAGCCTATGGTCCACAGCGGAGTTTTCCACAATGTCTAAACTAACTTGACTAAAAATGTATTGAAACAAATGTAAAAAACGGCCGCTGGAGAATTCCACAGCAATTCCGCCACGTGTGAACATGCCCTAAAAGATGGCCTGTCAGCTTTCCTGACATGGCTGTTTTACAATTCTGGAACATCTTTTCCTAGAATTCTGTGTTGTCGTTTATTTATTATTCCTCCTGAAATTATATGAATAAATGTAAAATTGGGTGTTACTATTCCAATTGTCTATGGGGTGCATCCCAACTCACTCTGTCAATGCTCACAGAGTAGGAACAAATTTTGTCAGGTAGAATGGTAGCGCCAACTGGTCAATTTATTCATAAAATTCAATGAGGAATAACAGATGAACGTCACAATACAGAGAAATGGTGTTCCAGAATTGGTATTTTATGGGGAATACAAGTTTTTATTCATATCAACATGTCAGGAGAGCTGATGGGTCCTCTTTAATGTATCAATAACTGAATCCAATTTGCAATGTCTAATATTATACTGATTACTATTACAATCTGTCAGACAAAATAATGGCTTGACCAAGAGCTGAATGCTTGGGAATATAACAACATATAGAATATGGTTATGTTACCTTATAGATTTTATTTCTTACATACATGTGCATCAGTGTTTCATTAGTGCATCAATGACATAGATGGGGCAAAAATAAGGTTAGTTTTTCCACCAAAGTCTTATCACAGTGGGCTTAAAGCTATTAATGACACCTGAGAGAATGAAATTTGCAAGATTATTCTTTATATGGTTGAGTAAGGCCTCATGCACACGATCGTATTGGTTTTGCAGTCTGCAAAACCCTGTTGCGGTCCGTCGGACCTCAAAAAACCCTTATTGTGCATCTGTGTGGCATCCAGGCTGACAGATCCACAACAATTCACCAGTATTGGTAAAACCGAAAAATCAGGATCAAAAATTACTTGTCCTGAGTTTTTGCGGTCCGGATTTTTGGGTCAACAATTTATCCGCAAAAATATGATCGTGTGCATGAGGCTTAAGAACGCGGAGTGTCATCTGCGAGCCGTCCGCAAATCACGGACCGTGCACACATTGATTTCAATGAGCCTGGACTGCAAATTCGGCCCGTATGATAACTTGTCCTATTTTTTGCGGTTCGGGCTCCCGGTCAATACATGGACCGTTCGTGTGCATGGGCCCATAGAAATGAATAGGTCCACAATTCATCCACATTTTTGCGGATGAATTGTGGACGCAAAAACACATTCGTGTGCATGAGGCCTAAGTGTTCCACCTTATCTTTTCTTACTACACTATTTGATCTCTTTTACTTATGTACCCATACGTTTCTGAGATCACCTACATTTGTTGAAATAGTTCTGCTTACCAGATACAAAGGCTTAGAGGTACCATTGATCTGCACCTTTACATATCGTTGGATGCCACTTGGACGTACAAAAAAAACCCACTTCATTCTTATGACGATGGGGTGTCAGCCCAAAATACACAACCAATGCTATTTCTGACATGCCTTAATGACATATAGCTCAATATAAGGCAAAAGCAAAGTATCATTTATAATGATGTACTGCTTTATACTATACCTTACAACAAGCCACTGTCTGTCCACGTAGAGATGAACTTTATCAATACGAATATGGTTGGCGTAATGAAATCGTTTAGGCAGGTCATTCTTCATGTATGCTTTAAAATGCTGATCTGGCTTCCGACACTGACAGCAAGTACAACAAAAAATTCATTATTGGAATTTCAAACAAATAAATGAGGAAAACAAAGAAATTGTAAGGATTATGCATACATATAAAATAAGAGAAACAGTTTTTATTGGTTGTTTCTATGCACATGAAAGATCTTTAACTTATATTGAAATACATTAAATGTTCTATATTTGATTCCCCTGTACTGGGAGCTGGAAAAAAGCCATTTGGAGACATGTAAGACAGTTTTTAAGTATGAGTTTAGAAAAAATTTCTTTTTTTTTTCCAGAAAGAGTGCCACTCTTGTTAATAAGCTGTATCTAGAATTGCAGGGTTAATGGGGTTTTCCAGTCCCTAAAAATTCTCAGGATAGTCCATCAATAGCTGATCAGTTGGGGTCCGACTCCCGGAACAACCGCCAATCAGCTGTTTTGAAGAGGGTGCAGCGCTCGTACGAGTACTGCTTTCCCTACATTTCTTCTTGCTTACTGTTGTTAGGAAACGTCTGTTCCTTTAAGATCGTCTTGACTACTGGTCTAGCTTCTGGGCGGTTCTGGTTTTACTTTGAGCCTATCTCTCTTCTCTGTCTTTCTCCATGTTAGAGGTAAGGGTGGAGTATTTATACCTGGTCCTCCACTTGTTCTTTGCTTGTGATTTACTTGTCTTCAGGTGTTTTGATCAAGCTTCTGACAATACCCTATACCTATACCACTGACTTCTAGACTTCTTGGAAACTGACCTCGGTTTGTCTCTGGATAACCCCTTGTTTACCGATTTGGAATATCTGCTCCCAGCTGGTTTTGACCTCTACTATACCTGATATCCACTTGCTTTTTGATTTGGATTTTCTGCTTACCCTCTGGCTGTCTGTTTATCCTGTTCAGGTTTGCCTGCATTGCACCTCTTACCCAACACTGAACTCTGCTAAAACAACCTGGGTTCTATGCAGCAAAAACCATCCTGCCTTGCGGTCGGCTCTGGCGAAAACCATAGAGTAGCCTTAGACTCTGTTGATCAGAATTGTGACAGATATGAGGTTGCGGATTGATTTGCTCGCTCACTCCCGGCAGTCTCCTGCAGCCTTTGAGGAATCGTTCGCATAGCAATTCCATAACAATACCTGGGAATCGCAGCTACATATGTGTCGACGATTCACAGTGAGCCAATAGAAATGAAGCAGAAGCAGCTCTCATATAAGCGCTCCACCCCTTCAAAGCAGCTGATCCGCGAGGGTCTCAGGAGTTGGACCCTGACCGATCAGCTGTTGATGGCCTACTCTGAGAATAGGCCATCAATTTTTAGGGACTGGAAAACATCTTTAAGTTACAACACAAGATAATGCCCATGGACACAAATAGTGCTGTTAATGGAATCTCATACGACCCCTTCAAGTGCGAGAAAGATTCTAACTTTACAAATTATAAACACACAAATAGACTAACCCCTTAACGACCGCCAATATACCTTTTAAAGAAAACTGCTAAGGGGCCTTACTTATTCTAGAGCGCCATGTTTTCACTGCCCTCTAGAATTAGTGCTGCACGAGTCCGAAGATAGCAGAGCTCCTGCTCTAACGGCCATGATCGGAGGATATGTTTTAATATGTTTTGCGTTGCATGCCTTTTTAAAATTTTTAGCAACATTATTCTATTGGTCATTATGATTAAGGCGATACTAAATATGTATAGTTTTCTTTTGTTTTAGTACTTTTGCGCAATAAAAGCACGTTAATTTATTTGTGTGTCAGAGCCATAAAGTTTTTCGTTTTCTGTTGAAGCCGTATGAGGGCTTGTTTTTTGTGTGACTAGTTGTAGTTTATATTCGTACCATTTTGGGATGCATATAATTTATTGATTAACTTTTCTAAATTTTGGGGAGATGGGAAGAAATCCTCTAATTCGCAATTTTTTATGTTATGCAGTACAATATAATATGCTGAGTTTAGTCTATGGGTAGTAAAAATTGCAGCAATACCATTTATTTGTATTATATTTTTTTTCTATTTTTTATGGTGTACTATTTTTTAGTTACATTTTTTTAACTAAAAAAAATGCAACTTTATTATTTTTTTATCTCAATAAACTACAACTATACTTAGTATTCCAAAGAATTATTGCCTGTCAGTCTGTCACTGGCAAACAATCTATGAAGCTAAGCCTCTGGAAAGGCCTAACCCTAGACACATACTTATGGCTGCCATGGTAATCCATTGGTACTCAACTACTCAACTACGATAGAGTTATCTGTGATCCCAGCAGTTGCACAGCCTTCTGTTACAGCTGCGCTCTCATCACAATCTGTTGGATACACTATTTAGCAAAACTAAATTGAAGGATTAGACACATTAATTTTCCTTTGCCATCTAATGGCTAGTGTTCATGTATACCAATATTTTGTGCCAAAAATGCTGCACTTTTTTTATATTTCAATGTTTTTATAGATTTTTTTTAAAAATATAATAGGGAAGAAAACAAAATAAAAAGAAGAGTGGGTAGGGAAGGGAAACATAAATCAAGCATATCATACAGTGTGACATAGAATGATATATTCCGAAGAGGCTACACTTTTTTTAAAAGAAAATGTAATGCATTTTACTGCTAAAAGCCATGTGCCTTTGCAATTTTTTTTTATAACTATTGAGGAGCGTTCTGAGTTAACAGAATGGGGTCCCCCGTTCTAGATTTTCAGCTCTCGGCCAGGGGGAAGAGCAGCTACAAAGAGCGTCTCACATTCCGGAGGACCTGTCCTGTGCTGCATTACACGAACAACCCATTGATTTAAGGGGGCATTGTGTAATTCCTAATTTCCCCTGTTGTGACGCTGCAGGGAAACTGAACACTTCCTAACAGGTTTCCTCACAAATTACAGATGATCACTGGGGGTTACATTGTTAAGGGAACCTTCTAACGAGTATGAATTGTGCAAAGCAGATTATCCCTGTAATCTTTGGTGTTGTGTTTTGAAAACACACAGTTATGAGGGTTTGCTGTATTTTTTTTTTATTTTAAAAATGCCCTTTATGTTGCATTTTGACTGCAGAAAAAGTACACTGTTGTCAACCTAAGTGGTTTTCCATAGAAGCAGCTGTGAGAACATTTTCTAGAAACACAAAAAACAAAAACAGCAAAACCCAAAGAAACTCCATTATACGTATATGTGGTTTTGCCATGTTTGGTGCCATGGTTGTCACTCTCTGGTTGTGACTAAAATGCAGAGTCTTGAAACTAGCCGAATAAAAACAACCTCTTTAGACTGTCACATTGCTGTTTGTATAATATTCCTTCTTACAAATAATGATTTATTATTATTTAGCTTTAAGGGTTAATCCTATCTCATAAAGCTAAGTTATGGCATCACTTTCTGATCGGTGGGTGTCCCAGATGGCACACCTCCACCAATCAGAAAGTGATACCATATCTTGGTGATCACATTAGGTTATGAGATGGGATTATGAATTGAGAATGAAGGGGATTCAGTGCTGTTCCACTTTCAAAGTTTTACATACAGAGTGGCGCTCCCGGTCATCGGCTGTGCAGGGAATTGCAGAACAGCTCCATTCACTTGAATGGGGCCGCATTGCAGTTGCCTGCGCAGCAAGTGGCCGGGAGAGCCGCTGTACATAGAAAAATAGCAAAGGGGCCCAGCGCTAAACCAATGCTGTGGCCTCTTCATTCTCGGGATCGGTGGGGGTTCAGAGGTCAGACTGTTACCGATCAGTAAGTGATTACATATTTTAGCGATGTACCCACTTTTTGAGATGAGAATAACCCTTTATATTTGGATTTGCATAAACTGCATGCTCGCCTGCTCCTGTAACACATTCAGCACTGTTTGCAGTATCTAGCAGAATATTGTGACATCTTGTGGCATTTTCTTTTACTACAACTACTACTGATTCTTCTGTTAACGTGTATCAAATGAAGTGTGAACATACTTACAGTAAGGTTTTTTACAACTCCTTCTGAATCAACTGTTAAAAATATCAGAAAAAGATTCTATATTAATGTTTAGCCCATCATAAAACCATAAACATTTGAAACTTTTTAAACATTTTGAGAAAGAATACAGTAGAATAAATGAAAATTGGGTTCCCCTTCTAGCACTGCTTTACACCACCATATACCTATAACTAGGCTATGAAGGGCCCATGCTTGTTTGCCCCTACCCCCTTCCATTCTTTATAGGAGAGAAGGGAATCACGACCCTCACAACTAGATACCAAGTGACTTCAGAATATTTCTTGAACTACCGTACAGGGGCGGTCTGAAAGTGATCTGGGCACCCAGGCATTAAAGCTCATGGGCCTCTAACAAAAAAACATTACCGCCATAATACACTTGATTTGGGTATATCAATTGCACCCAAGGAGCACTTATCATTTGCCTTTTTGTTTTTCCTTTGCAGACCATAAGCTTTTTAACTGCCCTAATGTCTGACTGGTTGGTCCAACCCTGCTATTGTATTACACATTAAAGATCAAATATAAAAAGTTATTTAAAAGTACATCGACTTTTAAAAGTACATTGACCTTATCTTCTGGCTACAATAAGTAATATCTTTATTTTCCTTTCCGATCGTTTCATGGTTCAATGATGTTGAGATTTTTCTTAACTTTTTGGTCGTAATTTTAAAGGCCCTATTACACCGGCCAACGAGACAGCTCGTTGAGCGGCGCTCGTTTGCACCTGTCACACGGAGCTATGGATGGGGTTGAGCAGTCATTAGTCCGATCACTCGTCCTCATAAATTATTATCATGTCGGCAGCGCGTCTCCCTGTTTACAGAGGGAGATGTGCTGCCGACAGCGATAATATTTTAATTTTTTAAAACGATATGATCAGCAGATGATCGAGTGTTTACTCATTCATCTGCTGATCATTCCCGTTTACACAGGGCAATTATCGGCAACGAGCGTTCTGTGAACGCTTGTCTGCCCGATAATTGCCCAGTGTAAAACAGCCTTAAAGGGAAGGTGTTATGACATTTTTATTTTTTTATCATACTGCTTTTAGTTTGATATGAACATAAATTGTATTTATTTGTGTTCCACTTTTTACTTTTTTTGTACTTCTCTATGGGGGCTGCCATTTTTTTTTTCAGAGATGGAATACGGCACATACATCCCCATAGAGAATGCGAACGGGAGCCGTTCCATTCACGACGCATGCGCTGCTCCCACACAGACCAAAACAAAGCTCGTTAGCAGAGCAAAATCTGGCGCCATTTTCATGTGGCCCGGAAGCCGCTGCCAGACAGTAAGATGACGATTTCTGGCCGCGGCTTCCGGCCATATGTTGAAGGAAGCGAAGACGCAAGGAATAGGAATGGAGGCGGCAGCGGCGGCAGGAGCAGGTGATTTATGTTTGTGTATGTTATGTGTGTATTATGTTCGTGTATGTTAGTGTGATACTGTCTGCTGAACACTGTATCTAATTCTCCTACACTGTGCAGTCGCTCAGAAAATGGCAGCACACAGTGTAGGAGGTTTGACGATTCAACCCCCTACTTCTCCTGGCACAAGCCAGAATAAGGGAGGGGGGATTGTGTGAGGACACTAGAGAGCGTGTGTTTACCCCAAATTTGCAGCATAAAGCAATGAGGTTGGTTTACCACATTGACCATGCTGCAATTTTGGGAACTGTTCCCTCTAGTGTCCAGAACATGGAAATGTTATAAATGACAATCTAATTTATAATATTTCATGACTTGTGAAAAAAATGACAAAAAATTAAAACAATGTGTAATCACTTAAATAATAATTGTTTAACTAAAAAAAAAAAGACATTTCTAGCGACACATTCCCTTTAAGGAAGTAGTAGGAGTTCAGCATGAGACAGATGTGTTGAGAATTCAAACCAGACATTGGCAGACAATGGGTGTGTTCTTGATTCACAAAGGAATAGAATGAAAATCAGGTTGTGGGAAGCAGGAGAATAATCATTTGTATTAGTGTCAGATGGGTTTGGCCCCTTTCTAGAATACATGTGTGTTGTTTATTTAGATCAGGAGTGGGTTTATATTTTAAATTAGGCTCTAGTTCACATCTGCACTATGGCTTACATTACGATGGATTTAATCGGCGCACGATAGACCACATTAACTGTAGTCTTTACGGCAAGAAAAACGCTGCATGCTGCGCTAATCTTACCAGTCAAAAGTGACGGAAACCTTAATGGGACTCCGGAGGGAAAGTGCAAATGCAGTTGTGAACTTAAAAAAGCCTACATGATGCCTAAAATCTATTATTTTCATAACTTGCTTAAAGTTAAATTTCCAAGTAAAATTATTTTTTATTCAAAATAAAGTATTTTACCAGAAATAACATCTGAGCAATGCATGTGTCTTACAGGTTAGGTAATTTGAAGGGACAGTCCTTGCACGAATGCGACCTGCTGGTCCATCATAAAGGTAAAAAAAATTAATGGATGGAAAGTAATCGGTCATAAACTCCAGTTGTTCACAAAAGGTTTTCTCCATTCCTTAAAAAGAAAACAATGATTTAAAATACATAAAGAAAAACATAAAGTCTAATAAACATAGTAATAAAAATTGTATAACACACATAATGGTGCAAAGTGATTTACAGTAAACTATAATAACCAAAAAGTAAATTTACTAGTACACTCATAATAAAATTGGCCACTGATAAGGCGATAACTTAGAATTGTATAATGCACTATAAAGCTAGATTCCTACCACGTTCGGGCATGACCGTTTAAAACGGCCGCCTCACGTATTCCCTGTATCTATGTAACTCTATGCCAATACAGTTGATCACTTTTCCCATTGACTCCGGGGCAAAAGAATTACCAACATAAACCAGGCACATATTTGTCAAGTACATTCTTTTAACATGCACTTGGCCAATGATAGTCTATGGGCACGTTAAACATATACATTGAGAGAATTTCCCAACGAATACGCCTAATTTTGACCACAAATGTGGTGTCAAGCAAGTCTAACACTGTAGGAATCGCCATAATGTCAAGTAAGGAGTGCATACCGTGGTCAGCAACCAATATCATGTTCACGCAGTTATGAAGATTCCTTTGCTTGAGCCCATCCATTAACATCTGAATAGTCTTGTCAGCACGTATCAAGGCCTGAATCACCTAATAAAGTAAAAATAATAATGGTACTAAAATGTAAAACTTTACTACAGATTCCAACTGTAGGCAAAGACAAAAAGTAGGTTTTTAATTATTTTTTTACTTGGGATTTTGTATATATTATAAATATTTGTAATTTTTCTTTACTATTTTTTTTAGTCACGCTATAGGACTTTACTACGCAATAATTTGATTGCTTTTATAATACACTGCAACCCTTCTGTATTGCAGTGCATTATGTCTGTCAGTGTAAAACTGACAGGCATTCTATTAAGCCCTGCTTTTGGCAGGGTCTAATAGGTATTCTCTGAGGGCAGACCTGGGGACCTTTGTTAGGCCCACGGCTGCCATAAAAAGCATCGGCACTTTGCAATCGTCTCGGGGACAGAGGGAGCCCCCTTCGTCTGAAACTACTTAGATGCTGCAGTTGTTATTGACAGTGGCATCTAAGGGGTTAAATGGGCAGGATTTATGCTCATTTCGATCCCACCCGCTAGAGCAGGTGCCCGGCTGTCTCTATACAGCCCGACACCTACTCTAGCAGGCCCATGCCAGGCTTATGCCTTTTCACAACACTGAGTCATAAGTACGCTTAAACCCTTCCCGCACCTTGCCGTTAATGCACGTCAAGGTGTGCAGTAAGTTCGCGCACCTTGACTTGCAGTTACATCTGTACTTTGACAGTTAACCGTTGCCGATCAGCGGCCCATCGCCTCTGATTTTGGCAGTTAACCCCTTAAATTCGGCGGTTGATTGCGATCGCCGCATTTAAGGCGTTTAGAGCAGATCGCCAGCCCCCACATGAAATCATGGGGGCTGGCGATGGTTGCCATGGCAATCGGAAAAGCAGACAATGGCTTCCGGGTTGCCATGTACAGAAGTCTACGTGGACCAGCCGTAGGCTGTTCCTCGTAGGCTTCCTGTCAGAGTGACTGTCCCGTCACAATGACAGTTAGAATACATTACACTACGTAGGTAGTGTAATGTATTCCAGCAGCGATCAGCGCTGCAAGACTTGTAGTCCCCTAGTGGAACAAGTAAAAAAAGTTTTAAAAAAAAGATAATAAAAATGTTTTATAAAAGTTTAAAAATAAAAGTTATAAGTTACATAAACAAAAAATGCTTTTTTTCCTAGAATAAGAATTTTATTATAGGAAAAAAATTAACTCGTTAAAAAAAGTACACATATTTGGTAACGCTGCGTTCGTAATGACCCAAACTGTAAAACTATAATGTTATTTTTCCTACACGATGAACACCAACACAAAAAAAAAAGTAAAAAACAATACCAGAATCACTATTTTTTGGTCACCACCCCTCCCAAAATATACAATGAAAAGTGATGAAAAAGTTTCACGTACCCCAAAATACTACCAATAAAAACTCCAACCTGTCCCGCAATAAACAAGCCCTTACATAGCTTTTATAACGGAAAAATAAAAGAATTATGGCTCTCAGAATATGGTGACACAAAAAATAAATTATTTTATAAAAAAAAGTGATTTTATTGCACAAACGCTGCAAAACATAAAAAAAACTATTCACATACGGTATCGCTGTAATCGTATCGACCCGCAGAATTAAGTAGAAGTCATTTATAGCCCAGGGTGAACGCCGTAAAAAAAAGAACAAAAAAACATTGTCAGAATTTATGGTTTTTGGTCACGTTGCTTGCCAAAAAAATGGAATAAAAAGTGATAAAAAAAACCTGCATGTACCCCAAAATGGTACCAATGAAAAGTACTGATTTTCCTGCAATAAATAAGCCCACACACAGCTCTGGTGGAGAAAAATAAAAAAGTTCTGGCTCCCAGAATATGACGATGCAAAATGTGCAGAGTGTCCCAAAGCGAATAACATCTGGCACCATTTATCAGTACGACACCGGGCACATATATGCGGATTATTATTTACATACCCCATTATTATACCCTCTTATTGTGCCCTGATGTACTCCGCACAGATTACATACGCCCCCACATTATAAACTGAAATATTATTAAAACGCCAAACAGAAATCCTATCAAGCAAAATCTGCGCTCTAAAAGCCAAATGCCGCTCCCTCACTTCTGAGCCCTACAGCGTGCACAAACAGCAGTTTACGTCCACAGATATGGCATCGCCATACCCAGGAGAACCCGATTAATATTTTATGAGATATTTGTCTTCAGTGGCACAAACTAGGCATAAAATATTGTGCACTAAAATGGCATATCAGTGGAAAATTTAAATTTTCACTCTGCACCATCCACTGCGCATTAATCCCTTCGCGCACCACGACTTAATAGAATGTCGTGGTGTGGGGGCTGATGTATGGAGCGGGCTCACGCGCTGAGTCCGCGCAATATGCTGCAGGTGTCAGCTGTGTATTCCAGCTGACACCTGCAACTAACGGACAGGAACAGCGATCGTATTGCAGTGTATTGTACCAACGGTCTAATGATCCCTGGTTCAAGTCCTCTAGGGGGACTAATAAAATGTGTAAAAACAAAAGTAAATAGTTATTATTAGTGAAAAAAAATTAATAAATATTTACTCATTAAAAAAACCTTTTCCCATTTTTTCTCTAAAGTAATGTAAAAAACAAAACAAAAAAAACACTAAATTGGTATTGCTGTGTCTTTAAAAGTCCAAACTATTACAATATACCATTATTTAACTAGCATGGTGAATGCAGAGAAAAATATATAATTTAAAACAGCAAAATCGCTGTTTTTTGGTCACCTTGGCTCTAACAAAAAATGTAATAAAAAGTGCTCAAAAAGATGAGGGAAAGACGATCAGTCACATTTATGACCAGATATGGGGTATAGCCATACTCGGGAGAAATTGCTTTACAAATATTGGACGGCTTTTTCTCCTTTATTCCTTGTGAAATTGAAAAAAATGCAACATTTTAGTGGAAATAATGTTGATATCCATTACCACGGCCTAATTCTAAAAAATTCTGCAAAACACCTGTGGAGTCTAAATGCTCACTATACCGCTAGATAGATCCCTTGAGTGGTGTAGTTTCCCGAATGGGTTCACTTTTGGTGGGTTTCCACTGATTTGGCCTCTCAGGGGCTTTGAAATTCGACATGGCATCCGAAAACCATTTCATCTAAATTTGAGCTCCAAAAGCCAAATAGCACTCCTTCCCTTCTAAGCCTCGCTGTGGATCCAAACAGCAGTTTATTACCATATATGGCATATTTCTGTAATCGGGAGAAATTGTTTTACAAGTGATGGGGTGTTTTTCTCCTTTATTCCTTGCAAAAATAAAAAATGGCTATGTTTTTTCAGATAAAAAGTAGATTTTCACCTTTACAGACTGATTCCAATGAATTCAGCAAAACAACCGTGGGGTCAACATGTTAACTTTACCCCTAGAAAAATTTATTGAAGGGTGTAGTTTCCAAAACTAGGTCACTTTTGGGGGGAGGACTTTTGTGCGGTTGGCAGACAGGAGGAGAATCCTTCGCTGGGGCACAGCTCCAAACTGGCTGGGCACGCGAGTGCTCGTAAGACCCGAGATCTGATTGCCCGTCATTTCTAGTGGCCCACGCTGCCTAAAGATATTGTGGACTTTGTCTTGTCCCGCACTGTGTGTGCTGCCAACAAAGTTGCTCACTCAAAGCCCGCCGGTCTGCTCCAACCTCTGCCTGTGCCCAATGCTCCCTGGCAGCAAATAGCAATGGACTTTGTCACTGTCCTTCCTTCCTCTGCAGGATGCAATACAGTCTGGATGGTGGTGGACCGGTGCTCGAAGATGGCTCATTTTATCCCGCTGACTTGCCTACCTTCTGCTCCTCGACTGGCGAATCTCTTCATCCATCTTCCGTTTGTATGGTTTGCCTCTTCATATTTTGCCTCATCGGGGGGTTCAGTTCACCTCGAAATTCTGGAGAGCCCTCTGTAAACTCCTAGATGTGAAGTTGGACTTTTCTTCAGCCTATCCTCCCCAATCTAATGGCCAAGTCGAGAGGATTAATCAAATCATGGAGAATTATCTTCGCCACGTCATCTCCATGCAGCATGATGATTCGGTAGAGCTTCTTCCATGGACGGAATTCTCGTACAACAACCACACAAGTGAGTCCAGCACCTCAAAACCATTCTACATTGTCTACAGCCACATCCATGAATTCCTCTTCCTGTTGCGACTACATTCCTGGTACCCGCAGCTGACTCTGCAGTTGGAGATTTTCTACAGGTCTGGCAGCAAACCCGGTCCTCTATTCTGCAGGCAGTCGATCGCATGAAGCGAAAAGCAGATGCTGAGAGAAGAGAACCACTTCTGTATCTTCCAGGTACCAAAGTCTGGCTATCCTCAAGGAATATCCGGCTGAGGGTGCCGTCATACAAGTTTGCTCCAAGGTTCCGCGGACCCTTTGAGGTCCTAGAGCATATCAACCCTGTCTCTTACAAGCTTCGGCTGACTCCTACCCTCAGGATCCCAAACTCCTTTCATGTGTCCCACCTGAAGCCTATGGTCCTGAACCGCTACACAAAAACGCCTAGCCCTGCAGTTGCTCCCAGCGGTTCTTCCGATGAATTTGAGGTTAAGGAGATCTTGGACTTCAAAAAAGTAGGAGGGAGAAAATTTCATTTGGTGGATTGGAAGGGGTTTGGTCCAGAGGAGACATCCTGGGAGCCAGAAGGGAATCTCAATCCTCCTGCCCTCATTAAAGAGTTCTTCTCTCGCTCTGGTCCCAAGAAGAGGGGGCGTAAAAGGTGGGATACTGTAACATCCACAGCTTCGGAGCGTCAGGATTGCTCATCCCCCGATGTCCGCAGCCATGGATCTGTGATCGCTGGCCCGCATCTCCTCCCCAGGAGACGCCAGCACTCACTTCCGCTCCGTTCTGCTATGTCCCGTAGGGTGCGCTCTCACACACGTGCCCGACCTTGAAGGGCCAGTGCGCGCACATGAAAATAATCATCAATTAACCCATGATCCCCCTGGACTATAAAAAGGGCTCTGCCCTTTCACTCGCTGTGTAAAGGATCTGCCAGACACAGCTTCTGTGTCGACGCCCGTGGTTAATCAGTCTGTACTCGCTCCTATGTCTGATAGAGTGACTCGATCTGCTACCACTCAGGCTGGTAGGCTCAGGAGTGGGAGAACCTATCACAGCCTGGCCAGACGGTTCTAGCTCCCGTCTTCGGTCTATTTATACCTTCATTTCCTGCTTGTCTTTGCCTGTGATTCTATCCTGTTTCCTGGCTCTGCTGCTCCTGCTATTATTATTGACCTTGCTTCATTTTGACCCTGGCTTTACTGACTACGCTCCTGCTCTGCGTTTGGTACCTCGTTCACTCCTGGTTTGACTCGGCTCGTTTTCTACGCCTGTTGCTCACGGTGTTGCCGTGGGCAACTGCCCCATTACCCTTAGCTTCTGTGTACCCTTGTCTGTTTGTCTGTCGTGCACATATTGAGCATAGGGACCATCGCCCAGTTGTAATTGAAATCAATGTTGATGGAAACGGAAAGCTATGGTTTGTGTCTGTCAGGGCTCTATTCCGACGGAAAGCTCAGACGGAACGGAGTCCTAGCGCAGATGTGAACGAAGCCTGATACTTTTATTTTTTATGTATTTCTACCTATACCTATTACACATTTAATTTGTACGTGAAACTCCTGTTCATACGTAATACCAATAACTTCTACCTGCGAGTTGAACTCAAATGTTGATTTATAGAAGTTTTCCTGTACCTAATGAAATTATTGAAACAGAAATTGTCCCTTGTGTGTGTGTCTGAAATAGAGAAATTACATTGTGAGCCCCATTAGAGACAGTAACTGATGTGAATGGTGACAATCTCTGCATATTTCTGCAGAATATTTTAACGCTATATAAGCCATGGAAAATAAATAAATAATGTAAAGGATCTGCCAGGCACTGCTTCAGGGTTAACTCCCAGAATTAATCAGTCAACACCTGAGTGTACATCCCTGAGACAGACACCAGCTTCCTCCACTCAGGCTGGCAGGCTTAGGAGTGGGAGAGCCTATCGCAACCTGGCCAGACTCAGCTAGCTCCCGCCCTCGGTCTATTTAAGCCTGCTCTTCCTGTCCATCTGTGCTTGTGAATTCTTTCCTTGAGGTTTCCTGGCCCAGCTACAGCTCCTGCTACTGGTCCCGACCAGTTTGACTGGAATACTGGGGAGCTAACCAAATGGGGTAATGAATGTTGTACGTCATGTTTTTCTGTTAATTCTATTTCTCCCCCTAAGGAGGTGAATACGCTACCCGAGTTTGTTCAGGACTTCGCTGATGTTTTCTCTAAAGAGGCCTCCGAAGTATTACCGCCTCATAGAGAATACGATTGCGCTATCGAATTGGTACCAGGAGCTAAGCTTCCTAAGGGTAGGATATTTAACCTTTCTTGTCCCGAACGTGAAGCCATGAGGGAGTATATCCAGGAATCCCTGGCCAAGGGTTACATTCGTCCCTCTTCTTCTCCGGTAGGTGCTGGCTTCTTCTTCGTAGGGAAGAAGGATGGGGGTCTTAGGCCATGCATTGACTACCGTGGCCTGAATAAGGTCACGGTAAGGAACCAGTATCCCCTTCCTTTGATTCCTGATCTCTTTAATCAGGTTCAGGGGGCCCAATGGTTCTCTAAATTGGATCTACGGGGGGCGTATAACCTTATTCGCATCAAAGAGGGGGATGAGTGGAAGACTGCGTTTAACACGCCCGAAGGCCATTTCGAATACCTCGTCATGCCCTTTGGGTTGTGCAATGCCCCTGCGGTCTTCCAGAACTTCATAAATGAGATTTTGAGAAATTACCTGGGGATATTTCTTGTAGTGTACCTTGATGACATATTGGTGTTTTCCAGGGACTGGTCCTCCCACATAGAGCATGTCAGGAAAGTGCTCCAGGTCCTTCGAGAAAACAAACTGTTTGCCAAAATCGAAAAATGTGTATTTGGGGTACAGGAGATACCATTTTTAGGTCAAATCCTCACTCCTCATGAATTCCGCATGGACCCTGCCAAGGTTCAGGCTGTGGCTGAATGGGTCCAACCTGCCTCCCTGAAAGCGCTACAGTGTTTTTTGGGGTTCGCTAACTATTACAGGAGATTTATTGCTAACTTCTCGGTCGTCGCTAAGCCTCTTACGGACCTCACTCGCAAGGGTGCTGATGTCCTCCATTGGCCCCCTGAGGCCGTCCAGGCTTTTGAGACCCTCAAGAAGTGCTTTATCTCGGCCCCCGTGCTGGTTCAGCCCAACCAAAGGGAGCCATTTATTGTGGAGGTTGACGCGTCCGAGGTGGGAGTGGGGGCCGTCTTGTCCCAGGGTACCAGCTCCCTCACCCATCTCCGCCCCTGTGCTTACTTTTCTAGGAAGTTTTCGCCCACGGAGTGTAACTATGATATTGGCAACCGCGAACTTTTAGCCATTAAATGGGCATTTGAAGAGTGGCGCCACTTCCTGGAGGGGGCTAGGCACCAGGTAACGGTCCTTACCGACCACAAGAATCTGGTTTTCCTAGAATCTGCCCGGAGGCTAAACCCGAGACAAGCTCGATGGGCGTTGTTTTTTACCAGATTCAATTTTTTGGTTACCTATAGGGCCGGGTCTAAAAATATTAAGGCGGATGCACTGTCGCGTAGCTTCATGGCCAGCCCTCCTTCGGAGGAAGATCCTGTTTGTATTTTGCCTCCAGGTATAGTCATTTCCTCTATCGAGTCCGATTTAGTCTCTGAAATTGCTGCTGATCAAGGTTCAGCTCCTGGGAACCTTCCTGAGAACAAGCTGTTTGTTCCCCTGCAATTCCGGCTAAGGGTACTTAGGGAAAATCACGACTCCGCACTATCTGGCCATCCAGGCATCCTGGGTACCAAACACCTCATTACCAGAAATTATTGGTGGCCTGGTTTGCCTAAAGACGTTAAGGCCTACGTCGCCGCCTGTGAGGTTTGTGCCAGGTCCAAGACTCCCAGGTCCCGACCAGCGGGCTTACTGCGTTCGTTGCCCATTCCCCAGAGACCTTGGACACATATCTCCATGGATTTTATCACCGATTTGCCTCCATCCCAAGGCAAGTCGGTGGTGTGGGTGGTGGTAGACCGCTTCAGTAAAATGTGCCACTTTGTGCCCCTCAAGAAACTACCCAACGCCAAGACGTTGGCTACCTTGTTTATCAAACACATCCTGCGTCTCCATGGGGTCCCCGTCAATATTGTTTCTGACAGAGGGGTACAATTTGTTTCATTGTTTTGGATAGCCTTCTGTAATAAGTTGGGGATTGATCTGTCCTTCTCCTCTGCCTTCCATCCTGAAACCAATGGCCAAACGGAGAGGACTAATCAGTCTCTAGAACAATACTTAAGATGTTTTGTCTCTGACTGTCAATTTGATTGGGTTTCTTTCATTCCCCTCGCCGAATTTTCCCTTAATAACCGGGTCAGTAACTCGTCAGGGGTCTCTCCCTTTTTCTGTAATTTTGGGTTTAATCCACGGTTCTCCTCCGTTTCACCTGGTTGTTCCAACAATCCCGAGGTGGAGGTCGTTCATCGGGATCTGTGCACAGTCTGGGCCCAGGTTCAGAAGAACCTAGAGGCGTCCCAGAGCATACAGAAGGCTCAGGCCGATAGAAGACGTTCTGCTAACCCCCTGTTTGTGGTCGGGGATCTGGTGTGGTTGTCATCCAGGAACTTGCGTCTCAAGGTTCCGTCCAAAAAGTTTGCTCCCCGGTTTATTGGGCCGTATAAGGTCATTGAGGTCCTCAGTCCTGTCTCTTTCCGGCTGGAGTTACCCCCGTCTTTTCGTATACACAACGTGTTTCATGCCTCCCTCCTGAAACGCTGCTCCCCGGCCTTGGCCCCCTCGAGGAAACCTCCTGTTCCCGTCCTCACCCCTGAGGGGGTGGAATTTGAGGTGGCCAGGATCGTGGACAGCAAGATGGTCCAAGGCTCCCTCCAGTACCTGGTCCATTGGAGAGGATACGGGCCCGAGGAGAGGACTTGGGTACCCGCCCGGGATGTTCACGCTGGGGTATTGGTCAGGAGGTTCCACCTGCGTTTCCCCAGTAAGCCAGGTCCACTTAGAAAGGGTCCGGTGGCCCCTCATAAAAGGGGGGGTACTGTAAAGGATCTGCCAGGCACTGCTTCAGGGTTAACTCCCAGAATTAATCAGTCAACACCTGAGTGTACATCCCTGAGACAGACACCAGCTTCCTCCACTCAGGCTGGCAGGCTTAGGAGTGGGAGAGCCTATCGCAACCTGGCCAGACTCAGCTAGCTCCCGCCCTCGGTCTATTTAAGCCTGCTCTTCCTGTCCATCTGTGCTTGTGAATTCTTTCCTTGAGGTTTCCTGGCCCAGCTACAGCTCCTGCTACTTTTTGATCCTGCTCCATACAGACCCCGGCTTACCGACTACTCTTCTGCTTTTCGCTTTGTACCTCGCACTCTCCTGGCTTGACTCGGCTCGTTCACTACTCTGTTGCTCACGGTGTTTCCGCGAGCAACTGCCCATTTCCCTTGCTTGTATTCCCTTGTTTGTTTGTCGTGTTTGTCATGCACTTACTGAGCGCAGGGACCGCCGCCCAGTTGTACCCCGTCGTCTAGGGCGGGTCGTTGCAAGTAGGCAGGGACAGAGTGGCGGGTAGATTAGGGCTCACTTGTCCGTTTCCCTACCCCCCCCCACCATTACAAATAATTTATACATTTATGTTTTGATAAGAAAGAGGACACTTTACTTACCCCACCACTTACTGGACCAAATGAATGTCCTGAGGAGTCTGGTTCCTCAATGTACAATGTATAAAAATCTGGCCTATAAATCACATATGGAAGATGTTACAATGTAACAGTGGAAAGTATAGTGTACAATGTTATTACCCTAGCAGTAGTAGATACCTTTTATCTTTTGGAAGGTCAAGCCACTGCAGAATGGTACGTATTCTTTCTTCATATACAACAGACCTTAGAAATGAAAAATGTAACCATGAAACAATTAAAATATTTTTCTCTACACTGAAATCTGGTTTCCATAAAGTATGAAAAAAATATGAAGTCACTTCATTCTAGAGACTGGTGGAGGTCTTAGCACCTGACCCTCCACCCCACCCCCTACTCTTTTGTAACATGCTTCTATAATACACATGCCAAATTGGTGTCCTCCTGACATATGTTTTTCTGGGATATGTTAAGATCCATAGCCCCAAGTGTAATGAAAAATAGTCAGCTTGCGTTTTCAATACAACTGTATACAAAAAAAAAGTGAATTTAGCCTAACTCCAATTCATAGCAATGAGTGTTCTTGCATTATAAGTTATGGAAAATAAGATTTAGATTTGATCAGTCTCTAAATATGTTTGTCATGATACCAGAATTTGTACTTGCTTCGTGTAGTATTGCGATACTCGATACCAAAACGATACTTTGCCAACAATAATAAAAAAATAAAAAAAAGCTTCTTCCATTTTCTGATATGAGGCGCGTGGTGTGATGAATTTTGAACCTCCATGTGCCTCACATTGAGGGTATGTGCACATGTCCTATTTTCAGACGTAATGGAGGTGTTTTACGCCTCCAATTACGCCTGAAAAGACGGCTCCAAAACGTCTGCAAACATCTGCCCATTGCCTGCAATGGGTTTTAGGATGTTCTGTGCAGACGAGGTGTAATTTTACGCGTCGCTGTCAAAAGACGGCGCGTAAAATTATGCCCGCGTCAAAGAAGTTCAGGACACTTCTTGGAACGTATTTGGAGCCTCTTTTCATTGACTCCGATGAAGAACAGCTCCAATTATGTACGTAAAAAACACGAGTACATGCAAAAACGTCTGAAAACGTCTGAAAACGTCTGAAATTCAGGAGCTGTTTTCCCCTGTATGTGAACATACCCTAATAGTAATTAACCCCGTCATGTTTCTCAGTCGTAATGGACAACATTAATGTGTGAGGTATATGATGGGGTTAATTAGTATTAATGTGAGGTACATGGAGGTTCAAAAGCCATCACAACTCCGTGCCTCACATTAATAAGTGGTAGAAAGCAGTTTTTATGTTATACCCATGTAAACATCATAAATGACGCTATAAATGTCTTATTACGGTAGCGGCAATACTGAATGTGTATATTTTATGTACTGAGACTTTTATTTTAATGTTTATTGTAAAAATGTGTGTATTTTTTTTTTAGTTTAACATTACTTTATTTTATTTTTTACTTTTTTATTTTTAAACTTTAATATACTGGCATATTGTAACGTCCACAGTCGCAGACCGCAGACTCCTATCATCCTGCAGACGTCTTCCTCCCCAGAGGTGCGCACTCAAGCTCATTCCCGAGCTTAAGGCCCAGTTCACACAGAGTTTTTTTACACGTTTTTTGACGCGGAAACCGCGTCTGAAACCGCACCAAAAAACATCTGAAAATGCCTCCCTTTGATTTAAATAGGAGGCGGAAGCATTTTTTTCCCGCCAGCGGAAAAAAACGCTCGTGAGAAAAAGAAGCGACATGCCCTATCTTCGGGTGTTTACGTCTCTGACCTCCCATTGACATCAATGGGAGGCAGAGAAAGCGTATTTTGCGGCATTTTTGCCTGTGGCACTCAATGGGTGCGAGCGAAAAACGCAGCGAAAAATGCGGCAAACGGCTCACAGGCAGATCAAAATCTGCCTCAAAATTCCAAACGGAATTGTGAGGCAGAATTTTCTGCCTGCAAAAAACTCTGTGTGAACAGAGACTAATGGGCCAGAGCACACACATGTTTTAGATTTGACTGATAGCTCCCAGATCACCCAGGACTATAAGAAGGGCCCTGCCCTTCTGATCCTTGCTTGAGCGTTGTTAGTATTCCAATGTCAGTCTTGCAAATGGCCCCTTAGTGTTATCCTGTTCCTGTTGTTACCCATGGCCTGTTACCTGTATCCTGTGCTGTGTCCCTGTTCCTGAGCCTGTTAATATTGGAGTCGTGTCCTACTGCACCTGCTGTCGTCTGCCACGTCCAGTGTCATCTTTCACGTCCAGTGTGATCCGCCACATCTGGCGCAACCTGCTGTACCTGCTGTCATCCGCCACGTCTGGTGTAACCTGCAGCACCCACCTACATCCGTACTGGAGCCTCGGCCACTGTCTGGACTATTCAGATACCCTAGCGCTGTACTTTATATTGTTTGGGTGCTCTGTTGCTTGGCCAGCTGCCTCCCCACTACGGTGGTGCGGCCTAGTGTGTCCACATACCCTCAGACCGTGACACATACAGTGAAGGAAATAAGTATTTGATCCCTTGCTGATTTTGTAAGTTTGCCCACTGTCAAAGACATGAACAGTCTAGAATTTTTAGGCTAGGTTAATTTTACCAGTGAGACATAGATTATATTTAAAAAAAAACAGAAAATCACATTGTCAAAATTATATATATTTATTTGCATTGTGCACAGAGAAATAAGTATTTGATCCCTTTGGCAAACAAGACTTAATACTTGGTGGCAAAACCCTTGTTGGCAAGCACAGCAGTCAGACGTTTTTTGTAGTTGATGATGAGGTTTGCATACATGTTAGATGGAATTTTGGCCCACTCCTCTTTGCAGATCATCTGTAAATCATTAAGATTTCGAGGCTGTCGCTTGGCAACTCGGATCTTCAGCTCCCTCCATAAGTTTTCGATGGGATTAAGGTCTGGAGACTGGCTAGGCCACTCCATGACCTTAATGTGCTTCTTTTTGAGCCACTCCTTTGTTGCCTTGGCTGTATGTTTCGGGTCATTGTCGTGCTGGAAGACCCAGCCATGAGCCATTTTTAATGTCCTGGTGGAGGGAAGGAGGTTGTCACTCAGGATTTGACGATACATGGCTCCATCCATTCTCCCATTGATGCGGTGAAGTAGTCCTGTGCCCTTAGCAGAGAAACACCCCCAAAACATAATGTTTCCACCTCCATGCTTGACAGTGGGGATGGTGTTCTTTGGGTTATAGGCAGCATTTCTCTTCCTCCAAACACGGCGAGTTGAGTTAATGCCAAAGAGCTCAATTTTAGTCTCATCTGACCACAGAACCTTCTCCCAATCACTCTCAGAATCATCCAGATGTTCATTTGCAAACTTCAGAGGGACCTGTATATGTACCAATGGTTTTCTTGGTGACTGTGGTCCCAGCTGCCTTGAGATCATTAACAAGTTCCCCCCCCCCGTGTAGTTTTCGGCTGAGCTCTCACCTTCCTCAGGATCAAGGATACCCCACGAGGTGAGATTTTGCATGGAGCCCCAGATCGATGTCGATTGACAGTCATTTTGTATGTCTTCCATTTTCTTACTATTGCACCAACAGTTGTCTCCTTCTCACCCAGCGTCTTACTTATGGTTTTGTAGCCCATTCCAGCCTTGTACAGGTCTATGATCTTGCCCCTGACATCCTTAGAAAGCTCTTTGGTCTTGCCCATGTTGTATAGTTTAGAGTCAGACTGATTAATTGAGTCTGTGGACAGGAGTCTTTTATACAGGTGACCATTTAAGACAGCTGTCTTTAATGCAGGCACCAAGTTGATTTGGAGCGTGTAACTGGTCTGGAGGAGGCTGAACTCTTAATGGTTGGTAGGGGATCAAATACTTATTTCTCTGTGCACAATGCAAATAAATATATATAATTTTGACTATATGATTTTCTGGCTTTTTTTTATATATAATCTATCTCTCACTGTTAAAATTAACCTAGCCTAAAAATTCTAGACTGTTCATGTCTTTGACAGTGGGCAAACATACAAAATCAGCAAGGGATCAAATACTTATTTCCTTCACTGTATATATATATATATGCCAGTACATTAGCCTGTGTACTGATAGTACACAGGCAGTTGTTAGGACATACCGTAGTATGCCCTAACAGGAAATATGATCAGACAGCACTGGGGTCCTTCAATGGACCCTGGGCTGTCTGCCCATATATGGTATGTCCCTCGATCGCGTCACAGGGATTCCCTGTGACGCGATCCAAAGGGCATCCCCCTTCTCACTTACCCTTTGAATGCTATTGTCAGCTTCGATTGCAGCATTCAGGGGAATAACGGCGGAGATGAGAGATTTCTCTGATCTCCGCCGTAAGAGCGAGGGCTACGGCTGTGTAATACAGCCATTGCCACGCTCCTGAATATAAGTCCGCGCGCGGTCAGCCTGAGGTGATGCGGCCGGTGCTGCACTAATGAGCGGTGGTGCAGGCACGGGGGTATTTTGCAGTGCGCCCGCCATGTTCTGTCTTCAGTGCCGGCGCTCATTAGTGCAGCGCTGGTCGCATCACATCATGCTGACTGCGCACACTTGTCAGGACTCCAGAGCGGGGCAATGAGTGCATCACACAGCTGCAGCCCCGCTGTAACAACATTCATGACTAAGGACGCTAGAGTCGTCCGAAACGCGTAGGCTCAACTTCAGGACCAATATTCCCCTATTTTTGCACACCAGGACTCCACATCATTGGATCTTTTAAACTAAGACTATTAAACTTGGAAACAGTTTCCATTTTACTTCAACTACAGCGCTGGATCCAACCTCTCTGTTACCCCTGCCATTCATATCGTGTGCCGACACGAGGACCTGGGCGCTGTCAGCGACACTAACATTTGTGTCAGGTGAGCTGGAGGATTCCTCCCCATTTCCCTTTTTTTCTACAAACATTCATGTATGACTATACTTAGCTGTGCGGCCGCACTGCTTAGTACCGAAATACATGAAATAACGGTATTGAACCATTTGAGGGTGCACGGTATCGAAACAGTATCAAAGTTTCGATGCATCGTGCAACCCTACATCTAACATCACCTCTTACATGACAAAGATAGGGATCCCAGTTGTTAGACTCCTAATGATGTAACCTTCTTTCTATATGACTTCCCAAAACATCCTGGAAACCTTTCTAGTATAGAGAGTCTAATATCTGTATTGTTCCCCATGTTTAGCATACTCACCCATTATACATTTTGTAGTAGCTAGGGTAACTTCCATTAATTGCAACATCTGATCCAGGCCAAAAAAATGTGCCTGCCTTTAATCCTTGGTACATAGCTGTCAACCACACCTATGCAATGAAATACGAATAAAATACTTTATCGCTTTCTCATGTTACAAAAAAAAATACTAAATCTCTGTTGAATATATTTAGTAATATAACATTCATATGTTTCAGATAAAAGTGGGTAGGGCTTCAAAATATGGCCGAGTGCCACTCACTAATATATTCCGCCACTTTTTTTTTTACTAAGGAATGTCTGACCTGATGTTGTTCTTAGCCTATGCCAAATTCCTCATCAGGGTATGCTCCCTGTAGATGAATCTGGTACACACTGCACAAGGGACAGATATTGGCAACAGTATCAGTATTAATAAATATCCCTTAATATATTTGTGAAATTAAATGTCTATTTACTCACATATTGGAGCTATTTAATAACATCAACAAAAATGTGCATTATTTTTTATATTATTATTTGTATTACTACAATAGTAGTTACTGTGATTTCACTGCAGTCACAATGATGAACAATAAAACACCTACCGGCTGACCCTGCCACCATGTTTCATTAAATTTCTCACTTCCAGAGAGGGAGAACATCTTGTTCATATGATAATCATACATATTGTTGTCAATAATGCCATTTGATTCTGGATACAACCCCTATATAGAAATACATAGGAAAACATGACCAAATTACCACAAATGAGAATAGATAGGAATATCAGATGGACTTTGAGGCCATGTTCAGACGTGGCGGAATTTTTCCGCTGCAAATGTTGGTGCAGATTTGGGGCAATTACGCAACGAATCTGCACCAACATTTGCATATTTGACAGGTAATTCAAACGTTGCAGATATCACAGCGGACTTGCCACAGATTTCCGTTTTTGCATTGCAAAGGCTGAAATCTGCAGTGAAATTCCGCTTCTTCTCCGCAATGGAATGAGCATGCTGCGGAGGTAAAATTCTGAACCGCAGCCTGATTTCCCCACAGTTATTTTCTGCAACGTCTGAACTAACTTTCCTAAAAAATATATAGAAAGAAATGAAAAAAACGGCTGCTGCAGAATTCCACTGCGGACTGTCCACAGCGGAATTCAACAGCAATTCTGCCACGTCTGAATGTGCCCTTACTCTAAATTCATTGTATAATTGTTTATAAACTATCAACGCAACACAATTAGTTACATAAAACCTGTTACAAAAACACACTCTGGCCCACATGGATCTCTTTTTTGTATAACATTGTCAACATCCAAGTACTGCTGGCTTTATCTATGGTGTTAGACATGGAGATAAGGGAATTAATTTATTCATACAGTGGGGCAGGACAATACAACATTCAATATATGTTTGTCAGCTATGATCCCTAGTCAAGGATATAGATTATACAGAGAAAATATATCACAGTTGATGCATAGTCTAGTACCCGGTCCACACGATCACACATTCATCCCATGTGATGATAACATTTAAATCATGTCACATTGATATTATACAGTATACACACACACACACACACACACACACACACACACTTCACTATACTATACATAATGTGCTGAAGCTCTTGTCACCCTTCAATGAGCAGTTTTGCTGCTCTACAGCATCTTATCTGTATCATGAGGATCAGAATCTACTATTGCTCATCCAGCCAGGACTCCAGTGCAACTCCGTATCCACCAATGGCGGTCAGCTCCTATTTGTTTTTTTACTTAACTAGTTGTCAGTATGCTGAGATGCTGTCAGACAACCCACCAGTCAATCCGCAATGACAATACAGTAGGGAAGGTTGACATGCAATGCCATGCTTAGAATTTCTTGATGGACCATCCCATAAGGCACCAAGGAGTATAGCCAAGACAGTTGCAGTTGGCATTTTTGGAACTTTTTTGGGCCTCATACATCAAAAATTATCCAATTAAGGGTCATTCAATATCTATGTAAAGTAACCTTTAAAGATTATGTACACTTTTGCAAACAATTTTTTTTAATTGTATTCAAAGAACAGAAGAAGAGATGGCAGAGGGAGTGAAGTAACTCGTGACTCAGACTACACAGGTTTTCTTGTAGTCTGTAACCATGGAGATTGTAATTTTACATAGAAGTTTTAGACACAAAACAATAGGATATTTTTTCTTCAAGACTATTTGTCATGAGCTTTATATTTGAAATGCATTTGAGCAATAAAAAAATAAAATAAATAAAAAGTGCACACATCCTTTAAATTCATGTTAAACATAAAACAAAACTGCATTCTGTGCGCAGCAAGTTTAAATTTTACTTACTGTGACTATTGTGTAGTGGTTGGGAAAAGTTTTTGTGGGGTACATAGATCTCATATACTTTGAATGTGTTCCACATTTCTCTGAAATATTAAGAAAATGTTTTTTATGCAATTAAATTATGAAAAAAATATTTTATTATTCCCTATAATATATCATGACTCTATGCTTCATCTTTTAAATGTTTATATAATAGGCATTTGATACTCTTTCATAGAGGTATGGGTTGCATACTGATGTTTTGAGAAGGGAAGATTCCTTCCCGAACCTTAGCAGCGATCAGACTGGATTATTTTTAAATTTTTCTTTATCATATGCCCCATGACTGCTGTGGTCACATGTCGCCATGAATTGCTGCTTCTATTGGAACCAGTAATCATGTGACCGATCATGTGATCACTGGTTATCCTCTGCAAGCAGACCTGCTGTATCTTGGCAGACCCATGACTATTGTTACAGTAGAGGAATGTTTTCGCCTGTGACTAGGGCTCCCATGAATGCCCTACTTTACAGTGGCACATCAAACTTGAAAAAAATGCACAAATAAAATTTTTTAAAAACACAGCACCGCCACCAACACAAGCTGTATCCATAGCCTTCTACGACCACATGAAATGAAAGATATCATATCAAAACAACCAAAACAAAATGAGAAAGACATTTTAAATCTTTATTTTAATGTTAATTTACTAAATTAGAGTAATAGAAATTAGAAAAATGAACACTTTTGTACTTTTTGTGAAACTCTCTGTTACTAAAATGAAAACAGAAAAAAAAATTAGATACCTTAATTAGCCATTTAACACTATCGTACCTTTCTGCCCTTCAGACATAATAATGTAACTAAACTCACTCAGTTTGTTAATGGTTGGCATTAAATCACCCCATGTCTGTAAGTACTCTGCTCGAAATCCATCCAGAGAAAAAAGGATAACGGGTGGGAGATCAAAACTGTGAGAATACAGAATAAAAAAAGGTTCTAAATCTTAGCATCAGTTACAATGCAAAGTTACAAACTGTACATTTTTGACCAAGCATTATATAATATGTATATCAAGCTTATTTGGTTTTACCCTGTTCTGTTTTTAGCACGATGACCACATTGAGATTGTAGACCGTAATTAGACAGTGTATGCCAATCTGAAGCGCTCAATTGTACGCAATGTGTTTTCCTAACATGTTTCTATTAGAAGAGAAAAGTGGGCATGTACTTATTAGTGAGCTCAAATGCAAACCAATATATTACTGACCTGAAGTGCAGCTATATTGGTAGTCCCTTTAAATTATTTGCTCATAAACTCACGGTAAACTGTCATTTTGTCAGCATGTTTAAATCAATGGAAGATCCTAGATAATTCAAAGGGGACAACCAGTATGGCTGCACTTCATGTTGTCACTTTTTCAAAAATGGCCACTACAATAAAACTTGCCTATAAAACTTATCTATGTAAATGAAGCGAAATTAACCAAACGTTCGCTGGTGTTCTAACTTCTGGTTTACTAGTATATGTTTTGTTATTAAATGCTGAATATCCGCCCTTAAACATCATTTTCTTTTTTTGGGGATTATTAAAAGGTTCAAAATTTTGTGTGGATTGATTTCATAGCGGTTGGAGCTCCGTTGTTCTGTAAGGGACCGTTCACATATATCCGTTGCCCCTGTCAGTTGCCCTCCGGCATGTTGCAGAACAGCCAGTTTAGAAACCGATGCTACAACAGATCCCATAGCTTTCTATGGGATTCGTCCTGGCACAGGGGACATCAGTCGTGGCTCCGTACGGTGCTGGACCTGTGCAGGAGTCGGATCCAAAAAGTTTTCCTATCTATTTTAACTGTGGCTGGATGAACCCCGGGTGCTGCCGCATCCACCTTCCGGCAACACCCGACTGCAAGGCGGACATGGATATGTCCCGCTGAGTTGAATCAAATTCTGAACTAGGGAACCATCAGCTCCCTGCTTCAGAATTAGTTCAGAATGGAGGAGAAGAGAGAGCTCCTCCGCTCGCCGAGGACTCTTTGGGCACAGCGCTACTTTAAGCGCTGTGCTCGGGGAAGCCCTTGACATCACTGTCCATATATGTACAGTGACGTCAGTGGCTACTGATTGAGCAGAATCGCTGTTGCCGATGATTTGGCCGGGGATTCTGCTCCTAGAGGAAACCCCTGAGGTTAATGTCCATGTATGGCCAACTGGGAGTCAGCAACGGGGATTCGGCTCAAGGAGTAGCCACTGACGTCACTGTCAATATATGGATAGTGGCGTCAGGGAGTCTTCCTTGAGGGAATCCGCAGTCACAGCGTCGGCAATACTGGGGCTGAGGATTTCATTCAGGGAGTAACCCCTGACGTCACTATCCATATATGGACAGTTGTCAGGGGCTCCTCATGGGGGGAATCCCCGGCCACTGAGTCGGAAATGCTGTGGCCGGGGGTTCCTCTGCTAGAGGGAGCTTCAGTGGCGCTATCTACAGGTGAAGGGAGGTGCTATAAATAGTGGGGGTGGCGCTATCTACAGGGGGCGCTGTGTGAAACAATCTACAAGGGGTACTGTGGAATTATATACAGAGGGCACTGCGGCATTATCTATGGGGGTGTGTGGCACTAGCTACAGGGGAAGGGGGTAGCCCTATATACAGTGGGGGAGGCACTATCTACAGGGGGGGTGCTGTGTGGCACAATCTACATGGAGTGCTGTGTGGTGCTATCTACAGTGGGCGCTGTTAGGTGCTATCTACAGGGGGGCTGTGTGACGTTATCTACAGGGGTTAATGTTAGATACAGAGGGCACTGCGGCATTATCTACAGAGGGCACTGTTTCATTATCTACACATGAAATTCATGTTTTTAAAAATGTGTCAAAAACGGAAAACACAGACACAGAATGGATACAAAAATGACCGTCAAAAACTGACCTAGATGGCCGTTTTCAACGGCCGACACCCGACCCCTGTTGTGCGAATAGAAACAACAGCAATCCCTGTATGGTGTGGGGTGGGTAGGAGATGCATGGTGGGATTGGGTAGCTGTACTCCCTGAAGTTAGGGCTAGTGTTTGGCGTTTTTGCAGGCTCACAAGGCTACGTCGAAGATCTGATCTGAGTGAACAGCAGCTGCCTTCTGGCCTCTCTCTCAGCGCCAGGCTTAGCACTGAGGCCGGAGCAGAGAAGGAGAGCCATGACATGGTACACAACATGTATCTAATCTATCATGTATTCAATCTATCAAAAGCTATGCACCACTCTGATAAAATTGGCACCTTTTCACACCCTAGACTGCCTTTTTGGTGGACCATTGTGGTAAAAACTGATGTTAAAAACGGATGGTAAAAACCGATGACAACTAACGACACCTGATGGATTTGTAGTAAAAATCATGAAAAGGCCTGATGGCAACTGACACATTTTTGCATCAGTTTTTGCATCAGTTGTAATCACTTGGGAGACAAAAAAACTGATGCTGATACAACTAATATATGTGAACGCACCCTTATTGCTTACAGTTTATACATTGAACTTTATAATAACACAATATGTGGAAAGCTCCTATACTCCCCCTAGTGGTAGCAGAATTTTTTCATATCTATGCAGATGATTTAGAGTTCTGTATTACAAAAATGAAGTTCAGAGCATTATAAAGATATATAAAGAAAATAAACATAAGAGAATGTTGTACCTAAAACACAATGTTAAAAGGTGGCTGTTCAGTTTAAGGTTTCAATAAGAACAAAAGGGAAGCAAGGTTAAAAAAAAGTTTGTTAGGATTACATGCGCTAGGAAAGTGGATCTGTTATTATACTATGCTGTCCGGTTTAAGGGCAGCATAGTATGTGGACAGGACTTATTACTAGTATAGCTGTATTCTCTGTTAGGGTATGTGCACACGCAAGCTGTCATTTACGTGTGAAAAGACAGACTGTTTTCAAGAGAAAACAGCTGCCTCGTTTCACACGTAAATGCTCCTCCTCGCATTTTGCGAGGCGTCTGAGACGCTCGTAAATCTTGAGCTGTGCTTCATTGAGTTCAATGAAGAACAGCTCAAATTACGTGGCAAAGAAGTGTCCTGCACTTCTTTGCCGAGGCAGTCCATTTACGCGTCGTCGTTTGACAGCTGTCAAACGACGACGCGTAAATTACAGGTCGTCTGCACAATACGTCGGCAAACCCATTCAAATGAATGGGTAGATGTTTGCCGACGTATTGCAGCCCTATTTTCAGGCGTAAAACGAGGCATAATACGCCTCGTTTACGTCTGAAAATAGGTTGTGTGAACCCAGCCTAAGGCTCTTTAAGGCCCTGTTCACATCTGCGTTGGAGGCTTCACTAGGGCCTCCTTTACAGATCAATGCGAAAATACAGGAAACAAAAGTGCAACGGAATCTGACGGAATGCCGACAGAACCCATTAAAGTCAATGGGTTCCGTCGGGCGCCGATGTGTCTATTGTATAATGGAACTGGCGCTTTCAAAATTTTCATTGTACTGCTCTTCTGATGGAGCAGAAAAACTGAAAGACAAACGCAGGTGTGAACCTGCCAAACAGCACAATATTTTTTGTGCGGTTTTGGCTAATAGTGCAGCAGACCTGTCCCCATATTGATAAAAGATCTTTAAAAAAAATCATAAGGTTCCCATTGTTCACAATGTTGAGGACCTGTAAAGCTTGTATATGATAAGGCTGGGTTCACCCAGAGTTTTTTGACAAGTTTTTTTACACGGAAACCGCGCCGCAAAATGCGCCAAAAAACGATTAACGAAAAACCGGCTCGCGGGGAAAAGAAGGGACATGCCCTATATTCGGGCGTTTACGCCTCTGACCTCCCATTGACATCAATGGGAGGAAGAGAAGGTGTATTTCGCGGCGTTATATGCCCACGGCGCTCAATGGCCACGGGCGAAAAACGCTGCGAAAATCGGCATGCAGGCAGAGGAAAATTTTGAGGCAGATTTTCCTCCTGCAAAAAACTCTGTGTGAACCCAACCATATACTGCTGAAAAATATGAAATCTGGAAACATTATTTAGATAATAATGAGGACACAATTCTAAACTTTGATAACAATGGATATCATGTATAAATTATCTCACTAGAGAATGTGGTCTAACATGTCAAACAATAAACTTGCTGATAGAAAAGAATACTAAATATGAAGGGCGTTAACTTCCTTACATATTATGCTAACCTTCTGGGTTTTTTTTAGCAATTACTTACCCTTGAGGACACTGTGTATCAGCACTGCTACCACATTCGCCTTCTGCCCAAGCAGTGTCTCCTATTTGTCAAAACAAAGATCAAGAGCAACAAAATAAATTACAGAATCACACTAAGTAAAAAATTAAAAGTCAGTTTTGTCAGTTTTTGGGCTCCTGCAACCCACATAACAGGTGAGTTTCCCTTTTTGAAGATTATCAGCGATGATGCGACTGTAAGCATTCTGCCTAAGCACATCAATCCATGGCAATGGGGAAGGCATGAACTTGCAAGTCATGTCATGCCACCATTTCACTGTGTATAATACATATATTGCTTTGAATGTAGACTAGTATATAATGCAAAAAATATATACTAGACAAGTATATAGTGCACCGAGGAGAGAGGTGCAAAGATAAGTTGCTTACAATCACACCACTGATTTAAAAAAAAAAGGAATCGTGAGGCCAGATTCGCACATGGAGTGAATCCGTAAGGAAGAAAAAGTAGAAAGGAAGGACTTTTACTGTACTCTATTATGTATCTCCTATATTTGGCTCAAAACTGCAAAGAAAACGGCATCAAAATTGCATGTGATTTCAGCCTAAGAGGAGAAGAGTTATGGAGATGAGGGAAGTGACCAATATGTTGATTCTGTAAATATTAAAGTACTTTTTCCTTCAATTATGCTAAATACTGAATACAGTCGATATTGAGTAACAGGCTTATTATTACAGTTTGCATAGGAGGTTATTCTTCAATCGCATTAAACGTTGTACAAAATCTCACCCAATTATATTAAATACATATAAGATTATTTTAAACCTATGACGCCTGTCTGACCAATTTTAGACATGTGTGGCATAGCCACAATGTACCCTCCCCTATTTGGAAAACGGTGGTCCAACTGATGGTTCCTATTGGATTGCAGAAAGAGCTGAATGCTGTAGCTCCCCTAAACTTCAATGGAGAGAGCTGCTTTGAATTGTTGAACAGGAGTCATGGGACCCCATCCCTTACGATAGATGAGGGTGGGAGAGGTGGGATCAGGGCCGGCCTTAAGATAGATGGCGTCCCGTGAGAATTTATTATTTTGGTGCACCACCCCATCATAATAAAAATGCCCCATAAAAAAGTATAATGCCTCCCACCACAGTATAATGCCCTTTTTACTGCCCCCACACAGTATAATGTCCCCTAAGTGCCCCTACACAGTATAATGTCCCATTAGTGACCCCCACACATTATAAAGCCCCCTTAGTGGCTCCCCACAGTATAATGTGGGGACATCCCTCCCCTCTGGGTGCCACACACAGCCCTCTTGTAGTTAGAGCCCCCTTGTAGATTGTGCCATACACTTCCCCTGTAGGTTCTGCCATACGACCCCCTGTAGATTCTGCCATACAGTCACCCATCTCCCCCTTGTAGACAGTGCCCCACCTCCCCTTTGTAAATAGTGCCATACAGCCACCCACCTCCCCTTTGTAGATAATGTCATACAGCACAACCTCCCCCCTGTAGATTCTGCCATACAGCCCCCATGTCTCCATTGTGAACAGTGCCCCCACCTCCCCTTTGTAGATAGTGCCATACAGCACCCATCTCCCCTTTGTAGATAGTGCCATACAGCCCCCCACCTCCCCTTGTAGACAGTGTCCCCCCAAGCAAATAAAACTAAAAATTTTTTACTCAGATAGGCCCCGTTCCCGCGACGAACGGAGCTGCTCCACAATGCCGACAGGATCCTTGCATAGGCCGGCGTGATCCAGTGGCATCATCAAGCCGGCCTGCACAGGGATCCTGTCCCTGCACCTGATAGGCTGCAGGCCGAAAAGCCTGTAGCCTATGCAGAGCAGGGAGATACCTCCCTGCTCTGTCATAAGATTCAATGGTATCTACATCCTAAGGATGCAGATACTATTGAATGAAGCAGCGATTTCACAAACGCAACAGCTGCTAACGGCGCCACCGGGCATGGGGAAGACCGTCCCGGCGGGCGGCAGGGGTGCTGGTGGCGCCCTACTTCTGCTACAGTGGTAGTTACACCACTGAGCAGAGAAGGAGCGCTCGGGCGGAACTGCAGCTGGGCACGGGCAAACAGGGGAAGGGAGCCAGCACAGCGCCTCCTTCCACCTGCTGGAGTGATGCGCCCTGTACAATAGCACAGGACGCACACCCCAAAGGCCGGCCCTGGGTGGGATCCCCCCCAATCAGGCATTTATGACGTATCCTGTTGAGTACCTCTGTTTAAATTTAATTTAAGAGTCACCAACACTAACAATAGACTAAGCTCACTCAACATCCTTATTTGTCAGTGCCCCAAAAATATTACGAGATCCTGCAAAGTTTCAAGATGCAAAATCTCATGATAGAACAACAAGTTGTAGTAGTAAGGACTAATTGTATGAACAAACTAACTAGGATATTAGTCACTTTGTTTAGATGTCATTTTTATCTTTTAACTCCTTAACGACTGGCCACCGTCTTTTGGCGGACGGCGGTGCAGGTCCTTCGTCTACAGCAACGTCTTTTGGCATCGCTGTAGAAGAGGCTAATGAGCACTCTTGTGAGCGCTCATCCTCTAAGCAGGAGCTGTAGCTTACAGCTCATGAACCTAGAGCAGCCTACTGAACACAGCTGGGATTGGAAAACATTCCAACCCAGCTGCTTAACCCTTTGATCACCGCAGTCCATGACCACGGCATGATCATAGGTAACTTTGTTCGAAGACCGGGGAATCCCTCTGCAGTTAGCCCTGGGGACTGTTCAGTTTGCCTGCTGTTAGGGCACACTATGTGCCACCCTAACAGCAGCCTGTGTCATAGTGACACATTGTAAAGTATTAGCATACAAGAGTATGGTAATACATTTTAAGTAAAAAAATAAAGTTATCCCTTAGTGGGATTAAAAACAAATGAACAAAAAAATAAATAAATAAAAAAAGTCCCCCATTTTGCATAAAATATACAGGGTCGAGTGACATTATTATGACCACCAGCTGATATCCAGAGTAACCGCCATGTGCAGCACGGACTGCAGCTAGACGTGCTGGGAGTGACTCAATAAGGTGCTGGTAGGTTGTCTTAAGTATCTGGAGCCATGCTGACTGCAGTGCATCCCACATTTGCTGGAGGGTGTATGGGGGAGGATCCATAGAGTGAACAAGACGATCGAGGTGGTCCCACAGATGCTCAATTGGGTTCAAGTCTGGCGAATTAGGGGGCCAGGGAAGTTCTTGGAAGTCTTGGTCGTGCTCTTCCAACCATTGTCGGACATTTCTAGCCGTGTGACATGTTACATTGTCTTGCTGGAAGATTCAATCTGCCCCAGGGAAGACAAACAGCATGTATGGGTGGACGTGATCTACAATGATGGATTTATACACAAATCGGTTCAGAGTGCCTTCCACATGGCTAAATGGGCAAGGAGAATGGCATAAAAAAAATCCCAAGACCATAACGCTGCCGCCTCCAGTTTGTGTTCTTCCAGCAATGGTTGCAGGGTATTTGTTCTCTGATGTTTCTCGCCTGACACGCCAATGTCCATCCATTGGATGAAGCATAAAACGTGACTCATCGGAGAAGGCAACCCTTTGCCAATCATCGGTGGTCAAAATCCGATACTGCCGTGCAAATGTAAGCCTTTTTTCAAATGCACCTTTGTTAGCATAGGAGCAGTGACCACCCATCAGCTTCAGAGCCCCATACACCGTAGAGTTCTCTGAATTGTTGTTTCAGTAGATTTTGGTAGATTTTCATAGTGAGCTGTTCCACTGTAGTGTGTCGTTCGGCCCTTGCGCACTTTTGTAGCCAACGTTCACCTCTCACATCAATGGCACGTGGTGCTCCGCAGTCTCCACGTCTGGAATTCCCACTGGTGGCATTAGTCCACTCGCCATACACTTTCACCACAGCAGCACGCGAACAGTTCACAAACTGCGCTGTTTGAGAAATACTGCCACACTTGGCCCGAAAGCCAATAATCACCCCTTTTTGCCACTCTGATAATTCGCCCCTTTTACCCATGGCAACGAGTGATATGTGTTCAAACAGCCTATTGCACACCTTATAAACCACCAAGCCAGCCCATGACACATCACTTCTTTTTTGGGGTACGTGCCCGCAACGTCAAAAGTAGGAAGGTGGTCATAATAATGTGACTCGACTGTGAATTTTATTGCCCCTACATTACATTAAAAAAAAAAACTACCCATATTAGGTATTTACACGACCGTAATAACCAGAAGAATTCATTTAACAGGTTATTTAGTGTGAAACGGGAACGAGATAAAAATCAAACAAAAAAACCAATGCAGAGAATCACTCTTTTTCTATATTCACTCCATAAAAAAAATTATATAACTTACACCATGAATTTCTTCTACCTCCCCCCCCCCCCCCTCAAGCCACGCAAAAAAAAAAATATATACAATTTCTCCCATAGAAAACAAGGCATCATACAACCACGTCAATGAAAAAATAAAAAAGTTGTGGCTGCTTAAAGGCAGAGAGGCAAAAATGGAAAAATGTAGCTGGTCAGTAAGGCCTTTTCAGACCCCGGGGTTAATGTATAATGTTTGTATGGTTGTTTTGGCCATACATATGATATCTTACCACTGCAAACAGCTGGGTAGTTTGTACAACAATCTCCCTTTGTAGCGCAGTCATCTGAGCATGTGCAATAACTGCCAGCAATCCGCTCCTCTCCGCACCGCACCTTGCTGCAAGTCCAGTCTTCCTCTGTAATACATGAACACAGCTGACATGCCATGCAATAATAAAACGGCTGACAGCAATGTCAGTGACTATTGAACTCTTGATATATTCCCTGGGACACATCTTGGAAATGATTAAATGAAAAGTTTGTGTGAATAAGTAACCACTATGATGTATTCTTACACAGTCTATAAAGTTCATGTCACATTTTTCTACCTGATATATTACATCTAGGACAGATGTAAACGTGACCTACAACTTTGGACCTAGCCTAATTGTCACACAATGAATATTACTCAATAAGTATATTTTATAGTAGCCAAGAAGTCTGCAGTACCCCACACCTATTGCAACTACGGCACCATATAGAATAGAAAGGGGTTTTCTGCAATGTAACATTGAAGGGCTATCCTTAGAATTAATAGCATATAATGTTTGATCTATGAAAGTCTGACTTCTAGGTCTCTCACCAATTAGCATACCAAAGGGGAGCTTGGTGTGATGGCGCACCATGCGACTGTGTCTCACACTGCACAAACAAGCCCGAGCTGGGGTTGATGTGCAGTACCAGACGCAGCCACACTGATGAGCGTGCCACTGTGTCGGGTACTGCAGTAAAGTGAGGGATCTGACCTCCTCCAATTACACATTGATGACATCATTATTATATATCCCTATGTCATATTTCCACAGAAATTATAAATTTTTCAATAAATGAAATCTATGGGTATTACTAAGGTAAGTGCTACTTATAAAGTTTGCCCAGGATACTTACTTGGCTTCACACAAAGATCGTCAAAATCAAAACAACAGTTTCTACGTGTAACACACTGTGCATCGCAGCTGCAATCATTTTCTCTAATGTTTTCTGTATTGTAGCATCTGAGCCTACACGACACTGGCGATGCAAAGAGAAAAAGGATTAGCCTAAATATATATATATATATATGTTACTTTAGCTCGCATTTTCATTGGCATTTTTTTTGGCCTTTTTTTAGCCCAAAAACGCTCTGGTCAGATATGAGCTTCTTTGTGGACAGTAAGGCTGGGTTCACACAAGCATGTTACGTCCGTAAAGGACGGAACGTATTTCGGCCGCAAGTCCCGGACCGAACACACTGCAGGGAGCCGGGCTCCTAGCATTATAGTTATGTACGACGCTAGGAGTCCCTGCCTCACTGCGGGACAACTGTCCCGTACTGTAATCATGTTTTCAGTATGGGAAAACATGATTACACGAAAAGTCACAACACTTGGCTTTTTGTTGCGGGTTTTGCATCCCCATTACATTAAATTGGGAAAATCTGCAACAGAAAAGCAACGAAATCGCAGCATAAATTGATATGCTGAGGATTTAAATTCCGCACCACAGGCCAATTTATTAACGTTTTCACTGTGCGGTTTTTCCGCAGCGTGGGCATGAGATTTTCAAAATCTCATGCACCTTGCTGCTACTGTAAATGCTGTGGATTTTCCGCACATTATTACATTGTGGAAATTCTGCAGCGTTTACGCTACGTGGGAACCAGGCCTCAAGGAACCTAAAATTTTCCCCAGTGTAGGCCTTCCCTGACAGCTAATTTACTTGCAGCAAATGAAGCTCCTTACATTTACTGTGTTGCAATTGAATGGTACACAGTTACTACGATCTGGTATTTCTTGTTTTAACATTTGGCAGAAAGTTTACTTTCCCAGGATGATCTGTCGGTTTGTAAATACAAATGTGTCATTGCAATGATAATTTAGATCATAGCCCAAAGATTATTTGCATCACAAGTTTTATAAACCACAGGCTTATATTTAAAATATTGGATTAGACCCAAGAATTGGAAAAGCAAAAGTTTTCTCTCTATTTGTTTCCTCTGTTAACATTTTGCCATACAGTTGGTAGCATACGTATACATTAGTTCTACTTTTTATTTATAATGGAAGTGAATTGCAGACATATCCATGCGGACAGATATACGTTTGCCTATGTTGGCACAGTATATTTATAAGGGGCCTTTACTTTTTATTTACATACACTGTGTGCCACTGTGTGCCACCGTACAAACCTCCATCTGGTGGCGTATGCAGAGAGCTGTTCTTCCCTAGAAGCAATTATTCTTTCATATGGAATTAAACAAAAAAAAACCTCTGTATGAAATCTGTATGAAATCTGAGTCATACAGTAGTACAGTAAGGCCCCATGCACTTCTATGGAATCTCTATTACGTTTGAATACAAATTCGAGCCGTATTAGGGCCATATGCATAAGGCCTTTGTTATGGCCGGAAGAAGGGGAAGGGGATAAGTGAGCCCTAATCTACCCACCGCCCTGTCCCTGCCTACTTGCAACGACCCGCCCTAGGCGACGGGGTACAACTGGGCGGCGGTCCCTACGCTGACTAAGTGCAAGGGAATACAAACAGGGAACAAGCAAGGGAAGGGGCAGTAGCCCACGGAACACCGTGAGGAAACCAGAGTGGTCAACGAGCCAGTCAGAATCAGGATGTCACGAAGTATACGAACGCAGAGCAAGGAGCAGGAAGCAAGCCGGGGTCAGAGCAAAGCAGGATAAGCGGAAGCTGTAGCAAGGCTGAAGCAAGGCAGTAGCAGGCTGTAGCAAGGCTGTAGCAGGGCCAGGAAACCAGGAAGAATCACAAGCAATGAGGAAGAGAAAACGGCAGGTATAAATGGACAGGGGGCGGAGCTAACTCCGACTGACCAGGCCGCGATAGGCTCTCCCACTCCTGAGCCTGCCACCCTGATTGGTGGGAGCCGGAGTCAGTCTAAGAGGTCCGGCCTCATGTGTCGATTGATCCTGGGAGTATCCACAGAAGTAGTGCCTGGCAGATCCTTTACAGCCTTATACTGACTCATTCTCCTGTATCATAGCAATACTTGGGCTTGTGATTATGTAATGACGGGGTTGGGGAGACAGACAAGTGAGCCCTAATCTACCCACCACTCAGTCCCTGCCTACTTGCAACGACTCGCCCTAGGCGACGGGGTACAACTGGGCGACGGTCCCTACGCTCAATAAGTGCACGACAGACAAACAGACAAGGGTACACAGAGCTAGGGGGAGAAAGGGCAGTTGCCCACCGCAACACCGTGAGCAACAAGAGAAGTGAACAAGCCGAGTCAAATCAGGAGAGTACGAGGTGCCAAACGTAGAGCAGGAGAGTAGTGAGCAAGCCGGGGTCAATAAGAAGCAAGGACAATGGTACAAGAAGCTGCAGCAGGGCCAGGAAACCAAACGAGAAGAATCACAAGCAAAGGAGGAACAGGAAAGGCAGGTATAAATAGACAGAGGGCGGGAGCTAGCTTCGTCTGGCCAGGCTGTGATAGGCTCTCCCACTCCTAAGCCTGCCACCCTGAGTGGTGGAAGATGGAGTCAGTCTCACAGACATAGAAGCAGGTGCAGACTGATTATATATGGGCGTTAACCCCGAAGCTGTGCCTGGCAGGTCCTTTACACAACAATTGAGTTTTTCTCTCAAGTTCACAATTCACCTGGAGTAGAAGAAACAAAGGAATACCCTAAAGTCCTCAAAAACACACATCAAAAGTATATAGTGCAAATGCATTAAATATATGTATTCTATATTAAAGAGGAAGCTTCATCAGGTGAATTCAACAGGGGCCAAAATGTAGAATATTTGGCCCCTGGATGAAGCCACCATGACATAACTTGAGTTGGGCATAGCGGAGAATTGATGGAGCTGAACAGTATAGGGAGAGCACCAGGCACTGCAAGGAAGAGGAGGTGGAGTACAAAATTAAAGGAAATGCCCAGGAGCGTGATCGGGTAAGGGTTCTAAAGGAGGAGTGGTTAAGGGGATATAGGGTTAAGTTCAAGGGCATAGCCCTCCCTTAACTTCTGCTGCAGCATGAAGTAACACCCTCCCTTCCGCCCTCTTTTTATGGTTTTATTTGGTGACTGTGGTTTTGGATCTGTATTTGGAACAGTTATTTCGGTTCCTCTTTTTTTTGTTGCAGATGTCACAGCTGGCGGAGCTATGGTCTCGAAGTCAGGATAGGACACCCTACATGCCCGCTGCTTGGCAGCAGCAGGGGCATTGCCATGAAAGCAAGGTTTACAAAATAATCCTAACTATGCCTTCGGGCCAATTGTTTAAAATCATTGTATATAAATAATAAAGCTGTGGCCATTCCCCAATTTACCGTAAAGAAGCGTTTGAGTCATTATTTATTTAAGTTTATTCTCTGGAGCGTATGGGAGTTAAATTATATAAAGTGTGGACTTTCCATGCAGTCTTCCTGTTTGTTTTTTATGTGCATTATTTCCTGGGAAGTCTTTGCGATCGTAATAAATTGGTTTTATCTCATTCAATTTGTCTTTCAGGTTTAGGGTATGTTCACACGAGGGCGTCCGTAACGGCTGAAATTACGGGGATGTTTCAGCCTGAAAACATCCCCGTAATTTCAGCCGTAACGGCATGTGCAGGCGCTTGAACGCCGCGTCAATTGCGGACGTAATTGGCGCTGCTATTCATTGAAGTCAATGAAAAATGGCTCCAATTATGGCCAAAGAAGTGACAGGTCACTTCTTTGACGCGGGCGTCTATTTACGCGCCGTCATTTGACAGCGGTGCGTAAATTACGCCTCGTGTGAACAGACAAACGTCTGCCCATTGCTTTCAATGGGCAGATGTTTGTCAGCGCTATTGAGACGCTATTTTCAGACGTAATTTGGGGCAAAAACGCCCGAATTACGTCCGTAAATAGGCCGTGTGAACATACCCTTACACTATGTCTAGTACATACTATCTACTAAAGAGTGGAGTAAGGAGTTAAATGCACCAGTGTGTGCGGTGATCTGTAACGCTCCTTTTCACCATGAGTCAGGCTCATTTTTCAGAGGCTCAGAAGAAAATCACAGCAGAGACTTGATTAAGTGCTATGGGAATTTCCTCTACTTTTCCCTGGCACAAATTTTGATGAATCTCCCCCGTAGTATTCCATAATTAGCACCAACTTCTCTGCCGGATGCAATTTTACCTCTAGTTTTATACTCCTGCCAATTGCAATCTGCTCAGGGAATAAAAGAAATAAATACCAACATGTATAACCAGATCTGCCATATAACCCTTAGGGTATGTTCACACGGCGGGGGTCCGTAACGGCTGAAATTACGGGGATGTTTCAGCCTGAAAACATCCCCGTAATTTCAGCCGTACCGGCATGTGCAGGCGCTTGAACGCCGCGTCAATTACGGCCGTAATTAGCGCTGCTATTCATTGGAGTCAATGAATAGCGGCTCCAATTACGGCCAAAGAAGTGACAGGTCACTTCTTCTACGCGGGCGTCTATTTACGCGCCGTCATTTGACAGCGGCGCGTAAATATACGCCTCGTGTGAACAGACAAACGTCTGCCCATTGCTTTCAATGGGCAGATGTTTGTCAGCGCTATTGAGGCGCTATTTTCGGGCGTAATTCGGGGCAAAAACGCCCGATTTACGTCCGTAAATAGGCCGTGTGAACATACCCTTAGGGTATGTTCACACGTAGTCAACCAAAACGTCTGAAAATCCAGAGCTGTTTTCAAGGGAAAACAGACCCTGCTTTTCAGACGTTTTTTTACCAACTCGCATTTTTACCAACTCGTTTTTTTACCAACTCGTTTTTGGAGCTGTTTTCATTGGAGTCTATGAGAAAACAGCTCCAAAAACGTCCAAAGAAGTGTCCTGCACTTCTTTTGACGAGGCTGTATTTTTACGCGTCGTCGTTTGACAGCTGTCAAACGACGACGCGTAAATAACAGGTCGTCTGCACAGTACGTCGGCAAACCCATTCAAATGAATGGGCAGATGTTTGCCGACGTATTGGAGCCGTATTTTCAGACGTAAAACGAGGCATAATACGCCTCGTATATGTCTGAAATTTGGCCGTGTGAACATACCCTTAGGCTGGGTTGACACACCCTATATACGGACGTAATTCGGGCGTTTTAACCTCGAATTACATCCGAAAATACGGCTCCAATGCGCCGGCAAACATCTGCCCATTCATTTGAATGGGCTTTACGATGTACTGTGCCGACGGTCATTTTTTTTACGCGCCGCTGTCAAAAGACGGCGCGTAAAAAAGATGCCCGTTTCAAAGAAGTGCCTGTCACTTCTTGGGACGTAATTGGAGCCGTTTTCCATTGACTCCATAGAAAAACAGCTCCAATTATGTCCGTAATGGACGCTGCGAAAAACGCCTGCACTTGCCTTTACGTCTGAAATTCCGGAGCTGTTTTCTCCTGAAAACAGCTCCGTAATTTCAGGCGTATCGGACGTGTACGTGTGAACATACCCTTAGGCTGGATTCACACGAGCATGTTCGGTTTGTAAAGGATGGAACGTATTTCGGCCGCAAATCCCGGACCGAACACACTGCAGGGAGTCGGGCTCCTGGCATCATAGTTATATACGACGCTAGGAGTCCCTGCCTCTCCGTGGAACTACTGTCCTGTACTGAAAACATGATTACAGTACGAGACAGTTGTCCTGAAGCGAGGCAGGGGCTCCTAGCGTCGTACATAACTATGACGATAGGAACCCGGCTCCCTGCAGTGTGTTCGGTCCAGGATTTGCGGCCGAAATACGTTCCGTCCTTTACGGACCGAACATGCTCGTGTGAATCCAGCCTTAGGCCGGACAGTGTGCGCTTTGCACGCGCAAAAAATGTGGCGTTTTGCGCACGCAAAAGGTACTTAACAGCTCCGTGTATCAGTCCCGTATGATGCGCGGCTGCGTTATTTTCGCGCAGCCGCCATCATTATGACACTCCGTTTGGATGTTTGTAAACAGAAAAGCACGTGGTGCTTTTCTGTTTTCATTCATACTTTTCACTGCTGTTGCACGAATCACGCGCGTCCCACGGAAGTGCTTCCGTGTGGTGCGCGTGATTTTCACGCACCCATTGACTTCAATGGGTGCGTGATGCGCGAAATACGCACAAAGAACGGACATGTCATGAGTTTTACAAAGCGGACTCACTCTGCCCAAAAATCACGGACTGTCTGCACGGCCCAATAGACTTATATAGGTCCGTGCGAGATGCGTGAAAATCACACGCGTTGCACGGACGTATATAACGTTCGTCTGAATAAGCCCTTAGGGTATGTACACACGCCTCGCAAAAAACTTCTGAAAATATTGAGCTGTTTTCAAGGGAAAACAACTCCTGATTTTCAGCCGTTTTTTTTAGCATTTTTGCGTTTTTGGACCTGTTTTTCTATAGTCAATAAAAAACGGCTACAAAAATGACTCAAGAAGTGACATGCACTTCTTTTTTGCGGGCGTCTTTTTACGCGCCCTTTTTTGAAAATGAGGCGTAAAAAACGTCCCGTCAGAACACGCCGTATTTCCCATTGAAATCAATGGGCAGATGTTTGTTGGCGTTCTACTTCCATTTTTTCAGGCCCCGAAATACGCCTGAAAACACTATGTGTCCACATACCCTTAATCCAAATAAATAAAACTTGGCAGGGGCGAGATTGTGGCTAATTTATATATTATTTCTTGACATATACTCTCTGCTGCACCATTTCACACTGCATAAATTCACCACAGAAGTTTTGAAGAACCTCAAAGGGCTGGGTTCACATGTTGCGTTTATGTTGCGTTTTTGCTGCTTTTATTAAACAGGGTTTTCCCACCAGGGACATTTATGGTATATCCACAGGACATGCCATAAATGTCAGATAGATGCGGGTCCCAAATCTGGGAACCACACCTATCTCTAGAACGGGGCCACTAAACCCCGATCTATCGCTCTGTGCTCCGGCTGAAGCGTGTGATTCCTGACCATGAAGAAGAAAACAGCATAGCTCGCTAAGCTACACTGTTTCCATAAATCCCATTCAGTTCTATGGGACTTAAAGGCGAGCTACGCTGTTTTCTTCTTCATGGTCAGGAATCACACGCTTCAGCCGGAGCACAGAGCGGTAGAACAGGGTTTAGGGGGCCCCCGTTCTAGAGGTAGGTGCGCGTCCCAGAGGTGGGACCCGCATCTATTTGACATTTATGGCATGTCCTGTGGACATGCCATAAATGTCCCTGATAGGAAAACCCCATTTACCTCTTCTCGCACCAGAATGTACTATTGCGTCGTAGTGAGGGAGGTAATGTTCGGAGCGGGCTCACCCGCTGAGCCCACTCCATATGCAGCTGACACCTGGGACTAACAGCCAGGAACCGCGATTGTGCTGTTCCTGGCTGTTTAACCCCTTAGATGCTGTGATCGAGCACGATCGCAGCATCTAAGACATTACAAACAGGGTGGCGCCTCCTCTCACAGCTCATCACCCCCCAGAAAGCGATCGGGGGGCGCCAATGGTTGTCATGGCAGCCCAGTGGTCTAATGAAGGCCCCCAGGACTGCCTTTTGTAATCTCCTGTTAAGTCGTGTCTTTAACAATTGCTGGTTCAAGGGGGACTAATGAAATATGTAAAAAAAAAAAGTTAACGTTTTTAGTAGTGTGAAAAAAAATGTAAAATTCCAAACACACCCCTTTTTCCATTTTTTTCTCCAAATAAAAAACAACTTCAAAATTGGTATTGCTGCGTATAAAAGTCTGAACTATTACACTATAACATTATTTAATGCGCACGGTGAATGGTGTAGAAATAAAAATATATAAACCGCCAGAACGCTGTTTTTTGGTCACTTCATATCTCTATACACAAGCCAGTCCAAAATACCATGCAACAGATGAAAAATGTGCATGGAAAGTTAGCTCAATATTACAGAAAGTCGAAAAAAGCATAGGTAGCTACTATAAAATCTAACCTTTAATAATTACCCCTAATATCAGGTGTATAGACTCACAAGGGGTAAGTGTGTGGCAACAAATTTAAATGAAATTCATCAGATTTTAAAACGGACAGGGAAAAAAACGGATGCAAAACGGGTCAAAATCGGCCGTTAAAAACGGCAACCCAGCCCGGAACGGAATCGGAACGGATGCAAAACGGCCGTTTTTATCGACCGACACTCGGACCCTGTCGTGTGAATAAGGCCTAAGCCCTTATTCACACTACAGGGTTTCCCGGCCGGGTGACGGCCGTTCATAAATCGCCCGTCACCCAGCTGCATTAGGAACAATAGACCCCTAATAGACCGATTTTTTGACGGCCCGGGAAACCTGGCCGTCAAAAAATGGGACATGCCCTATTTTCGGCCGTTTACCCGGCCGCCCGGCTCCCATAGAAGCCTATGGGGCCGGGTAATACACGGCCATCACCGGAATGTGTCCCGAGTGATGGCCATGTATTCCGTCGCTCGCGCTCTCTCTCCTACTCCTCCTCCTCACAGTGCAGAGTGCATGTGAGGAGGAGGAGAGTCTTTTTTTGCTTCATGTAGGAGTCGGAATCCCCAATCCCCGGCCGGGGATTGGGGATTCCGCTACAGGAGAAGTGAGTGACTACACTGTCCATATATGGACACAGCGACGTCACTCACTTCTGAAGCGGAATCCCCGACTCTATAGCCGGGGATTCCGCTACAGGAGAAGTGAGTGACTACACGGTCCATATATGGACACAGCGACGTCACTCACTTCTGAAGCGGAATCCCCGACTCTATGGCTGGGGATTCCGCTACAGGAGAAGTGAGTGACTACACTGTCCATATATGGACAAAGTGACGTCACTCACTTCAGAAGCGGAATCCCCGACCCTGTGGCAGGGAATTCCGTTATAGGAGAAGTGAGTGAATACACAGTCCATATATGGACACAGTGACGTCACTCACTTCAGAAGCGGAATCCCCGACCCTGTGGCCGGGGATTCCTCTCCAGCAGAAGTCAGTGACTAAACTGTCCATATATGGACATTGAAGTCAGTGACTTCTCCTGGAAGGGGGGGGGGTGGGTGCAACCCACAGGGGGCTGTGTGGCATTACCTACAGGGGACTTGGTGGCATCACCTACAGGGGACTTGGTGGCATCACCTACAGGGGGCAGGGTGGCATTACCTACAGGGGGCTGGGTGGCATTACCTGCAAGGGGCTGGGTGGCATTACCTGCAGGGGGCTGGGTGGCATTACCTGCAGGGGGCTGGGTGGCATTACCTGCAGGGGGCCTGGGTGGCATTACCTGCAGAGGGCTGTGTGAGGCAACAAATTTATCCAATTTTAAAACGGACAGGGAAAAAAACGGATGCAAAACGGGTCAAAATCGGCCGTTAAAAACGGCAACACGGCCCGGAACGGAATTGGAACGGATGCAAAACGGATGCAAACCGGCCGGAAAAAACGGCCTAAAATGGCCGTTTTTATCGGCCGACACTCGGTCCCTGTCGTGTGAATGAGGCCTAAGTGACTGTGTATTGCACTACCTACAGGGGGGCTGTGTCTGGAGCTATCTACAGGGGGGCTGTGTCTGGAGCTATCTACAGGGGGGTTGTATCTGGAGCTATCTACAGGGAGTCTGTATCTGGCACTATGTACAAGGGGCTGTATCTGGAGCTATCTACAGGGGGCTATATCTGGAGCTATCAACAGGGGGGCTGTGTGTGGAGCTATTTACAGGGGGGCTGTGTGTGGCACTATGTACAGGGGGGCTGTATCTGGAGCTATCTACAAGGGGGCTGTATCTGGAACTATCTACAGGGCGGCTGTGTCTGGCGCTATGTACAGGGGGGCTGTGTGTGGAGCAATCTACAGGGGGGCTGTATCTGGCGCTATGTACAGGGGGGCTGTTGCTGGAGCTATCTACAGGGGGGCTGTATCTGGAGCTATCTACAGGGAGGCTGTATCTGGCACTATGTACAGGGGGCTGTATCTGGAGCTATCAACAGGGGGGCTGTGTGTTGAGCTATTTACAGGGGAGCTGTGTGTGGCACTATGTACAGGGGGATGGTATCTGGAGCTATCTACAGGGGGGCTGTATCTGGAGCTATCTACAGGGGGCTGTATCTGGAGCTATCTACAGGGGGGCTGTATCTGGAACTATCTACAGGGCAGCTATGTCTTGCGCTATGTACAGGGGGGCTGTGTGTGGAGCAATCTACAAGGGGCTGTGTGTGGCGCTATGTACAGGGGGGCTGTATCTGGCGCTATGTACAGGGGGCTGTATCTGGAGCTAACTACAGGGGGACTGTGTGTGGAGCTATCTACAGGGGGGCTGTGTGTGGAGCTATGTACAGGGGGGGCTGTGTGTGGAGCTATCTACAGGGGGGCTGTGTGTGGAGCTATCTACAGGGGGGCTGTGTGTGGAGCTATCTACAGGGGCACGGTATCTGGCGCTATGTACAGGGGGCTGTGTGTGGAGCAATCTACAGGGGGCTATGTGTGGCGCTATGTACAGGGGGCTGTATCTGGCGCTATGTACAGGGGGCTGTATCTGGAGCTAACTACAGGGGGGCTGTGTGTGGAGCTATCTACAGGGGGGCTGTGTGTGGAGCTATGTACAGGGGGGCTGTGTGTGGAGCTATCTACAGGGGTGTTGTGTGTGGAGCTATCTACAGGGGGGCTGTGTGTGGAGCTAACTACAGGGGCACGGTATCTGGCGCTATGTACAGGGGGCTGTGTTTGGAGCAATCTACAGGGGGGCTGTGTGTGTCGAGCTATGTACAGGGAGGCTGTGTGTGGAGCGATCTACAGGGGGGCTCTGGTGGATGATTTTTCCATTGACCGGTAGCAGAGTTACACAACTGGAAAAAAAATCCCCATCATGTAACTCTGCTACCTGTCAATTGAAAAGTCATCCACCACAGGGTCTCCCTCTTGACTTTCATTGTTCTCAGCCTTTTGTCCTGCAGCTGCTGCCGCCGTGATGAGCAAATGTTATACCCAAGATAGGAAAAGTAACATAAAGACGATATAACCGGATCCATAATATCTGTGATATCCAGACAGTCTAGAGATCCGCAGTGAGAATGTGCGCACGTTATTTGCAGAAAGATCTGGCCGTGATTTGATGTGTTGATGCCGGATATTGGGGTGGTCAGGGGGCGTGGCTTAAAATGTCCCTCTTTTCCGAATTCAAAAGTTGGGAGGTATGCACGTCACACGGACCTATGCAAGTCAATGAGGCCATTCAGACATTCAGTGTTTTTCACGCAGCATGTGTCCGCTGCGTGAAACTTACTGCATGTCCTTTACTTGTGCGTTTTTTGCGCCTCGCGCACCAATTGAAGTCAATGGGTGCGTGAAAATCACGGACAGCACATGGACGCACATCCATGTGATGTGCGTGATTCACGCAACAGTTGCTAAAGAAATGATTTTGAAAATGAAAAACACCTCCTTCAGTTTATTTTGCTGACGTGAAACGCGGGACATACTGATGACATACGCGCGTAAAAAATGCAGACACGCACCATACACAGATGTCACACGGAACTGCAACGCGCGCGAAACGCTGCATTTTTTACGCTCGCAAAACGGACACCTTCATGTGAATAAGGCCTTAGGATATGTGCACACGCATACTAAAAAAAACTTCTGAAAATACGGAGCTGTTTTCAAAGAAAACAGGTCCTGATTTTCAGCCGTTTTCTTTAACAACTCGCGTTTTGCACAGCGTTTTTTACAGACGTTTTTTTAGCTGTTTTTCTATAGAGTCAATGAAAAACGGCTCCAGAAATGTCTCAAGAAGTGACATGCACTTCTTTTTCGCGGCCACTGTTTTTCAAAACGGGCACGTAAAAAAACGGCCCGTCGGAACAGAACGACGTTTTTCCTATTGAAATCAATGTGCAAATTTTTGGAGGCATTCTGCTTCCGACTTATTGCCCATTTTTCGGCCGTTTACGGCCCGAAAAATGTCCGAAAATAAGCTGTGTGAACATACCCTCAGGGTGAGATAGGGATGCTACAACTGTCTTCCCTTTCCACCGACCAACACTGGCCCAGCGTCTGAGTTTTCTCCATCTATACGCTTTGAGCACAGACAGCCGACGTTGATTCTGGTAAGATCCATCCATTTTTCAGTAGACACTAACTCAAGGTGTGCTGATTTTGGTAGATTTCATATGCATCTGATCTCATTGCTGTGAATACTATTGTTTTACTGCTGGTGGATTTTTTAGGGTCTCTTCCAGTTATCGTACTCTGGAAGTCTCCACATCCCGTTTATTTTTCTTGTTTGTCCTGTTAGTCTATACACCTGATTTTAAGGGTAATTATTAAAGGTTATATTTTATAGTAGCTACCTGTGCTTATTTTGACTTTCACTTCATATCTCACAACAAAAAAAAAGTGATCAAAAAGTCTGATTTACCAATAGAAACTACAGATCGCCCTGCAAAAAAATAAGCCCTCATACAGCTCAATCGATCGAAAAATGAAAAAGTTATGGCTCTCAGAATGTGGCGACAAAACACAAGTTTAATTTTTACCAACTAGTTGCTTAATTGTAAAAGCGGTAAAACATAAAAAAAACGATATACATTTGGTATCGCCGTAATCATATTGACTGGTAGAATGAAGTTAACATGGCGTTTTTACCGTATGATGAAAGTCGTAAAATGAAACCCCTGAAAGGATTGAGGAATCGCTGTTTTTATCCTATTCCACCCCACAAAGAATTTCCCAATAAATTATATGGTACAACAAATGGTACCGTTATAAACTACAGCCCGTCCCGCAAAAAAAACAACCCCTTGTATGGCTTTATCGGCGGAAAAATTAAAAAGTTATGGCTTTTGGAAGGTGGGGCGGAAAACATGAAAACTAAAATCCAAAAAATGGCTGGGTCCTGAAGGGGTTGTGGAGAAAAACACATCTAAAAATGCAAGCGTTTTTTAACTACCCATGTGTTTTAAAAAAGTGTTTCAGCTGTAAGCCTCTGACTAGTAAGGGCTTGTCCACACGTAACGGATTTATCATACTGTATTCTGCAGCGTATTTTGCAAATACACAGCAATTCCGTTACATGTGGACAAGACCTAAATGTAAAACCAGTTTACGGCTGCAACACTTTGTAAAACGCATGGGCAATTTAGATGCATTTTTCTCCATTAGGCCAGGATCACACACACAGTTTTGATAAAGATTTTGTGGCAGTTTTAGATGTTTTTTCTAACCAAAGCCAAAAGTGGATGCAAAAGAAGGAAAGGTATAAATAAAAGACTGATGAATAACCTTTCTTTTGTGTCCACTTCTGTGCTTGGCTCAAATAACGGAGCCAAAAACTGCATTAAAACTGTGATTGCGATCCTGATCTATCAGTTCAAAAATGAAACATGTGAACAACGCCTAAGTGTGGAATCATCAGAAGAGGACCTGTTCCCAGTATTTCCGAATTCGGTACCATAGTAAGGTTAAAAAAAAGGTGTTGATCTATAGAAAGGCAAAAAAAAAAAACGAGTCAGGAATCAATTTTCTATCTTAGGGGAAACAACTTTACCTAACTTCAAATATGAGCAGAATCAAAATAAATTAGTGGATCAACAACCCATCTCAAATATTCTAGTGCCAATTACTTGTAATATTAATACTTTCAAGAAAGGCACCCCGGCCCTTTTGAACTATTTAAGTGAATTTACCCTGTTAACGACCTCTGGCAGGGAGTTCCATAGTCTTACTGCTCTTACAGTAAAGAAACCCTTCTATGTTAGTGGAGAAATCTTCTTTCCTCTAGATGTAGAGGATGCTCCCTTATTACAGGCCTGGGTATAAATTGATTCATATACAGATCTATGTACTGACCTTTGATACAGGGGCGGACATACCGCATGTGCAGCCGGTGCAGCTGCACAAGGGCCCCGCGTGGGAAGGGGGCCCGTTCAGTGGCGTAACTACCACAGTAGCAGCCGTAGCAGCTGCTACGGGGCCCGCGGCATGGGGGGGCCCGTGTCGCCCTGACAGGCACATTACATTTTATGTACCAGGCCTGGCGGCACGGGCCCCCTCATGCCTAGTAGCATCACAACACTAGGCATGAGGGGAGGGAGGGGGCGGGGGCCCGGTGATAGCCGCCACACTGCACTACCAATCGGGAGGGAGGGGGCGGGTGCCCGGGCCCGGTGATAGCCGCTACACTGCACTGCCAATCTGGCACAGATGAATAGGACAGGACGGCGATGCTGGTGGTAGGAGGAGCGCTCAGGCAGGGGAGAGGACAGGGGGCGGTGCGACGTAAGACTTCGGGCGGCTGGACAGTACAGTCAGGACTGCCGGAGAACTCATAGGATGAGCGGAGGACAGACACAGGACGAGTGGAGGACGTGCAGACTGCAGAGGACAGGTAGATGAAGTTAAAAAGTTCATGTCAGAAGGGAGAAGTTTTTATGTAGAAAAATCTGCCTCATAATTCCTTCCGGAATTTTGAGGCATATTTTGACCTGCCGGTAGAACACTTCCCGCGTTTTTCATTGCGTTTTTTTGTGGCGTTTTTCGGCCATCGGGCCGTGGGCAGGGAAACGCAGCAAAAAACGCATTTTCTGCCTGCCATTGTTGTCAATGGGAAGTCAGAGACAGAAACGCCCGAAGAAAGGGCATTGCGCTTCTTTTTCCCGCATGCGGTTTTTACTGCTCGCAGGAAAAATTTCATGGATTTCAATGGGAGGCACTTTCTGACGTTTTTCGCGAAAAAAACCTCAGTGTGAACTCCCCCTAACACAGGGGCGTAACTACTGCTATAGCAGCCGTAGCGGCTGCTACGGGGCCGCGGCATGAGGGGGCCCGCGTCACCTGCCGGCACGGGCCCCCACCTTGGCCGGAATCTCCGCTAGCTGCCGCTATGGCTGCTACAGCGCGATGCCACGGAACACTACGGCAGAGCAGGGAGTATCTCCCCGCTCTGCCATTAAACATAAGACATGTATCCCCTATCCACAGGATAGGGGATACGTGTGTGATCGCTGGCATTGATAGGGAGAACGGGGGACCGAAAGTCCCCTGAAGTTCTCCATCACAAACCTCGGACTTCCGGGGTCTGTGTCGGCAGCTCCGTAGAAATGAATGGAGCGCCGGTCACACTTGAGCTGCGCAGACACCGGAAGTCAGAGGTGAGTGATGGAGAACTTCGGGGGACTTTCGGTCCCCCGCTCTCCCTATCAATGCCAGCGATCACACATGTATCCCCTATCCTGTGGATAGGGGATACATGTCTTTTGTCTTTTCACACTGTAGGTCGCATTTTTTTGAGTGATTGGGGGTGTATGGCGTTCCCTACAGGGGGGGGGCTGTATAGCGTTCCCTACAGGGGGGGGCTGTAAGGCGTTCCCTACAGGGGGGGCTGTATAGCGTTCCCTACAGGGGGGGCTGTATAGCGTTCCCTACAGGGGGGTCTGTATGGCGTTCCCTAAAGGGGGGTCTGTATGGCGTTCCCTACAGGGGGGGGCTGTATGACTTTCCCTACAGACCCCCCCTGTAGGGAACGCCATACAGAACCCCTGTAGATAACGCCATACAGACCCCACTATAGATAACGCCATAAAGTCCCCCCTGTAGATAACACCATACAGCCCCCTGTAGATAACGCCATACAGCCCCCCTGTAGATAACGCCATACAGCCCCCTCTGTAGATAGCGCCATACAGTCCCCCCTGTAGATAGCGCCATACAGTCCCCCCTGTAGATAGCGCCATACAGTCCCCCCTGTAGATAGCGCCATACAGTCCCCCCTGTAGATAGCGCCATACAGTCCCCCCTGTAGATAGCGCCATACAGTCCCCCCTGTAGATAACGCCATACAGCCCCCTCTGTTGATAGCGCCATACAGTCCCCCCTGTAGATAACGCCATACAGCCCCCTCTGTAGATATCTTGAGATTCAGTCCTGCTTGATAGGTAACAGTGCAGTAAGCTAAGCATGATAAGATCATCTAAATTATTGCATCTCAGTTGCATGAGTGCTTTGTGTTATATTCAATGATTCAATTTAACCTAAGTCTCTAAATGTGGGCAAAGAAAATAAAAAAACTATACTCACCTCCTCCCTCGCCTCCGTTCACCCGCCGCAGCCCCCATCCTCCTGTCTCGGTCTGTGTTACAAGTGTACAAGGCTGCACTGGTGACGCGCTGCCGATGGCACGTGACCGCTGCTGCCAATAACTCCTCATTGGTGTGCTGCTGAGGACAGTAGTTCCACAGCAAATCGCTGTTGAGGGCATTGATTGGCTGCAGCGGTCATGTGCCATCGACCGCGCGTCACCACAGCAGCTTTGTAAACACAGAAAGGGATAGGGGCTGCGGAGGGGGAACGGAGGCGCCGGAGGAGGTGAGTATAGGTTTTTCATTTTCTTTGCCCACATTTAGGGACTTAGTTTAGATAAGAATTTAACCCGGAAAAAAATGTGTTACTTGTGTTCTAAACTGGTAATAAAATGTACAATATAAATCTTCCTTCATAATTTTTATTAGTAAGGTTTATTTTTATATGCATATATATGTTTAGGTAACTTTGTCGGTATTGGGGGGGGGGCGGGGGGGCCCTGGCACATTATCTGCACAGGGGCCTTTTGCAGTCTGTGTCCGCCACTGCTTTGATATATAATGCAAAGCCGTCTTTTTTAAAAACTAAATAATACCATTTTTAAAATCTTTCTGGGTACTGTACTCCACCAATTCCATTTACCATAGTAGCCCGCATTTGAAGCCACTCAAGCTCTACTATGTCTTTCTTGTACACTGGTGCCCAAAACTGCACACAATATTCAATGTAAGGTCTGACTAACGATTTATAAAGTGGTAGAACTATGTTCTTGTCATGTACATCTATGCCCCTTTTGATGCACCCCATGATGTTATTTACCAAGTGCACTTACTTTATTTACATAGCAACAGCTTGACTTGACTCCAGGACTTCAACAAACAAAATACATACTGTATGTGCGTAGCAAATTAAACCTGCAAACAAGCTATAGTCATACATGTTTTTTGTGGTGGTCTTTGCCATGACATTTGATGTATTTTTGTTTTAAACATGCAGAATTTTTTTTACTCAACTAAAAAAAAAAAAATACAGCATAAAGCGTGGCAAAAACTCACCAAGTACATATGAATACAGTCTTAGGCACAGCACGCTGCGCTATTTTGTCCTTTGCAGGACAGCATGACGGAAACAGACACTATGACGGAAACCTTTCGGAAACTGTCAGAAAAGATTAAAGTCAATAGCTTCTGTCTGGCGCCGTTGGCCGATGGATCCAGCGGCTTCCTTTTTCCGTTATTCTTCTGCTATGACAGAGCAGCACAACGGAAAGCCAGAATACAGATGTGAACAAAGCCTTAAAGAGGATCCGTCACTAGGACCTGTCTCCTAGACTCCAGAGGTGCCTTTGTTTTATTTCCACACACCCCCCACCCCCCCCCCACCCCCCATACCTGGGATATGTCTGGGTGCCAAATACACTAATGGATCGCTGGTTTGCCATGAGGGTGTCAATGCCAGCTCTTCTCCTGAGGTGGAGCTACCTCTCACCCTCTGATGCTGTCCTATCAGCGTGAGGCTGCTTTATACACACAGACTTAGTTCATCCTGGTCTCGTGAGATCACGCTGATCTAAGACAGTGTGTATAAAGGAGCCTCAAACCGAAAGGACAGCATCAGAGCCTGTGAGGCAGCTCCACCTCAGGAGAATCGCTGGCATTGACGCCCTCTTGGCCAGCCAGCAATTCATTAGCCTATTTGGCACTAATACTGGGAAATACTGACCGAACATGCTTGTGTGAACTAGGTCTAAGGAAGAGAAAAGTGTCTAACATGTCTGGCAAGATGCACTAAATTTATTATACAGCATGCACTACTGGGATAAATTTGTCGCAACTTCTGACTACCTGGTCTAAGTTTACGCTGTCTAAATATGAGATGGCATTTCTACAAATTGTATTACAAGCTGGCATAACTTTTCATTATAAAACCAGTAAATTCTGTTAAGGTGGTATACCCATCTCAGATATTATTGCATAACTACAGGATATGCCATTAATGTCGGATAGGTGCACCTATGTGGAGAATGTATGCTCTGTGGTTCCCTAACTTCTGTAGCAGTGAATGGATACAGCCGCACACATGCACGGCCACCTCTCCATTCTTTCTTTGCTAGGATGTGATGGACCGATTTCTGTTCTCCCCATAGGTGCAGTTCCCAGAGGTGGGACCCGCACCGTTCAGATATTTATTGTATATCCTGCAAATATGCCATAAATGTCTGCGATGCGACTACCCCTTTAAGTCATATAAAATTCATCAGTTAACGGTTTACAAAATTCTACAAAACAGGTAATACCTAAAGGTCTATCAGGTTGTTTCTCTTCCTTTTTTAGTCCCAGGCCCAAGCCTAATCCAAGCGACATCACAACCAACGCAACAAGAAGGACCTGTAAGAGAAAATGTAAAATGTAAAAATTATTTTAAATGAAGTTCACACTTTCATGGGTTTTGGGGTATGTTCACACAGGACGTATACGCTGCAGAAAAGTCTGCAGCGTATAAGATCCAAAACACACAGGGAAATCTGGACAAATATTCGCATTAAATGGCATGTGTGTACTTGGCTGAATTTTCTGCTGCGGAAAACGACAACTAGAAAAAAAAAGCCTATACTTACCTGTCTGGATGTTGTCCCTGCTCTTCCAGCTGCTCTGTGTCCTGGTGCCCTCCTGTGATGATGATTCATCACACGTGACCGCTGCAGGGGTCACATGGGATGAAACGTCATCACAGGGAGCAGCCTGGACATAGAGCAGACTGAATAGCAGTGACGCATTGCTATGGCAGCACAGCGAGAGGAAAGTATAGTCTTTTTATTTTTAACCTGCAGAATTTGCTGCGAATATGCAGTGTAATTGCAGCAAATTCTACAAACAAAGGCATTTGTTGTGGATTTTTATTTCCTTACTGAACTCAATGGGGAAATTCTCTGCAACAAATGCACAGCAAATTCGCAGTGTAAATTGACATTTATAATCCGCAGCATGTCAATTTATGTACATTTTATGTGCAAAAATTTTCCGCAGAGTGTGGATGAGATTTGTTAAAATCCGGGCGGACAATATGCATCTTATACGCTTAGTGTGAACATACCCTTGAACTTATCACAATTGTTTAGTAGCTCTATTACGTAGCCCAGTGTTTCCCAAACTAGGGTTCTACACAACCTGGACAGGGGTTCCCCAGAACACAGCAGCAGGTAGACCTGTCACTTTACAGCAGAGATAACAATTGTATTTCAGCCTGCTCAAAGATACTTGGCAAACCAGTCAACACATTGAAGCCTGAATATAGTGTTAGGCAAGAATTATAGAATGCTTCACTCTCCCCTACACCAAGCTTCTTTAAGGTAGGTATGGGCATAGCGGAAAAATAGCCATTTGAAAGCCCAGCTTTTTTTTTTCCAAAGGCCTTCACAGAATAAATCCAACATACTGAACACACGGAATGGCAGTTAGCAGTGATGCTTTATGTCCTGCTGAAAATATACAAATGTTCCCTATTTATATCTGCTTTCTAAATTTGTTTAATTTCAACTTCGTCTTCTTAAAATACTTGTCACATTACCCTTGTGAAGCCCAATGTGAGCTTCAGTCTTATGGATTCATGTTGTACAGACCCATAATAGGGCACATATTGCATGCAATGGGCCCCATAATGTACCTCCGTTTGCTTTATTTTTTATGCGAAGGCATACAAAAGGCTTTTCTCACAGATAAAAATTAATTACGAAGCTATTCTTCCCTAAAAGCACTACTTCCATGGAGAATTTGGTGCCTCCCAGATATCGTAAGGACGTTGTGTGCCACCGTAGAGGGTTTGTTCTCAAAGCTTTGCCATGTGCATCAGCCCTTTTGGTACACGGGATGTACTATATACGTATGTAAGTAAATAATCACAGTCCTCTGCGACCACTTTCCTGAAGTTCCACTCTTGGATGCAGTTTTGACATACTGTGTATAGCCTCATGTATCACATTAAATTGTGGTTTAAAATCAAGGTATTCCTTTAAGGGCTTATTCGCACAAACGTGAGAAAATAGGACGTGTCGCTTTTCACGTCCGAGATGCGTAACGCCCGTGTGAATCTAGCCTAAGGGGTTGTTGTTTGATGCCCATGACCATATAAAAGCACAAAGCGGACGATCACAGATAGGGTATCTTCACATGAAAAATTCTACAGCCTATCCTACCCAGAAAAAGCAAGGAAATCCAACCGAATTTCTACACCAAATCATGCTTATTTTGGTGCAGATTTTTGGGCGGATATACCTCTGCGAAAAACGGCAAACAGATAAAAAGACTATACTCACCTCCCCTGGCACTTCCATAACAAGGCGTCCCTACTCCTCGGCTTGTCTCTGTACAGCCGGGGTCCTGTAGTGATATGTTGTCATATATGTCTGCTGCAGCCTGTGATTGGCTGCAGTGGCCACATGTGATGAAACGTCATCACAGAAGCCTGTATATATTCCCGCTGTGGGAGCAGAAACACTGTACTATGGGAGGTGACTATAGTCATTTTTTTTTTTTTTTTATCTTGCAGATTTCTTTGCAGATAGGCAGCGAATCTGCAGCAAAATCTACAATGATGGGCATTTGCTGCATTTTTTTTTTCTTTCATATTGAACTAAATAGGTAAACTCCACAACAAATCTTCTGCGATATAAAAATCTGGTACGTTTATGCATGGATTTTGTGCAGATTATTCCACAGCCTGTGTATGAGTTCTGTTCAAATCTCATCTACTTTGCTGCTACTGTAAATGCTGTGGATTTTTCCGCCGCACATACGCCACATGTGGACCCTGTCATATACATATACCAGATTCTAATCTATATGGGGCATATGACGAATCCTCTGAAATATTAGGAGAAAGAAGATGACAAACATGGCACAAATATTACCAGCCCATTAGTCCCCAAGGCTTTGGCAAAAACATCTTACAAATGTCAAGTACATATGTGAGAGATGAATCAATGCTATTGCAGCAAGCAAAAAACCTAAATCAGTTGACAAATCTTCCTGACTCATGGGCTTTGCTAATATTTACTTATAATATCAAATCAATCTCAACATATTTGCAAGCCGTGCGCTTCAACTGTTCGCTTATAAGTAGTAACCATCCCTAGAGTATTTAGAACACACAATCTATATGCATACAATAAGACAATGTAAATGCAACTCACAGGAGGCTCGTAAGTCATTGTCTCCTCTGCATTCAAAATTCTGTAATATGTTTCCTGTATATCTAATAAAATAGCCGGCTGCGATTAGGTAACATGCAGATTTTGTTTCATTAAGGGAGGTGTCAACTGCATAGAGGATCTAAGGGTGTATGCAAACGTGCAGGTTTTGATCAGGTTTTCTAATGCAGTTCTTGAAGCCAAAACAAGGACTGGATTCAAATAAGAGGAGACGTACTAGCTGTCCTTTAGGGTATGTGCACACGACAACGCCAAATACGTCTGAAATTACGGAGCTGGACGTAATTGGAGCAGTTCATCATTGGAGTCAATGAAAAACGGCTCCAATTACGTCCCAAGAAGTGTCCTGCACTTCTTTGACGCGGCCGTAATTTTACGCTTCGTCTTTTGACAGCGACGCGAAAAATGACAGCTCGTCTGCACAGAACATCGTAAGACCCATTGCAAGCAATGGGCAGATGTTTGCCGACGTATTGGAGCCGTCTTTTCAGGCGTAATTCGAGGCGTAAAACGCCTCCATTACGTCTGAAAATAGGTCGTGTGCACATACCCTTAGGCTATATGCACATGTTGCGTAATTTGGTGCAGAAAATCCACATTAAAACCGCAAGTAAAAGCAGGTAATGCAGCAGGTAAAATCCGCTCTTAAGGGTGCCTTGTTTGTTGCGTTTTTAGATGGGTTTTTACATTTTGATGCTGTAACAGGTACAGATTTTATGCAGTGAATTTTGCTGCGTTTTTTTAAATAAACTTGTCGGATACAATTCGGAGACAGAAATGCAAGATAAATTGGCAAGCTGCGGATTTCAAAATATGCACCGCATGTCAATTTCCGTGCAAAAAATTTCCACAACGTATAGATGACATTGCTTGAAATCTCATTTACTTTGCTGGTACTGTATTATGCTGCGGCCAGCCAAAAGCCGCATTGCAAAATTGTGGCAAGTTGCGGTAAAACACATGCGGTTTTTAAAATGTGTTTTTCAAAGCAATTAGGGGAGATTCACACGAACGTTGCGTTTTTGCGCGCGCAAACAACGCAGCGTTTTGCGAGCGCAAAAACCATTTGACAGCTGCGTGTGTCATGCGTGTCTGATGCGCGGCTGCGTGATTTTCGCGCAGCCGGCATCATAGAGATGAGGCTTGTCAACGCCCGTCACTGTCCAAGGTGCTGAAAGAGCTAAATCTTTCAGCACCCTCGACAGTGAATGCCGAACACAACAGCGAAAAACCTGTAAAAAAAAAAGATAAAGTTCCTACTTACCGAGAACTTCCCGGCCGTTGCCTTGGTGACGCGTCCTTGGTGACGCGTCCTTGGTGACGCGTCCTTGGTGACGCGCCTCTCTTGACATCGGGCCCCACCTCCCTGGATGACGCAGCAGTCCAAGTGACCGCTGCAGCCTGTGATTGGCTGCAGCCTGTGCTTGGCCTGTGATTGGCTGGAGCTGTCACTTGAACTGAAGTGTCATCCCGGGAGGTCGGACTGCAGGAAGGAGACAGGAGTAATCGGTAAGTTAGAACTTCGTTTTTTTTTTACAGGTTAATGTATTTTGGGATCGCAAGTCACTGTCCATGGTGCTGAAACAGTTTAACTCTTTCAGCACCATGGACAGTGACTATCTCCTGACGTCGCGTACCGATAATTTTTTTGCCGGGATCGGCCAAAACGAGTTTGGCCGAACCCGGTGAAGTTCGGTACGCTTGTCCGGCTTCGCTCATCGCAAAGACACTCCGTTTGGATGTTCGGAAACAGAAAAGCACGTGGTGCTTTTCGGTTTTCATTCATCCTTTTCACTGCTGTTGCGCGAATCACGCTCGTCCCACGGAAGTGCTTCCGTGTGGTGCGCGTGATTTTCACGCACCCATTGACTTCAATGGGTGCGTGATGCGCGAAATACGCAGAGTTATTGAACCTGTCGCGCTTTTTGCGCAGCAGACAAACGCTGCGCAAAAAGCACGGACTGTCTGTACTGCCCCATAGACTTGTATTGGTCCATGCGTGCCGCGTGAAAACCACGCGGCCCGCACGGACCGAATACACGCTCGTGTGAATCCCCCCTTAAGAAGAACATTAAAAAATGCAACTAAACTGCAATAAAATCGCTGAAAAAAACGAAAAATAACAAAACGCCTTGTGGAAACAGCGCCTCATACTTCTTCTTCCTTTATAATCCACACCTGGTTTTGGCTTCAAAAAGTGCATGAAAAAACCTTGAACAAAACTTGATCAAAACCTTCACCATAAGGCCATGTTCACACTGCATATTTTAAGGTGAATTTTGCAGAATAATACGCTCAAATTCCGCCCCAAAAATACTTGAAATATGCCTGCAAACAGCTTCCTATTGATTTCAATGGAAAATACACTGTTTAGTTCACGAGGCATATTTTTATGGTGCTGCATTAAAAAGCGACTCGTAAAAATACGCTTCGTAAAAAAGAAGTGACATGTCACTTCTTAAAGTGTTTTTGCAGGGTGATTTTCCCATTCACACTACAAAGACTATTCAAAAAATACACCTCAAGGTACGCATCAAGGTACGTTTTCTATTGAAATCAGCCTCATATTTTTCAGTCTGAAAATATAATGTGTGAACATATTCTTAGGGTAAATTCACATGCAGCAGATTTTTTTGGGCCCATTTACACGTTGCAGTTAGAACGCATCTGAAAACCGCACCGTGTGAATACATCCTTAGACTATTACATTATTGGAATCTGGTTGACTATCACATTTGCTTTTTAAACTTTCATGGCAATTTTTGAAAAAACATATTAAAGGCAGATTTCCTTTTATGACTAAGGCCCTGTACACATCCCAGATTTTGTATTTTTTTAACCGACAAAATGACGGAAACCCGACTAAACCAATTTAAGTTAAAGGGTTCCATCGGGCGCCGTTGGTTTCCTTTATGCGACGGATCCAGTGCTTCCGGTATTCTCATTGTTCTGCTTCTGTAATAAAGCAGAACAATGGAGTCTTGAACGCAGATGCATAGTTGCCAACAGTCCCGAATTTGCTGGGACTGTCCCGAGTTTACAGAGACATTCCCGACAAATTACTGTCCCAGACGTGTCACAGCAACTGCCTTATTCAATTGTATCTGCGTCCTCAGGATGCAGATTCAATTGAATTTTATGGCACAGCAGGAAACTATTCACTTCCTGCTCTGCCATTTACTCCACCAGGAGTGGAATGCTCATCCAGAGAGTTGCCGGGGGCGGACATATCGACGATGCAGTCGGTTTGGCTGCACAGGGGCCCGGAGGGGGTGGGGGACCGCTCAGCTGCCCTAAACGCTGTGAGCATAGATCGGCACATAGATCGGCGTGGCCGTGCAGCAGATGGAGGGGGCCCTCTTCCCTCCCTGCCATCAATATCATATGTTAAGGAAGGGGGCCGGATCTGTTAGTTGCCGAAAGTGCACAGGGTAGGAGGGGGTGGGAGGGGGCCCCCTGTGTCTGCTGCACGGCCGCGCTGATCTATTACTTAGAAAACAAATTAGATGGGGAGGGGCCTGGCAAGGCTTGCTCTGTCCGGTGTTCTTCGTCACCCAGTAACCAGCGTCACTGTCAGATGCAGTGCAACATCTGACTGTGACGCTCACTAAGTGACCAAGACCACCAGATAGAGCGTGCCGCACCTAGCAAGTAGCATTGCTATCTTCGGACCAGTTATTCATCCAGGATAGCGGCGCTGCTGAAATTAAGCCTAATTACTGATTGGCTGAGCCTCTCAGCCAATAAGTGTTAGGGTTCTTCCTGCTCCGCCCCCTGAGCCTGCTGGTGCTTTTGCTGCGTGGTGTGTGTGTGCTGAGTGTTGTGAAGGGAACTGACTGAAAATACTAACAACTAGGAGGTAGTGGTTGCTGCCCTGTCTGTAGAAAATGTTTGGAGTGGAGTGGAGCTCCGTGGACAGTTAAAGAGGTTAGCACTTCTTTAACATTTATGGCATATCCACTGATGGCTTCCGTGTGAGGTCCGTTTTTTTAACGGACCATTAAATAGAATGGGCGAGACTGCCCCGCAAAAACGGACAGGAATAGGACCTTTTCTATCATTTGCAGAACAGACACACGGATCCGCAAAAAAAATGGATATGTGCATGGACCCATAGAAATGAATGTGTCAGTGTTCTATCCATTAAAAAAATGGATAGCACAGTGAAAAATTTTACTGACGTGTGCATGAGCCCTTAGGCCTCATTTACACGAGCGTAATATACGTGCGTGCGACGCGCGTACTTTTCACGCGTGTCGTACGCACCTATATTACTCTATGGGGCAGTGCAGACGATGCGTGAGATTTGCGCTGCGCGAGTGCGTGGCGTAAAACTCACGACATGTTCTATAATCGTGCGTTTTTCGCGCATCACGCACCCATTGAAGTCAAAGGGGTGCGTGAAAACCACGCATGACACACGGACGCTCCTGCGTTGCATGCGCGAAAATCACGCATCACTTGTTATGTCCATGAGAAAGAGTCTATAAAGCTGGCCAAAGCAAACAAAAACCAGGAAGTGCTTGCGTTTTTGACTGCGAGTGGGCAAGGCTATTGACTGGAGACAGAAGTTAGCTTCCACTGTCATCTGCTGCCATGCCGCGTGGGATGGACGTGGAGCGCCTCATCGCCCTGGTCCAGGGCCATAATGCCATTTGGGACACTCGCGCGGAGGCGTACCACGACCGCACGGTCAAGGAGGACGCCTGGGAGGAGGTCGCGAGGGAGCTTTTTGGCCAGGAGTGGGAGAGTGGCCGAACCCGGGACCGCAGTCGGTTGGGTGAGTACCATGCTTTTTCTGTCAATGCAATGTCATCCCTATTGAAGAACTGGGGCCCTGTATGTGTCTTCCGCGCATTTGCCCGATGACCTTTTGTGGAGCAGGCGCATCACCGTGTACCACGTAATTGGCACTGCAGGGCCCCTCATTTAAGTGAGAGGGCATAGTTCTTATGGCGTGATATTTGTTTTTACTCCAACAGTCCAAGACATCAAAACACGGTGGCGGAGCTGCCGTGACCAATTCCGCCGTGAAATGGGGGAAAAGGGACGCAGCGGAGATGGCAGATCTCGTAAGCGCCCTTATATATACACGAAACAGCTGATGTTCCTGAAGGACATAATGGAGATGCGCACGTAAGAGATTCTGCTTTTGCATGTGTCTAATGTGTGTTCGCCAATGTCCTGTTTGCCATCGTGTTGTTGTGGGCATTGTTCTATATTCTGTTCTATTGTAATTTTCTCATTATAGAACCACAGACAATTTGGAGGATACGACAGAGGAGACGGACGTTGGAGAGTCTCTGCCGGAACCTCCAGCTGCCCATGTCCTGCCCCCTAGCCCCGAGCCGACACCCCTGGACCCTGCCCCTGGCCAGTCTGCACGGGCCCTCGCCTCTCCGGCTGAGGAGCGCCCCGTGCGTGCCCGCACTCGCCGGCCCCGTGCTCAACAGACCTCTGCAGCTGGGCAAGTCGATGCCCGGGTCCTGGAATATCTGAGGCGAGCCGCAGATGAGGACGGGAACGATGCCTTTGGGCGCAGCATCGTTCCCCTACTCCGGCTGGTCCCCATGGACCGTATGGGCCGTCTGCAAGCGTCGATCGTAACGTTGATCGACGCCTCCAGACCGCCCCACAATCCCAACCAGTGCTTCACGGCCATTGAGCAGTGGCGCAGTTCAGCCATGCCGGCCACCACACCCCAGATGCCGGGCCCATTCTATCCAGCACCCCAGATGCCACGTCCGCATCCCTATATGCGCCCTATGGCTCCCCACTTGCCTGCCCCAACATACCACGGGCAACATCAGCACCACTATGCTGGCGAGGAACAACCTCCACAGCTCCAGGTCCAGCATAGTGGTGCTGAAATGCCGGCGTATTCGTCCCCGGGCCACCAGTACCAACACCTTTGAGTGTGTTGGAGGACTTATATTTTGACGCCATAGTTGTTTTGGCTGCAGGGATGGCAACTCGCCGTCTTCTGTCTTTTTGATGTATATTATACACCATGTTGATGTTTTTTTGGTTATGCAAAATGTTTGTGTCTTTGCAAAACACACTATTAAAAGAATGGAAGTTGATTGGTTAGATTCCGTGTTGTTTTTCATTGATACCCCTCAACACAATGTTTGTGCCACATTTCCTTTGGCTATACCCTCTCACACTTCTGGCCTTTGGGCCCAATGCATACACACGTGATATGAGGTTTTAGTTCATCTCTCGGGGTTTGACATGGTTTGCAAGAGGTGCGAACGTTTAGGTGCTGTCATGGGCCCCGAAGCAAACTAAGTACACTTGCAATTGGACTTTCCTAACTTTAGGCCACACATCATTCTATCTCCAGAAAGAAGGTTGCCAACTTTCACAAGTCCTGCTCAAACCCCGACAGATGTAAGCTCGCAACCCGCGTCAAGGCTCCTCTTGTTTTGCAAGTCCCTAACCCAACACAAACCCCTAAAAATAGAAAAAACCCAGGCCACATGTGACGTGTGTAGTGAAGCCGCCAAACAACCGAGAACCCGTCAAAGGTCATCACGCACCCACGGTGCGGCTCCTGATCGACACTCAAAATATGCCGCCGAAGTATCCCTCACGCGAAGGCCGGATGAGAGAGATCGGCCGAGAGGAATAACCGGGACAGTGTGGCTGCTGCCTGCATGTGTAAGGATATATTCTGCATCAAAGGTAGCATCATTAATGCGGCAGAAGTTATGCAGCCCGACACACAATTCTATAACACGTGTCACATTCTGCATGGACAATTGCATTGTCGTCAGAAATACACGCCACCTGTTCGACATAATGCCAAAGGCACATTCCACACATCGACGAGCTCGGCAGAGGCGGAGATTAAGGTGCTATGAATCGCTTGCCATGAATCCCCTCTGCGTTTTTGACGTGCGTGGCAAACGCTAGTCGTGCGCGCGTTTAAAACGCAACAACGCAGTCAAAACGCAATGCCAACGCGCGCAACACGCTGCGTTTTTTGCGCGCGCAAAACGCACATGCTCGTGTAAATGAGGCCTTAGGATGAGACTTAGGAGTGCTGCAATCTGGTGCGAGAGAAGCTCTTTTGGTGCCCAAGACAGGAATTCTAAAATACACTCCCCCCCCCCCCCACCTTCGTCGCTTGCTATCTTCCATCAGCCAATTCTCTCTACAGTGAAGTAGTAATTGTTTACAGTGGAGGCCTGTCAAACAGTAAATTCTATTCCTGTGTGGTAGACCTTGTTTCCTCACCAATGATACTTCCCTTACCTACAACACTATCATCCACTCGGACATGTCATCTAATTGACTTTTCATTCATAAATGCTAAATGCGACCACCTACTGTGCTTACCACTCATCCCGTTTCTGAAAGGCTACATAGATACTGCACAGATGTCTCCTTCCTTTTCAATTAATCTCAACATATCCAGAGATGTGTGGCGTGTGATGACCAGCTTTGAAAAAAAAACATGATTTCATGATACTCTATCATTAAATGTCTATGCTATATGTGTCTATCTATGGCCACCAAGTGGTTGTGTTGTGAGTTGCAGCCTGTCAAGGGTTTTGCTAGCATGGTGCAATATTGTATTGAATTTGTTTAAAGGGGTTTTCCGATACCTATGTTTGGTTTTTCTATCTGTGCTCCACTTATTATTTTCATAAATAAACCCCCCAAAAGAAAGTTTTTTGAATATATGTAATTTTTTATTATTACGCTTTTATATTTACATTTTGAGGTTTATTTACCTCTGTCTTTCTTCCATTGCTCTTCCGGTCCTGCTGCTCTGGCATGCACCTCTTGTCTGTATTAGCAGTTAACAGCGCATGCGTGATTCAAATACAGATTTATTGAACCGCGCATTCACTAGTTTACTGCTACGTCGATAGGAACTGCCCACTACAGGGACGTCATTGATGACGCACCGTTCGTAGAGAAGACAGAAAGAGGAGCCCGTCCGGAAGTAAAGAAGATAGAAGACCGGTCGGCACGCCATCAGAAGTGCTAAGTTGGAACAGTTGGGGAGTCACGTGACACTACTTTGTCTTGCTAGACATTACGTGTATTTCATACATCCATTCTAATTACCGTGTACACATGGATACATGCCATTTAGGCCAGGTGCTTAAACCACTTTGCGACACCATCTTAAAATATATGTAGTAATTGTCGATGTACCGTGCAGCTAGGAGATATAATAAGTCCACCTCTTCAGTGGCAAATTTTGTTTTAAAGGGAACCTGTCACCAGCATTTCACCTATTAAACCAGCAATACCAGTTGGTAGTGGGTGAAAAATAATTTCTATATAACTTATAATTGTCTTCTTAGTCGGCTCTATAGCTTTAGTATTCAGTTTTTTAGTGTTCCCACACCATATGCTAATGAGCATAAAAGAATCAAATCTGAAGAGAGTCAAATCTTTCCTCAAGTCTTTCCGAGTTAATCCCGCCTCCTTACTTTTGATTGACAGCTCCTCGCCTTCCCCCAGCACACAAAATCCTGCGCTTGTGCATTGATGTCCTCTGCTGGTGTGTGCATACAACGGGACACCGGATTATTACAATAAAAGGCGTTAAACATTTGCAGACCGTTATTTACAGTCGGAGGAGGAGTTTAGGTGAGGGGTTAACTTTTTATAGCAGCAGCCAGTAAGGGAAAAGTAACGTTCAATAGGTGAAATTCTGGTGACAGGTTCCCTTTAACATTGTTGCCAACAGTGCCGAATTTTCCGGGACCGTGTCGACTTTACAGAGACAGTCCCGGAAATTTACTATCCAGGACGTGTCCCGGCATTTGCCATATTCAATTATATCTGCATTCTCAGGACGCAAATACAATTGGATACTATGGCAGAGCAGGAAACTATCCACTTCCTGCTCTGCCATTCACTTCTCCTGTAGCGGAATCCCTGGCCAGAACGTTGCCAGATCACTATGGCCAGGGATTCCGCTCCTAGAGGAGCCCCTGGCGTCACTATCTATATATGGACAGTGACGTCAGGGGCTCCTCCAGGAGCGAAATGCCTGACGAGGGCATTGCCAGTGCTCTGGCCGAGGAGTCCACTAGAGTGGAGCCCCTGTTTAGAGCCCCTATTTAGAAGCGGAATCCCCAGCGAGAGCTTTGCCGATGCTCTGGCCTGGGTTTCCACACCTAAAGGGAGCCCCTGACGTCACTGTCGAAATTTGGACAGTGACGCTAGGGGCTCCTCCAGGAGTGGAATCCCTGGCCAGAGCGTCGGCTACACACTGGCTGGGGATTCCACTAATAGAGGGAGCTCCAATGGCGCTATCTAAAGGGAGGCAGGGTGTAGTGCTAGCTACAGCATAGGGTGTGGCGGGCTACCTACAGAGTGGAGTGTGTGTGTGTGTGTGTGTGTGTGTGTAGGGCTATCTTCGGGGGGTGTGGCGCTATCTACAGGGGGTGTGTGGCACTATCTACAGGGGGTGTGTGGCACTATCTACAGAGGGCTGTGTGGCACTATCTACAGAGGGCACTGTGGCACTATCTACAGGGGGTGTGGCACAATCTACAGAGAGCACTGTGGCATTATCTACAAAGGGCACTGTCGCATCATCTACAGGGGGGTCATGTGACACCATCTACAGGGGGGCCATGTGGCTTTATTTAGCAGTGTTTGGCAATGTCTACTGGGGGCAGTGTGTGGCACTATCTACAAGGGGGGCATGTGTGGCTCTATCTACAGGCGGTGTGTGTGGTACTATCTACAGGGGGGTTTGTGTGGCACTATCTACAGAGGGCCGTGTGGCACTATCTACAGAGGGCACTGTGGCATTATCTACAGAGGGCACTGTGGCATTGTCTATAGGGTTGTGGCACAATCTACAGAGAGCACTGTGGCGTTATCTACAGAGGACACTGTGGCATTATCTACAGAGGGCACTGTGGCATTATCTACAGGGGGCACTGTGGCATTCTCTACAAAGGGCACTGTCACATCATCTACAGGGGGACCGTGTGACACCATCTACAGTAGTGGTCAGCTACAGATCACCTGCCTGTAAACAATCGGATAACCAGGGAGAGATACTGGCCACTATAGGAGTTGTCAGCCAAACAAAATTTTTGTTAGTTTATTTGTATGCAGAAATTCTGAGAAGAAAGCCTTGTCCCATTAGCCACACCCACCAGATAAGCCACACCTTAATAAGACACACCCAACAAAGAAGCCATACCCTAAGTGTCCCTGGGGAAAAAAGATTAAATGTTGGCAACTATGCTCTACAGTGCTCACCATTACTACAGTAAATGCACTAGAGCAAAACAAATGGACCTGAGTTCTGTGGTGCTACAGCAACAAAGAAGCTTGCCACAGAAAGTTATAGCATATCGTTATGCTATGAAATGCCATTATTTTATGATCGGTGGGTGTCAGAGTGTGGTCTCTTCATCTTATTTTCAAGTAAATTATACTGTGCTGCAGTTCCCTGCACAGCCGCTGGTATCGTGAGGCAAGGGAAGGTGAGTAAATGACAACTGGAAAGCAAAGATTGCATCTTTTCCTATCTTTGCCCATTCATTTTATAATTTTCTTTTGATAGGTGTGTGATTCTTAACTTATGTTTAGCGATTCCGTGCTTACAAAATTTAAATGTTCTCGATTTATTTCCGAACATATGTAAAACTTTTCTATCCAGGAATATTGTGTTCCTTAGGCCTCTTTCACACACACAGACTTTTTCTGGCAATTTAAAGAACCCTTCTAAAAAGGCTAAGGTTATTAAAATGTAACGCATTTTTTTAGGTTGAATTCACACACAGCATTGTCCAGCGTTTTTTTTCACGTTTTTCGTAATGGCTTTAATGGCGTTTTTAGTGTCTTTTTCATTTGATGTCATTTTGTACATGCTTTTTTCCGGCTTTATTTTAAGTCCTATAGAAAAGCCTATGGAAAAAACACCTGAAAAACACCATACCCAGAGAATGCTGCATTGGGAAAAAAACACCACTGACCACAAAAATTGCCTCCAAAACCCCAGAAACCAAAATGCAGTTGTGTGTACTACATTTTATATTTTACTATAGACTTTATTATGACATCTAGCCGCACTAAAAAATGCAACAAAAAACGGAGCAAAAAGTAATTAAAAACGCCACGAAAAACGCACAAGAACGCAGCAAGACACTGTATGTAAATCCAGCCTTAGGCCTCCTTCACACACAAATATTTTCAGGCATTTTAATTTGCATCAAAAGACGCTTCTAAAAATACTAGCAGTATTCAAATGTAACATGCATTTTTTAAGCCGTTTTTAGTAGCGTTTTTGATGGCGCTTTTTATGTGGTGTCATTTTGTACATGCTTTATTTCTGCCGTTTTTGAAGTCCTAAATTGAAGACTATTGGAAAAACGCCCTCGAAAAATGCCATACCCAGAGTATGCTGTGTTTAAAAAAATAAGTCACTGACCACAAAATTGTCTCAAAAACGCCACAAACCAAAACACAGTTGTGTGTAGTGCATTTCATATTTTACTATATACATTAATGTAACATCTGGCCACACATAAAACTGCATGAAAAAACACTGCAAAATGCACAAAAAACGCAGCAAAAACGGTGTGTGTGTGTGTGTGTGTGTGTGTGTGTGTGTTTGTGTGTGTGTGTGTGTGTGTGTGAGTGTGTGTGTGTGAATCCAGCCTTAGGACTACTTAAAGAGGCTCTGTCACCACATTATAAGTGCCCGTTCTCCTACATAATCTTATCGGCACTGTAATGTAGATAACAGTGGTTTTCATTTTTTTAAAAACTATAATTTTTTAGCAAGTTATAAGCAATTTTGGATTTAATAGACAACTGGGCATTTTTTACCTTTTAACCAAGTGGGCGTTGTAAAGAGAAATGTATGACGCTAACCAATCAGCCTCATACACTTCTCTCCATTCATGACCATTTGTACTCTGCACAGCATGATCTCGTGAGATCACGCTGTGCTGTCACATATACCCACATTAACTTTACTGAAGTGTCTTGAAAGTGAATAGACATTACCTCCAGCCAGGACGCGATGTCTATTCACACTCCCGACACTTCGGTAAAGTTTGTGTGGGACTTAATCACAGCACATGACAGCACAGCATGATCTCACGAGATCACACTGCGCTGTGCAAGTCCCACACAAACTTTACCGGAATGTCGGGAGTGTGAAAAGACATCGCATCCTGGCTGGAGGTGATGTCTATTCACTTACAGGACACTTCAGTAAAGTTAATGTGGGTGTATGTGACAGCATGGCATGATCTCGTGAGATCACGCTGTGCTGAGTACAAATGGACATGAATTGAGAGAAGTGTATGGTGCTGATTGGTCAGCATCATACACTTCCCTTTACAGCGCCCACTTGGTCAAAAGTTTAAAAAAAACAGTTGTCTATTAAGAAACTAATTAGCATAAATCTAAAATTGCTCATAACTTTCTCAAAAATTATCGTTTTTCAAAATAAAAACCACTGATATCTACATTACAGCGCCGATCACATTATTTAGAAGATAGGCACTTATAATCTGGTGACAGAGCCTCTTTAACACACAATTTTTTTTTATGAGTTTTTTTTTTGTTTGGAAAAAGCAGCACTAACCTAAACAACATACAAAAGGACATAAAAACAGCAAACTGCCTCCTCCTGCTAAGCCCTGGCAATTTATTTAAAAAAAACAAAAGTGGCGGAGGTGTTTTTGTGCAGAAAACCTTTTTGCAATTTTTCTACGCTAGGAAAGTTCACCCCAATGCGTTAAACCACCCTAAGGGCTTCTTCACAAACACTTTACTAATGTTTTTTAAAGAGGCTTTGTCACCACATTATAAGTGGCCTATATTGTACATGATGTGATCAGCGCTGTAATGTAGATTACAGCAGTATTTTTTTATTTAGAAAACAATAATTTTTGACGGAGCTATGACCTATATTAGCTTTATGCTAATGAGTTTCTTAATGGACAACTGGGCGTGTTTTACTTTTTGACCAAGTGGGCGTTGTACAGAGGAGTGTATGACACTGACCAATCAGTGATCAATCAGCGTCATACACTTCTCTCGATTCATTTATACAGTACATAGTGATATAGCTATATCGCTATGTGCAGCCACATAAACACACTATAACATCACTGCAGTGTCCTGACAATGAATATACATTACCTCCAGCCAGGACGTGATGTGTATTCAGAATCCTGTCACTTCTGAAGCATCTGTGTGAGACTACAGCACAGCACAGCGAGATCTCTCTGTGAATGACAGCTTAAGGGTATGTGCACACACACTAATTACGTCCGTAATTGACGGACGTATTTCGGCCGCAAGTCCCGAACCGAACACAGTGCAGGGAGCCGGGCTCCTAGCATCATAGTTATGTACGATGCTAGGAGTCCCTGCCTCGCTGCAGGACAACTGTCTCGTACTGAAAACATGATTATACTACGGGACAGTTGTCCTGCAGCAGGGCAGGGACTCCTAGCGTCGTACATAAGTATGATGCTAGGAGCCCGGCTCCCTGCACTGTGTTCGGTCGGGGACTTGCGGCCGAAATACGTCCATCAATTACGGACGTAATTAGTGTGTGTGCACATACCCTTAAGCGTAATCTCGCGAGACTACGCCTGCTATGCTGTAAATCACAGAGAAGTGCAGAGAAGTGTTAGAATTCCGAATACACATCCCGTCCTGGCTGGAGGTAATGTATATTCATCGTCAGGACACTGCAATAACGTTATAGTGTGTTTACGTGGCTGCACATAGCGATATAGCTATATCGCTATGTGCAGTGTAAATGAATGGAGAGAAGTGTATGACGCTGATTGGTCACTGATTGGTCAGCGTCATACACTCCTCTGTACAGCGCCCACTTAGCCAAAAAGTAAAACACGCCCAGTTGTCCATTAAAGAAACTCATTAGCATAAAGCTAAAATAACTCCGTCAAAAATTATTGTTTTTCTAAATAAAAAACACTGCTGTGATCTACATTACAGCGCCGATCACATCATGTACAATATAGGCCACTTATAATGTGGTGACAGAGCCTCTTTAAAATGGAGGGAAAAAATTGCATTAGTCTCAAGCGTTTTAGAGGCATTTTTTTAATTAATTTTTATTGGCATTTTGTGACTTTTGTAGAGGCATTTTTCCTGCCACGTTTTAGGTCGGGGTCACACACATACACAATTGTTATCCATTTTTTGTGGCAGTTTTTGGCTCAGTATTTTTTAGCCAAACACAGAAGTGGACACAAAAGAAAGGAGATGCAGCAGTCTTTTCTTTCTACCTTTCCTTCTTGTATCAAAACTGTGAGTGTGATCCTAGCCCTGGGGCACATTCACACATGGTGAAATTGACAGTCCGCAGTGGAATTCTGCTGCAGCCGTTTTTTACATTTGTTTCTATACATTTTTAGGAAAGTTAGTTCGAACGTTGCAGAAAATAACTGTGCGGAAATCAGGCTGCGGTGCAGATTTTTCCCTGCGGAGAAGAAGCGGAATTTCACTGCAGATTTCAGCCTTTGCAATGCAAAAACTGAAATCTGTGGCAAGCCCGCTGTGATATCTGCAACGTCTGAATTACCTGTCAAATATGCAAATGATGGTGCAGATCATTGCGTAATTGCCCCAAATCTGCACCAACATTTGCAGCGGAAAAATTCCGACACGTCTGAACGTGCCCTAATAGAGAAGCCTATGCAGAAAATTACAGAAAAAAACACCATACCTAGAGAATGCTGCAATCAATAAAAATGCCACTGGCATCAAAAACGCTACAAATACACCAAAAAACAAAACGCTGTGTATGTTAGACTTTACAATGTTTTACTATAGACTTTAAAGCGACGCATTTTTGAACAAAAAAGGTGAAAAAAACGCAGCACAAAAAGTCATCGAACACACTGTGTGTAAAACCCATTTCTTTTATGTATCTTTACCAGTGCCCAATCACAATTTATAAGTTGACTTGCTTGAACATTTTTGTAAGGTCCGTACAGAGCCTCTAAGATCTCCATTTAAAGACCAAATTGTGAAGGTGTGACTATCAAAGTTGCATAGTCCCTGTAATGTAATGCTATTAAAATGTCTTTATTGTAAGGCTGGATTCACATGGGAAGGAAATGCTGTGGATTTTCTGTGCGTATTTTCAAATACACACCACGCTCATTCAGCTCTGGATGTTCCCTGCGGATTTCACCCTTTTCAATGTAGAAGGGGTGAAATCCGCCGCAAAATCCATACATAACACGTGTGGATTTTGCTGCACTGCGGAGAATCTGCAGCATTTCCATCCCGTGTGAATTCAGCCTAGTAATGGAGTTTTACATGTTTTTAATAATTTTCTGACATATTTTGTCCAAGTATAGGACTTTGTCTTCAATTCTCTTTCAAGACACTCTGTGGTCAAATCATCAAAGATTCCATAAGTAGTGACAACAGGTGTACATGTTCTTATTAAGATAACCAAGCTTCAAAAACACATTCATATGATGACAAAAGCTTCTCTGATACGTCATAGAGATAATCTTATATGCATACATTACACCAGGGAAGAACAAAAGGAAAAAAGCACAACAGCTGCACAACTATCAGCTCAGATTACTATGGACCAACCCAAACTCACCCATTTTTGGTCTGTTTTTGACAATCGTTTTCTATCATGTCTAATAGTATATAATTAACTCATCTTCACATGCTTTTACATTCAACACAAAAGAAAGTAAAAAAAAAAAAGGCTAAGTTAGGGCCTGTTCACATCACCGTTGCCCTACCGTTGATGAGTTCCCTCGGAGCTTCCGTCGGGTTAACCCCTCAACGGAAAGGCAAACGGAAACATCAGCTTCCGTTTCCCTCGCCATTGAACTCAATGGTGACGGAAACCTAGCTAATGGTTTCCGTCTGTCACTGTTGTGACAGGGTTCCGTTGTTTCGGACGGAATCAATAGCGCAGTCGACTGCGCTATTGATTCTGTCAAAACGACAGTACAAATTTTCTACTCATTTTTAGATGCCTTTACTCATGGATTACTGTGGAGACTTCCAATAATAAATAAATCATATTTATAAGAAAACTGATTTCTAACATGACCATTTTAGACTGGAGTCTGAAAGTGCGAAAATGAAGTTTTAGACCTTTGACCAAAGCTACTATATATAAAGTATCATACAATCTCCATACTTCAGCACAAAATAAAAACAATGTGTGGGAAGATTTACTAAGTAAAATGCGCCACAATTCTAGCACAAATTGTGCCAAAAAGTTGTGGGCATGGCAAGCACCAAATTTTATTATGTGTTTTAGACACTTTTTGAAAAGTGTTTAGAAAAAGGGAGTATGTCTAAGAGTAGTCGTGAAATGCATCAGATCTATTACCATGGTGAGCCACTTTTTTGGCGCAAACTATTTATCTAAAGTATGCCAGCCAAGAGGTGGCAAAAGGAAGAGAAAAGTGTCTAACATGTTTAGCAAGATGTGTCAAATCTATCATACAGCGTGCTCCATTGTGATAAATTTGGCACCGTTTCTGCCTGTCTGGTCTAGTTTTATCCTGTCTACATTAAAGAGAGAAATAATAATTCTCCCCTATTGTTATTTTTTTTCCGGTATTTTACGTCAGTCAACTTAGGGCTTTAAACTATTCCACTGCAGTCCGATGACTGGAACTTGGCTTTATAGCTGTTAAATCCCAAGCACTATAATTTCACAAAACTTCTGACTTGTCATATTGACATGTAGGAGGTATTAATCGGCGGGGTCTGGTTGCTGAGACCCCCACTGATTGCCGAGACAAACTGGCAAAAGGGCTTAGCTGTATGCTGTGCCCCTTCGGCTGTGATCGGCATTGTTCAGCAGTCTTTGGAGAAGGGGTTTAGTGGTATACTGGATGATTCTATGAGCCCGAACAACGCTCTGCTCTGCTCGGCTCTCCTTGGAGATCAGAGCTGTAGTGACCTAGTGCTTAGATGAGCACTTCTGCCCCTTCGTTTCAGCGATTGTTGGGGATCAATCCTTGGAACAACTATAAAATATGGAACAACCTCTTATATTGCTCCATGATCATGAGTTATCCTAATATATATAACGTATATTATACTTTAAAAATATTTCATTTTCAGGGACTAAAACATTGAGGGTCTATCCTATGTTTCAATAGCAACAGAACCCTGCTGACCATGAGAATGAAGGGGCTGCGATACCCAGCCCGTTCAATGTTTATCCATCCATGGTGCCTGGTACTGCAGCTCAGTCCCATTGGGACCCCCATTAATCAAACATCAATGTTTTAGTCCCAGAAAACCCCTTTAATATTGAATATATATATATTAAATTTTTAGTTGATTTCTATTCCTCAGACTTGTATATTAAAACAAATATAGCCGGACACACCTGCTCCTAAATAACAACCACAAAGTCAGAAAAACGCTCTTGGCACTTACCACGGAGATTATTTTATACTTATCCACTCGCTTTTTCTTAACAGGTTCTTCCATATTTAAACGTAAAGTTGATTCCATTATCTTAAAGAGGAGCTCTGTTCTGCACCAGCTGGAAGTGAGAGACGATTCCTCTATGTCTTTTGTGTGAAAGTCTTCTTGTTTCCTCCAGCACAGTAGGAAATTCCTGCCTGTGCGAGGAGCAGCTGCACAATGAGACACTAGGTAGATACCAGAGAAACTTATAACGGGTCAAAGATTAAACAGGTTTATCTATATGCTGAGAATGGGCGACAATAGTGAAAAGATTACCTTACTTCCTATGGACTTAAAGTAAAGTACAAACTGTGATAATGAAGTTGCATGACTTCATTTCTCTGCTTCACTTCTGTCACTGAAACCCTTGATAAAAAAGCGTCTGCAATGCACACTTTAAAATGAGTTGTGAAATAATGCACTTTACACAGTACTAAAACGAACAAACCAAGAGTATCATTAACCCCTTAGGGACACAAGATATTTTGGCCTTCAAGACGTGGCGATTATTTTTGTATTTTCATTGTGGCATGCCAAGAGCTATAACTTTTTATTTTTACGTCGACATAGCCACATGAGGGCAAGTTTTTTTCTATTTTTTTTAAAGGGGTTATCCAGCCAGTAAAAATGTATGGTCTATCCTCAGGATAGGACATCAATAGCTAATGGGTCGGGGTCCCAACTCCCAGGACCCCCGCCGATCAGATGTTTTGAAGGAGCTGCAGCGCTCACTGTGAATCTTCGACATGTATTTAGCGGTGATTCACAGGTATTGCAGCCTTCTTCTCCCATTGAAATCAATGGGAGAAGAGGGCTGCTGTCACGAAGGGTCTGTGGACCCACTGGGCCGTACCGCCTTGGCGGTAAGGCAGCTGGCCAAAAGGGTGCAGGGCAATGTCTATAGTTCATATAGGGTACCTGTGGCAGCTCGGACAGTAGCAAGGCAGGCTCGGCTTGGACTAGGCAGCAGGTAGACGTCAGGCGAGGTGAAGCAGGTCAGTCGTGGAACAGCACGACACGACTTTGGCACAACACAGTGCTAGACCAGGGTGGTATGGAAATGCAAGGAACAGGAACTAGAACAGCTACAGGAACTGGAACAGGTACAGGAACACACTAGGAGGCCATCACATAGACAAACTATAGGGAACAACAACAACGCTCAGGCATAGAAGCAGGGGGCTGGACCCCTCTTATAGTCCAGGGTACTCACGGGTCAAGAGTCATCAGAATGTCCGTTGCGCGCTGCCCCTTTAAGAGCGGGCACGAGCGCGCGCACCCTACCGGATCTGGCTGAGGTGAGTGGACGCGAGCGCTGGTGTCTCCTGAGGAGGAGGCTGGGGCCTGCGCTTGCCGACTCGTGGCTGCGGCTGTCAGGGGGAGGTTCGAGCTGACGGCCCGCAGCCACGGACATTACAGTATCCCCCCCTCTTACGCCCCCTCTTCTTGGGACCAGAGCGAGAGAAAAAATTCTTCAGAAGAGTAGGAGCATTGAGATTCTCCTCTGGCTCCCAGGACCTCTCTTCAGGGCCAAACCCCCTCCAATCCACCAAATATAAAGTCTTTCCTCTCACTCTCTTGGTATCCAAGATCTCCTTGACCTCAAACATGTCCGAAGGGCCGCTGGAGGCAACCGCAGGGCTAGGAGTCTTAGAATAGCTGTTCAGGATCACTGGTTTCAGGAGGGAGACATGGAAGGAGTTGGGAATTCTGAGGGTGGGAGGCAGCCAAAGCTTGTAGGCGACAGGGTTGATCTGCTGCAGGACCTCGAATGGTCCGAGGATCCTGGCAGCAAATTTACATGACGGCACCCTCAGTTGGATATTCCTTCACGACAGCCAGACCTTAGTGCCAGGAAGAAACCTAGGAGGCTCTCTTCTCCTTGTGTAAGCCTTCCGTTTCATGCGGTCCACTGCCATTAGGATGGAGGATCGAGTCTGCTGCCAGATCTGCAAAAAGTTTCTAAACGTGGAGTCCGCTGCAGGTACCTCGGAAGTATCAGGCATCGGGAGAGGAATTTGTGGGTGCTGGCCATAGACAATGCAGAACGGTGTATTCCTAGTAGACTCGCTGGTGTGATTATTGTATGAAAACTCCGCCCACGGAAGCAGCTACACCCAGTCATCATGCTGCTTGGAGATGAAGTGGCATAGGTAATTCTCCAAAATCTGGTTGATCCCCTCGACCTGACCATTAGACCGAGGATGGTAGGCTGAGGAAAAGTCCAACTTCACGCCAAGAAGTCCACAGAGGGCTCTCCGGAACCTCGAGGTAAATTTAACCCACCGATCAGACACAATATGCTGCGGTAAGCCGTGCAGGCGGAAGATGTGTTGGATAAATAACTTGGCCAACTGAGGAGCAGAAGGAAGACCGGTCAGAGGAACGAAGTGGGTCATCTTCGAAAACCGGCCAACCACTACCCAGACAGCACTGCATCCAGCAGAGAGAGGCAGGTCCGTGATAAAGTCCATAGCTATATGCTGCCAGGGAGCATTGGGCACAGACAATGGCTGGAGCAGACCAGCAGGTCTGGAGTGGCTAGCCTTGCTGGCTGCACATACAGCACAGGAAGAAACGAAGTCCACAATATGCAGTGTGGGTAGCAGTGTGGGCTACCAGAAATGACGAGCAATCAAATCCAGGGTCCTACATAACCCCGCGTGACCTACCAGTCTAGAGGAGTGTCCCCAGCGGAGGATTCTTCCCCGATGAGCCAGGCGCACAAAAGTCCTCCCTGGAGGAATGTCCCCAACTTGCAGGGGATTGACCGAGACAATGCAAGATGGATCAATAATGTTCTGTGGACTCTCTATGGTGTCCTCTGTCTTGAAAGACCTGGACAAGGCATCGGCCCTCACATTCTTGTCGGCCGGGCAATAATGAAGCTCAAACTGGAACCTTGCAAAGAACAGTGACGACCTGGCCTGACGAGGGTTCAGCCGTTGGGCCGTCTAGAGGTAGATCAGATTCTTGTGGTCCGTAAAAATCAAGATCGGATGAGCTGCACCCTCTAGTAGATGTCTCCACTCCTCCAGAGCCAATTTGATGGCCAGTAACTACCAATCCGCAATCGAGTAGTTGCGTTCTGCGGAAGAGAAGAGCTTGGAAAAGTATCCACATACCCTTGACTTGCCCTTGGGACCTCTCTGGAACAGGAGTACACTAGCTCCGACAGAGGACGCGTCCACCTCAAACGAGAACTGCAGAGAGACATCCGGATGATGGAGGATAGAGGCTGACGTGAAGGCACTCTTCAGGCTATTGAATGCGGACTCTGCCTCGGGAGTCCACACCTTGGCGTTCATATCCTTCTTAGTAAGGCTAGAGATGGGAGAAATCAGTGAGGAGAAGTTCGGAATAAACTGCCTGTAAAAATTTGGGAATCCCAAAAAGCGCTGTATGGCCCTCAAGCCTTGAGGGCGTGGCCACTCCAGGACAGACTTTACCTTTTCACGATCCATCTCGCGACCTCAATTCAAAACGATGTAGCCCAGGAAGAGTAGAGCATCCTTGTCAAACACGCACTGCTCCAACTTGGCGTACAGACGATTCTCCCTTAACTGGGGGAGAGAATTCTAGCTGGGGTGGCGGAGTGTTTAAACTAGGGCTGAGGAGGGAGGCCTATGTAGGAAATAAAGGGGTAGTTAGGTTAGAGAGGGGTCAGACTATATTGGTGGGGGGAGAAACAGACGGTGGGGAGAGGACTAGGCAACAAGATAAGGAGATCCTTTCGTTACAAAACAGCAGTGAAAATAAAAAGGCCCAAATGTCAAATAATCACATTTCTGATAGTGAAATTGAAACATTTAAAGGCAAGTTAAAGTGTATGTTCACAAATGCCAGAAGTCTAGCAAGCAAAATGGGGGAGCTGGAGGCCTTAATACTGGAAGAAGATATAGATATAGTTGGTGTTGCTGAAACATGGCTGGACTCTTCACATGACTGGGCTGTAAATCTACAGGGTTTTACACTGTTTCGGAAAGACAGGGCAAATAGGAAAGGTGGTGGTGTATGTCTGTATGTGAGAAGCGATATGAAGGTGAGTGTAAATGAGACATTAGAGGGTGAAGATTGTGAGGAGGTTGAAACCTTGTGGGTGGAATTACAAAGGGAAGTAAACACTGAAAAAATTACTTTTGGTGTAATCTATAGACCCCCCAATATAACTGAAGAGATAGAAGGTCAAATATATAAACAGATGGAGCGGGCTGCACAGGCGGGTACTGTAGTGATAATGGGAGATTTTAATTTCCGGGATATTAATTGGTGTCATGGTTCGGCTTCAACTGCAAAGGGGAGACATTTCCTCAACCTGTTGCAGGAAAATTTTATGGGCCAGTTTGTGGAAGACCCGACTAGAGGTGAAGCTCTGTTGGATCTGGTCATTTCTAATAATGCAGAGCTTGTTGGGAATGTCAATGTTCGTGAAAACCTCGGTAACAGTGATCATAATATAGTTATATTTTACCTATACTGTAAAAAACAAACGCAGGCTGGGAGGGCAAAAACATTTAATTTTAAGAAAGCCAATTTCCCCAGGATGAGGGCGGCAATTCAGGATATAGACTGGGAAGAACTAATGTCAAATAATGGGACAAATGATAAATGGGAGATTTTCAAATCTACCTTGGGTAATTATAGTGCAAAATGTATTCCTACAGGTAACAAGTATAAACTACTAAAATTAAACCCCACATGGCTTACACCTTCTGTGAAAGGGGCAATACATGACAAAAAAAGGGCATTTAAAAAATACAAATCTGAGGGTACATCTGCAGCCTTTGTAAAATATAAAGAGCTTAATAAAATCTGTAAAAATGTAATAAAATCAGCAAAAATACAAAATGAAAGGCAGGTGGCCAAGGATAGTAAAACAAATCCTAAAAAATTCTTCAAGCATATAAATGCAAAAAAGCCAAGGTCTGAACATGTAGGACCCCTAGATAATGGTAATGGGGAGTTGGTCACAGGGGATCAAGAGAAGGCAGAGTTACTAAATGGGTTCTTTAGCTCTGTATATACAACAGAAGAAGGAGCAGCTGATGTAGCCGGTGCCAGTGCTGTTAATATATCAGTTGATATACTGAATTGGATGAATGTAGATATGGTCCAAGCTAAATTAAATAAAATAAATGTACACAAGGCCCCGGGACCAGATGGGTTACACCCTAGAGTTCTTAAAGAGCTTAGTTCAGTTATTTCTGTCCCCCTCTTCATAATATTTAGAGAGTCTCTCATGAGTGGTATAGTGCCAAGGGACTGGCGCAGGGCAAATGTGGTGCCTATTTTCAAAAAGGGCACTAGGTCTTCGCCGGGTAATTATAGACCAGTAAGCTTAACATCAATTGTGGGGAAAATGTTTGAGGGGCTATTGAGGGACTATATACAGAATTATGTGACAATAAATAGTATTATAAGTGACAGCCAGCATGGTTTTACAAAGGACAGAAGCTGTCAAACCAACCTGATTTGTTTTTATGAAGAGGTAAGCAGAAGCCTAGACAGAGGGGCCGCTGTGGATATAGTGTTTTTGGACTTTGCAAAGGCATTTGACACTGTCCCTCATAGACATCTAATGGGTAAATTAAGGACTATAGGTTTAGAAAATATAGTTTGTAATTGGATTGAGAATTGGCTCAAGGACCGTATCCAGAGAGTTGTGGTCAATGATTCCTACTCTGAATGGTCCCCAGTTATAAGTGGTGTACCCCAGGGTTCAGTGCTGGGACCACTATTATTCAACTTATTTATTAATGATATAGAGGATGGGATTAATAGCACTATTTCTATTTTTGCAGATGACACCAAGCTATGCAATATAGTTCAGACTATGGAAGATGTTTGTGAATTGCAGGCAGATTTAAACAAACTAAGTGTTTGGGCGTCCACTTGGCAAATGAAGTTTAATGTAGATAAATGTAAAGTTATGCATCTGGGTACGAAAAACCTGCAAGCATCATATGTCCTAGGGGGAGCTACACTGGGGGAGTCAATTGTTGAGAAGGATCTGGGTGTACTTGTAAATCATAAACTAAATTTCAGCATGCAGTGTCAATCAGCTGCTTCAAAGGCCAGCAAAATATTGTCGTGTATCAAAAGAGGCATGGACTCGCGGGACAGGGAGGTAATATTACCACTTTACAAAGCATTAGTGAGGCCTCATCTAGAATATGCAGTCCAGTTCTGGGCTCCAGTTCATAGAAAGGATGCCCTGGAGTTGGAAAAAATACAAAGAAGAGCAACGAAGCTAATAAGGGGCATGGAGAATCTAAGTTATGAGGAAAGATTAAAAGAACTAAACCTATTTAGCCTTGAGAAAAGACGACTAAGGGGGGACATGATTAACTTATATAAATATATGAATGGCGCATACAAAAAATATGGTGAAATCCTGTTCCATGTAAAACCCCCTCAAAAAACAAGGGGGCACTCCCTCCGTCTGGAGAAAAAAAGGTTCAACCTGCAGAGGCGACAAGCCTTCTTTACTGTGAGAACTGTGAATCTATGGAATAGCCTACCGCAGGAGCTGGTCACAGCAGGGACAGTAGATGGCTTTAAAAAAGGCTTAGATAATTTCCTAGAACAAAAAAATATTAACTGCTATGTGTAGAAATTTTTTACTTCCCCTTTCCTATCCCACTTCCCCTTTCCCATCCCTTGGTTGAACTTGATGGACATGTGTCTTTTTTCAACCGTACAAACTATGTAACTATGTAACTATATGTAACTGTAGCAGAACCTGCTGGACATGTCTCTGGTGCGTCATAGGATCTGGAGAAAAAAATCACGATGTCATCAAGGTAGACTACAACACAAACATAGAGGAGGTCACAGAAAATGTCATTCACAAACTCCTGGAAGACCACGGGAACATTACACAGGCCGAACGGCATTACTAGATACTCATAGTGTCCATCATGGGTGTTAAATGCAGCCTTCCATTCATCACCCTGGCGAATCCGGACTAGGTTGTAAGTCCCACGCAGGTCTAGTTTAGAAAAAAATTTGTACCACGTATACGATCAAACAGTTCAGAGATCAGTGGCAATGGATATTTATTCTTCACTGTGATCTGGTTGAGACCACGGTAGTCGATGCAAGGACGAAGAGAGCCATCTTTCTTTTTAACAAAGAAGAACCCGGCTCCTGCTGGGGAGGAAGACTTTCGTATGAAGCCCCTTTCCAAGTTCTCTTTCACATAGGTGGACATGGACAGAGTCTCTGGCAAGGAGAAGGGATATACGCTACCACGGGGAAGGGATGCACCAGGAATCAGTTCAATAGGGAAGTCATACGCCCGATGCGGGGGCAATGTCTCCGCCTCCCTCTTGCTGAAGACGTCCGAAAATGCAGCATAATGACTCGGCAATCCTGCCAAAGACCAAGGCAGTGAAGGCTGAAACGACCTAATCCGCACCAGGCAACGACCTTGATACTGAGGGCCCCACTGGAGAACCTCTCCAGAATTCCAGTCCAGAACTGGGGCATGCAGTCGGAGCCAAGGCAGGCCGAGCAACACAGGGTTGACAGCTTTGGACAGAACAAAGAAAGAAAGAAGTTCAGAGTGAAGGGCTCCCACTTGGAGCCTCAGCGGCTTGGTCATAGCTATAACTGGGTCAGGCAGAGGTAGTCCATTCACAGAGGAAACTGTCAGCAGCCTCTCCAGAGGTGTGGTGGGCAATTGCAGAAGGTCCACCAGATCTCTGCAGATGAAATTAGCAGCAGATCCAGAGTCCAGAGACGCAGAGACCTGATGCGTTCTCTCACTGGACACTATGGTCACAGGTATGGACAATTTAGACGGAAGTCCATCTTTACCCAAGGTTGTCAATCCTAGCAACCCTAGGTTTTGGGATCTTTGGGGGCACAGGCGCACAAGATGGCCATCAAGACCACAATAAAGACAGAGTCCAGATGTGCGTCTGCGTTGTCTCTCCTGGGTAGATAACTTATACTGGTCCGTTATTACCGACTCCTTAGGAGGATCGACATCTGAGGACAGCAGGGGTTGCTGCAAAGTAGGGACCAGAGTAGGAAGGGCTCCCTCCCATCGAACCTCTTGGAGGCATTCACGGATCCGTATATCAATGCGGGCAGACAGAAGGATGAGGTCATCCCGGGTAGACGGCAGATCCCGGGCGGCAAGTTCGTCCTTATTTCTGGAAGATAGTCCTTGCCAGAATGCAGCCACCAGAGCCTCATTGTTCCATAACAGCTCTCCCGCCAGGGTGCGGAAGAGGATGGTGTACTCACTCACGGAGGTGTCTCCTTGGCGCAGGTTAATCAAAGAGGCCGCTGCAGATGAGACCCGTCCAGGCTCCTCAAAAACCATGCGAAAAGTCCGGAGGAAGGCAGGGAAGTCACGGGTCTCTGGTCCCTGTCTCTCCCAGATAGGGTTCGCCCATGCAAGAGCCTTGCCAGTGAGGAGAGAGATGATAAAAGCGACCCTGGCGCCATCAGACGAAAATGTCCTAGCATACAGACAGAAGTGGATCTGGCATTGATTAAGAAAACCATGACAGGTACTTGCTTCTCCATCATAGTGGTCAGGAAGTGGCAAAGAAACACGTGGGTCAATACTGCCAAGAGGTGTAGTCTAAGGATCAATACTGCCAGGAGATGTAGTAGGAGGAATGGCAGCTTGTGCCTCCTGCCAACGTGTAAGAATGTTTAATGCCTGGAGGAGTTGGTCCTGTCGAGACCGGAGGTCCAGCATATCTGCTCGCATCTCCTGTGACGTCGTCATAGTCTTTAATCGGCTAGCGGGTTCAATGGCCTGAGCGTACTGTCACGAAGGGTCTGTGGACCCACTGGGCCGTACCACCTTGTCGGTAAGGCAGCTGGCCAACAGGGTGCAGGACAATGTCTATAGTTCGTATAGGGTACCTGTGGCAGCTCGGACAGTAGCAAGGCTGGCAGGTAGACATCAGGCGAGGTGAAGCAGGTCAGACGTGGAACAGCACGACATGACTTAGGCACAACACAGTGCTAGACCAGGGTGGTATGGAAATGCAAGGAACAGGAATAGGAACAAGTACAGGAACTGGAACAGATACAGGAACAGGAACTCACTAGGAGGCCATCACATAGACAAACTATAGGGAACAGCAACAACGCTCAGGCATAGAAGCAGGGGGCTGGACACCTCTTATAATCCAGGGTACTCACGGGTCAAGGGTCATCAGGAAGTCCGGTGCGCGCTGCCCCATTAAGAGCGGGCACGAGCGTGCACACGCACCCTACGGGATCCAGCTGAGGTGAGTGGATGCGAGCGCTGGCATCTCCTGAGGAGGAGGCTGGGCCAGCGATTGCCGACTCGTGGCTGCGGCTGTCAGGGGGAGGTTGGAGCTGATGGCCCGCAGCCACGGACATTACAGCTACAATGCTGAAGCATTATGATTTCCTTTCACTGTAACTAAGGGGCCTAGGTCAACCACTTAACCCCTTCCCGCTCCTTGACGTACTATTACGTCATGGCAGCTATATCGTTCGCGCTCCATGACGTAATAGTATGTCTCGGGAGTGACGGCCGTTTCGGCCGTCCTCCCGACACATACAGGAGCTGTGACGCTGCTGTCTTGTTCAGCAGCTGTCACAGCTCCTACAGCGGGGACCGATCGCTGTGTCCCTGCTGATTAACCCCTTAAAAGCCGCGTTCTATAGAGATCGCAACTTTTTAGGGGTTAAGCTGCCATCGCCGGCCTGCTACGCGATAGCGGCCGGCGATGGTGACTATGGCAACCGGACACCAAACAATGGCGTCCGGCTATGCCATAGACGGAAGCCTAGTGGGTCCAGACAACGTCAGGACCCACTATGCTTGCTGTCAGTGAGTAGCTGACAGTTCTAATACACTGCACTACGCATGTAGTGCAGTGTATTAGAATAGCGATCAGGGCCTCCTGCCCTCATGTCCCCTAGTGGGACAAAGTAATAAAGTAAAAAAAAAGTTAAAAAAAGATGGGTAAAAATAAGAAAATAAAAGATTTAAAAGTAATAAAAGTAAAAATCCCCCCTTTTCCCTTATCAGTGCTTTATTATTAATAAAAATATATAAACAAACAAATAAACTATACATAATTGGTATCGCCGCGTCCGTAACGGCCTGAACTACAAAATTATTTCATTATTTATCCCGCACGGTGAACGCCGTAAAATAAAATAATAATAAACCGTACCACAATCACAATTCTTTGGTCACTTCACCTCCCAAAAAATGGAATAAAAAGAGATCAAAAAGTTGCATGTACCGAAAAATGGTACTGATCGAAACTACAGTTCGTTACGCAAAAAATAAGTCCTCGCACGGCTTTATTGATTGAAAAATAAAAACGTTAGGCTCTTAGAATAAGGTAACACAAAAAGTGAATGATTGTTTACAAAACGTATTTTATTGTGCAAACGCCATAAGACATAAAAAAAAACTATAAACATCCGGTATCGCCGTAATCGTATCGCCCCGCAGAATAAAGTGAATATGTCATTTATAGTGCACGGTGAACGCTGTAAAAAAAAACGAAAAAAAAAACAATAGTAGAATTGCTGTTTATTAGTCACCACGCCACCTAAAAATAGAATAAAAACTGATCAAAAAGCCGCATGCACCCCAAGAAAACTACAATGGATTCCTCAAGGGGTCTAGTTTCCAAATTGGGGTCACTTTTGGGGGGTTCCCAATGTTTTGGCACCACAAGACCTCTTCAAACCGGACATGGTGCCTAATAAAAAAGAGGCCTCAAAATCCACTAGGTGCGCCTTTGCTTCTGAGGCCGGTGTTTCAGTCCATTACCGCACTAGGGCCACATGTGGGATATTTCTAAAAACTGCAGAATCTGGGCAATAAGTATTGAGTTGCGTTTCACTGATAAATCCTTTTGTGTTATAAAAAAAATGGTATAAAGAGGATTTTCTGACAAAAAAAAAATGTCAATTTCACCTCTACTTTGCTCTAAATTTTTGTGAAACACCTAAAGGGTTCATAAACTTTCTAAATGCTGTTGTGAATACTTTGAGGGGTCTAGTTTCTAAAATGGGGTATTTCATAGGGGTTTCTAATATATGGGCCCCTCAAAGCAACTTCAGAACTGAACTGGAACCTAAAAAAATAAATAAATGAGGCAATACTTCGCTTCTTATATTATACTGATAATGAGCCGTGCCCACCCCGAGATGACACCAGTTTTGACCGTTTGTATAAACGGAGACCCCTATTAGACCGTTCCAGTGCCCGGTTTTCCCAAGCATACACCCCCGAGAAGTGTATTTCTATTGATGAGTCCCTGGTACATTTTAAAGGGAGGGTTCAATTCCGCGAGTACCTGCCGGGTAAGAGAGCAAGGTATGGCGTGAAGATGTATAAGCTGTGAGAGTGCATCAGGGTATACCTACAGGTTTAGGATATATGAAGGAAAGGCCACCCCCAGACTGCATCCTGGACTACAATAGGTACATGGGAGGGATGGACTTGTAAGATCAAGCCCTGAAGCCCTACAGCGCTATGCGGTGTGGTATAAGAAGCTGGCCGTGCACATCATACAGATGGTTTTGTACAATGCGTACGTGCTACGTCGATGTGAAGGCCAGACGGGAACTTTCCTGGAATTTCAAGAGGTGATTATCAAGAACCTAATCTTTAGGGACCAAGAAGGGGGGGCACCCAGTACCTCTGGAAGCGAGGCCAAACGCATCATACCAGAGCAACACTTTCCAGGAGAAGTTCCCCAAACTGGCAAGAAGGGAAAAAGTCAAAAGAGGTGCAAAGTCTGCTCTAAGGGATGACACAATATATCAATGTGACACGTGTCCCGAATAACCAGAGCTCTGTATGAAAGAGTGTTTTAAAATTTATCATACATCCCTTGGTTTATAATTTACCCCAATTTTACTTACCCTGATGCACTCCATACAGCTTATCCCCCCTCGTCTTTCCCCTCGAAGCCCTGCTGTGTGTCCAGGCAGCTGATAACAGCCACATGTAGGGTATTGCCATACCCGGGAGAACACACATTACAGTTTATGGGGTGTAGGTCTCCGGTCAAAATGCTCACTACACCTCTAGATGAATGCCTTAAGGGTGTAGTTTTTAAAACGGGGTCACTTTTTGCGGGTTTCAACTGTACTGGTACCTCAGGGGCTTCTGCATACATGACTTCGCACTAGAAAATCCCCAGTAGGCCAAATGGTGGTCCTTTCCTTCTGAGCCCTCCCATGGGCCCAAACGACAGTTTATCACAACAAATGGGGTATTGCGGCACTCAGAACAAATTGCGCAACAGAATGGGGTATTTTGTTTCTTGTGAAAATAAGAAATTTTCAGCCAAAACTACATATTATTTGAAAAAAATAATTTTGTTTTCATTCCCAGCCCAATTCAAATAAGTTCTGTGAAAAAACTATGTAATCAAAATAGTCACAACACCCATAAATGAATTCCTTGAGGGGTGTAGTTTCCAAAATGGGGTCATTTGTGGTTGGTTTCTATTGCTTTGATACCTCTGGGGCTCTGCAAATGCGACATGGCACCCGAAAACCAATCCAGCAAAATCTGGACTCCAAAGAACACACAGCGCTCCTTTCCTTCTGAGCCCTCCCATGGGCCCAAACGGCAGTTTATCACCACAAATGGGGTATTGCCGCACTCAGGACAAATTGGGCAACAAAATTGAGTATTTTATTTCTTGTGAAAATAAGAATTTTTGAGCTAAAATGACAAATTATTGGAAAAAATATATATTTTTTTAATTCCCAGCCCAATTCAAATAAGTTCTGTGAAGAAACTATGGAGTCTAAATGGTCACATTACCCATAAATGAATTCCTTGAGGGGTGTAGTTTCCAAAATAGGGTCACTTCTGGTGGGTTTCCATTGCTTTGATACCTCTGGGGCTCTGCAAATGCGACATGGCACCCGAAAACCAAACCAGCAAAATCTGTACTCCAAAGAACACACAGCGCTCCTTCCCTTCTGAGGCCTCCCATGGGCCCAAACGGCAGTTTATTGCCACAAATGGGGTATTGATGCACTCAGGAGAAATTGGGCAACAAAATTGAGTATTTTGTTCCCTGCGAAAATAAGAAATTTTGGTAAAAAATTACATCTTATTGGAAAAAATGTCATTTTTTTAATGTCACAGCCCAATTGAAATAGGTGCTGTGAAAAAACTGTGTGGTCAAAATGCCAACAACAACCATAAATGAATTCCTTGAGGGGTGTAGTTTCCAAAATCGTTCACTTTTGGTGGGTTTCCATTGCTTTGATACCTCTGAGGCTCTGCAAATGCGACATGGCACCCGAAAACCAATCCAACAAAATCTGGACTCCAACAAACATATAGCGCTCCTTTCCTTCTGAGCCCTCCCATGGGCCCAAACTGCAGTTTATCACCACAAATGGGGTATTGCCACACTAAGGACAAATTGGGCAACAAAATGGGGTATTTTGTTCCCTGTGAAAATAAGAAATTTTGATCACAAATGACATTTTATTGGAAAAAATGACATTTTTTTCATTTCACAGCCCAATTCAAATACGTGCTGTGAAAAAACTGTGCGGTCAAAATGGTAACAACAACCCTAAATGAATTCCTTGAGGGGTGTATTTCCCAACTATTGGGGGATTCCTACTGTTTTGGCACCTCAACACCTCTTTAAACCTGGCATGCTGCCTAAAATATATTCTAATAAAAAAGAGGACTCAAAATGCACTAGGTGCTTCTTTGCTTCTAGGGCTTGTGTTTTATTCCACGAGCGCAGTAGGGCCACATGTGGAACATTTCTAAAAACTGCAGAATCTGGACAATACATATTTAGTAGTGTTTCTCTGGTAAAACCTTCTGTGTTACAGAAAAAAAATTGAATAAAATTGAAATTCAGCAAGAAAACTGAAATTTGCAAATTTCACCTCCACTTTGCTTTAATTCCTGTGAAATGCCTGAAGGGTTAAAAAACTTTCTAAATGCTGTTTTGAATACTTTGAGGGGTCTAGTTTTTAAAATGGGGTGTTTTATCAGGGTTTCTAATACATAGGCCCCACAAAGCCACTTCAGAACTCAAGAGGTACCTTAAAAAAAAGGCTTTTGAAATTTTCTTAAAAATATGAGAAATTGCTGTTTATGTTCTAAGCCCTGTAACGTCCAAGAAAAATAAAAGAATGTTCAAAAAACGATGCCAATCTAAAGTAGACATATGGGAAATGTGAACTAGTAACTATTTTGGGTGGTATAACCGTCTGTTTTACAAGCAGATGCATTTAAATTCTGAAAAATTTAATTTTTTCAAAATTTTCTCTAAATTTTGCAATTTTTCACCAATAAACACTGAATATATCGACCAAATTTTACCACGAACATGAAGCCCAATGTGTCACGAGAAAACAATCTCAGAATCGCTTGGGTAGGTTTAAGCATTCCGACGTTATTACCACATAAAGTGAAATATGTCAGATTTGAAAAATGGGCTCTGAGCCTTAAGGCCAAAACTAGGCTGCATCCTTAAGGGGTTAAAAACAACCCCATAGCATTATCCCTCCTCCACCAAACTTTACAGTTGGCATATTGCAGTCAGGCAGATATTGTTCAACTGGCATTCGCCAAACCCATACTAGTCCACCAGACTGCCAGATAGAGAAGCGTAATTCGTCACTCCACAGAACACGTTTCCACTGCTCCAGAGTCCAGTGGCGGCACGCTTTACACCACTCCATCTGACACCTGGCATTGTGCTTGGTGATGTAAGGCTTGCATGCAGGGCCCACATCAGGAATTTCTGGGCCCCATACAGCCAGGATGTCTAGGCCCCCCTCTCCATTACCAGGGGTGGGCAACGGAAAGTGTGGCGCTCACGTTTGTACGTTATACGCATTAACTGATTTTGGTGCTGATGTCAATTACAGTAAAAGAAACCATGGAGCAGATGTTAGCCAAACTGTATCCCCGGGGAATGGCCTTCTACTAGCGCTCTGCCCAGGGACTATGGCGCTGTTCCTGATATCCATATACGTAAAGTGACATAAGAAGCTTTGCAAAGCCTGAGTACACAGCCGGAGCGTCGGCAACGCTCTGGCCAGGGATTCCGGCCCTGGAGAATCCTCTGACGTCACTTTACATATATGGTCAGAAACGTCAGGAGCTTTCCCAGGGACAAAGTCCACGGGCAGAGCACTTGTAATGCTCTGTCCCCAGTATTACGAGTGCGGACTGGGGACTCAGGCATTGGGAAGCTCCTGACGTCACAGTTCATATAGTAATGTCAGGAGCGGTGTACGTTTGTTTGTGGAATCTCTCAGGGTGGAATAGCAAAGTCTACTATGATATTCCATCCCTCGAAAATAAGGCATCCTCTCTCTGGGAAGGTGTGTTTCTTAGAGAATCGTGTTATTGAGTGGTTCTGGTCGCCGTGGTGCCTACTCCATCGTTTGCATTTTCTCTTATTGCAAAATATATTTTTCTGATGTGTATGTATTTTGTAATATTTTTATTTTCCATCTTTAATGTATATCCTTACTCTGCTGGGTCAGAGGATTGCGGTATAATGTGAATTGGAAATGTGCATGCATAACCATTTTAGTTTATTTTGTTATTTCTCTTGTAGCTTGGAGCGTAAAATATGCGGACTGGGGACTCCGGCATTGGGAAACTCCTGACGCTATAATAAAGAAAATAAAAAACTATTTTTCCAGATCTCTTTTCCCTTGTTCCCATGGCTACAGAAGGAAACCGTGTAATTTTCTCTTTTCTATAACAAAAAAGTTTGTATTTTGCGTCTGCGTACCCATATTATTTGTATGGTTGTACATATTTTGGTAGAACTGAAAAATAAATAGTTAATAATAAATCTCATCTACAGGTCGCAGATTTTTCTGCACAAAAATTGACCTGCGGTGTGTATTTGAAAATATGCTACATGTCAATTTATCTTGCAAATTGTTTCTGATTAGTTTAAAAAAATGTAAAAAAATCTGCAGCATAAAATCTTCACCTATTTCCGCATCAAAAAATTAGGTGCAGATTTTACCTGCGGAATTACTTGCGTTTTTGATGCGCATTTTGTGCACCAAATTTCTCGATGTATGCGTTACAGAATTTGCTATGGATTTACAGCAAATTAAGCCTTTACATTGTAAAGGATGAAATACGTTACAATTCTGTCACATAATACGCATGCAGCTGATTCAAAAATCAGCAGCATGTTCTAAATTCCACTCCGATTTTTGTTCTGCTGTACATGCATGGGGTTTTAAAAACCCCATTCACATGAGTTAGGGCTTATTCAGACTAACGTGTTAATTGTCCGTGTGAAGTAAGTGGGTTTTTTTTTTAATGGCCGTAACACGGCTGCATGTATATCTATGGGGTTATTCACATGGTTGTTGCTTTAACAGACCGTGTGAAGGGCCTGTAAAAAAATAGCACTTGTCCTATTTTCGTCCATTTTCACGGATTCCTCAATAGACTCAAGTAAAAACGGGTCCCGCACGGGTGAAAATCGGCCATATTCACGGCTGATTTCACACACGTTCGTCTGAATATAGCCTTATATTGTAATTTGTAGTGAATGTTCCGTGCGCAATCCACACCAAAAATAGGAGACAAGTGGCCTTATTCAGACGTCCATGTTCGGTTTGTGATATACAGACCATGTGTCGGCCGTATGTCCCGGACCGACCACAGTTCAGGGAGCCGGGTTTCTAGCATGACAGTGGAAATACTGTCCTGGTCCCGTACTGAAAACATCATTACAGTATGGGACTGTATTCCCGCGGAGAGGCAGGGACTCCTAGCAGCATTGATAAATATGATGCTAGGAGTCCAGCTCCCTGAATTGTGGTCGGCCTGGGAAATACGGCCGATACACAGTTTGTATATCACGGACCGAACAAGGCTGTCTGAATAAGGCCTTAGTCTAGTTACACAGTGCGGTTAAATCCCATTTTTTGGCTACAAATTTTGCAAAATTGCTGCAAAAACGTGATTTGACCACACTGTGAGAATATATATAACCTAGAAGGAATAGAGCCCCAGACAAAGGCATTTGCGCCGAAACGCGCATTAATGTGGACATTGGCTGAGCTTTCTCCTGCATGGGTATGTTATATGCCTGTTGCATACTGCTACACTTAGGCCTTATTCACACGACAGGGTTTCCCGTCCGGGTGCCGGCCGTTCATAAATCGGCCGGCACCCGGCTGCATTAGGAATAATAGACCCCTAATGGGGCTATTCACACGACCGATTTTTTGACGGCCGGGAAAACCGGCCGTCAAAAAATAGGACATGCTCTATTTTCGGCCGGGTACCCGGCCGCCCAGCTCCCATAGAAGTCTATGGGGCCGGGTAATACACGGCCATCACCGGAATGTGTCCCGAGTGATGGCCGGGTTTTCCGTGGCTTGCGCTCTATCTCCTCCTCCTCACAGTGCAGAGTGCATGTGAGGAGGAGGAGTTGATGCCATTCGGACGAATGGCTACGCTGTACAATGTGTGGCAGGGCCGGGGTGTACAGCAGGTGGAGGGAGCGCTGCGCTGGCTCACTTCCCCTGCTTGTTAAAAGTGCCCTGGCCCAGCGACACCTTCCATGGTGCCGTTAGCAGCTGCTGCTGCAGCTGCTACTACTGTAGCGACGCCACTATAGCAGAGCAGGGAGGTATCTCCCTGCTCTGCTATGTGCTAGCCCAACTTTAGCTCCTTGAAGGAGCGGAATCCCCGTGTTTTCGGGGATTCCGCTCCTGGACAGAGCGCTTGATGTCTCTGTCCATATCTGGGCAGTGACATCAGAGGAAACTCCTGAAGCGGAATCCCCGAACACATGGGGATTCCCCTTCAGGAGTTGCCGCTGATGTCACTGTCCAGATCTGCCCGGCCCGGAACGGATGCAAAACTTTATGCAAACCGGCCGGGCAAAATGGCCGATTTTACCGGCCGACACTCGGGCTCGGGCGGGACCCGGTCGTGTGAATCCCGCCTTATGTATTATCACCATATTACTTCTATACCATTTTATGGTTTGTGCTTGCACTTATAAATATATATTGACTACACATATGGTTTACTAGCATTGCTTTACATATATTATACACATGGCTTACTAGCATTGCTATATACATTTATTGTGTTTATGTAGCACTAGTATACACATGGCTTACTAATATTGCTATATACATTTATTGTGTTTATGTAACATATTGCCACACTTATATATGGTCACCATATTATTCCTATACCACTCTATGGTTCCTAATTGTCCCTTTTTTACTGTTGGTCTATGGATTCCTAATTGTATCTGTTGTTTTTTAGCATCTATTCCTTCTAGGTTATATATATTTAGTTTTGATGCTTTTTGGGTATACACCCTAGGATCAGCCCATGTAATTTGAATAAATTTTCTTTCATATTTTTTACGTATTTGGGCCATATTGATTCATGCTGCATTTTTGGTTAGGGCGGAATTACACGAGCGTGTGCGTTTTTGCGCAAGCAAAAAACGCTGCATTTTGCGTGCGCAAAAGGCAGTTAACAGCTCCGTGAGTCATCACATAGGATGCGCGGCTGCGTGATTTTTGTGCAGCCGCCATCATTATGACACTCTGTTTGGATGTTTGTAAACAGAAAAGCACGTGGTGCTTTTCTGTTTGCAAACATACTTTTGACTGCTGTTGCGCGAATCACGGGCGTCCCACGGAAGTGCTTCCGTGTGGTGCGCGTGATTTTCAATGGGTGACTTCAATGGGTGCGTGATGCGCGAAAAACGCAGAAAAATAGGTCCTGTCGTGAGTTTTACGCAGCGGACTCACACTGTGCAAAAATCACTGACAGTCTGCACTGCCCCATAGACTAGCATAGGTCTGTGCGATGCGCGTGAAAAACACACGCGTTGCACGGACGTATTACACGTTCATGTAAATCCGCCCTTAGACTGTGAGAATATAGCCTAACAGCTCTATTTTTTTCATGTTTGTATCCTTTTTTTTTGTATGCAATTTTCGTAATCGCTGCACAAATCATGCGTGTTTTCCACGATTTTTATATAATCGTGGCAAAACTGTGCCATTTGTGCCGCAATTCCAAAAATCGTGGCAAAAGCGTGAGGGAAACGAAAAAAAAACCAAACATTTTAACATACATTATATATTATACAAGTAGGATCTCGTAGGGATGTGAAGCAAGGTCCAGTCGGCTGTGTAGAGACGGACGTGTCTGGTGGGCGGCTCTCTCCACATGGAGCTTCTGCTTCTCATGCTGCATCTTCATCTTCTGTAAGTCCTCTCAAGGTCCTCATTCAAATGTTTAACAGGTTCCCGACCGCTGGCTGTGTTTTTACGGCCAGCGGTCAGCATCTCTGAAGTCCGCCGTATAGACTAATTACGGCGGCACTTCAGAGACTGTGCACGCGCGATCGCATGCACACAGCTCTGTGCCCTGGCTGTTGATAACAGCCATGGGCACTGGGCTGAGTGTCAGGGGCCAATCCTTTGGTCCCTGAACATGTGATCGCTGTGACAACCAATGACAGCGATCACATGCATTTCTATGTAAAATACAGTGTGCACGCAATCGCGTGCACACATCCCTGTGTCCACGCTGTTACCAACAGCTCTGGGCACTGGGCAGAGTATCAGGGACCAATATGATGGTCCCTGAACATGTGATCGCTGTGAAAACCACAGCGATCACATTTTTTTTTATTTTGGAATTTCTGGCAGCAAATTTCCTGACTTTTTTCTTCTCCTCACACATTGTTTCAGTGTGAGGAGAAGAAGAGACTTTAGAGAATTGGTGCCAGAAGAATACTGTGGAAAAAAAAATACTGTGTTACACTATAAAACATTCTCTGTATAGATAGATTTCTATCTATCTATACAATCTATCCATCTATCTTTTTTTCTATCTATCTACCTTTCTATCTTTTATTATATTAGAATAGGCAGGTAGGGAATATATAATTATATATATATATATCCACATTGTTTAGTTAGTGTTAGTGACATTATGGCGGGGACGTTTTTTTAGTGCTGAGGAGGCATACGCCATGCTGTGGTCAGAGTCTAAGACCGCATCAGAGATGGCGTCAGAGTTGGAACCTGTTTTAGGTAGTGACGATGATATCATCACTTCAGGTTCATCTTCAGGGGACGTTGTCCCTGACGCAGTTGAAACTGCAGAACATGGAAGAGCAGGGCCTAGTAGCGCTGTAGCACGGGACAGCCTGGTCCCTCCAGTTCAGGCTCTTGTATGGGCACCTGCTTCATCTTTTGGGCCTAGAATCCACGGATTTACGGCCACTCCTGGCATAACTGTGGACAATACAAATTTTGTCCTAAAGGAAACTGATTTATATGCCGCTCAGTATATAAGACAGAAACCTTCATCCACCCATGCCAGAGATTGGACGCCCACCAATTTACAGGAATTTAAACATTTTTTGCGACTCACCCTAAATATGGGTATTGTCAAAAAGCCCTCCATTAGGTCTTACTGGTCAACAAGACCCGCCCAAGCCATCCCAGTGTATTCTGCAGTAATGCCAAGGTCTCGTTATGAGACAATAATGAGGTTCCTCCACTTCAATGACAACGCACAGCCCCCCCCCAAGTACCGATGCAAACCGTGATCGGTTGTTCAAAATAAGACCGCTAATAAATTCCCTCAATAATTTATTTCTGCAACTCTACACCCCTGAGCAGAATTTAAGAATGGACGAATCCCTCCTCAACTTCCATGGAAGACTTAGCTTTCACCAATATCTACCTTCCAAAAGGGCAAGATATGGCATAAAGCTTTACAAATTGTGTGAAAGCGGGTCAGGATTTACGCCCGCCTTCAGGATTTATGATGGGCGGGGCCGCACAATAAATGTTCGTCGATGCCCCCCTGATCTTTCCACCAGCCTCTGATTCACAAGGGGTACCACCTGTACTGCAATAATTTTTATTCCAGTGTGCCCCTGTTTAGGCATTTTCATGCTGCAAGGACTGGAGCATGTGGTACCATGCGCAAACCCCGAATTGGTTTTCCGCAGCAATTAGTGGGGAAGCGCATGATAAAGGGGGACTCCTGTGCTTATGCATCTGAGGAATTGCTGGCGGTCAAGTACAGGGATCGCAAAGATGTGTATGTGCTAAGCATGATTCATACCGAAGGAACAGTGGCAGTGAGGGACAACATCGGACAAGCACAAGTCAGTGAGCTTGTCCAAATATAACAAGTACATGGGGGGGGGGTGGATTTAAGCGACCAGGTTTTACAGCCCTATTTAGTAAACCGCAAAACAAAAACCTGGTACAAAAAAGTGGCCATTTATCTGTTACAGGTGGCAATCCACAATTCATTTGTGCTCTATAAAAAAAACAGAGGCAGAGACACATATCTGGATTTCCAGGAGAAAATTATCGAAGGCCTCATATTTGATGTTCAGGACACAAGAGAATGCTCCCAGTCTGAGGATGTCACGCGACTGACTGAAAGACATTTCATCACTCGCATTCCCCCAACACCAACTATGAGCAACCCCCAGAAAAAGTGCCGCGTGTAATGACGGGGTAGGGAGACAGACAGGTGAGCACTAATCTACCCGCTACTCAGTCCCTGCCTACTTGCACGGCCCATCCTAGGCGACGGCGTACAACTGGGCGACGGTACCTACGCTCAATATGTGCACGACAGACAAAGGTACACAGAAGCTAAGGGAAATGGGGCAGTTGCCCACGGCAACACCGTGAGCAACAAGAGTAATGAACGAGCCGAGTCAAACCAGGAGTGTACGAGGTACCAAACGCAGAGCAGGAGAGTAATCAGTAAAGCTAGGGTCAATATGAAGCAGAGGACAATAGTACAAGCAGCAGCAGAGCCAGGAAACAGGCAGAATCACAGGCAAAGGAGAAGCAGGAAATTAAGATATAAATAGACAGAGGGCGGGAGCTAGCTCCGTCTGGCCAGGCTGTGATAGGCTCTCCCACTCCTCAGCCTCCCAGCCTGAGTGGTAGCAGATCGAGTCACTCTATCAGAAAAATAGAAGAAGAGGGGGGGAGGAATCCTCCAGCTCACCTGACACTGTGGAGTGTGTCACTGCAGCGCCCGGAATCTCGTGTCGGCACACGTTCAGAAGCACGGAAAGGAGAGGAAAGAGTTGATCCAGCGCTGCGTGAAGTTTAAAATGGAAGCGGATTTCCAAGTTTAATGTTCCTTAATTTAAAAATTGTCCAGAGGTATAGTCCTGGTGTGAGGGTAAGCGGGCGGTGATGTCCTCAGAGCTCTGAGGACATCACCGCCCGCTTACCCTCACACCAGGACTATACCTCTGGACAATTTTTAAATTAAGGAACATTAAACTTGGAAATCCGCTTCCATTTTAAACTTCACGCAGCGCTGGATCAACTCTTTCCTCTCCTTTCCGTCACTCTATCAGACTTAGGAGCAGGTGCAGACTGATTAACCACGGGCGTCGACACAGAAGCTGTGTCTCGCAGATCCTTTACACCGCGTCTGCAGAAAAGACTGGCACCGCAAAGATTCCTGATATTTCTCTCCCTCATGTCCCTCGCAACCAGGCATTGGCCCATGTTTTAAAAAATACCACACTGTTCTGAATTATTAGATTTTAGTTAATTAGTTGAAAATATATTTGCCTTACATTAAATTTTTATTTTTCCCCCGATTTTACTCCAAGGGTGAGGGAGTGAATGGGTGGGGGGGGGGGGGGAGTGGATGTCATGTTTGCATATTTTTTTAAAGTTCATCTGCTGGAGAGCTGCATTTGCATAAACCTCCATTTGCATACATTTCTAATTTTAGAAAACCCAAAAAAATAAATTCCCATTATACCCCTAGATGAATATTTTGGGATCTCTGCTTCAAGAGCAGATATTTTGGAAGTGTTATAGAAACTCTGTTGAGTTATGTAAAACCAGCTTTGAAAAAAGACGATTTGTGAAATAAGCTTCTTCTATCGTCCGCCCTCCAACATCTCTATGTGATAAATAAGGCACACATATTTGGTATCCCCATGGACAGGAAAAGTGGCAGAATGTGAAAGGAGATGAATTTGTCCGTGGTCTATACCGTGTGTGAAAAATGCTAACAGAAACTGACGCATTTGCTAAAAAATTGCTAATTTTATTTTGTTCCATCTTATTCAAGAAACTTTCAGAAGAAAACTGGACTTTCTAAAAATATGATAAACCCCTTAAAGAAAACCTTACTCACTTGACTCCGTTCCTGATCCTCTTCAGCCTGGCGCTGATGCCCGTATTTAGACTGCATTTTTTTCCTACTTTTCGAGTTATAATTTGTCCCAAGTACTAAGGCATTAGCACCTAGGGACTGCAGTGGGTGGCAGCCGGCGACCTACACTTTACCACATATTTAGTCTCGGAGGAGCGCCGCCATCCCCTCACCTTTTTGCTGTACAAATTCGCACAGTGAATAAAGCATACATATTTGGTATCCCCATGCACGGGAAAAGTGGAAGAATGTAAAAAGAGATGAATTTTGTCCGTTGTCTATACTGTGTGTGAAAAATGCTAGCATAAACTGACGCAATTGCTAAATTCTTGCATTTTTTTTCAAATTTTGCCCACTTTAGAGAAAGAAATAAAAGTGATGTATACTGACAAATGCCACTAAAACAAAGTCCTATCTGTCCTTTAAAAAGAGTGTAAAATTCAAAGATGAACTTTATTCACCTGCAGAGTTATAGTTATCTAAAGAAACACATAGCAAAATTGTGAAATTTGCTCTGGTCATTTAGCTGTAAAACAGCCTAGTCCTTAACCGGTTAAAGTAGCCGAGAAGTGGACGGACCCCTATTTTTTCATCATTGTGGCCGGGCCCCTGATGGCAGTACTAGTACTACTGTATGCATGCATAGTCGTGTGCCCAATGTCATGAAGCTCCTAGTGCTCAGTTTTTTTGCGGATGTTACTGTTAGAGTAGTTTTAGAACTGTGCAGCTAATGAGTCAGCAGGGTATTGGTGACTTTTATCTGCTATGCGCCTCAGCAACCCTGCTTTGTAACTTTATGTCGCCTGCCACTTCGTGGCTGAGTTACTATGGTTCCTAAATGCTTCCACTTTGCAGTAATGCTACTCATAGTTGATCGTGGAATCAGTGACGGAACTACCGCTATAGCAGCCATAGCGGCTGCTACGAGGCCCGCAACATGAGAGGGATCCGGGCTGACCGGCTTGGCACATAAATGTTCTTAGGGCACCCTGGGGATCTATCAGCTCTCTGCTTCGCCATTTACTAGTCTACAGGCTACTCTAAGCCTGCAGACTATAATACGCTGGGACAAGATTCCTTGCACAAGCGGTCGTGAAGACGTCACTGGATCGTGCCAGCCTACACAAGGGTAACGCCTCGGCATCTCATGGGGTGACTTCAATGGGTGCGTGATGCGAAAAATGAAAAACGCACAAATATAGGACATGTCGTGAGTTTTACACAGCGGACACACGCTGCGTGAAACTCACGGACTGTCTGAACGACCCCATTGACTAACATAGGTCTGTGTGAGGCGCGTGAAAATCACGCGCGTTGCACGGACGTATATCACGTTCGTCTGAATAAGCCCTAAGGGTGGGGTTCTTCCAAACTTTACTCAATATGTGTATGGTGTAACAGGGGGGGATAGAACATTAGATTCATTATATGCAAATGTAAAGAATGCTTATAGTATTGATATAGTGCCACCATTAGGTCGTTCAGACCATAGTATGGTCTTATGTAAACCAATTTATTGCACCAAGTTGAGAGGGAAACATGTTGAGGTTAAATTGGTAAGGAAATGGACTAAGGAAAATGAGGAAGGGTTACAAACATGCCTTGAAATTACAGACTGGGGAGCTTTTGGATTTGGGACAGATGGAAGTGATATAAATAAAGTAACGGAATGTATTACTGATTATGTTCATTTCTGTACGAATCTAATTATTCTGGAGGTGCAGGTGAAGTGCTTTAAAAACCACAAGTCAGTGGGTGGGTAATGATCTAAAAAGGTTATTAACCCGTTAATGACCGCCAATACGCCACGGGCTTTATTTTGATGCATAAGCCTTTTCACTGCACTGCATTAGAATAAATAAGCGGCGCCGTGAGGAGTTAAAACTCAATGCTCTCAGCTACCTCTGGTAGCTGAGGGCTTGGAGCAGCGCTGCTCGAGCGGGCGGTTCGAAATCCGCCCATTTATCCCCCTTAAATGAGGCGCTCAATAGCGCCGCTGCATGCGATTGCAATGTGCCAGTGGTTTCTATGACAGCCAGGGGCCTAACAAAGGCCCCAATGTCTGCCACTAGTTAAAGGGAATGTGTCGCTAGAAAATTATTATTTTACATTTTTTTTTTAGTTAAACAGTTAGTATATAAATGATTACACATTGTTTTAATTTTTTCACAAGTCAGGAAATATTATAAATTAGATTCTAATTTATAACATTTACATGTGCTGGTCACTAGAGGGAGCAATTCCCAAAATTGCAGCATTGGCATGTGGTAAAGCAACCTCATTGCTTTATGCTGCAAAATTGGAGAAGACACACTCGCTCTAGTGTCCTCACACAATCCCCCCTCCTTTATCCTGGCTAGTGCCAGGAGAAAGGAGGGGGTTGAATGTTCAAACCTCCTACACTGCGTGCCGCCATTAATTGAGTGAATGCACAGTGTAGGAGGATTAGATACAGTGGTAATCACACAGTATAACAAGAAAATACACACACATCACAAACATAACTTACCTGCTCCTGCCGTCGCCGCTGCCGCTCCTAGTCCTTGCGTCTGACCATATGGCCGGAAGTCGTCATCTTACTGTCCGGCTCTGCCGAAGACCTTCCTTTTGGTCTGTGTGGGAGCGGCGCATGCGCCTTTCCCACACAGACGGCATACGCTATAGTGAATGGAACGGCTCCCGTTCCCATTCTCTATGGGGATGTATGTGCCGTATTCCATCTCTGTATGTGTCGTTAATCGACACATACAGAGATGAAAAAAAATGGCAGCAAAATTAATGGTGCAAAAAAAAGAGTGGTGAAATTGCTGTGTTTTTTTCTATTACCCCCCAAAAAAGTTAATAAAAGTTAATCAATAAAATATATGTACCCCAAAATGGTGCTATGAAAAAATAGAACTTGTTCCGCAAAAAAAAGTCCTTATACAGCAATGTCGACACAAAAATAAAAAAGTTATAGCTCTTGGAATGCGACGATGGAAAACGTAAAAAATAGCTTGGTCATTAAGGTTTAAACTAGGCTGGTCATTAAGGGGTTAAACAGGAAGAAAAAGGCCTATAGAGAGAGGAATGGTGAGGAGATTAAGATAGTGCAAAGGGAATTGAAGTGCAAAATAAGGGAAAGTAAGGTATGGAAAACTTCCTGCATAGTTCCTATCCCGAAGGCCACGAAACCATCGCTAGTAAATTATTAGTGACCGGTGGTTTTAGCCTCTCATATTATGAAGGCCTTTGAAAGGCTGATGTTAGGGTACCTCAAATCGTCAGTTGCAAAATACGATTATCCGTTACAGTTTGCTTATAAACCAAAAATTGGCGTAGAGCAGGGGTCTCAAGCACGCGGCCCGCGGTCCGCATGCGGCCCCCGGGGCTGCCATCTGCAGCCCGCGGGACACAGAGCCGCTGATACAGACTCTGCTCTGGGACTCTGGAATTCCCTGACATCGCTGTCCACATATGAACAGCGATGATTAGGGCTTCCCCAGACCCGGAGTTCCGTGCAGAGCACTAGTATAGGCTCTGCTCCGGGACTCTGTGGAATTCCATGACATCGCTATCCATATATGGACAGTGTGTCAGGGTCTTCCCCAGAGCGGAGTCCCTGGCAGAGCGCTAGTATATGCTCTGCTCCGGGACTCTGTGGAATTCCCTGACATCGGTGTCCACATATGGACAATGTTGTCAGGGTCTTCTCAAGTGCGGAGTCCCGAGCAGAGTGCTAGTATAGGCTCTGCTCCGGGACTCTGTGGAATCTTCTGACATCGCTGTCCACATATGGACTGCGATGTCTGGGGCTTCCCTAGAGCTGGAGTCCCGGGCAGAGCGCTAGTATAGGCTCTGCTCTGGGACTCTGGGGAAGCCTCTGACATCGCTGTCCATGCATCAACAGTGATGTCAGGGGCTTCCCCAGAGCAGGAGTCTCAGTGATGTCAGGCGTACAGCTGGAGTCCCAGGAAGAGCATACTAGCGCTCTGCCCGGGACTCCAGCTCTGGGGTTGCCCACGACATCCATGTCCATATATGGACAGTGAATTCAGGAGCAGAGCTGGAATCCCAGGCAGAGTGCTAGAAGCGGCTCTGCTCCGGGACTCCAGCTATATGGACACTGATGTTAATGGCTTCCCCAGTGTTCTGGCGCAGGGGCTATACTAGTGCTCTGCTCCGGCACTCAGGCTCTGGGGCTGCCCCTGATATCACATTCCGATCCAGGAGGATCCCCTGACGTCACTGTGTATGGACATTTACGTCAGGGGCTCCAACAGTAGAGGAATCCCCAGCCAAAGCTTCGGCAATGCTCTGGCTGGGGATTCCACTCCTAGAGGGAGCCCCAATGGAGCTATCTACTTGGGGTGTGTGGCATTATCTGCAGAGGGCACTGTGGCAGCATCTGCAGAGGGCACTGTGGCAGCATCTGCGGAGGGCACTGTGGCAGTATCTACGGAGGGCACTGCGGTAGCATCTACGGAGGGTACTGTGGCAGCATCTATGGAGGGCACTGTGGCAGCATCTACGGAGGGCACTGTGGCAGCATCTACGGAGGGCACTGTGGCAGCATCTACAGAGGGCACTGTGGCAGCATCTAAACAGGGCACTGTGGCATCATCTACAGAGTGCACTGTGGCAGCATCTACAGAGGGCACTGTGGCAGCATCTACAGAGGGCACTGTGGCAGTATGCACAGAGGACACCGTGGCATTATCTAGGGGTGTGTTGCATTATCTACAGAGGGCACTATGGCATTATCTACAGACCGCCGGACTGCATTTAGCGACACTTAAACTGGAAAACTGGATTGTTGAAATAAGCACGTGGAGAAATATCTCAAATTTTAAACCTAGCAGTATTATTATAGTAATGTAATATTATTATTATAGTTATATAGTGTTATAGTAGTTCAAATAACTAATTGATTAACAATATTTTTGTATTGTATCAAATTTGAAAGTAATGCGGCCCGTCAACTTCCCATGTTTTCTATATTTGGCCCACTTAAATGGTTTTGAGACCCCTGGCGTAGAGGATGCAGTTTTATATTTGTTACACATGGCATATTCTTTTTTAGAAATGAGTGGGGTGGTAATTAGAGTAATGTGCTTTGATTTTTCAAGTGCCTTTAATTTAATAAGTTTCACTAGAAGAAAAAGGGAATACAAACCAGCGCAACCATAGGGCATTACCTACATAAGGTGTAAAACAGATGATGTGGTGATAAATATGCTCACATGGTGATGTCGTGCTAGGAGCACGACACCCCTGAAGATGTAGACTTTGAATTTGTAGTTATTCGTCAGAGAACTGCAAGCCACGGGTTGTGCCGGAAACCAAAAACCGGTTCTTAGTAGGATAGTGGGATTGTGAGAATAACACCTTGTGTAGGTGAAAAAAATCAAAAATAAACCTTTGAAGCGGCGCTGGTCCCTTAGAACATAATTCACTGTTGGTTCCTAGTGTCGCATAGTAAGGAAGCAGACACTGTGTAGGTCAAATTGTCTTTGATAGATAGAGGCGACGCGTATCGGAGCCGAACCGGCTCCTTCCACGCAGTATCAGAAAATAATTTAATAAGGAACTAATGAAAAATAAAATGGAAGGCATGCGCATTAATAGCCGAGTGACAAATTGGATATTTGATTACTTGAGGGGGCGCCCTCAGTATGTGCGTTGTGGAACTAGTATGTCACAGATAGAGATAAGTGATATTGGGGTGCCTAAGGGAACTGTTCTATTGCCATTTCTATTTGCATTATACACAGCAGATTTTTGGTATTTTTCCAATTGTCTACAGAGGTTCTCTGATGACACTGTAGTTATGGGGCCATAAAGGAGGGCCCGGTAAAAGAATATAGGGATTTGATATCGGATTTTGTTGAATTGGAGCACTTGAAATGGATTGGAACTAAATATTACCAAAACAAAGGAAATTATTATTGACCTACGTAGGAAACCAGAGATAGTGGTGATGGAGTCTATTTTTGATCAGAAAGTGGAGTTGGTGACATCGTATTAATATATATATATTTTTTTTAAATTTATTCATTTATTTTTTTATTTAGCAAATGCAGTGATACATACAAATTACATAAAACTAGTTTTATTCCGATATCCCAGTCTGGGATACCTAGCCAGTCTACCTAAATATATAGGAAGGTAGGAACAACTTCTGTTTAAAGGTTTAATTTACTGTGTGTTCTATCTAGTACCACAATGTGTTATGTTTTTATTTTATAATTAAACCCTGCTGGTACATCTCTTCCGTTACAATTAAGGAGTTCAATTGTCGAATCCATTCGGTGATTGAGGGGGTTTTGTCCGATATCCAATGTCTAACGATCAGCAATTTAGTGGTAAAAAGTGTTTTAAGCAACCACGTTTTTTTCCGTTCCAATAAGGGTATTCCTACATCATCTCCCAGTAAAACAAATTGGGGGTGTAAATTGAATTTCAGGAAGGAATTGTCTTAACACACTCTCAAAGATTTTTTCCCAATATTCCAATATTTTTGAGCAATTCCACATTAAATGCAATAAATCTGCACCGTCCGACTTACATTTGGGACATCTGTCTTTTCTCTCAATATAAATTTTGTTAAGGGAGTAGAGTGTATAATATAAACTGTGGACTATCTTAAACTGGATTACTGTATTTTTCGAACTATAAGACGCAGTTTTTAGCAAGAATAAATCTTGCTAAAAAGTCCCTGCGTCTTATAGTCGGCAGACAAGGGAACCGGCAGCGGGGAGGGGATGATGTATGGAGCGGGCTTACGCGCTGAGCCCTCTCCATACACTGCAGGTGTCAGCTTCTAACACACTGCTCTAACGGCCAGGAACAGCGATAGCACTGTTCCTGGCCGTTTAACTAGTTAAATGCCGCGGTCAATAGCGACCGCGACATTTATAGTGGTTTTTCCATGAAGGACATTTATGACATATCCACAGGATATGTCATAAACAGTGGCGTAGCTATAGGGGTCGCAGCGGTTGCAATTGCGACCGGGCCCCGAAGCCAGGGGGACCATTGCCCCCCGCACCACATCAATAAAAAGTTACTATAGTAACTCGGGCCGAGGGCCCCTGTTACTATAGTAACTGACTGTACTTACCTTCCTGGTTCCGGATCGCAGCGGAGGTCCTGTCGTCACAGCGCTGTGCGCAGCGCATGACATCACAACGCGATGCGCCACGCAAAACATCGAGAGGACTGAACTTCCGCCACGGCTGAAGAGGAAGGTAAGATTAGTATCCCTGATTGCTAAAGCTGATTGGCGGGGTTCGACTCCCGGGAGCCGGCCAATCAGCTGTTTTGAAGGAGCCGCAGCACTCGTACCAGAGCTGCTTCCCCTTCATTCCGGTCACTTGCTCACACTGAATCTGTGTCGGCAATTCACAGTGTGAGCGAATAAGAGAAATAAAGGGGAAGCAGCTCTCGTACGAGTGCTGCGGCCCCTTCAAAACAGCTGATTGGCCGGCTCCCGGGAGACGGACCCCGGACACATCAGCTATTGATGGCCTATCCTGAGGATAGGCCATCAATGTTTAGGGACTGGATAACCCCTTTAAGCCTACGAAGTAGCAGGCTTAGAGGGCCCATGAGACAGGATCACAGCTTGTGTGATGCTGTCTGCTGGGCCCTGTATCTAAGCCAATCACATGGTAGGCTTAGATACATGGCCCATGTGTGATCCTGTCTGATGGGCTCTGTATATAAGCCTACTACACTGTAGGTTTAGATACAGGGCCCCAGCACACAGTAATCTTATACTGTATAAGATTACTGTCTGCTGGACTTTGTATCTAAGCCTACCTTGTGGTACGTGCCTCATACAGCTATGTAGACGAAAAAATAAAACAGTTATAGCTCTTTGAATGTGACTATAGAAAAACAAATAAAATAGCTTGGTCATTAGGGCCTAAAATGGGCTGGTCACTAAGGGGTTAATATGATTTTAACATAAATTTTATTTATTTGTGTTCTCTTGTTCTACTTTTTACTTTGTTCTTACTTTTACTTCTCTATGGGGGCTGACATTTTTTTTTCATCTCTGTATGTGCCGATTAACGACACATATAGAGATGGAATACGGCACATACAACCCCATAGAGAATATGAACGGGGGCCGTTCCATTCTCTGAAGCGTACGCCGTCTGTGTGGGAACGGCGCATGCGCCGCTCCCACACAGACCAAAACGAAGCTCGTTCGCAGAGCGAAATCCGGCGCAATTTTCATGTGGACCGGAAGCCGCTGCATGACAACTTCCGGCCGCGGCTTCCGGCCATATGTTCAAGGAAGCGAAGGCGCAAGGAATAGGAGCGGAGGCGGCGGCAGGAGAAGGTAATTTATGTTCGTGTATGTGATGTGTGTATTATGTTCGTGTATGTTCGTGTTATACTGTCTGCTGAGCACTGTATCTAATCCTCCTACACTGTGCAGTCGCTCAGAAAATGGCGACACACAGTGTAGGAGGTTTGAAGATTCAAAACCCCTCCTTCTCCTGGCACTAGCCAGAAGAAGGGAGGGGGGATTGTGTGAGAACACTAGAGAGAGTGTCATATTGATTTATTTCTGTTCTGTATGAAATAACATTTGCACGTATACATTCCGATCTGTGTAGCATCATCATCATCATTATCAATTATTGGTTTATTACTTTTTTAGTTATTTCATTCCTAATAATTGACATAGATTTTTCCAATATCGTATTTTGTATGTGTGTAAATGATTTCTTTGTTTTAAAACTTGTAACATTAATTGATGCTGTCGATGTGCGTTAATTGTGACGTAATGAATGACTTTTGACTATTTCTGTATTTAAACCGCTGTAAATTGCCTTGTCTGAATTAGCCTGATGAAATCGCCAGTCCGGCTTTGAAACGCGTAGTTTGTCGACCCTGCACACCAGTGCAATCTGGGTTTTATTGAGCGTTTATTATCTAAGAGGTCGGAGCTTTGGTCGTCTCTCTCCTCCACCATTGATGGCCTTAGTGGGCAACTTTCTCCTTTTTTCAATCATCCTGATTCCAAAAAATTGGAAAGATTCACGATGGATCGTTTGAATGTATTTGAGAAAGATTTCATTAAAAAAAATAAATGCGCAAATTAGGAAGAGATAGAACTGACTATTCATGAAACAAACTCGGGGATTGGACACTCCATCATCCCCTTGCCAAATGATAATTTCCTAGTATTCCTACTAAATTTCCTAATGTATCTACTAGAGCCACACCCTCATTTTCCAAACCATCTGTTCCCACACGTTTTTCCAATCATAAGATTTCTTCATCTCAGCCTGATAATCACCTTTCAAATAAAAACATATTTAAATCGGTGGTTGCAGTTAAACCCAAAACCAATCTAGAACTCTTAAGTAATGAACTTGTTTCCCATTCACCTAATTCAGCTCCTTTAAAAACTCTTTGTAACATTCATACACATCCTCAAACTAGTACATCCATCACTATCCCTTTAGGTAAAATACCCCAATATGTATTCAAATCTAATGATTTGTAAGCACATCTTAAACTTTTTAATCTCATTCCGGATACACCCCCCGGAGCATCCCCTCGCTCATTCATATTTAACGATTCTATTGAATTGGTTGCTAGCCCTATGATTCCCCCTACCCTGTTGGAATGATCTTTACATGACTGTGGGACAACTTTCCCTGACCACGTATCATTACCACCTGCCCAATGTAGTACCATGGAGGATTTGGCTCCCATTATTGACAATACTATTTCCACTTTATCTTTTTTAGGTCTTCCCTCCCAACTGACAATGCCCCCAGTCACTCCCACCTCCCATTCTCAGGATTTCCTCTTACCCTTTTTAAAAAGCCCAAAATCCAAGACCATCACTGCCTTTTTTCCAAAAATACAGAAGGTGTCATCAAAAAAAAAAATAGAAGCATATACAGAGGGTGCAGAGGGGTTAGAGACCGACGTAAAGTTCCCACTTCTAACCTCAAAGAAACACAAGGTGACACAATAAAACTTTTGAATCTGTCCAAATACAATTTAAATATGATTAAACAAGTCTCTTATCAAAAGGACTCTCGTTTTGTCCTACCTCATCCCCTGATGGTTTTGAATTTGATTATGGACCTAAATATATTTATGCTTAAGATAACATTATTATGACATTTCAAAATTTCTCCACCACCTATTCTATCGGTTTGCCAAACACCGGATACCCCCATGCCTGTTAGAGTTAATGTACAGCCTAAATCTACTTTTTATCCCCTTCATCATCGAGGGCCAGCACTTGAAACTTTTTCTAATCTAGTAAGCAACGATTTTTCAAATAATTGAACATCCCACTTCATCCACAGACAACCTTACTAGATCTCAACGTAGAGCTCTGAAGAGTCTACAGAAAAACCAACAAATTGTCATACGTTTGGCAGATAAAGGTGGTGGCATTATTATACAAGAAAGAATTGATTATACTAATGAGGCTTATAGACTGTTATCTGACAAATTGATTTATGAGAAATTGACTTTTAATCCCATCCCCATGTTTGAGATTGAATATAAATCTCTAATAGAATCAGCTTTTAGTGAGAATTTATTATGCAAAAAAGAAAAAGGCTTTTTAACTGTTACATTTCCCATAGTTCCTTTTATGTATCACCTTCCCAAGATACACAAGTCATTATCTAATCCCCCAGGTCGACCAATTATTTCGGGAATAGGGTCTTTAACCAATAACCTATCACATTTTATTGATATGCACCTCCAGCCCTTTGTTTTTGAATTACCCTCCTTTTTTAAATATTCTACACAGCTCATTAGAGAGTTACAAGATCTACAATCCAGTTTTAACGTGTCAGATATCCGTTTTTTAACAGCAGATGTATCGTCCTTATACACAAATATCCCACATGCTCAGGGCATTCAAGCTATTTCTCTTTTTTTACATCTGGCTCTCGTTTTTTAAATGAGAAGTTAAATTTTATTATGGATTGCATTGAATTTATTTTATCTCATAATATTTTTACCTTTGAAGGGAGTTTTTACAAACAAATTAAGGGATGCGCGATGGGGTCGCGCTTTGCCCCATCTTACGCTAACTTATACATAGGTGTATTTGAGGAAACTTACATTCTGGGTGAACATAATTTTAGAAATAATACTAGTTTCTACAAACGTTATATTGATGATTTGATCTTCATTTGGAAGGGAGATATGACTACTGCCAATGCTTTTATGACCCATTTAAATAACAACACCTTTGGCCTTACTTTCACACACACGTATTCAGATAGAACTATTGATTTTTTTTGATTTAACAATTGAAAAGAATGGCCACTATTTTTCCACCAGACCCCACTTTAAAACTGTGGATGTTAATAGCTATTTAGACTTTAAAAGTGCCCATTATCCGCCATGGTTAAAAAATGTTCCTTTCGGCCAGTTTAGGAGGATACGAAAAAATTGTTCAGATGATGCATTTTTTTTACAGAGTGTGACATTTTAAGAAAAGGATTTAAAGAAAAAAATGTCCCTAAGAGTCTTATCAAAGGTGCTGAATCGAAAGCAAGGAATCTGACACAAATGGATTGTATTAAACCAGCAGTAATGAGTAATAAAAAAACTAATCAGAGTGACCATAAATGTAATTTTATTGTCGCTTTTGGCAGTAAACTCATTACATCAATTCTCAAGAAACATTGATATAGCCTTACCAATGATCCTTTTTTAAAAACAATTCTTCCGGCCAAACCGAAAATCACTTATAGAAGAGCTAAAACTTTAACCCCTTCCCTCTTTAGCCACTTTTGACCTTCCTGACAGAGCCTCATTTTTCAAATCTGACATGTTTCACTTTATGTGGTAATAACGTCGGAATGCTTGTACCTATCCAAGCGATTCTGAGACTGTTTTCTCGTGACACATTGGACTTTAAGATAGTGGTAAAATTTGGTTGATACATTCAGTATTTAATTGTGAAAAAACACCAAAATATAGTGAAAAATTGCAAAAATTAGCATTTTTATCAATTTAAATGTATCTGCTTGTAAGACAGGCAGTTATAACACACAAAATTGTTGCTAACTAACATCCCCCATATGTCTACTTTGGTTTGGCATCGTTTTTTGAACATCCTTTTATTTTTCTATGACCTCACAAGGCTTAGAACTTTAGCAGCAATTTCTCAAATTTTCAAGAAAATTTGAAAAGGCTATTTTTACAGGGGGCAGTTCAGTTCTGAAGTGGCTTTGAGGGCCTTATATATTAGAAACCCCCAATAAGTCACCCCATTTTAAAAACTGCACCCCTCAAAGAATTCAAAACAGCATTTAGAAAGTTTCTTAACCCTTTAGACGTTTCACTGGAATTAAAGCAAAGTAGAGGTGAAATTTACAAATTTCGTGTTTTTTTGCAGAAATTCATTTTGAATCCATTTTTTTTTGTAACACAGACAGTTTCACCAGAAATATGCAACTCAATATTTATTGCCAAGATTCTGCAGTTTTCAGAAATATCCCACATGTTGCTGTAGTGTGTTTATGGACTGAAGCACCGGCCTCAGAAGCAAAGGTGCACCTAGCGGATTTTAGGGCCTTGTTTTTATTACAATATATTTTAGGCACCATATCAGGTTTGAAGGACTCTTGCGGTGCCAAAACAGTAGAAACCCCCCACAAGTGACCCCATTTTGGAAACTAAACCCCTTGAGGAAATTATCTAGGGGTATAGTGAGCATGTTGACCCCACAGGATTTTTGCAGAAATTATTGGATGTAGGACGTGAAAATGAAAATCTACATTTTTCCCAATAATACGTAGGTTTAGCTAATTTTTTTTCATTCCCACAAGGACTTAAGGAAAAAAAGCACCACAAAATTTGTAGAGCAGTTTGTCCCGAGTAAAACAGTACCCCACATGTGGTCATAGACTGCTGTTTGGACACACGGCAGGGCTTAGAAGGGAAGGAACGCCATTTGACTTTTGGAACTCAAATTTAGCAGGAATGGTTTGCAGAGGCCATGTCGCATTTGCAAAGCCCCTGAGGGGACAAAACAGTGGAATCCCCCCACAAGTGACCCCATTTTGGAAACTACACCCCATGAGGAAATTATCTAGGGGTATAGTGAGCATTTTGACCCCACAGGATTTTTGCAGAAATGATTGGAAGTAGGACGTGAAAATGAAAATCTACATTTTTCCCAATAAAACTTAGGTTTAGCTAATTTTTTTTCATTCCCACAAGGACTTAAGGAAAAAAAGCACCACAAAATTTGTAGAGCAGTTTGTCCCGAGTAAAACAGTACCCCACATGTGGTCATAGACTGCTGTTTGGACACACGGCAGGGCTTAGAAGGGAAGGAACGCCATTTGACTATTGGAGCTCAAATTTAGCAGGAATGGTTTGCGAAGGCCATGTCGCATTTGCAAAGCCCCTGAGGGGAAAAAACAGTGGAATCCCCCCACAAGTGACCCCATTTTGGAAACTACACCCCATGAGGAAATTATCTAGGGGTATAGTGAGCATTTTGACCCCACAGGATTTTTGCAGAAATGATTGGAAGTAGGACGTGAAAATGAAAATCTAAATTTTTCCCAATAAAACGTAGGTTTAGCTAATTTATTTTCATTCCCACAAGGACTTAAGGAAAAAAAGCATCACAAAATTTGTAGAGCAGTTTGTCCCGATTAAAACAGTACCCCACATGTGGTCATAGACTGCTGTTTGGACACACGGCAGGGCTTGGAAGGGAAGGAACGCCATTTGACTTTTGGAGCTCAAATTTAGCAGGAATGGTTTGCGGAGGCCATGTCACATTTGCAAAGCCCCTGAGGGGACAAAACAGTGGAATCCCCCCACAAGTGACCCCATTTTGGAAACTACACCCCTTCTGGAAATTATCTAGGGGTATAGTGAGCATTTTGACGCCACAGGATTTTTGCAGAAATGATTGGAAGTAGGACGTGAAAATGAAAATCTACATTTTTCCCAATAAAACGTAGGTTTAGCTAATTTTTTTTCATTCCCACAAGGGCTTAAGGAAAAAAAGCACCACAAAATTTGTAGAGCAGTTTGTCCCGAGTAAAACAGTACCCCACATGTGGTCATAGACTGCTGTTTGGACACACGGCAGGGCTTAGAAGGGAAGGAACGCCATTTGACTTTTGGAGCTCAAATTTAGCAGGAATGGTTTGCGGAAGCCATGTCGCATTTGCAAAGCCCTGAGGGGACAAAACAGTGGAAACCCCCCACAAGTGACCCCATTTTGGAAACTACACCCCTTCAGGAAATTATCTAGGGGTATAGTAAGCATTTTGACCCCACAGGATTTTTGCAGAAATTATTGGAAGTAGGTCGTGAAAATGAAAATCTACATTTTTTCAAATAAAATGTAGGCTTAGCTAATTTTTTTTCATTCCCACAAGGACTTAAGGAAAAAAAGCACCACAAAATTTGTAGAGCAGTTTGTCCCGAGTAAAACAGTACCCCACATGTGGTCATAGACTGCTGTTTGGACACACGGCAGGGCTTAGAAGGGAAGGAACGCCATTTGACTTTTGGAGCTCAAATTTAGCAGGAATGGTTTGCGGAGGCCATGTCGCATTTGCAAAGCCCCTGAGGGGACAAAACAGTGGAATCCCCCTACAAGTGACCCCATTTTGGAAACTACACCCCATGAGGAAATTATCTAGGGGTATAATGAGCATTTTGACTCCACAGGATTTTTGCAGAAATGATTGGAAGTAGGACGTGAAAATGAAAATCTACATTTTTCCCAATAAAACGTAGGTTTAGCTAATTTATTTTCATTCCCACAAGGACTTAAGGAAAAAAAGCACCACAAAATTTGTAGAGCAGTTTGTCCCGAGTAAAACAGTACCCCACATGTGGTCATAGACTGCTGTTTGGACACACGGCAGGGCTTAGAATGGAAGGAACGCCATTTGACTTTTGGAGCTCAAATTTAGCAGGAATGGTTTGCGGAGGCCATGTCGCATTTGCAAAGCCCCTGAGGGGACAAAACAGTGGAATCCCCCCACAAGTGACCCCATTTTGGAAACTACACCCCTTCTGGAAATTATCTAGGGGTATAGTGAGCATTTTGACCCCACAGGATTTTTGCAGAAATGATTGGAAGTAGGACGTGAAAATGAAAATCTACATTTTTCCCAATAAAACGTAGGTTTAGCTAATTTATTTTCATTCCCACAAGGACTTAAGGAAAAAAAGCACCACAAAATTTGTAGAGCAGTTTGTCCCGAGTAAAACAGTACCCCACATGTGGTCATAGACTGCTGTTTGGACACACGGCAGGGCTTAGAAGGGAAGGAACGCCATTTGACTTTTGGAGCTCAAATTTAGCAGGAATGGTTTGCGGAGGCCATGTCGCATTTGCAAAGCCCCTGAGGGGACAAAACAGTGGAATCCCCCTACAAGTGACCCCATTTTGGAAACTACACCCCATGAGGAAATTATCTAGGGGTATAGTGAGCATTTTGACTCCACAGGATTTTTGCAGAAATGATTGGAAGTAGGACGTGAAAATGAAAATCTACATTTTTCCCAATAAAACGTAGGTTTAGCTAATTTATTTTCATTCCCACAAGGACTTAAGGAAAAAAAGCATCACAAAATTTGTAGAGCAGTTTGTCCCGATTAAAACAGTACCCCACATGTGGTCATAGACTGCTGTTTGGACACACGGCAGGGCTTGGAAGGGAAGGAACGCCATTTGACTTTTGGAGCTCAAATTTAGCAGGAATGGTTTGCGGAGGCCATGTCGCATTTGCAAAGCCCCTGAGGCGACAAAACAGTGGAATCCCCCCACAAGTGACCCCATTTTGGAAACTACCCCCCTTCTGTAAATTATCTAGGGGTATAGTGAGCATTTTGACCCCACAGGATTTTTGCAGAAATGATTGGAAGTAGGACGTGAAAATGAAAATCTACATTTTTCCCAATAAAACGTAGGTTTAGCTAAATTTTTTTCATTCCCACAAGGACTTAAGGAAAAAAAGCACCACAAAATTTGTAGAGCAGTTTGTCCCGAGTAAAACAGTACCCCACATGTGGTCATAGACTGCTGTTTGGACACACGGCAGGGCTTAGAAGGGAAGGAAAGCCATTTGACTTTTGGAGCTCAAATTTAGCAGGAATGATTTGCGGAGGCCATGTCGCATTTGCAAAGCCTGTGAGGGGACAAAACAGTGGAATCCCCCCACAAGTGACCACATTTTGGAAACTACACCCCTTCTGGAAATTATCTAGGGGTATAGTGAGCATTTTGACCCCACAGGATTTTTGCAGAAATTATTGGAAGTAGGACGTGAAAATGAAAATCTACATTTTTCCCAATAAAACGTAGGTTTAGCTAATTTTTTTTCATTCCCACAAGGGCTTAAGGAAAAAAAGCACCACAAAATTTGTAGAGCAGTTTGTCCCGAGTAAAACAGTACCCCACATGTGGTCATAGACTGCTGTTTGGACACACGGCAGGGCTTAGAAGGGAAGGAACGCCATTTGACTTTTGGAGCTCAAATTTAGCAGGAATGGTTTGCGGAAGCCATGTCGCATTTGCAAAGCCCTGAGGGGACAAAACAGTGGAAACCCCCCACAAGTGACCCCATTTTGGAAACTACACCCCTTCAGGAAATTATCTAGGGGTATAGTAAGCATTTTGACCTCACAGGATTTTTGCAGAAATTATTGGAAGTAGGTCGTGAAAATGAAAATCTACATTTTTTCAAATAAAATGTAGGCTTAGCTAATTTTTTTTCATTCCCACAAGGACTTAAGGAAAAAAAGCACCACAAAATTTGTAGAGCAGTTTGTGCCGAGTAAAACAGTACCCCACATGTGGTCATAGACTGCTGTTTGGACACATGGCAGGGCTTAGAAGGGAAGGAACGCCATTTGACTTTTGGAGCTCAAATTTAGCAGGAATGGTTTGCGGAGGCCATGTCGCATTTGCAAAGCCCCTGAGGGGACAAAACAGTGGAATCCCCCTACAAGTGACCCCATTTTGGAAACTACACCCCATGAGGAAATTATCTAGGGGTATAGTGAGCATTTTGACTCCACAGGATTTTTGCAGAAATGATTGGAAGTAGGACGTGAAAATGAAAATCTACATTTTTCCCAATAAAACGTAGGTTTAGCTAATTTATTTTCATTACCACAAGGACTTAAGGAAAAAAAGCACCACAAAATTTGTAGAGCAGTTTGTCCCGAGTAAAACAGTACCCCACATGTGGTCATAGACTGCTGTTTTGACACACGGCAGGGCTTAGAAGGGAAGGAACGCCATTTGACTTTTGGAGCTCAAATTTAGCAGGAATGGTTTGCGGAGGCCATGTCACATTTGCAAAGCCCCTGAGGAGACAAAACAGTGGAATCCCCCCACAAGTGACCACATTTTGGAAACTACACCCCTTCTGGAAATTATCTAGGGGTATAGTGAGCATTTTGACCCCACAGGATTTTTGCAGAAATTATTGGAAGTAGGACGTGAAAATTAAAATCTACATTTTTCCCAATAAAACGTAGGTTTAGCTAATTTTTTTTCATTCCCACAAGGACTTAAGGAAATAAAGCACCACAAAATTTGTAGAGCAGTTTGTCCCGAGTAAAACAGTACCCCACATGTGGTCATAGACTGCTGTTTGGACACACGGCTGGGCTTAGAAGGGAAGGAACACCATTTGACTTTTGGAGCTCAAATTTAGCAGGAATGGTTTGCGGAGGCCATGTCGCATTTGCAAAGCCCTTGAGGGGACAAACAGTGGAATCCCCCCACAAGTGACCCCATTTTGGAAACTACACCCCATGAGGAAATGATCTAGGGGTATAGTGAGCATTTTGACCCCACAGGATTTTTGCGGAAATTATTGGAAGTAGGACGTGAAAATGAAAATCTACATTTTTCCCAATAAAACGTAGGTTTAGCTAATTTTTTTTCATTCCCACAAGGACTTAAGGAAAAAAAGCACCACAAAATTTGTAGAGCAGTTTGTCCCGAGTAAAACAGTACCCCACATGTGGTCATAAACAGCTGTTTGGACACACGGCAAGGCTGAGAAGGGAAAGAACGCCATTTGGAGCTGAAAATTTAGCAGGAATGGTTTGCGGAGGCCATGTCGCATTTGCAAAGCCCTGAGGGGACAAAACAGTGGAAACCCCCCACAAGTGACCCCATTTTGGAAACTGCACCCCTTCAGGAAAATATCTAGGGGTATAGTGAGCATTTTGACCCCACAGGATTTTTGCAGAAATTATTGGAAGTAGGTCGTGAAAATGAAAATCGAAATTTTTTCAAATAAAATGTAGGCTTAGCTATATTTTTTTTCATTTCCACAAGGACAAAAGGAGAAAAAGCTCTACAAAATTTGTAAAGCTATTTCTACCGAGTAAAACAGTACCCCACATGTGGTCATAAACAGCTGTTTGGACACACGGCAAGGCTGAGAAGGGAAAGAATGCCATTTGGAGCTCAAATTTAGCAGGAATGGTTTGCGGAGGCCATGTCGCATTTGCAAAGCCCTGAGGGGACAAAACAGTGGAAACCCCCCAAAATTGACCCCTTTTGGGAAATCATGCTGATCAAGGAAATTATTTAGGGGTATAGTGAGCATTTAAATAAATGATCCAATTAAAAATCCATGAATGTGTGATAAACTTTGAAGCACTCCTTTATACACAGGGCAGGTTTGTCGGGGCAGGTTTCACAATGATAAACGGTGTCTTGTCTTCTCCCCCTTTTGTAACAGACTTTGCACCTTTTTTGGCTCCTTCCCTTTTTACCAGTGGAGGGGATTTCGCCGGGAAAGTGTTGCCCTGGTACAATACGTGGACCATCGCATCTAGAAGTACTGGGGCCCTCCCCTTCCTGGTTCCCAAATACAAGGGCCTTGATAACCACCTCTTGAAAATTAAGGAATGTCCCTGTCCGGCCTGCACATTGGCATAGCACGTAAGCGTTATAAAATGCCATCTGTACCATGTGCACGGCCAGCTTTTTATACCACACCTTTGTTTTCCGCATGGCACTGTATGGCTTTAGTACTTGATCAGAGAGATCAACCCCTCCCATGTACTTATTGTAGCTGAGGATGCAGTCTGGCTTGGAGGTCATTGTGGTGGTACCTCGGACAGGTACAGAGGTGCTGCTGCAACCATGTATTGTGGTCAACATAAGGACATCCCTCTTGTCCTTATACTTGACCAGCAACAAGTTATCGCTGTGTAGTGCCCTGCTTTCTCCCTTTCTTAGTGGTTGCGCAATCAGATATTTAGAGAGGCCTCTCTGGTTTTTGCGCACGGCGCCGCATGCTGAAGCATTTCTGGTGGAGAGGCATTTAAATAGTGGGATGCTGGTGTAGAAGTTATCCACGTAAAGGTGATAACCCTGGTCCAGCAGTGGGTGCATCAAATCCCACACTATTTTCCCACTAACTCCCAGGACAGGTGGGCATTCTGGGGGTTCTATCCTGGTGTCCTTCCCTTCATAAACCCTAAACCTATAGGTGTACCCTGAGCTGCTCTCGCACAGCTTGTACATTTTAATTCCGTACCTCGCCCTCTTGCTTGGCAGGTATTGGCGGAATTTTAGTCTCCCCTTAAAATGTACAAGGGCCTCGTCTATTGCTATATTCTTTTCGGGGGTGTACACTTCAGGAAATTTGGTGCAGAAATGATCAATGACTGGCCTGATTTTGAAAAGGCGATCGTATGTGGGGTCATCACGGGGTGGGCACTGTGCATTATCACTATAATGCAAAAATTTCAGAATGATTTCAAATCGTGTCCGGGTCATTGCCATGCGGTATAATGGGGTGCTGTATAAAATGTCCGCAAGCCAGTATTGCCTAATCTCTGGCTTTTTTACTAGGCCCATATGTAGAACAAGGCCCCAAAATGTCATCATTTCTGCTGCCTCTATGGGGGTCCACCTAGCAAATGAAGAAGTGGGGTTTCGGGCTAAAAATTGCTGGGCGTATAAATTTGTTTGGGCCACCATTAAATTAACCAAATCCTCAGAAAAAAAGACCTTGAAAAAGTCAATTTCCGTGAGGCCTGCAGTCTCTATCCGAATTCCTGAGCTTCCTGTGAAATCCGGAATGTGAGGCTCATAATTATCAGGGGGTGGGTTCCACACGATATCACTATATTTGGGGGGTTGCCTGAGCTGATGCCCTGGGGCGCCTTTGTGGGGGTTCCTCATCACTGGATGATGAGGAGGAGGTCAAGATGAATGGGGCAATTTCCTCTTCTCCCTCGCTGGCCGATTCAGTGTCAGAGGCCAGGATGGCGTATGCGTCCTCGGCTGAGTAGACCCTTTGGGATGATTGGGACATTTTTATTAGGGGGGTATGTAGTGCTTCAACACGTGTAATAATTTATTTTTAGAGATGGTTGTGTGTTGTGCTTTTACACGTGTATATGAAATTTATTGAAAAAAAAAAAGGAAGAGAAGAAAAAGAAAAATTCCTGACTACCTGACACTAACAAATAAATAACTAACGCTAACTATAACGCTGTAAATTTACTCTAAAACTGTCGCTACGCTATCAAAAATTTAGTGAACGGACTGAATGTCCGTCACTAAACGGACGCTGACTAGAAGATATAAATTTATACTAAAACTGTCGCTACGCTATCAAAAATTTAGTGAACGGACTGAATGTCCGTCACTAAACGGACGTTGACTAGAAGATATAAATTTATACTAAAACTGTCGCTACGCTATGAAAAATTTAGTGAACGAACTTCAGTTAAAAAAACTGAATGTCCGTCACTAAACAGACGCTGACTATAAGATATAAATTTATATTAAAACTGTCGCTACGCTATCAAAAATTTAGTGAACGGACAATGTCCGTCACTAAACGGACGTTGACTAGAAGATATAAATTTATACTAAAACTGTCGCTACGCTATCAAAAATTTAGTGAACGAACTTCAGTTAAAAAAACTGAATGTCCGTCACTAAACAGACGCTGACTATAAGATATAAATTTATACTAAAACTGTCGCTACGCTATCAAAAATTTAGTGAACGGACAATGTCCGTCACTAAACGGACGCTGACTAGAAGATATAAATTTATACTAAAACTGTCGCTACGCTATCAAAAATTTAGTGAACGGACTGAATGTCCATCACTAAATGGACGCTGACTATAAGATGTAAATTTATTCAAACTGTATAAAAAAATATATAGCTATAACTTCTGCTATATATTTTTTTTACAAAACGGTCCGCTACTCTAATGCTACACTTTTTTTTTTTTTTTACAGTTTTATAAAAAAAAAAAGGCCAAAAAGAAACCTGCGTAAACAAATTACCACTGAGGCTGATTATTAGACTCAGCACTCAGTAGCCGCAGGGCGCACGCAAAAAAAAGGTGCAGCAATACAAAAGGGCAAAAAATAAAAAAAACTTGCGGCAAAAAAAAATTACCACGGATGCTGATCAGTGATGGCGGTCACTGATCAGCACTCAGTGGCCGCAGGGCGCACACAGGGAGGTGCAAAAATGCAAAAAAAAAGAAAGTCCTGTGCCAAAAATTGGCGGTCAGTGATGGCGGTCACTGATCCGCAGCCGCAGGACGTAAAAAAGGAAAGAGGGGGAGGGTACAGGGATAAGACGTTTAGGAAAAAACAAGTGCTGCTGCAAAAAAAAAAAATAAAATCAGCAGCAGCACAGATGATGATGATGACGGTTCACTCTGCAGCAGGAAGCCGTCGGATGAAGACGTCACAGCAGAATCGCAGCACAGAAGGCCTCAGATTCGATAAGTATGGCTCACAGACGGTCACACCAGCTCTGCTCACCGTTCCTAACCGGAATGAGGTGGGCAGGGCTGGTGAAGGGTGTTTCAAACACCCGCCATGGCTGCGATTGGTCGGTCGGTGCAGACCGACCAACCGTAGCGATCGGGGGGCTGGCATCACCGCCATTTTTTACGTGGAAGATGGTAGTGATTGGTGCTGTCCTAGACAGCACCAATCACCACCATATCACTGTGCCCTGTGGCACAGTAATAGGCTAAAGCCGCAAACGGCCGGAATTGGCCGGTCTGAATTGACCGGCCAATGGCGGCGATCGCCGATGCGGGGGGGAGGCGACACACCCCTGGGCATCGTGTACAGATGGCATGCTGTTATGAACAGCAGCCATCTTTACTTTAAAACCTTCTCATTTTTTTTATAACTGTTTTCCCGTTTGACGTAAATGTACGCCATTTTGCGGGAAGTCAATGCTTTCCATGACGTACAATACGTCAAATGTCGGGAAGGGGTTAAGGAATCTGATTGCACCCAGCAAACTGCACAGTATTAAACAGAATGTCCCAAAAATGTTTACGGCAAAAAATGGTGCTTTCTGCTGTGGACATACTAGATGTCTTTGTTGTTTAAGCATCACAAACAAAAGCACTGATTACTGTTCTACAGTAACGCGTGAAATTTTTCCTATTAAGAGCTCTCTGAATTGTGGAAGCAATTTTGTAATCTACTTGCTACAATGTGCGTGAAATTTACAATATGTGGGACGCACGACCCAATGTTAAAAAAGATTTTCTAAAGCAAAGTGTCTCTCGGCATTGTACATTTAACCATGATTGTAGCTTTGACAGCATAACAGTTACCCCTATAGAACAGATTCCTGTAGATATATCCAATAGATTTACCAGACTTAAGCAGAGGGAAAATTATTGGATATATAAGCCTGTGACCTTGCATCCCAATGGTCTCAATGACCTGACAGAGTCTACCCTGGAATGATTTCTTTCACTATATCTATATATTTTCATTCATTTTTTACTATATATGGTCAATTATTCTTTATACATCGATCTATTGCTATAGACTCTGTAAACTTCTATTTGATAAATTTTTCTCATACATGTTTATATTGTATTCATTTTTATGATTTATATATATATATATATATATATATATATATATATATATATATATATATATATATATATAAGAGATAAAGAGTAAAGCAGCACAGCAACAGCAGTGGGTGCAGGCCTCCTAGGTTGAGGCTAGGAACCCTTGTTGATTAAATCCAAAAAAATGAAGAGGCAGCACTCCAAGGAAATTGGTGAAAAAAAGTGGTGTGTTTATTCACCCCAGGCAGGCAACGTTTCGATCCGTCTCTATGGGATCTTTGTCAAGCAATGACCAACAATCTTAACAGGGTATATATAACCCAGTGTGGTAATACAATCAGTGATTCAACCTGAGTTAACAAGTAGAAACAGGTGATCCATTAGTGGTTACTGTGGTTACCATATAACAACCTAAGTGAGTGTGAGGCATCTGCGCAGAGAGCCCTCTGTTATATCAGTGTGTATAGCGGTACAGTGTATACAGTGTTAAGTAAACATTGGTGAAGTGTCAGATTTACAATAAAATGTACAGTACAGGAAAGACGATACTCACCGTTGGACAACAATCAATGAAGAGAAACTCACTACATCAGCGTCCCCGGCTCACGTATGCGCATGCGCGCATGTGATGCATAAGGGGAGGAGAAGGGCGATGACAGTACGAACGTACTGCGCATGCGCACCGCTTATATGATGTTTTCAGTGCGGCAGGGTAAAAGAGGAAAGAATAGAAGAAAAAGTACCAAGAACGGCAGATAACAGGACCAGGTAAGTAATCGTAACTAGTGTGTAACCAATTTTCAAGACAATGTTACTAACCGCTGCGGTATTACTGCATACTTAGGCAGATTTGCCATTCAGGAGTCTGGGAAAGCTGGATACTTAGGCAAATTCAAACTAGTACACTCATCCTCTTCAATTTCCTTCCTTGACACCTTGGTTTCCATATCTGACAATCATTTATCTACTGACTTATTTGTTAAACCCACAGATGTGAACAACCTTTTGAGGTTCGATAGTAGTCACCCACAAGGCATGGTGCGCTCACTCCCCTACAGCCAATTACTCAGAGTGAAAAGGATAGTCACTGATGATTCAACTGCCACGCTCAGACTCAGGGAGATGGGCAATAAGTTTAGGCAGAGGGGTTACTCGAAATCCATTGTAGAAACCAACATGGATAGAACCACTACCATCTCTAGAGACACACTCCTCCCTGACAACACAACTACTGCTAAACGATTGACTAGAGTCCCATTTATATCCACTTACACTGAACAAAGCAACAAGATTGCTAACATCATAAGGAGACATTGGCCTATTCTTCACAGCAGCCTTAGATATGTACCTGAATTTGAGATTCCACCACTATTCTCTTACAGACGTTCAAAGAATTTCAAAGACAGACTGGTTAGGGCATCCTTTGAGCCCAAGGTCAAAAAAACAGGACAACGTTTCCTGACAGCAAGTAACACAGGGTGCTATCCCTGTTTATCCTGTGTGAATTGCCACTATATGATTAAAGGACGCTCCTTTACACATCCCATTACGGACAAGACAACCCAAATAAAGCATTATCTCACCTGTAACTCCTCATTTGTGATTTACTTACTGGAATGTCCCTGTGGACTGTGGTACATTGGGGAGACCACCCTAGAACTAAAGGTGCGACTCAACAACCATAGTTTCACCATTAGAAATAAAAGGTTAGACTTGCCTGTTTCTAAGCACTTAGCTGAAATGAACCATACGGAGAAACAGTTAAAATTCAGGATAATCGACCACATCCCACCCCTACGTCGAGGTGGTGACAGAGTGGCTTTTTTTTAAAAACGGGAACTCGAATGGATATTCAGGCTGAATACCCTTAGACCCTATGGCCTTAATGTTGATTTCAAGGTGGGCGCTGCTGGTTTAGGTTGAGGACTCCTTTGGATCCCACTTATGTGCTCTCTTACCTTCGCTCGCTAATGGTTTAGACATGTACTGACATTCTTTACATTGCTTTTATCAAATTGTATTTTGTTATTCAATAATATTTCTCAATTATTATTTTCTAGGGATTCGTTTTCCCTGCTTGATTCCGGGAGTTTGACCCTCACCCCCGTTGGACACACATACAAATTATGTTTCCCCCTTTTTTCAGTCTGGCAACTGTATTCATTTTTTTGTCACCAGATATGCCGTACCAGGACCAAATAGTTTGCATTATCATTATTATTCTGTTTACGGTAACTCAATAATTAAAGCAAACTTATTACACTTGATGTCTCTGTGTTTTTGCATTCTTGAATTGGAAGTGCCTCCACAATATCTACACTACCACCCTATACAGACACTGGAAGTTGGGATACTCACTTGTGTGTACACGAATGAGTTATCCCTTTTTCCTTTGTACCCCTAGGAGTGGACCCCATCACGTGGGGACCCTGCGGCGGGTTGTGTTCTGTGCAATTGGGTCCTGGTTTTTAATAAGTATTAGGCCTTCCTAGGGTTCCCCCCTTTTGCTATTTTCATAGGACATAAGTGTTATAGTTTTAAACTGGAATGTCACCAAGCTTTCCCAGACCCCTGAATGGCAAATCTGCCTAAGTATCCAGCTTTCCCAGACTCCTGAATGGCAAATCTGCCTAAGTATGCAGTAATACCGCAGCGGTTAGTAACATTGTCTTGAAAATTGGTTACGCACTAGTTACGATTACTTACCTGGTCCTGTTATCTGCCGTTCTTGGTACTTTTTCTTCTATTCTTTCCTCTTTTACCCTGCCGCACTGAAAACATCATATAAGTGGTGCGCATGCGCAGTACGTTCGTACTGTCATCGCCCATCTCCTCCCCTTATGCATCACATGCGCGCATGCGCATACGTGAGCCGGGGACGCTGATGTAGTGAGTTTCTGTTCATTGATTGTTGTCCAACGGTGAGTATCGTCTTTCCTGTACTGTACATTTTATTGTAAATCTGACACTTCACCAATGTTTACTTAACACTGTATACACTGTACCGCTATACACACTGTTATAACAGAGGGCTCTCTGCGCAGATGCCTCACACTCACTTAGGTTGTTATGTAGTAACCACAGTAACCACTAATGGATCACCTGTTCCTACTTGTTAACTCAGGTTGAATCACTTATTGTATTACCACACTGGGTTATATATACCCTGTTAAGATTGTTGGTCATTGCTTGACAAAGATCCCATAGAGATGGATCGAAACGTTGCCTGCCTGGGGTGAATAAACACACCACTTTTTTTCACCAATTTCCTTGGAGTGCTGCCTCTTCATTTTTTGGGATTTTATATATATATATATATATATATATATATATATATATATATTGTGTTGTCCTACCTCTGCCCTTGAATTAGTTCCCTTTTTGGTTTTTTGGTTTTACTCTTTACATTATGTCTTTCCTATATATTTGTATATTTCCCAAATATATATATATATATATATTTTTTTTATTTATTTTTTTCTTCTCAACTATCTTATTGTAGATATCAGATCATTTATATTAGGTTATCTATATATCTTTTTTTCCTTATACAGTTCTTATTACATTTCTTTTTATCACTCTTTTCATTCATGATTGTCGTTTTAGTTTCCCTCTATACTGACATAAAATAACTAAACAAAATAATTTAAATTACTTACCTATTTTGGTTTCGGCTCTGTGTACTTTTGCTTTGAATCTTGTCCACATCTTCATTCTGTCAATGCGAGTATAACCCTTGCTTTTCTTCTCACTGCGTATCATCCTTTTTGGTCTTCCTCGGCCACCGTAAATTCATGGTTGCCCCAGCGCCGCCTGTGTTTTATCCTGTATTTCTTCTGGATCATACATTATTATTTCTGCTGTTCAAGTATCCTCCACATAGGGTTTCTTCATTCACCATGTGGGTGAGTGGTATTTTATTATCTATTGTCATATTCGTTTATTTCTGTTCTGTATGAAATAACATTTGAACGTATCCATTCCGATCTGTGTAGCTGTAAATGATTTCTTTGTTTTAAAACTTGTAACATTAATTGATGCTGTCGATGTGCGTTAATTCTGACGTATGACTTTTGACTTTTTTTTCTCATCTTGTAGATAATTGTAATTTGCTATTTCTGTATTTAAACCGCTGTACATTGCCTTGTCTGAATTAGCCTGATGAAGACGCCAGTCCGGTGTTGAAACACGTAGCTTGTCGACCCTGCACACCAATATTAAATTATGAACATTGCTTAGCCTCATTGCCATTTATTAGCAGCGCCAATTTGGTTCCATTTTTTTCGGTTTTTTGTCTTTTTGTTCTACATTCTATGGTTGATCTACATTCTGAATTGATACTAAGTCCCTGGGCATGCGCAATCTATCTTGCCCTCAAAGTCTAAGTATCCATACGTCCATGCACTTAGACACTGTACTTTTTTCTGTCTATTTATAATATTTGAGTATCTCAGTAACAAAACATCTTCTTTGTATGGGCTTAGTCTTTATGGATGTGTAGATTCATTACTTACATACTTAGCCTATTCATCTCTTTTGTAACTGCAGTGGCTGTATGCTGGATATTTATCCTTTGACATATACGCATGCGGAAACTCTATCTCTTGACAGGCCGATATTGACGACCTTTGATTCGTCAACTTGTATGTCTATCTCGACAGACGTGGGCTGGAGTTGCTATACTTGCTGTCATTGGTCACACATAGTGACACACCTTCCAAATACGTCATCGGAAGCTCTTATAATAGTCATTAGCCCTGGTAGTGAAACATGCCAGGGGGGCTTTTCTTATTTTAATTACATGCATATCTGCTAGATACATCGTTAGATAACTAGGGAATTGGCTTCAGAAATCTGCAACCCTCGAACCTAGTCTGGACATCAATTACAATAGGTGTTCCATACTCATGTGCTATTCACGTACTGTGCTATAATTCCTTTTCTAGCGGCATGCATCGATCATTTTAATTCCATATGTGTGGTTTATCAGTTTGCTTATTATAGCCTAAAAAATAATTTCATTTATTTCATTTATTTACACTACCGTTCAAAAGTTTAGGGTCACTTAGAAATTTCCTTATTTTTGAAAGTAAAGCACAGTTTTTTTCAATGAAGATAACATTAAATTAATCAGAAATACACTCTATACATTGTTAATGTGCTAAATGAATATTCTAGCTGCAAACGTCTGGTATTTAATGCAATATCTATATAGGTGTATAGAGGCCCATTTCCAGCAACCATCACTCCAGTATTCTAATGGTACATTGTGTTTGCTAACTGTGTTAGAAGGCTAATGGATGATTAGAAAACACTTGAAAACCTTTGTGCAATTATGTTAGCACCGCTGTAAACAGTTTTGCTGTTTAGAGGAGCTATAAAACTTCCCTTGAGCTAGTTGAGAATCTGGAGCATTACATTTGTGGGTTTGATTAAACTCTCAAAACTGAAGATTTCCTACAACGGTGTGTACTACTCCCTTCAGAGGACAGCACAAACAGGCTCTACCCAGAGTAGAAAGAGAAGTGGGAGGCCCCACTGCATAACTGAGCAACAAGACAAGTACATTAGAGTCTGAGAAATAGACGCCTCACAAGTCCTCAACTGGCAGCTTCATTAAATAGTACCCGCAAAACGCCAGTGTCAACGTCTACAGTGAAGAGGAGACTCTGGGATGCTGGCCTTCAGGGCAGAGTGGCAAAGAAAGAGCCATATCTGAGACTGGCTAATAAAAGGAAAAGATTAATATGGGCAAAAGCACACAGACATTGGACAGAGGAAGATTGGAAAAAAGTGTTATGGACAGACGAATCGAAGTTTGAGGTGTTTGGATCACACAGAAGAACATTTGTGAGACGCAGAACAACTGAAAAGATGCTGGAAGAGTGCCTGACGCCATCTGTCAAGAATGGTGGAGGTAATGTGATGGTCTGGGGTTGCTTTGGTGCTGGCAAAGTGGGAGATTTGTACAAGGTAAAAGGGATTTTGAATAAGGAAGGCTATCACTCCATTTTGCAACGCCATGCCATACCCTGTGGACAGCGCTTGATTGGAGCCAATTTCATCCTACAACAGGACAATGACCCAAAGCACACCTCCAAATTATGCAAGAACTATTTAGGGAAGAAGCAGGCAGCTGGTATTCTATCTGTAATGGAGTGGCCAGCGCAGTCACCATATCTCAACCCCATAGAGCTGTTGTGGGAGCAGCTTGACCGTATGGTACGCAAGAAGTGCCCATCAAGCCAATCCAACTTGTGGGAGGGGCTTCTGGAAGCATGGGGTGAAATTTCTCCCGATTTACCTCAGCAAATTAGCAGCTAGAATGCCAAAGGTCTGCAATGCTGTAATTGCTTCAAATGGAGCATTCTTTGACAAAAGCAAAGTTTGAAGGAGAAAATTATTATTTCAAATAAAAATCATTATTTCTAACCTTGTCAATGTCTTGACTATATTTTCTAGTCATTTTGCAACTCATTTGATAAATATAAGTGTGAGTTTTCATGGAAAACACAAAATTGTCTGGGTGACCCCAAACTTTTGAACGGTAGTGTATTTCATATGGTTGTTGGGAAATAGGGCTTTCTTGCCTTAGGGCATTTAGTTGTTAGATATTACGTTTGTACCCGCCAAATACTAAGGGTCTCCTCTCTATTTGATTGTAGTTTCTAAAATGGGGTCACTTTTTTTTGATACATCAGGGGTTTTGCGAATGCACCATGGCGTCCACAAACCATTCCAGCAAAATCTACGCTCCAAAAGTCAAATACTCCTTTTCTTCTGAACCCTCCCATATATGTAAACAGCCGTTTCTAACCACATAAGGGGTGTTACCATACTCGGGAGAAATTGCCTTACAAATATTGGAGTCCTTTTTCTTCTTTATTCCTTGTGAAAATTAAAAATGTTGATACATTTTTCATTTTCACGGCTTAATTATAATTAATTCAGCAAAATACCTTTGGGGTCAAAATTCTCACTATACCCCTAGATGATTCCTCAAGGGGTGTAGTTTCCCAACTAGAGTCACTTTTGGGGGGTTTCCACTAAACTAGCACTACAGGGGCTCAGCAAATGTAGCATGGCGCCAAGAAACCACTCCAAAATACAAATGGCGCTCCTTCCCTTCTGAGCCCTACTGTGTATCCAAACAGCCGTTTAGAACCACATATGGGATATTGTTTTATTCGGCAGAAATTGCTTTATAAATGTTGTGGTGCTTTTTCTCCTTTAGTCCTTGTGGAAATGAAAAAAAAAATTCTAAACCTACATTTTCTTTGAAAAAATCTAGATTTTCATATTCTCGTCCTACTTCCAATAATTTTTGCAAAAAACCTGTGCGGTCAAAATGCTCACTGTACCCCTAGATAATTTCCGCAAGGGGTGTAGTTTACAAAATGGGTTTTCCAAGGACTGGTCCTCTCACATTGAGCATGTCAGGAAGGTGCTCCAGGTCCTTCGAGAAAACAAACTGTTTGCAAAGACCGAAAAATGTGTGTTTGGGGTGCAGGAGATACAATTTTTGGGCCAAATCCTCACTCCTCATGAATTCCGCATGGACCCCGCCAAGGTCCAGGCTGTGGCGGAATGGGTCCAACCTGCCTCCCTGAAGGCATTACAGTGCTTCCTGGGGTTCGCTAATTATTACAGGAGGTTTATTGCTAACTTCTCGGTCATCGCTAAGCCTCTTACGGATCTCACTCGCAAAGGTGCTGATCTCCTCCACTGGCCTCCTGAGGTTGTCCAGGCTTTTGAGGTCCTTAAGAAGTGCTTTATCTCGGCCCTGGTGCTGGTTCAGCCCAACCAAATGGAGCCATTTATCGTGGAGGTTGACGCGTCCGAGGTGGGAGTGGGGGCTGTCTTGTCCCAGGGTACCAGGTCCCTCACCCATCTCCGTCCCTGTGCCTACTTCTCCAGGAAGTTTTCACCCACTGAGAGTAACTATGATATTGGCAACCGTGAGCTCTTAGCCATTAAATGGGCATTTGAAGAGTGGCGCCACTTCCTGGAGGGGGCTAGGCACCAGGTAACGGTCCTTACCGACCACAATAATCTGGTTTTCCTAGAATCTGCCCGGAGGCTAAACCCGAGACAAGCTCGTTGGGCGTTATTTTTTACCAGATTCAACTTTGTGGTTACCTATAGGGCTGGGTCTAAAAATATTAAGGCTGATGCACTGTCACGTAGCATCATTGCCAGCCCTCCTTCGGAGGAAGATCCTGCTTGTATTTTGCCTCCAGGTATAATCATTTCCGCTATTGATTCTGATTTAGTCTCTGAAATTGCGGCTGATCAAGGTTCAGCTCCCGGGAGCCTTCCTGAGAACAAGCTGTTTGTTCCCCTGCAATTCCGGCTAAGGGTACTTAGGGAAAATCATGACTCTGCACTTTCTGGCCATCCAGGCATTCTGGGTACCAAGCACCTCATTGCCAGAAACTATTGGTGGCCTGGGTTGCCTAAAGACGTTAAGGCCTATGTCGCCGCTTGTGAAGTTTGTGCTAGGTCCAAGACTCCCAGGTCCCGACCAGCGGGCTTACTATGTTCTTTGCCCATTCCCCAGAGACCTTGGACCCATATCTCCATGGATTTTATCACCGATTTGCCTCCATCTCAAGGCAAGTCGGTGGTCTGGGTTGTAGTAGACCGCTTCAGTAAGATGTGCCACTTTGTGCCCCTCAAAAAACTACCCAATGCTAAGACGTTAGCTACCTTGTTTGTCAAACAGATCCTGCGTCTCCATGGGGTCCCTGTCAATATTGTTTCTGATAGAGGGGTACAATTTATTTCATTGTTTTGGATCATTGAAGTCCTCAATCCTGTCTCCTTCCGACTGGAGTTGCCCCCATCTTTTCAAGTACACGACGTGTTCCATACCTCCCTCCTTAAGCGCTGCTCCCCGTCCCTCGAGGAAACCTCCGGTCCCTGTTCTCACCCCTGAGGGGGCAGAATTAGAGGTGGCCAAGATTGTGGACAGCAGGATGGTCCAAGGCTCCCTCCAGTACCTGGTCCATTGGAGAGGATACGGGCCTGAGGAGAGGACTTGGGTACCCGCTCGGGATGTCCACGCTGGGATATTGGTCAGGAGGTTTCACCTTCATTTCCCCAGTAAACCAGGTCCACTTAGAAAGGGTCCGGTGGCCCCTCATAAAAGGTGGGGTACTGTAAATGATCTGCCAGGCACAGCTTCGGGGTTAACACCCATAGATAATCAGTCTGCACCTGCTTCTATGTCTGTGAGACTGACTCCATCTTTCACCACTCAGGGTGGCAGGCATAGGAGTGGGAGAACCTATCACAGCCTGGCCAGACGGAGCTAGCTCCCGCCCTCTGTCTATTTATACCTGCCTTTCCTGTTCCTCCTTTGCTTGTGATTCTTCTCGTTTGGTTTCCTGGCCCTGCTGCAGCTTCTTGTACCATTGTCCTTGCTTCATATTGACCCCGGCTTGCTGACTACTCTCCTGCTCTGCGTTTGGTACCTCGTACACTCATGGTTTGACTCGGCTTGTTCACTTCTCTTGTTGCTCAAGGTGTTGCCGTGGGCAACTGCCCCTTTCTCCCCCTAGCTCTGTGTACCCTTGTCTGTTTGTCTGTCGTGCACTTATTGAGCGTAGGGACCGTCGCCCAGTTGTACCCCGTCGCCTAGGGTGGGTTGTTGCAAGTAGGCAGGGACTGAGTGGTGGGTAGATTAGGGCTCACTTGTCTGTCTCCCCACCCCCGTCATTACACTAACTATTACAGAGCTAATGAGAGGTAACAGAGTGCCTACAGAGGATAAGGTCTAGTCTCTGATGCCACTCTCTGCTCCGACAATTAATTTTCTTCAGATACATAATATCCAGGCAATCTGTTCACATTTTTTGAGGGATCACACGACACAAAGAGACCTTATGTGGTTTGAGAAGTTTCTGGCAACACATAAATTGAGGAAACACAAACTCTCCAGCATTTATTCCCAACTCTTAGTACTTGAAATAGAAAATCTGCCAACTTTTGTGTCATCTTGGGAGTTGGAGATCATGGATTTTCAAGGTGCGTGAAACTACAAGCTGCTTACTAGGTGGTATAAAACGCCAGTGGTTCTTCACCGTATGGGTTTGGTAGAAACGGATCTGTGCTGGAGATGCAGGTCTCATGTACGTTCTCTTTCTCACATTTGGTGGTATTGTCCCCTGATAAAAACTTTTTGGACGCAGGTTGAAACTTATATAAATTAGGTTTGTGGTACATCTATCAAGTTATCTATAGAGGTGATAGCTTCGGCACTCCCCTCGCCTACACTAGTTTTATAAAAACAAAAAATGATATACACCCCTGCTATCTGCGGCCAAGACCTTTGTACCTTTGCACTGGCTGCAGATTATACCTCCTATGGCAAGTCAATGGGTTGACAAAGGGAATCAAATTTGTTGTATGGAATAATTGACCCATAGAGTTCAATGTTCATATGACTCTTATATAAAGTTGTGTTCCCCTTGGATTCAACACAGGGATGTTTTAGCTCGGACCTTATTTTCGATTTTTACGACTTTAATATACAAGAAAGGGTATATGTTCTAGCTTCCCCCCACCTCCTTTTTTCCCTCCCAATTTCCTTATTCCTTTACTTATAGTGTTATAACTTGTTGTTTTTTTGTATTTTCAGTACAAAAGGTAATGGCTTCAGATTGCCAGACTCATTTATCATTGTTGTTTATTAGCAAGATAGAAGTGTTAGTGGAACGATACCTTGAACAAAATTCTTAACTCATATTTTAGAACACTGTATTGTAACTTATGTTTTTGTGTATCTGCTTGGAGACATATTCATATAATTTTCGGATTTGTCATATATGTTTATATGTCAACCTGTTGTGCTACTCACCACCACTAAGTGGGTCTGTACAATACTATTTGTTATACTGTACTACCTTCTTTTGTACTGTTTTTATTGAACAACAAGATTTGATAAAAATTAAAAATATTATCGTTGCCAGCAGCACATCTCCCTGTATAAGCAGGGAGATGTGCTGCCGACATGATAATACTGTTTGGGGACGAGCCGATCGGAGTAACGAACGCACGTCCCCATACTAGCTCCCTGTGAAAGGAGCAAACGAGTGCCGATCAACAAGCTATCTCTTTGACAGACGCTCGTTTACACGGCCCAGGACGTGAGAGGTCCTTAAGGGTCAGATGTATGCCACTGTATGGCCATACAGTGCCAGACGACTCCCATTGGCCACAATGTTAAAGAAAAAACAAAAGACTAATTACAAAAAAAAAACAGAATGACCTCAAAGGTGTTCATAGCCTTTAAGATTTGTTTTCAGTCTTAAAATATAATACAAAGGTAACCTAAGTAAACATGTGTGATGCCTATCGACATATCAGGCACCATATTTGGCCTATGGGGGTGCCCTACAGCGGGTGCAGTAATCATGTCAGCGGACAACAGCACTGAATCTTCTTGTATTGTATTGGTGCATATCTTAAAGACCTCTTCCACAATCAGGTAGTAATAATAATAGATTTCTTGAATAAAGACTGCGCTCCAAATTATAATGCTTAATAGAATTTTTATTCCAGCCGAATATGCACCATATTAAATGAGCGACATTTTGGCCTGATACATTAAAGCCCTCTTTCAACTCTTTATGGATGCACAGCCACCTCGGCTGTTTGCACTAAAGTTTTGCCACTGAGTCTTATTATGCTTGTGTAAATGCAGCCTAGGGTATAAGCGTAATACACAGGGTCGGCCCACAGGGCACTTAACTCTCCCAGTCTGAAGTGTCCAAAAAGAGTTCTCCTTTCCCCCAGCCTGCATGCAAAAGAGAAAATCCCAACTTCCACCGGTGTGTATCTTTGTATTGCTGGTTCTTGTAGTTCCACAAAGTAACATAGCAGCGTGCTATATAGATACTTGGGATCGATGGTCTAGATCTCCAACAAGGGAGAAAAAAAGAGAAATAGTGCACCACCTTTGGAAAAATGCAAACTCCACGTATTTATTCCATACTTACAAGACAAAACAGAATAAAAGGCATATAACAATCTCTTGCGGCACGTAAGTACTGCAGCCCTTCCGGCTTCGTCTGGGGCATATAGGCATGTACTGTTAGTATGCTTAAATAACCGCCAAATTTGAACATACAAAAGTATTAAATCCAATATACATTAACCCCTTCCCTCTTTGGCCACTTTTGACCTTCCTGACAGAGCCTCATTTTTCAAATCTGACATGTTTCACTTTATGTGGTAATAACTTCGGAATGCTTTAACCAATCCAAGCGATTCTGAGATTTTCTCGTGACACATTGGACTTTATGCTACTGGCAAAATTTCTTTGATACATTCAGTATTTAATTGGGAAAAACACTAAAATTTAAATGTATCTGCTTGTAAGACAGGCAGTTATACCACACAAAATAGTCGCTAATTAACATCCCCCATATGTCTACTTTAGATTGGCATAATTTTTTGAACATCCTTTTATTTTTCTAGGACAAGGCTTAGAACTTTAGCAGCAATTTCTCACATTTTCAAGAAAATGTCAAAAGGCTAATTTTGCAGGAGCCAGTTCAGTTCTGAAGTGGCTTTTAGGTCTTTATATATTAGAAACCCCCAAAAAGTCACCCCATTTTAAAAACTTCACCCCTCAAAGTATTTAAAACAACATTCAGAAAGTTTCTTAAAGGAAGGGTGTCGCAAAATTATTTTTTTTTAAATCAATTTGCTTTTAGTGTTTTATTTTAAAAAAATTCATTTATTTGTGTTTGTGTTTTCCTTTTTTTTTTTTTCTAACTTTTTCTTTACTATGGGGGCTGCCTTCTTTTTTTTATCTCTGTATGTGTCGATTAACGACACATACAGAGATGGAATACGGCACATACATCCCCATAGAGAATGCGAACGGGAGTCGTTCGCATTCACTATGGTGTACGCCGTCTGTGTGGGAACGGCGCATGCGCCGCTCCCACACAGTCCAAATGGAAGGTCTTCGGCCGAGCGACATCCGGCGCCATTTTCTTGTGGACCGGAAGCCGCGGCCGGACAGTAAGATGACTACTTCCGGTCGCGGCTTCCGGACATGTGTTCAGAAGCGAGCAGATGGGGCGGACGGAGCGGAGGGAGCGGCGGCGGCAGGAGCAGGTAAGTTATGTATGTGTATGTTCGTGTTTTCGTGTGTGATTAACACTGTATGTAAGCCTACTACACTGTGTATTCGCTCAAAAAATGGCGACACACAGGGTAGGAGGTTTGAACATTCAATCCCCTCCTTTCACCTGGCACTAGCTAGCATAAAGGAGGGGGGATTGTTTGAGGACGCTAGAGCGAGTGTGTCTTCTCAAATTTTGCAGCATAAAGCAATGTGGTTGCTTTACCACATGCCAATGCTGCAATTTTGGGAATTGCTCCCTCTAGTGACCAGCACAGGGAAAAGTTATAAATTAGAATCTAATTTATAATATTTCCTGACTCGTGAAAAAATGTAACAAATTAGAACAATGTCTAATCATGTATACACTAACTGTTTAACTAAGAAAAAAAATTTCTAGCGACACATTCCCTTTAACACATTAGACGTTTCACAGGAATTAAACCAATGTAGAAGTGCAACTTTAATAAAAAAAATTTGTAACACAAAGTTTTACCAGAGAAACGCAACTCAATATTTATTGCCCAGGTTCTGCAGTTTTAGGAAATATCCAACATGTGGCCCTAGCGTGCTACTCGACTGAAGCACCGGCCTCAGAAGCAAAGGAGTATATTTTAGGCACCATGTCAGGGTTTGAAGAGCTTTTGAGATGCCAAAACAGTGGAAATCCCCCAAAAGTGACCCCATTTGGGAAACTATACCCCTTAAGGAAATTATCTAGGGGTATAGTGAGCATTTTGACCCCACAGGTTTATTGCAGAAATTATTGGAAGTAGGCAGTGAAAATGGAAATCTACATTTTTTCAAACAAAATTTAGGTTTAGCTAATTTTTTCTAATTTACACAAGGACTAAGGGAGAAAAAGCACCACAACATTTGTAAAACAATTTCTCCCGAGTAATCCAGTACCCCATATGTGATAATAAACTGCTGTTTGGACACACGGCAGGGCTTAGAAGGGAAAGAGCGGTATTTGGCTTTTGGAGCTTAAATTTAGCAGAAATGGTTTGCGGAGGCCAGGTCGCATTTGCAAAGCCCCTGAGGGACCAAAACTGTGGAAACCCCCACAATTGACCCCATTTTGGAAACTACACCCCTTGAGGAAATTATCTAGGGGTATAGTTAGCATTTTGAGCCTGCAGGTTTTTTGCAGAAATTATTGGAACTAGGCCGTGAAAATGAAAATCTACATTCTTTCAAAGAAAATGTAGGTTTAGCAAATTTTTTCTCATTTCCATAAGGACTAAAGGAGAAAAAGCACCACAACGTTTGTAAAGCAATTTCTCCCAAGTAAAACAGTACCCCTTATGTGATAATAAACTGCTGTTTGGACACACGGCAGGGCTTAGAAGGGAAAGTGCACTATTTGGCTTTTGGAGCTCAAATTTAGAAGGAATGGTTTGCGGAGGCCATGTCGCATTTGCAAAGCCCCTGAGGGACCAAAAAGTGACTCCATATGGGAAACTACACCCCTTGAGGAATTTATCTAGGGGTGTAGTGAGCATTTTGACCCCACAGGTGTTTCAAAGAATTTATTAGAATTAGGCAGTGAAAATAAAAACAATCCTTTTTCTTCAATAAGACGTAGCTTTAGCTCAAAATTCATTTTCTCAATAAATAAAGGAAAAAAAGAACCCCCAAACTTTGTAAAGCAATTTCTCCCATGTACGGCAATACCCCATACGTTGTCATAAACTGCTGTTTGGGCACACGGCAAGAATCAGAAGAGAAGGAGCGCCATTTGGCTTTTGGAGCACAGATTTTACTGGATTGGTTTCTTGACACCATGTCGCTATTGCAAAGCCCCTAAGGTACCAGTACAGTGGAAACTACCCAAAAGGGAATCCATTTGGGATACTACACCCCTTGAGGAATTAATCTAGGGGTGTAGTTAGCATTTTGACCCCGACAGTTGTTTCATAGATTTTATTTGAATTGGGCAGTGAAAATAAAAATTAAATTTTTTTCCAATAAGAAGTAGCTTTGGTGCAAAATTGTTCATTTTAGCAAAAAATAAAGGAGAAAAAGAACCACAACATTTGTAAAGCAATTTCTCCCATGTATGGCAATACCCCATATGTGGTCATAAACAAATTTTTGGGCACACGGCAGGGCTCAGAAGGGAAGGCGCGCCATTTGGCTTTCGGAGTACAGATTTTGCTGGATTGGTTTCTGGTCGCTATGTCGCATTTGCAAAACCCCTGTGGGACCAAAACAGTTAATACACTTTTAAACAGACATGCCTCTATGTCAGGCTTGCCTCTATATCAGGATTCATTGTAATACCCACGTATGTTCAGCAGTCTGCAGCTGCTGTTCTAAACATTTATACCTCTGTATCCATCACACCCTATTCTGCCACAGTGAAGGCATAGTTTATATAGAGCTTGTGCCAGCTGACCTTGGCTATAAATTTTAATCCTTTGCGTCTGTCGTTTGTCTCTCCATGGACATATTAAAAGCTAATAATAAAAGTTATATTTTATTGTTGTTTAGTTAGTAGTTGGGAAATTGGGTCTCAATGTGCTTAGGGCACATCAGTTTTTTCGATTTATTCATATACCTGCCAACTGCTAGGGTCTCTCTAGTATTCTAACAAAACAGTGGAAACCCCCCAGAAGTGACCCCATTTTGGAAACTAAACCCCTCAAGGTATTCACCTAGGGGTGTAGTGAGCATGTTAACCCTGCAGGTGTTTTGCATAAATTAGTGTGGACTCGATATTGCAGAGTGAAAATGGGATTTTTCAATAGATATGCCAATATGTGGTGCCCAGCTTGTGCCACCATAACAAGACAGCTCTCTAATTATTATGATGTGTTTCCCGGTTTTAGAATCACCCTACATGGGGCACTAATCTTTTGCCTGGACATTTGACAGGGCTCAGTAGTGAAAGAGTACCATGCGAAATTGAGGCCTAATTTGGCAACATATAAAGTATTGGTTCACAATTGCAGAGGCTCTGATGTGAAGTAATAAAAGAAACCCCTGAGAAGTGACCCCATTTTAGAAACTACACTTTCACCCCACAGATCTTTTCCATAAAGGAATGCGGTGTGGATGGAGCAAAGTAAAAATTTTAATTTTTCCCCAGATATGCCAATTCAGTGGAAAATATGTCTTGCCCATCTTATGCCACTGGAGACACTCCCCCAAAATTGTTAAAAGGGTTCTCCCGGTTAGGGCGGTGCCATATATGTGGAAGTAAACTGCTGTTTGGGCACACTGTAGGGCTCAGATGGGTGGGAGTGCCATTTGGCTTTTGAAGCGTAGATTTTGCTTGGTAGTAGTTGTGTTTGTGTATTACTGGTATTTCAGTTTATAATGTGGCGGCATATGTAAGCTGGCCAGAGTATATTAGGGGCATAGTCAGGTGGTATAATAATGGGGTAAACAATAAAATAATCCATAGATGTGTTACGCTGTGACACAATCCTTTCTGCACAGGCCGGTGTCGCACTGATAAATGGTGTCTTTACTTATCCCCCTTTTGGTCCACACTCTGCACCTTTGCAGTGTGGGGAATTTTGCTGTGAAGTGTTGTCCTGGTATAATATGGGAGCCGTCACTTCTAGCAGATATGTTTGAGCCCTACCCTTCCTGCTTCCCTAATTTTAGGGCCCCGATAAATCGCCTCTTGAAACAGACTAAATGTTCCCCTCTGATCTGCACAACTGCATATTTTTATTTCCTGACTTATTGGAGCCTTAACTAATTTTATTTTTTCATAGACGTAGTATGAGGACTTTTTTTTTGCGGGACGAGCTGTAGTTATTATTGTTACCATTTTAGGGTACATGCGATTTTTTTTTTTTATCACTTTTTATCCTATTTTTTGAGCGGAAGGTGACCAAAAAACAGCAATTCTGGCATAGTTTTTTATACAGCGTTCACCATGCATTATAAATTACTTGTTAACTTTATTCTGCGGGTCAGTACGATTCCGGCAATACCTAATTTATAGCACTTTTTTATGTCTTACAACTTTTTGCACCATAAAATTACTTTTGTAAAAAGAATGTATTTTTTCTGTCGCCATGTTGTGAGAACCATAACTTTTTAATTTTTTCGTCGACAGAGCTGTATGCATGCTTGTTTTTTGCAAGACGAGCTGTAGTTTTTATAGGTACCAATTTTTGGATGCATGTGACTTTTTGATCACTTGTTATTTCAATTTTTGTAGGGCAAAGTGACCAAAAAACAGAATTTCTGGCATTGTTTTTTACGTTTTTTTTACACTATTCACCGCGTGGAATAAATAACATAACATTTTTATAGTTCAGACCATTGTGGTCGCAGCGATACCAAATATGTATGTTTTTTTTGTTTTTTTTTTACCTGATAAGGGAAAAAGGGCCATTGTGTTTTATTTTATTACTTGAAACTTTTATTATATCTTTTAGAACAGACATGGGCAAACTACGGCCCGCGGGCCACATACGGCCCGTTAGGCTTTTTAATCCGGCCCGCCGAACTTGTCCAAATTATAGTAAAAACCTCCTTTTTTTTCCCCTTTCCCTGCAATGCCCACGTTTTCCCAATAGATGGCGCACTCAAAACACATTGACCGTTGTTAATGTGGCGCGTATTTCTCTTTATTTCACTTTAATTTTCACTTAGTTTCACGTCACCATTAAGCCCTTCGGTTTTCAAAGAGTACAATATCAGCCGTCACTTTGCCACGAAGCATGCAAACTATGCTAGCAAGCAGTCAACACAAGAACGGGCGGCTACTGCTCAGAGGTTGGCAGCTAATTTACAGAGTCAACAGAACTTTTTTCTTGATAAATCACAGTGCGTATGTTATTTTAATCTATTTACATTTCCTCCTCCCAGTATCTGCGAAATAGTATGTAAATGCCATATCTTGCATATTCCTTGAGACAAATTTATTAACTGATAAGGGCTATTTTTCACATTTGAAAGACAGTTAATAAATTGGGTTGTAGTGTTCTTACTGTGCTATGAGGTTTGCACACACTACATTTAATGCTTTAGTATATCCGGCCCAAACACTCCCTCCAAATGCTCCTGGCCCGGCCCCTCTGTCAAATTTTAGAACCCATTGTGGCCCGCGAGTCAAAAAGTTTGCCCACCCCTGTTTTAGAACTATGACTTGAAGTTCTAACTGTCAGAGTTTTTTTCTAATACATTGCTCTACCTATGTAGTGCAATGTGTTAGATCTGTCAGTCATTCACTGACAGCAAGCCGATTAGGCTTCGCCTCCGGGCGGGGCCTAATCGGCTTCTGTAATGGCAGAGCAGGAGACCATTGTTAGGTCTCCTGTTCCCATAATAGCAGTCGGCAGTTGTGCGATTGCATGGCACAGCTGCCGATCTGCTAACAACCACAAAGATGCAGCGATCACATCCGATCGCTGAATCTGAGGGGTTAATGCAGGAATGGGAGCTAGCTCTGGTTCCTGCCATTACAGGTGGTAACCTACAGCTGACATCCACCGCTGATGACGCCGGCTCATCTCCTGAGCCAGCGCCATCTTGCCGGCGGCTACGGAAGCCTTTCAGGCCCCGCCTCCGGGCGGGGGCTGAAAGTTTTCCATGCTAGGCACACCGGGAGGCCAGTATTAGGCCTTCAGTTGCCATTGCAGCCACCGACACACCGGCAATTTCATTGCTGGGGTGTCGATGAGCTGCAAACACCTTAAATGCAGCGATCGCTTTTGACGGCTGAATTTAAGGGGTTATTGGCTAGCTCTGGTTCCCGCCATTATAGCAGGATGTCAGCTGTAACATACAGCTGACATCCGGCGGATGGTAGCACCAACTCAGCTTCTGAGCCGGTGCGTTGCATTTGTCGTAAGTATACAACATTTTGCGGGAAACACTGGCTTTCCATGACGTATACTCATGACAAATTTCGGGAAGGGGTTAAAATGTATTAAAAAAACATCAAATCTACATTCAAAACAATGCTTCTAGCAATGTCCTCCCTATATATATATATATATATATATATATGTGTGTGTGTGTTCTGTGATACGTTTACATTTGTTTATATCTCACAATGAATTTCCTCTTTTTTAGATCACAGTGGGTTTACAAGACCACCCCAGACCACATATTCAAATTTGACCTTTATGAAATAGAAGATGGAAGCTGTATTTTCACTCATCATGTCCTATGACTAGTATTTATGCCTAAACTATTTTTTCTTTTGATTGCGATAGGGCTGCAGTAAAATTCAAATACTACTGTATGGACTTTAGATTCAGCTGCTGTGGAGTTGCCCATATGGGTTCGATACACGATCATTGGTCAGCGTCATACACTCCTCTGTACAACGCCCACTTGGTCTAAAGTAAAACACGCCCACTTGGGCATTAAAAAACTCATTAGCATAAAGCTAAAAATCGCTCATAAAGTGGTTTCAAATAGATAGTTTTTCTAAATAAAAAGCATTACTTTTACCTACATTACAGCGCCCATCTCCTTATATAGGAGATAGGGCACATATAATGTGGTGACAGAGCCTCTTTAAATAGATCCGTTGTTCCGTTCCGTCAAAAGTAGAGCATGTCCTACTTTGGTCAGTGATTCAGTTACCGTGTGGCCCATAGAAGTCAATGGGTCAGTCAAAAAAATGGATGGCACACGGAAGGCTTCCGTGTGCCGTCCGTTTTTTACGGATCCGTTGCCATAGCAACGGCTGGGTGAGCTAGAGTTCACAGACTCACAGACTACAGTACACATTCATTCCTGAAGATGGATGTGGACATACTCATAGCATTGGTGCATGATCACCCAGAACTGTGGGATACGTGAGCAGAATGCTACCACGACTGCTATAAAAAGGACGCTGCATGGGAGGAACTTGCCAAGGAGCTTTTGACGCACAGATGGCAGCAGGGAACTAGTGCCCAGCGTCACAAAATAAGTAAGTAAATGCACACATTTCACTCCAAAAATCCAAAAACACCAAAGCAAGCCAAGCAGAGTAATCTCAAACTGTTCTCTATGCTCTGAAGAAAACAGCACCAAAAACTTCTTGCAACCTTTTTATGGGTGTTTCCTGGGACATGTGATAAGTTCAAATGAAGTTTACCTTCCGTTTTTTAAAAGCCAAACGGAAGCACAACGTCCGTGTAAAACGGAAACACGGAACGGAGTGCACACGGAAACCACACGGAAACAAAAAAGGGCAAACGGATCCGTCAAAAACGGTCGATAAAACGGTGATGGAGGTGTGCATGAGGCCTTAGGAGGGAAGCCGTCCAACAGCCCGCCACTGTAAAAAAATGTGAGCCTGTGCAGCACGGGCAGAGGTCAGTGCCTACAGGAGCAGATGTAGGTGTCTGTATCTATATATGTATATATGTACCTGAGTGTATATATGTCTCTGTGTGTTGAGTATATGCCTATGTGCTGTATTTATGTGCCTGTGTTTGTTGTATATTTGTGCATGTCTGTGTGTGTATATACACTGTATGGACAAAAGTATTGGGACACCTACACATTACACCTACAGGAGCTTTTATGAAATCCCATTCTCAATCCATAGGCATTTATATGGAGTTGGTCTCCCATTAACAGCTTCCACTGTTTTGGGGAGTCTTTCTACAAGCTTTTGGAGTGTCTATGGGAATTTTTGCCCATTCATCCAGAAGAGCATTTGTGAGGTCAGACACTAATGTTGGACAACAGACGTGGCAGATGACACCAGATGTGGCGGCTGACACGGAATGTGGCAGATGACAACTCGACTCCAACACTAGAAGTGACTCAGCAATAAGCACAGTTATGGGATACAGGATACATTTAGTAAGATACGGGAACACTGGGAGCAGGATAACAACTAAGGGACCATTTGCAAGGTTAACATAGGAATGCAACAACGTTCAGGCAAGGGGTGAAAGGGCAGAGCCCTTTTTATAGTCCAGGGTGATCTGGGGATTGTTTATGGAACTTTTAGTATGCGCGTGCTCTGGTTCTTTAAGGCTGGGGACGCACGCACACTTTACAAGACAGTCCAGGGCAGAGCAGCCACGTGCGCTGGCCTCTCCAAGAAGGGAGATGCTGGCAAGAGGCCCATAGTCTGTGGTCGCAGCCGTCGACAGTGAGGAACGGCGGCGGTCCGCGACCGCAGCCGTTACACCTAGCCTGAACCACCCACCGATGCAAGTTACAGGTTATGCAACGTAGTATATGCTGCAATAAACCCCCCCCCCCCCCCCCGAACTTAATCTCACAGGGGGGGCGACCAGGTGACAACATCGAATGGAACTTATGTTGATCAACTACCTTGTTTATTGTGCACCCCATTATAGCTTCACTGTTATAAGCCACCAGGGGTTATGTGGTGTTCCCCCAAAAAATGAACTCATTATACTTCTTGGGTGGCTCTCACCCATTCTGCTGTCTGCGCCCCCTTGCTGCGCCTTTGCCTTTTCCATTAGAAAGTCCCTCACCATCTCCTTCTTGGATTTCTGCCCCCCGCAGTTTGGATAACGTTTGAACCATTCTTTCCTAGTACCCTCAGCAAGAGCTGTCCCGGGCAGTGGAGAGTCTGTGCCTGGCTCCATAATGGCGGTATGGTGCATTTACTGGGTGATGTAGTATGTGTGTGAACTACTGTGTCTGCTTCGGCTCCCGGCTTTATGCAGCCCTGGCAGCGCACAGCTGGGAGCAGTAGTGTATACAGCAGTCTGGACACTCACTACACCACTGAGTACATGAAAAATCCTGGCGGAGGCAACGGAGCATTATGGAACTGGGCTATCATGGACTCTCCGTTGCCCGGGGCAGGTCTTGCTGCAGGCATTAGGAAGCAATGGCTGATCCAAGAATGGACCGGCCGGGGGACTCTCTAATGGAGAAAAGAAAGAGTAGCCAGGGGATGATAGGTACAGGTTGCTCGGGCTAGAGACACCTGAGAAATTGGGTTAGTTGTTGAGAAAACACCACAGGACCCCCTGAGACTTCTAGCAGATAAGCTATAACATGGGTCGGTATAGACACCATAGTAAAGAAACATAAGGGGTGCAGGCAGGCTACAGTGGATGGATACTTTACATCGAGGCAGGGGGCTGAGATAAATCGGAGGGAGTGTGTTGATTCGGACAATAGGTAGAAATGAAGACTCATTGAAAATGTTTTTATTTTTAGTGCAATGGGACTGCCCTACAAGTGTATGTTCACACGCAAACTCAAAAACGTTTGAAAATACGGAGCTGTTTTCAAGCTAAAGCTTTTGTAGCAACTCGCATTTTTCGCGGCGTATTTTACGGCCGTTTTTGGAGCTGTTTTTCAATGGAGTCAATGAAAAACGGCTCCAAAAATGGCCCAAGAAATTACCTGCACTTCTTTTGATGCGGCGTCTTTTTACTCGCCGTATTTTGAAAACGACGCGTAAAATTACGCCTTGTGGGAACAGAACACCAGAAATCCCATTGCAAGCAATGGGCAGATGTTTGGAGGCGTAATGGTGCCGTTTTGTCAGGCTTAATTTGAGGCGTAAACGGCCCGAATTACGTCTGAAAACACATCGTGTGAACATACCCTTAGTAGTAGCAGCACAAGTAAAAAAGAGAGCAACAGGGGAGCGGGTCAGTACATGGATTCTTAAATAAATAACAAAAAGGGACATGGGACTTGCAAGTATGTATTCATGCAACACATGGTTCATTTTTACATTGTATGATGGTGGATAACCCCTTAAAAGCTGCAAGTACCTTTTCTAAAACTGGGCTGGAAATATACTGGGCCAATTCAAATTTCTGCTCAAATTTATGAAGCCACTTTCTCCTTAAGCAATTTCATAAAAATTGTATTCTGGGCGGCAATTTACTTCCTCCATCACCAGTGAATGTGCAAAGTGAAGATGAATATATTGTTGAAAATATCTTGGATTTTAAAATCTATCGCAATAAGTTGCAGTACTTGATCCAGTGGAAGAGATAGGACTCTGAGCAGAATTCTTTGGAACCAGAAGAATAAGTTCATGCTCCTAGGCTTCCAACAAGCCAGCCCCTAGGATGTCTAGAGGGATCTTGGAAGAAAGAGAGTACTGTCAAATTTAATTCCAGAAACTCCTGTATCACAGGCAGTAGCACCTCTCATTGAGCTACTAGTGATGCTTGACATCACTGCATCATTTGTCTATTTTTTCTTGATTCTTGACAGTCATTGCCTTGATTACCTGATTAGTCTCACCCTTTTGGCTTCCTATATAAGCCTGACCCTTGCACTTTCCCTTGTCACTCTATTGAGCTCCCTGCCTTTAGTCTAGTTCAATGCTGTCTTACTCTACAAACTATTGCTTTTGATCTGTGTACCGAACTTGGATTGTTTCCTGACCAGGTCTCTGACTTACTCTACAAATGATTGCTTCTGATCTGTGTACCGGACTTGGATTGTTACCTGACAACAACTCTGCCTTACGTTACAAACTGTTGTGGGAGGTGGGCTTAGAGTCTGCTTCCAGACCTAGACGTTGAGTCTATAGGAACATATAAATATCTCAAGCCACAGAGTTTAGGTTTGTGGCTTTCTATGGTTAGTAGTGCGTTTTTCAAAAAGAAGCATGCTCTGGGTGTGACATTTTTTACAGAATTTTGTTTTATATACTTCCATAGTTTTTTTTTAATATGACTTAAAAACTGCATTAAAAAAGTAATTCCAGTAAATACAAGATTTTATTACTCACCTTAAAATCCATTTTAAGCTCCTAGCTTCTCCAATCATGCTATACCCCTCCTGCAGACAGAGTTAACCACTATGTACATAAGCAGTAGGAGTAGCAAAGTAAAACAGAAATGTTCACAACTAAAACAGATAACTGTTAACCATATGAGAACCAGAGACAAAAACACAATGTAAAAAAACAGCAATAGCCCTTAAGGGCAAAACATTGAGCTGATGCTGTGTCGTCGTCCCCATGAACGTGACAAGAAAGGTATTTTATAGTGAGTAACAAAACTCTTGTTTTCTTCTCTGTGCCATTGGAGGACACAGATGATGACCTTACATTCAAAAGAAGTCCTTAGGAGTGGGAAAGAGTAGTGGCCTTCCACACGTGTAGAGCCGAAGTCCTATGCTGAATTGCTTACAAGGTGCACACAACACTCTAGTGGAATGAGTCATCACCTGGAAGGGGACTTCCTGCCCTTTGACTGGTATGCTTCACCAATGATAGAGGGAATATATTGGGCTATAGTAGCTTGGTAAATCTGCAATGCACAATGTCCAAATTGTGGACTGACCATCCCCTAGGGTGGGTGGAAGAAAGGGGTTACAAAGGCTGACATTTCCTTGGGGAGGAAGATAGGAAGCACCACCTTGGCCTGGTGCGTTACCAGGAACAAAATTTACAGGACAGGGCTGCCAGCTCAGAGACACGCCAAACAGTGGTGATTGCCACCGAGCAGGAAACCTTCCAGGAAAGAAGGAGGCTGAGAGGAATATTAAGCAGCTGCTCAAATTGAGCAGACTGCAATTAATTCAGAACCAGATTAAGGTCCCATGAAGAAGTAGGCTGACGGTAGGGGGCACAGCATGGGCATTACCTTGAAGGAAGGTACGGACAGATGTGTGGACTTTTATTTAGCTTTAAAGGGAACCTGTCACCAGCATTTCACCTATTGAACTTTACTTATCCCTCACTGGCCTCTGCAATCAAAAGTTTATTGCCGTTATCCCCCCTCCTAAACTCTTCCTCCGACTATAAATAACGGTCTGCAAATATTTCGCTCCTTTTAGCGTAATTATCCGGTGTCCCTTTGTGCGCACACCCCAGAAGAGGACATCCATGCACAAGCGCAGGATATTGAGTGCTGGGGAAGGCTGAGGAGCTGTCAATCAAAAGTAAGGAGGCAGGGTAAACTCGGAAAGACTTGAGGAATGAAGATATGACTCTTTTCAAACGAAGATTTGACTCATTTCAAACGAAGATATGACTCTTTTATGCTAATTAGCATACGGTATGGGAACACTAAAAAACTGAATACTAAAGGTACAGAGCTGACTAAGAAGACAATTATAGGTCATATAGAAATTACTTTTCACCCACTACAACCAGGTATTGCTGGTTTAATAGGTGAAATGCTGGTGACAGGTTCCCTTTAAGCATGGTTTGGATGTCCTTTTTGTAAAAAAACCATGCAGCCTCAATATGGCAGCTTTAAATGAAGAGATGCTACATTGGAGTAGAACAGATGACCCTGAAAGAGCGGGTCTTCCCTAAGAGGGAAACACACGGGAGAGGGGGGGGGCCTGGGCGACCCGGTCAGTGTACAAGGCCCAACAGAGTAAGAAGAATCACTTGAATTCTTTCTGCCTTGATTTCCTTGAGGATCTGAGGCAGGATTGGGAAAGGAGGGATTATGCACGGGAACTCAAATGAATGCCACAGAATGACCAGTGCATCCACTGCTAGAGGATCCCAAGCCCAAGATACAAAGCAAGGAAGCTTGTGATTCAATCTGGAAGCCATGTGGATCTCCCAAGGCTGATCCCATCAGAAGCAACTATACTTGAACACTGTGGGATGAAGGGTCCTCTCTCCTGTATATTTCCATTCTTAGCTGAGGAGGTCAGAAATCCATTTGTTCACTACCGGAATGTGGACTGCCGAGACAGTTTGAACGAGAGTTTCTGTACATATCAGGTTGCTGGTAGACTCTGACATGGCAGCGGCTCTCCCAATCCCGGCTTGGTGGTTTAGATAGGCGACCGATGTGGCATTGTCCATCTGAACCCTGACCGGATGCCCGGAGAGGAAGTAAGTTGTATCGTCTATGGGCGAGGGCCGTCGCACAGACTTACCCTCTGACGGCCATGGCCATCTGTCTTCTCAGCGACAGAGAGATGCCGGCACTTACTTCCAGGTCCTGGGACTGTTTCCCACAGGGCGCGAGCGCCCGCGCGTGCACGGCCTTAAAGGGCCAGTACGTGTCCGGCTGTCATCACTCAATAATTAGCCCAGAGTGCTGCTGGACTATAAAAAGGGCTCTGCCCACTTGATCCTTGCCTTAGCGTTGTTGTCTACCTTAAGTTTGTCTTGAAAATTGTCTCCCAGTGTTTTCCAGTTCCCAGTGTTAAGCGGTTCCTGCTGCCTGTACACTGTATCCCGTCCTATCATATCTACAGAGAGCATCAAGTCGTGTCTTCCGCTTCATCTACTGTGCCAGCTACAGTGAAAGTCAAGTCGTGTCTTCCGTTGCATCTACTAGATTTCTACAGTGAAAGTCAAGTTGTGCCTCCGCTACTGTCTACATTGCCTCAGGTACCCGTTCTGGACTATAGACATTGTTTTGTACCTAGTTGGCCAGCTGCTAACCGGTACGGTCCAGTGGGTCAACACCCCGCTCCGTGACCGTATGCTCAGGCCATGGACTCCGCTGTCAATTCAAGGGCATGTCACCCTCCCAAGCCATGCAGGCGGACCACGACAGGATCAACTCCTTGTGGCAGTAGACTCCATGGCACAGCAGCTAGGGGCGCTAGCTACTTCCTTCACTGCTCCTATTCAAGCTCCTCCGATCGACCCTCCTGCTACACCTCCTAGTAGCTCCTGTTCGGATCCTCGGTTCTCGCTGCCATTGCCATCTCGGTTCCATGGAGAAGCAAGTTCGTGCAGGGGGTTTCTGAACCAATGCCATATCCACTTCACTCTACACGCCCGAACATTCCCTTCGGACGGAGCCAGGATCGCCTTCATTATATCTCTACTTACCAGTAAGGCCCTGGCGTGGGCGAATCCAATCTGGGAATGACAGGGACCCAAGATTTCCCGGGGTTTGTGCGGTTGTTCCTCTCCATATTCGAGGAGTCTGGACGAGTTTCTTCGGCAGCCACTGCTATTTTTAGCCTTCTCCAGGGGGACGCCTTCGTGGGCGAATACACCATCCAGTTCCGGACCCTGGCAGGAGAATTGTCCTGGAACAATGAGGCCTTGGTAGCATCCTTCTGGCATGGCCTTTCGCCGAGATCAAGGACGAACTTGCTGCTCGAGATCTACCAGCTGCCTTTGACGACCTGATTCTGCTTGCTACTCGAGTGGACATAAGGCTCAGAGAGAGATCTCAAGAGGTTCGACAGGAGAGAAGGCTTTCTAGACTGGTGCCCAACTTCCAGCAAAACCCCTCTTGCCTTCTTCTACTGCTCCTCCCAAGGTTCTGATGCAGGTGGATCGGCTTAAACTGTCCATTCAAGAGAATCAGCGCAGGCGCACCTCTGGACTCTGTTTATATTGCGGCCTCGCTGGCCATGTCATGCGTCTGTTTCCTCAGAAGCCAAAAAACCCCAACGCCTAGTATTTGTTGGAGAGACAACCCTGGGAAATACTGCATTTAATAGTGAACTCTCCTCCAAACTGTTCATTCCTGTGACCATCGTCGCTGGCAAGAGACCTCATCCAGTCTCTGCCTACCTGGACTCTGGCTCTGCAGCCAATTTCATCTGCCAAGACCTTGTGGATCTTCTTCAGTTACCCATTGTTCTGCTGGAAAGGCCGTCGATCGTTGCCTCGGTAGATGGACTGCCTTTGCCTAACCCAGTTTTGTTTGTGACGAAGCCGTTACGAGTCCAAGTGGAAGCTCTTCATTCTGAGCTCATCTCCCTGTTTGTCCTGTCCAAGGCCATCAACCCTGTGCTGCTGGGTTTGCCTTGGCTCCGTTTACATGGCCCAGCCCTGGATTGGAACTCTGGAGAGGTTCTCCAGTGGGGTCAAAATTGTCTCGACCGCTGTCTGGGTCATATCCAGCCACCGCAGCCTCCTCAGCTTCAGTCATTGGCAGGGTTGCATTCCTGTTACTCTATGTTCTCTGATGTCTTTGATAAGAAGGAAGCTGAGACCTTGCCGCCACATCGAGCATATGATTGTCCGATTGACTTGGTTCCTGAGTCGTCTCCTCCTCACGGTAGAGTGTACCCTCTTTCTCTGCCGAACACCCAATCTATGTCGTCCTACATTATAGAGAATCTATGCCTATATGGAGAACACCAAGAAAGCAGAGTAAATTAATTCATAATCCCTCAAAAAATAATGAATATATATCCTTATTGATACGTAATATATAATGTCTAGAGGGGAAAGGAAGGGCTTACAAGCCCATCATAAGCATGGTGGTAGCGGTGAGAACACCCTCTTAATGAAACAATAACCTAAAAACCGGAGTCTGACACACCGAAAATTAATTAAAAAGTGAAATTTTTATTGAAATAGGTATACAAAAAATGACAAAAGACACATTAAAAATTAGAGATGATTGCCAAAGTATGAGTGAATACCAGACAGTGATATGTGCAAATATAGTTCACAGGATATGTATAGTGATAATACTATATCAAATGTTAACGGGGTGGAGCTGTGGTGCATAGTACCTTGCATTTAGAATATTAGGTATAGGTCACAAAGAAGTAACAAGGTAGCAACTAAATGCAAGTGATGCAAGCACAGCCACCAGATACATCCGCTGATAGGTGAACTGATGAATATATATGGTGGGGTAACACCAAATAAGGCAAACAGAAGCCTATATAAAAATAACTCTGATCAGAGCACCTTACCCATATCACGCTCCACACTGTCTGGCATCAGCCCCGATGCGCGTTTCGGCCCTGGAGCCTTCGTCTGGGGGTCTTATAGAGAATCTGTAGAGGGGCTTCATTCGTAAATCTACATCCCCGGCCAGAGCTGGGTTCTTCTTTGTCAAGAAGAAAGATGGATCCCTACGACCCTGCATTGACTACCGAGGCCTCAACCAGATCCCGGTGAAGAACAGGTACCCACTGCCTTTGATTTCCAAACTGTTTGATTGCATACGGGGGGCACATTTTTTTTCGAAACTGAACCAGCGGGGGGCCTACAATCTGATCCGGATTCGTCAAGGCGACGAGTGGAAGTCTGCTTTTAATACTCGTGATGGGCACTATGAATACCTAGTTATGCCCTTCGGCCTCTGTAATGCCTCCGCAGTGTTTCAAGAATTTCTCAATTACATTTTTCGTGATCTCCTTTATGTTTGTGTTGTGGTGTATCTCGATGACATTTTCATTTTTTTTCCAGATCCAGTAACTCTTCAGAGTCATGTCCGCCAGCTGTTGCTTTGTTTAAGAGAGAATCATCTTTATGCCAAGCTGGAGAAGTGTGTGTTTGAGAAAAAGTCTCTTCCCTTCTGGGCTACATCATCTCCGATTAGGGCCTCAAGATTGACCCTGAGAAGGTAAAGGCTGTCCTGGAGTGGCCACGCCCCCAAGACTTGAGGGCCATACAACGCTTCCTGTGATTTGCCAACTTCTACCGGCTGTTCATTCCCAACTTCTCATCTTTGACACCTCCCATCTCCATCCTCACTAAAAAGGGTATGAATGCCAAAGTGTGGACTCCGGAAGCAGAAGCCGCATTTGAATCCTTAAAAAAAGCCTTCACATCAGCCTCTATTCTTCACAACCCTGATGTATCCCTACAATTCTCTTTATAGGTGGACGATTCCTCTGTTGGTGCTGGTGCACTGTTGTTCCAGAAAGGTTCGAAGGGCAAGACTGTAGTATGTGGCTACTATTCCAAGCTGTTTTCTTCTGCAGAGCGCAACTACTAGATTGGGGATCGGGAGTTACTGGCCATCAAGCTGGCTCTGCAGGAGTGGAGACACCTACTGGAGGGCGCAGTCCATCCTATCCTGGTCTTCACGGATCACAAGAACTTGACCTACCTACAGACGGCCCAGTGGTTGACTCCTCGTGAAGCCAGGTGGTCGTTGTTCTTTGCTAAGTTCCGGTTCGAACTCCACTACCGACAAGAATGTGAGGCCCGATGCTGGATGCAGTGTGAGCTGGGTGGTGGTGGATCGATTTTCTAAAATGGCTCATTTTGTTCCCGACTGATGTGCTTTCTGCTGCTCGACTGGCCGACCTCTTCGTTCCACACATCTTCCGTCTGCACAGATTACACCTGCATATTGTCTCGGATCGAGGGGTCCAGTTCACCTCGAAGTTCTGGAGAGCACTCTGCGGCCTCCTCGGTGTAAAGTTGAACTTCTCCTCGGCTTATCATCCTCAGTTTAATGGACAAGCCGAAACGGTTAACCAAATTTTGGAGAACTATCTGCGGCACTTTGTCTGCAGATGGCATGATGACAGGGTACAGTTGCTCCCGTGGGCTGAGTTCTCCTATAATAACATACTAGTGAGTCCACCACCTCCAGTCCGTTCTTCATCGTCTACGGCCAACATCCTTGTATACCTCTTCCTGTTGCTACTATGTCCCAGGTGCCTGCAGCTGACTCTACCTTCAGGGACTTTCTGCAGTTATGGCAACAGACACAATCTTCTATTCTGCTGGCGGTGGACCGCATGAAGAGAAGAGCAGACATTAGAAGACGAGAACCTCCCCAGTTTCTTCCAGGTACGAAGGTCTGGCTGTCACGGCACGGGGTGTGGATCCACTGGGCCGTACCGCGTAGCGGGGTAGAAGCTGGCCAACAAGGTACAAAACAATGTCTATAGTTCGGAACAGGTACCTGAGGCAATGTAGACAGTAGCGGAAGCAGGACTTGACTTTCACAGTAGATACGATAGCACGGGATACAGGGTACAGGCAGCAGGAATGGGTAACACTGGGTACTGGAAAACACTGGGAGACCATTTGCAAAACAAACTTAGATATACAACAACGCTCAGGCAAGGAACCAGTGGGCAGAGCCCCTTTTTATAGTCCAGCAGCCATTTGGGCTAATAATTGATGGGTGACAGCTGGATGCGTACTGGCCCTTTAAAGAGGCTCTAAAGCAATTACTAAGGGATGGACCCCAATAGTTGGTGGGTGCAAGAGATTCAATACATAGAATGCCTGCCGGCAAACAAAGCCCTTGCTGATCCTTTAGAATTTAACTGACAGCATTGGTGCTGCGGACTGCAGTCGTTAGCACCTTGCTTCCTTTGAGTCTTTACACACTGCACTATGCTGATCCTTATCAGCAATGGACCAGGAATTTTAACTTTCATGTAGTCTGTCTATGGTTGTTATACCTAATAAAAATGTTGTGATTTTTTTTTGGTAGTTGGGAAACAAGGGCTTTGTTTGCCGGCAGGCATTCTATGTATTAAAGAGGCTCTGTCACCAGATTTTCAAACCCCTATCTTATATTGCAGCAGATCTGCGCTGCAATGTAGATAAAAGTAACGTTTTTTGTTTTTTTTTTAAAACGAGCATTTTTGGCCAAGTTATGACCATTTTTATATTTATGCAAATTAGCCTTTCTTATGTACAACTGGGCGTGTTTAAAGTTATGTCCAACTGGGCGTGTATTGTGTGTGTACATCTGGGAGTTTTTACTTGTTTTACTAGCTGGGCGTTGTGAATAGAAGTGTATGATGCTGACGAATCAGCATCATCCACTTCTCTTCGTTACCACCCAGCTTCTGGCAGTGCACAGACACACAGCGTGTCCTCGCGAGATCACGCTGTGACTTTCACTCACTTCCTCCCACAGGAACTTCATTGCGTCGGATGAGCGAGGACACGCTGTGTGTCTGTGAACTGCCAGAAGCTGGGTGGTAACGAAGAGAAGTGAATGATGCTGATTCGTCAGCATCATACACTTCTATTCACAACACCCAGCTAGTAAAACAAGTAAATACACCCAGATGTAACGAACACAATACACGCCCAGTTGGACATAACTTTAAACACGCCCAGTTGTACATAAGAAAGGCTCATTTGCATAAATATAAAAATGGTCATAACTTGGCCAAAAATGCTAGTTTTTGAAAAAAACAAAACGTTACTGTTATCTACATTGCAGCGCCCATCTGCTGCAATAGGAGATAGGGGTTTGAAAATCTGGTGACAGAGCCTCTTTAAGGCTGTGCATGCGCGGGCGGGCGCCCCCTGCGGGAATCAGTCCGAGGACCTGGAAGTAAGTTCCGGCGTCTCCCTGGAGGGAGCTGACGCTGTGAAGAGAGATGTACATGGCCGGGGCCGTCAAGGGGTAAGCCTGAACGACGACCCCCGGCCATAGACGTTACACTGGCTGTCTTCCAGGAATATCCGGCTTAGGGTGCCATCTTGCATGTTTGCTCCCAGGTTCCTTGGACCCTTCGAAATTCTGCTACAGATCAATCCTGTGTCGTACAAACTTCGGCTGCCTTCTACCCTCAAGATCCCTAATTCTTTCCATGTCTCCTTGCTGAAGCCCGTGGTCCTGAACCGCTACTCCAGGAATCCTAGTTCCGCAGAGGCTCCTGGCGGTTCGTCTGGGACTTTCGAAGTGAGGGAGATCCTGGCCACCAAGAAAGTGGAAGGAAGGACGTTTTATTTGGTAAATTGGAGGTGATTTGGTCCAGAGGAGAGGTCTTGGGAACCAGAAGAGAACATTGATGCCCCTGTCCTCGTAAAGAGATTTCTCTCCCGCTCTGGCCACAAGAAGAGGGGGAGTAATAGGGGGATACTGTAAAGTCTATGGCCGAGGGCCGTCGCTCAGACTTATCCTCTGATGGCCCCGGCCATGGACATCTGTCTTCTCGGCGACATCTCCCTCCAGGGAGAGGCCGGCACTCACTTCCGGGTCCTGGGACTGTTACCCGCAGGGCGCGTGCGCCCGCGCGTGCACAGCCTTAAAGGGCCAGTACGCGTCCAGCTGTCATCACTCAATAATTAGCCCAGAGTGCTGCTGTATAAAAAGGGCTCTGCCCACTTGATCCTTGCCTGAGCATTGTTGTCTACCTTAAGTTTATCTTGCAAATGGTCTCCTAGTGTTTTCCAGTTCCCAGTGTTACCCATTCCTGCTGCCTGTACCCTGTATCCCGTGCTATCGTATCTACAGAGAGAGTCAAGTTGTGTCTTCCGCTGCATCTACTAGCCTTCTACAGTGAAAGTCAAGTTGTGCCTCTGCTACTGTCTACATTGCCTCAGGTACCCGTTCTGGACTATAGACATTGTTTTGTACCTAGTTGGCCAGCTGCTAACCCACTACGCGGTATGGCCCAGTGGATCCACACCCTGCGCCGTGACATAAGTCCAATGTCGGAGGGAGAGGAGGATGGCTCAAACCTCCAAGACATTAATTTGAAGGGTGGACTCCAAAGGCTTGGTTAGGCTTGGAAGGAAGACCCCTCCCAACCCGATTCATTAATTGTCGGGACCAACCACAGGATAAGGATGTGCAAATACGCGTCCTCGATGTTTACTGAGGACAGGAGCTTCCCCTTGTTCATGGATGCGATTACTGAACATAGAGATTCCATCTGGAAGCAACGGACCTTGACAAAACAATTGAGGAGTTTTAGATTCAAGATCAAGCACACTGTTCCCTTCTTCTTTGGAAGAGGTTAGAGTAAAAACCGTGGGACCGTTTTTGCATTAGAACCGGTGCAATCACTCCCTGGGAGAGAAGAGACCCATTTTGGCCCATTCAGTAGTTGCTCTACTTACCCAAGAGGAGGTGAATACCAGCCACCTGGCTAACCGGCTGCCTAAAACGAGGATTTTGCAAATTATTCCAGATTGCCTTCGTGATGATCCTGTAGGGAACAAGCATCAGCTTCAGGTAGAGTGGTGTTTTTAACCAGGTGAGAGACTTGTGGATCAGTAAACGTTCATTACTTAGAAAGAACGTCCTTTAACTAGTGAGAGAGAAAAAATATTTGGGAAATTGCCGCTGCTGCCTAAAGGAAAATGCATCTTGGGTGGAAGGGCATTCAGGATCCTAGACTTGTAATGTGTCTTGCATAGCCACAGTGAAACTGTGGAAAGTTTGGACATCTGTTCTGTGTCCAGATCAGAATCAGAGGCCTGCCCCTCAGAACAGTACCCATCTCAACGTACTCCTGGGTGGGGTGGAGGTAGATAAAGCTGGAGAAACTCAGGAGTGGCAAGAGCAAGTAGATCTAGCCCATTTACAGGGTCTACCTCTTCTGCTCTGGAGGAGGGTGCTCCACAGTTGGAGGAACCAGAAGGAGTCTGGTCTGGAAACCGGTCTAAAATGCAGAGCATGGACTGAGAAACCTTGGTAAGGTCTGAAAGAAAGAGAGTGTGCCCACTCCAGTACAGAACCCAGTGACAACTGAGTGGGAGGTTGTTCACTAATAAGCTTTCTCGTTTCCAATCAGCTGGTGCAGAGGGGTACATACGGGCCACACTGAGGTGTGATCTTGCTGTAGGGAGCGTTTACCTGCGTTGCATGAGGTCCCTTATTAAAGAGAAGGTGCCTCAGTAGGAATAAAGGATAGGAGCCGCAGAGGGTGTATACTGACATGCTCACCTCTCTTGAAGGAAGTTCAGCATGTTCGGCCCCTAGACTACAGGGTCACTCCTTCAGGGTTTCTCATCTTGGAAAAGGAAGGAGAGCGGAGAAAGGGGCTGGAAGTACAACAGTCAACAAAGAGGTTAGGCTACACTGTTCTCCCTTCTCGTAGTGGGCTAAAAGTCTGATTAAGTCTAGCCACTATTCCAAACCTTCAAGGGGAAAAAATGCAAAGCAAGAAAAGAGTAGATGCCAAGCAGGTAGGTCTGCCTTCTACGGACACTAAGATAACAGTAGTACGCTCAGTGTCTGAAGGAAAGTTATAGCATGGTAGGAAGAGTAAAAGGGTAACTAAAATGTCAGAAAACATCTGCCATGACATGTCAGAAGTTTTGATAGGGGGGGGTCTGAGCACTCAAACCCCAACCGATCGTTAAAACGTAGCGGCGCTTGGGTAAGCACTGAGCCCCTTGGTTTCTGATCGGCTTTTCTCTGAAAGTCAATGTAACGGTGTACGGACTCAATAGAAAGTCTATGAGCCCGTACACCAACTGTTCGGCTTTCCGAGAAAGAACGATCAGAAACTAAGCAGCACAGCGCTCCCTCGAGTGCTTCTGCCGCTTCGTTTTAGCTCAGTGCTCACTATGACATGTCAGAAGTTTACTGAAAGTTTAGTTACCCTTTAACACTTTTTTGCTTATTGTCTGCCTCCTAGTGGCAGAAGCTATACCCCAAGGTTATCATCTGTGTCCCCAATGACATAAATGTGAAAATTCCATTAAAAAATATTTTAACCCCTTCCTGAAATATGACATACAGTTACATCATAGCCGGGTAGGGGAAGTATGGAGCGGGCTCACGGAGTGAACCCGCTCCATACGATGCGGGTGTCGGCTGTATGATCCCGCTCGTTTAACTCATTAAATGCTATGGTCAATAGTGACCGCAGCATTTAAATCATTAGAAAGAGGGGGGCGACCCCCTCTAACAGCTCATCGCGCCCCCCACAGCGCAATCGCGGGGGGGGCGATGTTTTCTATGGCTGCCTGGGGGCCTAATGAAGGTCCCCAGATCCGCCATCTTTGTACACCTATTAAGCCCTGCATCCGGCAGGGGTTTATAGATGCCTGTCAGAATCACCATAAACTGCAATACATTAGTATTTCAGTATATTGTGCAAGTGATCTAACGATCGCTGGTTGAAGTCCCCCAGGAGGACTAATAAAAAAAGTAAAAATGAGTTAAATAAAGTTAAAAAAAAAAAAAAATATTAAAAGTTAAAAAAAACCTTTTCCCAATTCCCCCTAGAGCAGGGGTCTCAAGCACGCGGCCCGCTAGTATCGGCTCTGCTCCGTAACTCTGGAATTCCCTGACATCGCTGTCCATATATGAACAGCGATGTCTGGGGCTTCCCCAGAGCCGGAGTCCCGGGCAGAGCGCTAGTACAGGCTCTGCTCTGGGACTCTGTGGAATTCCCTGACATCGCTGCCCATATGTGGACAGTGTGTCAGGGTCTTCCCCAGAGCGGAGCAGAGCGCTGGTGTTGGCTCTGCTCCTGGACTCTGTTGAATTCCCTGACATCGCTGCCCATATGTGGACAGTGTGTCAGGGTCTTCCCCAGAGCGGAGTCCCGGGCAGAGCGCTAGTATAGGCTCTGCTCCGGGACGCTGCGGAATTCCCTGATATATCTGCCCATATATGGACAGTGTGTCAGGGTCTTCCCCAGAGCGGAGTCCCATGCAGAGCGCTATTATCGGCTCTGCTCCGGGACTCTGTGGAATTTCCTGACATCGCTGCCCATATATGGACAGTGTGTCAGGGTGTTCCCCAGAGCGGAGTCCCGGGTAGAGAGCTATTATCGGCTCTGCTCTGGGACTCTGGGGAAGCCTCTGACATCGCTGTCCATACATCGACAATGATGTCAGGGGCTTCCCCAGAGCAGGAGTCCCAGTGATGTCAGGAGCACAGCTGGAGTCCCAGGAAGAGCCTACTAGCGCTCTGCCTGGGACTCCAGCTCTGGGGTGGCCCCTGACATCTCTGTCCACATATGAACAGCGATGTCTGGGGCTTGCCCAGAGCCGGAGTCCCGAGCAGAGCGCTGGTGTCGGCTCTGCTCCGGGACTCTGTGGAATTCCCTGACATCGCTGTCCACATATGAACAGCGATGTCTGGGGCTTCCCCAGAGCCGGAGTCCCGGGCAGAGCGCTAGTACAGGCTCTGCTCCGGGACTCTGTGGAGTTCCCTGACATCGCTGCCCATATGTGGACAGTGTGTCAGGGTCTTCCCCAGAGCGGAGCAGAGCGCTGGTGTCGGCTCTGCTCCTGGACTCTGTGGTATTCCCTGACATCGCTGTCCACATATGAACAGCGATGTCTGGGGCTTCCCCAGAGCCGGAGTCCCGAGCAGAGCGCTGGTGTCGGCTCTGCTCCGGGACTCTGTGGAATTCCCTGACATCGCTGCCCATATGTGGACAGTGTGTCAGGGTCTTCCCCAGAGCGGAGTCCCGGGCAGAGCGCTAGTATAGGCTCTGCTCCGGGAATCTGTGGAATTTCCTCACATCGCTGCCCATATATGGATAGTGTGTCAGGGTCTTCCCCAGAGCAGGAGTCCCAGTGATGTCAGGAGCACAGCTGGAGTCCCAGGAAGAGCCTACTAGCGCTCTGCCTGGGACTCCAGCTCTGGGGTTGCCCCTGACTTCTCTGTCCATATATGGACAGAGATGTCAGGAGCAGAGCTGGAATCCCAGGCAGAGTGCCAAAAGCTGCTCTGCTCCGGGACTACAGCTCTGGGCAAGCCCCTGACATGACTGTGGCAGCATCTGCAGAGGGCACTGTGGCAGCATCTACAGAGGGCACTGTGGCAGAATGTAGAGGGCACTGTGCCAGCATCTACAGAGGGCACTGTGGCAGCCTCTACAGAGGGCACTGTGGCAGCCTCTACAGAGGGCACTGTGGCAGCCTCTACAGAGGGCACTGTGGCAGCCTCTACAGAGGGCACTGTGGCATTATTTACAAGTGGGTGTGTGGCAGTATCTGAAGAGGACACTGGCATTATCTAGGGGTGTTTTGCATTATCTACAGAGGGCACTGTGGCCTTATCTAGGGGAGTGGTGCATTATCTACAGAGGGCACTGCGGCAGCATCCACAGAGGGCACTGCGGCAGCATCCACCGAGGGCACTGCGGCACTATCTAAAAAGGGGCTGCCCAATCTTAATATGTGTGCTAACTGAGCCGCCGGACTGCATTTAGCGACACTTAAACTGGAAAGCTGGATTGTTGAAATAAGCACGTGGAGAAATATCTCAAATTTTAAACCTAGCGCTATTATTATAGTAATGTAGTATTATTATTCTAGTAATATAGTGTTATAGTAGTTCAAATAACTAATTGATTAACAATAATTTTGTATTGTATCAAATTTGAAAGTAATGCGGCCCGTCAACTTCCCATTTTTTCTATATGCCTCCCACTTACCCGGCCGAGTTTGAGACCCCTGCCCTAGAGCATAGTAAAAAAATAAAAAATAAACATAATTGGTATCGCCGCATCCGTAAAAGTCTGAACTATTACAATATATTATTATTTAACCCGCAGAGTGAACGCCATAAAAAAAAAATATTGTAAACGCCAGAATGTCTATTTTTTGGTCACCTAATCTCCCACAAAAAATGAAATAAAGTGATCAAAACGTCGCATGTACACCAAAATGGTATTATTCAAAACTACAGCTTATCCCGCAAAAAATAAGCCCTTATACCACTTAATCGACCGAAAAATAAAAAAGTTTTGGCTCTCGGAATTTGGCGACACAAAAGAAATTTTCTTTTTTATATTTAGGTTTTTACTTGTAAAAGTAGTAAAATATAGAAATAACTATATATATATATTTGGTATCGCCGTAATTGTATTTACCCACAGAATAAAGTTAACATGTTGTTTTAATTGCACAGTGACTTCCGTAAAAATGGCGCGCAAAAAAACATGGAGGTATCGCTGTTTTTTTCATTTTCTACCCCACAAATAGTTTTTTTCCCATTTCCTAGTGCATTATATGGCACAATAAATGGTGCTACGAAAAACTACAACTCGTCCCGCAAAAATCAAGCCCTCATAGGACTATATCGACAAAAAAACAAACCTTATGGCTTTTGGAAGGTGGGGAGGACAAAATTAAAATCTGAAAGTTGTTTACGACGGGAAGGGGTTTTTAAAGCTTTACATGGAATTTCTTACTACAAGCACTTACAGCGTTTTGATTGTGTCAGATGCTAGACCACCCATTTATTTATTTCCCATTGCTCATATAAAATGAACATATTTCACAGCACTGTATAGTGTCATCACCCACATCAGTCCTTGTCTCCAAGGGGATCAAATTCTAAATTTTCTATCTTACATACATTAGGGTAAAAATCTTAGACAATTAGCTGTCTGTTTTTGGAATGTGGAATCAAACTGGAGTAAGAGCAAAGTTGCCCTTGGATGGCACCCAGGACCGCAGTGCTACAAGCCAACAGTTCTAACTAACCCCACATGATATCTATAGCATGCATCTCCTGCTTTTTTGTTGTTGCAGCCCAATTCCCGACCTAGCGCTGTGTTGTAAATTGCAACAAAGCCCCATTCACAGCGAAGGCTCAGGAGTGGCGCGGTTTCAGAAAAAAAAGGTGCTGCGGTCATCGTGGAGATCTGAGAAGTCCAATATTTATTAGTTACCATGGCCATATACATTAACAGCTATGTAAACCGTTGAAGACTTTTCTTTTATTTATTTTTTACTAACACAAAGTATTATAGTGTTGAGTGCATCTTAGTAATTTGTTTTTATTTAAAAAAATAACTTTTTGAGATACAGCTTCTATGTATCCTGGATACATATAAGCTGTTCCTTGTGTTGAAACTCGAATCTGTCAGCTCAGGGGGACTGACGGTTTCGGTGACAGTGGGTCCTACGCAGTATGTTCCATAGTCACTGAACCAGTAAAAAAAGAAAAAATACACTCCTAGAGGGAAAAAAAAGTGTAAATTGGTAATTAACTTCAGCCCGGTAATGACTTTATGATTTATATCAGAACGATATGGGGAGTGAGTAGGAAAGCACCTGGCGCACCATGAAAGTACAACAGATAGGGCTGTGCAGCTCCCAGAATCCTCCTCTGGTTCAGGCTACTGTATGTAGGCGAATGCCAAGTACGCCGCCTACTCCGAGCGCGCATGCGCAGTACTAATGCTGTCCATATCGCGTTGTGGAACCTGAATGAGGCGGAAGTTCCTAGTTTCCGGAGGGAATGAATTATGCGCTGCACTCTCTAACCCGGAGAGAAAAGCCAGAAACACCCATTATATTACACTATGTATTGTTATCGGAATAGCTGCCCGGTGTAGGTTATTGTGTGATATTTGGGCATTCCCGTTAGAGTGGGTGCAGCATGACGCGTAGTATGTGGTGAGGCCGTTGTTGTCGCGCTGCCCGTCTTCATTCATAGCGCCGTTCTGTTATCCCTCCGTGCACATGGAGTCCCAGCTACAGAGCATCTTTGAGGAGGTGGTGGTAAGTGTGCGCTCTTATGCAGCAGCATTATTATGGGATGTAGCAGTGACGTCTCGTGTAACCTGGTAAAGAATTCTAATGAAATCGCTGCAGCCAGTAAACTGGGGTTTAACCATTCTATTTTCCTGGATTAGGTTTTGAGGGATATTCTTATATAGTGTTGAAGTAGTAGCGCAAATGTCCGAAAAAGTAGGCGTACCATACTCTCCCTCCGATAGAGTCTAAGTAATACCGCCATACGGTGCTTTAATATAACCCTTATTATGTACAGCACTGACATGATGCGTCTATACGGTGCTCACATAAAATAAAATATAACGTACCACAAATCCACATACCAGACTATTTCATCACACTACGTTTTATATGTATATCTAGTTTGCAGTTTCAGGATAACATCCGAGTAATCTGATCCCCGGACCCCCACCAATCCAAACTTCTCATATGTCACTATGACCTGTCAGAAGTGTGTCAAACGTTTGGCTACATTCTAAGGCCGGATTCACACGAGCGTGTGCGTATTGCATGCGCAAAAGGTCCATAACAGCTCCGTGTGTCAGCAGCGTATGATGCGCGGCTGCGTGATTTTCGTGCAGCCGCCATCATTATGACACACTGTTTGGATGTTTGTAAACAGAAAAGTACGTGGTGCTTTTCTGTTTTCATTCATACTTTTTACTGCTGTTGCGTGAATCACGCGCGTCACATGGAAGTGCTTCCGTGTGCTGCGCGTGATTTTCACGCACCCATTGACTTCAATGGGTGCGTGATGCGCGAGCAACGCACAAATATCGGACATGTCGTGAGTTTTACGCAGCGGACCCACGCTGCGGGAAACTCACTGACAGTCTGCACGGCTCCATAGACTAATATAGGTACGTGCGAGGCGCGTGAAAAACACGCTTGTTGCACGGACCTATTATACATTCGTCTGAATAAGCCCTAAGAATAATGTTCAGGGCTTATTTAGACGAACGTGTAATACGGCCGTGCAACGCGCGTGATTTTCACGTGCCTCGCACGGACCTATGTTACTCTATGGGGCCGTGCAGACAGTCAGTGATTTTTGCGCAGCGTGAGTCCGCTGCGTAAGACTCAGGACATGTCCTATATTTGTGCATTTTTCGCGCATCACGCACCCATTGAAGTCAATGGGTGCGTGAAAATCACGTGCACCACACGGAAGCACTTCCGTGTGACGTGCATGATTCGCGCAACAGCAGTAAAAAGTATAAATGAAAACAGAAAAGCACCACGTGCTTTTCTGTTTACAAACATACAGAGTGTCATAATGATGGTGGCTGCGCGAAAATCACGCAGACACGCATCATACGGGGCTGACAGACTAAGCTGTTATGTAACTTTTGCGCACGCAAAACGCCACGTTTTTTGCGCACGCAAAACGCACACGCTCGTGTGAACCAGGCCTCAATCTGGAGAATCCTCTACCATTGACCAGTGAGTTATTATATACAAGGCGGCATACAGTAAAGTCCGTTGTAACGAGCCAATATCGCAAGAGAGGTTTGTGTTTTCCCTGTTGAAAATGAAATGTAGTTTACATAGAGGGGGGTGTACCGGTAAAATATATATTTTTGTAATTAGCATGTGCTAGTAGTTCTTCACTATAGATGGACAATAAATAGAAACGGTAAATGCATTTGTTTCTTTTTACAGAAGACAGAGGTCATTGAAGAGGCCTTTGCTGGGTGAGTACCCTGCCTTTCCGATCAACTTTTGAATTCCTTAGGACCTGTTCACATTTGCGTTGGAGGCTCCGTTAAGGGCCGCCAAAAGTACCGGAAACAATAACGCAGCATGCTTCGCTCTTGTTTTTGGTTAATCCACTGACGCCCAGACGGAAACCAACAAAGTCAATGGGTTCCATCGGGCGCCAGTTGTCTCCGTTGATCAACCGAGCCTGCGCTTCCAACATTTTCGTTCTGCTCCTTTGACGGAGCAGAATGACGGAAGCCTGAGAGCAGATGTGAACTCGGCCTTACGTGTTTGAACTTTTTGACAAATTTGTCACAAGCAGCGAAACCAGCCTGAGAAGTTGTTTCTATGCAGGGATTGTATTGTTATATTGCAGATCGTGTTGATGAGGGTTGCAGTGCTGTCCCACCCCTCTCATATCTATTTACCTGTTATCCTTATAGATTATAAGTTTTTGCAGGTAGGACTTTTCTTATCTTTCCAGTTTTCCTGTTTGTGTTTATTTTATTACAAAATCATATACTGCATTTTTTCCCCCCTTTGTGTATTGGTGTACATCATTGTGGCAGTATCTAAATAAATAGTAACAACAATAATAATAAACAATCCTCATGAAGTAATATGACTCCAAAATATAAAACCTTTCTCATATCTAATTAGGAAAATAAAATCCTCATGTAGTGATAAAAGCTCAAGCACTTGAAGAACGGGAGACCTCCTGCTTCTATGAGGGGGATACTGTAAGGGGAAGTGCTCACAGGGTGAATATGCAGCGTATACGGTTGTGGAAACTGCATGGAATTCTGCACCAAAAAACCCGCACCAAATTGTGGTACAGTTTTTCAGGCAGTATCTCTGCTGTGGAAATACAGCTAAAAAGAAAAAAGTTCATACTTACCCCGATCTCCATTGTCATAGCGACGCGTCCCTCTGCTCTGAGTACAGTCAGGCCTCCTGGGATGACGTTGCAGTCCATGAAACGTCATCCTGGGAGGCCGAACTCCGCTCAGAATAGAGGATCGCGTCTCTTCAGCCACAACGGGAGAAGGTAGGATCAGGGTTAGGGGCCACGTTCTAGAGATAGATGCTGGTCCCACACATATCAGACGTTTATTTCATATCCTGTGGATATATCATGTTTGCGATGGGAAAACCCCTTTAAGTACTAGTAGGGCTTTAACAGCACTTAAATTATTGTCCCTAGGTCACCTGTCGGGTAGAAAACTTGAACTCTTTCCCCACTGTAGCACGCTTGTGGCCATATGTTAACAACCTGGTCGATTGCTAGGGTCGTCCATCTGCCATCAACACCATGTGGTCACTTGAGTTTCATTTGAAGCACAGTGTGGTCATGAAATTATTTCATATGGCTACAACATCATATGGATGGCCTGTGGCTGTATTGTTTATCTAATTGTTTATATTAACCCCTTAATGACCGCCGATTAGCCTTTTCACTGCGGTCATTAATGGGCTTTATTCTACAGCGCCGCTATTCCACGGCGCTGCTGTAGAATAAAGTAAACAGAGCAAGGAGCCGTCAAATCTCCCTGCTCTCAGCTGCCAGAGGCAGCTGGGGGCGTCCCTGCTCTGCCGGGTGAGATCGATATTAGTATCGATCTCACCCGTTTAACCCTTCCGATGCGGTGCACAATAGCGTGCACCGCATCTGAGTGGTTTTGGAGAGAGGGAGGGAGCTCCCTCTCATCCCACCGACACCCGGCGATAAAATCGCCGAGTGTCTGTGTCTTCTATGGCAGCCGGGGGTCTAATAAAGGCCCCCAGGTCTGCCTGGAGCGAATGCCTGCTAGATCATGCCGCAGGCTAGCAGATGCCTGTCCGTTTTAAACGGACAGGCAGTAATACATTGCAATACAAAAGTATTGCAGTGTATTATAATAGCGATCGGAGGATAGTGAAGTCCCCTAGTGGGACTAGTATAAAAGTAAAAAAAGTAGAATAAAGTTAATAAAAAAAAAAAAAAATGAAAAACCCACTTTTTCCCCTTACAAAATGCTTTACTATTAAAAAAAACCTACAATAATGCAAAAAAGTTACACATATTTGGTATCGCCGCGTCCGTAACGACCCCGACTATAAAGCTGTTACATTATTTAACCCGCACTGTGAACGCCGTAAAAAATAAAATAAAAAACAATGGAAAAATTGCTGTTTTCTGTTAATCTTGACTTAAAAAAATGTGATAAAAAGTGATCAAAAAGTCGCATCTACTCTGAAATGGTACCAATAAAAACTGCAAGTCGTCCCGCAAAAAACAAGACCTTATACAGCTATGCCGACTCAAAAATAAAAAAGTTATAGCTCTTCGAATGTGACAATGTAAAAATGTAAAAAATGGCTTGGACATTAGGGCCCAGAATGCAAGCAGGGGGAAGGGGTTAAGCGCCTCTGTTTTGTATTGTTTAACTAACATTAGTATTTGTATATTTTCAGTATGTTTATGGACACACCAGAAGATGAAAAAACAAAGCTTATCAGCTGCCTTGGCGCATTTAGGCAGTTCTGGAATGACCTTCCTCAGGTAGGATTTCTTCATCACTTAGGCCCCAAAAAATCTCCGTAATTGCGGACAGTGATATGGTACACAATTACGGACTCGTTCGGTTCTATTGGCTGCGGACACCTTTCCGTATCGCTACAGATAGGTGTCCATGCCGTAAAACTGTACCGCAATAGATAGAACGTGTTCTATCTTTTGCGTTTTACGGGCCGTGCTCCCTTACTTTGTATGGGAGCACGGCCCGAAAATGCATCCCGCGGCATAAATACAGCATAGTTACGTAATAGCCCCTCTTTGGCTATTACGTAACTACACTTTATTTATGCAGATGGTTTGATGCAACATTTCTTTCATTTATGCTTATATATTAGCAACGTATGCTGAGGAGATTAGGTGGTATTGTGGGGGGTTTTCTGCTGGCCGCTTATCAGGGTGGCAACCCCCAAGAGACTGTCTAGCGTGTTTATGCTATCTTAGATGTTTTTAGTTGTTTATGTGGTATATTTACTCTTAATAAAATATATATTTTTGGTATACATAGTGATTCTATAGTATTTTTGGCCTTGTATACATACCCATTTGTGTTTTGTTTTGCGTATTGTGATTTAAAGGGCATGTGGCAAAATTTGTGCTGTGCCTGCCGTGGGTAAAATTAAACTTTACGTTTATATGTCTCACTTGCTACCATTACCGTTGAGGACAGTGATTGGCTGCAGCGGTCACATGGATTATCGGCGCTGGAGCCTTAGGGGATTTAATTACGGAGTAATGTTTGGTTTGTTGGTTTATAACATCTCCTGCAGTTACTTTATTTTCTTATTCTCCCAGACAACCCCATTAACTCCTTAATGAGCGCCCACCGTCTTTTGACGGCAGGCGGTTCAGGTGCTTAGTCTACAGTGATGTATTTTGGCGTCGTTGTGAGCGCTCATCCTCTAAGCAGGAGCTGTAACAGCTCCTGATCTTAGAGAAGCTTGCTGAACACAGCTGTGGTCAGAAAACATTCAGACCCCAGCTGTTTAACCCTTTTTCACAGACCGCGGCAAGATCAAAGGGAAATCCCCTCTTCGATAGCGTCACTGGAAACCCGGTGACGTAATCAAAGAGCAGGGAATCCCTCTGCAGTCAGCCCTGGGGACCTAGAAAGGACCCCAGAGCTGTCTGTTCAGATTGCCTGCTGTTAGGGCGGCACATAGTGTGCCCTAACAGCATCCTGTGTCATAGTGACACCATATGATTATTAGCATACAGGAGTATGCTAATACATTACAAGTAAAAAATAAAGTAAAGAATAAAGTTATCTCTTAAAGAGGCTCTGTCACCACATTATAAGTGGCCTATCTTGTACATAATCTGATCGGCGCTGTAATGTAGATCACAGCAGTGTTTTTTATTTAGAAAAACTATCTATTTTCACCAAGTTATGACCTATTTTAGCTTTATGCTAATGACTTTCTTAATAGACAACTGGGCGCGTTTTTACTTTTGACCAAGTGGGCGTTGTGGAGAGAAGTGTATGACAGTGACCAATCAGAGTCATGCACTCCTCTCCATTCATTTACTCTACACATAGTGATCCTGTATTGTTCACTATGTGCAGCCACATACACACACATTAACGTTACTGAAGTGTCTTGACAGTAAATAGACATCACGTCCAACCAGGACGGGATGTCTATTCACAATCCCGACACTTCGGTAACGTTTGTGTGTGACTTCCAGCACAACAAGCGTAATCTCGTGAGATCTCGATGTGCTGTGTGAGTTTTTCATCTTTGTTTTTTTACTTGGGACTTTTATTTATTTCAAACTTTATTTAACTTCTTTTTTTTTTTTTTTTTAGTCCCACTAGTCGACTTTACTATGCGATCTTTTAATCGCTTTTATAATACACTGCAATACTTCTGTACTGCAGTGTTACTGCCTCACTAAAGGCAGACCTGGGGGCGTTTGTTAGTCCCCCAGGCTGCCATAGAAACCATTGGCACCCCGCCATTCACACAGGATGCCAGTGGGGTGAGAGGGGGAGCTCCCTCCCTCTAAAACCACTCAGAAGTGGCGCTCGCTATTGAGCGCTACATCTGAGGGGTTAAATATGATCGAAGACCACTGCTAGTGGTCTCCGATCGTTGCCCTGAAGCCCGAGACTGTTAGCAACAGCTCGGACTTCAGGAGCACCCTGCACCATGCAGGAAAATAGCTACCCCAAACAGCCGACATAAAAACTCTATACGCCGGTCGTTCAGGGGTTAAAAATCTGTCTAGATGTGATATCTGTGATAGTTTATCTCTATCAAAACTCATGAAATCATTGTTTTATACATCCGTTTCAGGATTCTCATGAGCAATGTGTCCAGTGGATTGTAAGGTTTATTCATGGGCAACATAGTCCAAAAAGAATCTCCTTCCTGTATGACTGTCTGGCTATGGCTGTAGAAACCTCTGTCCTTCCACCAAGGTATGTTGATGATTTGATGGGACAGTTTTATGAACCTATTAGTTATTGCTTAGCTCCTACCAAAATGCATTGCTGTACGTATCCTTGACTTGATCAAGCATTCATTTAATGCTGGTATATCAATATAATATTTTCTGTCTTTTTAAAGGGGTTTTCCTATGTGAGACATTTTTGACATATCAACAGGATAGGTCATAAATGTCAGATAGATGCATGTCCCACCTCTGGGACCCGCACTTATCTCCATAACGGGGCCCCCTAAGCCCTGTTCAGCCGCTCTGTGTTGCGGCTGAATGAGGTGAATTCCGACCATGAAAAAGGCCATGTAGTCGTGAGTTACGGAAACGGCGTAACTCGCATGCTACGCTGCTTCCGTAACTGCCATTCACTACTATGGGAGTTACGGAAACAGCGCAGCTCAGCGAGTTACGCTGTTTTCATAACTCCCGACTGTATAACCAGGAAGTGGCCAGGAGTCGGCAAGATCAGTCAAAGCTAGATCGGGGTTTAGGGGGCCGTGTTCTAGAGATAGGTGTGGGTTCTAGAGTTGGGACCCGCATCTATCTGACATTTATGACATATCCTGCGGATATGTCATAAATGTCTCATGTGAAAACCCCTTTAATTGCAACAACCACGATCAAACTGCTGAGAAGTATTCACCATCCAACCCTAATACTATTACTAATAAACCTTTATATAAACAAGTAAACCTATGTTTTACAACAAATCCTTCTTGTTTTATAAATCCTGCGTTGGTTCATTGCACGCAATATTACTCAAGTTAGGTAGGAATTGATATTGCAGTTTATTAAAGTCTAACTCAAATTAAAAATTAAAAATAAAATCACAAGTGAATTTTCTAACATTGTAGCTTTTGTCCACCATATAATCTTCACAAACGTCCAGTAAACTGAGATCTGCTTTGTGGGCTCCTCGCAGCGGAGACTTGTATTATCTGTCCCTGACAAAGGGAAGACTCTGGTCGCCGGTGACTTTGTTTCCATAACTAGCTCAATAACAAACCTTCAGGGTCATCTTTTTTTCTTCGCTTATCTAAAACATTCGTGTCCCTTTCCTTTTATGTGAATGTACTTGATAAAGTTGCCTGTGGATGTAATGCGTAGAGATAGTTCTAATGAATGTTGCTAAGCGCTTCAGATTGGGGGACTTGTTTATGGGTCTGCTGGAGTATTAAAATCCATATTACCTCATGGATTACAAGGTGTAACTAATTTTACCATCGGTATCTATTAAACTTCAGTTTTATGCTTTTTTGACCAGTGCAGTTTAGTATTTTAAGGCTACATGCACATGTTGCGTAATTTGCTGCTGAAAATACGCATCAAAACCACAGGAAAACGTAGGAATTTCACAGGTAAAACCTCACCTGATCGTGCGTTTATTCTATGTGTTTTTATGTTCATTTTGATGCGTAAATAGGTGCATTTTCATGCTGGGGTTTTGGTGCGTTTTTCTTTAGAACACGTCCGATACAATTGGCAAGCAGAAACGCAAGATAAATTGATATGATGCTGAATTTATTTTAAAAATACCCACTGCAGAAAAATGTACGTGCAGAAAAATTTGACGGTTTTGTCGGACGCAAATACATGCGGCAAAACCGCATGCAATGCGCATTGTGTACATTTGGCCTTCGAGATACTATTCAAGCAACTGGGTCACACTGCTTGCCCATTTGCAGGCTTACCATTCCATATAAACTTAAACCAGAAACTTTCAATATACATAATGCAATATAGAATGTAAATCTTTAATATTTTTTATCTTTACCTCAGAATGGTTTGTGAGGCCTTAGTGAACTCTGATGCCTTGGAATGGGAAAGAACACAGCTCTGGGTGTTAACGTTTAAGCTTGTCCTGAAAATTATCGGTGGTGTTGATTATAAGGTATGTACTTCTATCCTATCGTTCAAATTTTCACCTAGAATTCACTGGCAGCGAAACTTCTGAAGACGTTATGACAGAAACTTCTATATGATGTATGCGCTTGATTTTCCCTGCAAAGTACAACCGGCTCATACATAGTTGTGCAACATTTGTTTTATTTCAAAGTTGTGGACCAGCACTGGATCAGTTGTATCTGTTTTGCATCATATACCCTCAGCCATACGTCCGTCTGATGACTGTTGTTTTAACGGCAGTCACACGGACATGATACACGCTCGTCTAAATGAGCCCTTAATCGCTTCCCGACCGCCCACAGTAAATTCACGTCGGCACTTGCTGGGCTCTGTGCAGCGCCAACGTGAATTCACGGTGGGTGTTAAAAGCGCGATCCGGTTGTCTCAGAGTAGGACTGACACCCGGATCGCGCTGTTAACCCCTACCTCTGGTCCCGGAGACATGATCGGGACCTAATTGGTTCAGGTCCCGGTCATGTGATCACAGGGAAAGTTTGTTGTAGCACCGAACTGGAAAGTTTGTTGCTACAACAAACTTTCCTGGGGACCGATTGCGGGTGCTGCAGTCGGTTATAAGGCAAAACTGGAGGCGATACAACAACCTCCGGGTCTGCCTTGCACGGCAGCCTATGAGAACCAGCTGGAGGACGGTCCTCATAGGCTTCCTGTCAGTGTGACTCTCAGCGTCACACTGACCGTTTATAATATGTTATACTACCTAGGTAGTATAATGTATTATAGCAGCGATCAGTGCTGCAGATCTTCAAGTAAAAAGCAAAAAAATAATAAAAATGTTTTATACAAGTGTAAAGAGTTACAAAAACAAAAAAATGCTTTTTTTTTTCCCTATAATAAGTCTTTTATTATAGGAAAAAAATGAAAATGTTACCAAATATGTGTACTTTTTATTGCCACCTTCATAACAACCCAAACTATGAAACTATAATATTATTTTCCCCGCACTGTGAACAGCACAAACATTTTTATTAAGAAACAATGTCAGAATCACAATTTTTTTTTTTTTGGTCATCAAGCCTCACAAAATATAGAATAAAAAGTGATCAAAAAGTCGCATGTACCCTAAAATAGTAGCAATAAAAACTACAACCCGTCCCGCAAAATAACAAGCCCATACACAGCTTTTTTGACTGAAAAATAAAAAAGTTATGGCTCTCAGAATATGGTGACACAAAAAATAAATAATTTTATCGAAAACTGATTTTATTGGGCAAACGCCACAAAACATAAAGAAACTATATACATCTGGTATCGCTGTTATCGTATCAACCCGCAGAATAAAATAAAATGTCATAGCGCACGGTGAACACTGTAAAAAAAAAAAGACACATTGTCAGAAATCGTTTTTTTGTCACTTTGCTTGCCAAAGAAATCTAATAAAAAGTGATAAAAAAAAATCACATGTACCCTAAAATTGTACCAATGAAACCTACAGATTGTTCCGCAACAAGTAAGCCCTCAAACCGCTCCGGTGAAGAAAAAATAAAAAAAGTTCTGGCTCTCAGAATATAGCAACAGAAATTGTGCAGTGTCCAAAAAGCGGATAAGATCGGGCGCCATTTATCAGTGCGACGTCAGCCACATATCTGCGGATTATTATTTATTTACCCCATTATTATAACCTCTTATTATGTCCTGATGTACTCTGCCCAGCTTACATATACTCCCACATTATAAACCAAAATACCTTCAAAACCCCAAGCGGAACAGTTACCAAGCAAAATCTGCGCTCCAAAAGCCAAATGGCGCTCCCTCCATTCTGAGCCCCACAGCGTGCCCAAACACCAGCTGAAGTGGCTTTGAGGTCCTTATATATTAGAAAGTGCCTATAAATAACTCCATTTTGATAACTTCACACCCCTCAAAGTATTAAAAAGAGCCTTCAGAAAGTGTTTTAACCCTTTAGACGTTCCACAGGAATTAAAGCAATGTGGAGGTGAAATTTACCAATTTAATTATTTTTTTTTTTGACAAAATTTATTTTTAATACATTTTTTCCTGTAACACAGAAGGTTTTACCAGAGAAACGCAACTCAATATTTATTGCCCAGGTTCTGCAGTTTTTAGAAATATCACAGATGTGTCCCTAGTGCGCTAATGGACTGAAGCATCGGCCTCCGAAGCAAAGGAGAGCCTTGTGGATTTTGGGGCCTCCCTTTTTTTTTTTTTTTTTTTCGAATATATTTTAGCCACGATGTCAAGTTTGAAGAGGTCTTCTGGTCCAAAACAGTGGAAACCCCACCAAAAGTGACCCCATTTTGGAAACTACACCTCTCAAGGAATTTATCCAGGGGTATTATAGTTAGTATTTGACCCCCACCGTTTATTTGCTAAATTCATTGGAATTGGTCTGTGAAAGAATTCTTTTTTATGAAAAAACTTTAGAAATGTTTACTAGAAATAAAGGAGAAAAAACAACCCAATATTTGTCAAGCAATTTCTCCCGATTACGGCAATACTCCACATGTGGTAATAAACTGCTGTTTGGACCCACAGCAGGGCTCAGAAGAGGAGCAGCGTCATTTTGGAGCGCTGATTTTGCTGGAATGGTTTTTCAGTGCAATGCACTGGAAGGGACCAAAACCGTGGAAATCCCACCAAAAGTGACCATTTTGGAAACTACACCCCTCGAGAAATGTATTTTGGGGTATAGTTAGCACCCACAGTTTTTTTTTTTATTATTTTTTTTTTTTGCTGAATTCATTGGAATTAGTCTGTGAACATGAAAATCTACTTATTTTATTATTTTTTTTCCCCTGAAAAAACGTGGACATTTTTACAAGGAATAAAGGAGAAAAAGCACCCCAACATTTGTAAAGCAATTTCTCTTGATTACGGCAATATGCCATATGTGGTAATAAGCTGCTGGTTGGACCCACCGCAGGGCTCAGAAGGGAAGGAACAATATTTGGCTTTTGGAGCTCAAATTTAGCTGAAATGGTTTTCGTTGCCATGTCGCATTTGCAAAGCCCCTGAGAGGCCAAAACAGTGGAAACCCCCCAAAAGAGACCCCCATTTGGGAAACGACACCACTTAAGGAATTTATCTAGGGGCATTTAGACCCCACAGGTCTTTTGCAGGATTTATTAGAATTAGGCCGCAAAAATGAATATCAACATTGTTTCCACTAAATGTTGAATTTTTTCTTAAAGGAGAAAAAGCACCCCAACATTTGTAAAGTAATTTCTCCCAAGTATGGCTATACCCAACATGTGGTCATAAATGTTTTTTTATTAGAAATTAATTAACCCTTTCCGGGCTGATCCATTTCTTTCTTTTTCGTTTTTCAACCCCTGCTTTCTGAGAGCTATAACTTTTATTTATTTTTCTGTCAATAGAGTGGTGTGAGGGCTTATTTCTTGCGGGAGGAGTTGTAGTTTCTATTGACACCATTTAAAGTACCATTTTATATACTGGGAAACTGAAAATAAAATTCATTTCAGGCTGAAATTGGAAAAAACTGTTCAAAAATTCCTCCATTGATTTTTAAGTCTCGTTTTTTATGGCTTTCGCCATGCAGTGAAAACGTCAACTTAAATTTTTTATGCGACTCAATACGATTTATGGTGATTCCAAATATATATAGTTATGGTTATCCCAAATATGTATATTTATTTTTTTAGGTTTTTCTACTTTTACAAAGTAAAAACTATTTGTTAAAAAAAAATTCTTTCGTTTCACCATGACTCAGAGAGGCATAAATTTGATTTATTTTTGGTCGATTGAATGGTGTGAGGGCTTAGTTTTTTCTACGGGATGAGCTGTAGTTTTTATTGGTACCATTGTTTGGTACACACAACTTTTTTGAGCACTTTTTCTAAAAAAAATTTAGAGACCTAAGGTGACCAAAAAACAGCGATTTTTGGCGTTTTAAATTTTATTTTTTACGGCGTTCACCGTGCAAATTAAATAATGGTAAATTGTAATAGTTCTGACTTTTACGAACGTAGCGATACCAATTTTGTTTTTTTTTTTTGTTTTTTTTTACATTACTTTAGAGACAAAATGGGAAAAGTTATTATTATTATTTTTTTTTTGCTTATAATATTTATTTCATTTTTTTCCACTAATAACTTTATTCACTTTTTTTTTATTTTTTACACGTTTTGTTAGTCCCCCTAGGGCACTTGAACCAGCGATCATTAGGTTGGTGGTACAATACACCGCAATACTAATATGTTGCAGTATATTGTAGTTTTTATAGGCTCCTGTAACAGCGTGATTGCTATTCCTGTCCGTATCAGCTGTAATAAACATCTGACACTCGCAGCGTATGGAACAGTCCGCAACATATTTCACCCCCCGCACCACGTCATGCTATTAAGTCGTGCTGCACGAAGGGGTTAATGCGCAGCAGATGGTGCAGAGTGAAATTTTAAATTTTAAATTTTCCACTGATCTGCCATTTTAGTGCACAACATGTTGTGCCCAGTCTGTGCCACTGAAGACAAATATCTCATAAAATGTTAATCGCGCTCCCCCCCCCCACTCCCTGGTATGGCGATGCCTTATCTGTGGATGTAAACTGCTGTTTGGGCACAGTGTAGGGCTCAGAAGAAATGGAGTGGCTTTTGGAGCGTAGATTTTGCCTGGTAATTCTGTTTGGAGTTTTACTGGTATTTCATTTTATAATGTGCGGGTATATGTAAGCTGTGCGGAGTACATCACGGCATATGTAATCTGTGCGGGGTACATCAGGGTATATGTAAGCTGTGCGGAGTACATCAGGGTATATGTAATATGTGAGGAGTACATCAGGGTATATGTAATATGTGAGGAGTACATCAGGGTATATGTAAGCTGTGCGGAGTACATCAGGGTATATGTAAGCTGTGCGGAGTACATCAGGGTATATGTAATCTGTGCGGGGTACATCAGGGTATATGTAATCTGTGCGGGGTACATCAGGGTATATGTAATCTGTGCGGGGTACATCAGGGTATATGTAATCTGTGCGGGGTACATCAGGGTACAAGAAGAGGGTATAATAATGGGATAAATAAATAATAATACGTAGATATGTGGCCGGTGTCACACTGATAAATGCTGCAAAATCGTATCCACTTTTGCTACACTCTGCACATTTTGCATCGCCATATTCTGAGAGCCAGAACTTTTCTATTTTTTTCACCACCGGAGCTGTGTGAGGGCTTATTTATTGCGGTACAATCTGTAGTTTTCATTGGTACCATTTTTAGGGTACATGCAAATTTTTTATCACTTTTTATTCCATTTTTTGTCAAGCAAGGTGACCAAAAACCATCAATTCTGACAATGTTTTTTTTTATTCTTTCTTTTTTACAGCGTTCACCCTGGGCTATAAATTTTACTTTGTTCTGCTGGTCGATACGATTACGACGATACCATATGTTTATATAGTTTTTTTTATGTTTTGTGGTGTTTGCACAATAACATCACTTTTTTTTATAAAATGTATTTTTTGTGTCTCCATATTCTGAGAGCCATAACTTTTTTATTTTTTAGTCAAATAAGCTGTGTAAGGGCTTGTTTTATGCGGGACGGGTTGTAGTTTTTATTGGTACTGTTTTTGGGGTACATGCGACTTTTTGATCACTTTTTTTATTGTATATTTTGTGGGGTGGTGACCAAAAAATAGTGATTCCGACATTGTTTTTTACTTAGGTTTTTTGCGGTGTTCACCATGCCGGAAAATTAATATTGGTTTTATAGTTTGGGATCTTACGAACGGGGTGATACCCAATGTGTACTCTTTATTTATTTTTTTTACAGTTTAATTTTTTACCTATAATAAAAGACTTATGGGGAAAAAAAAGCAGTTTATGTAACTTTTTTTATTTGTACAGTTTTGTAAAATATTTTTTTCTTTTTTTTTGTTGTCCCATTAGGGGACTTGACTTGCCGCTGGATCGCTGCTAGAATGCATTACACTACCTACGTAGTTAAATGGGTTAAAGGTGTAAATTCAGATGAAAATCTAATAATAAACTAATATATATATAATTTTACATGTACTGTCCTTAATTTTTTTTATTTTGAAAAACTAAAAAATGAATTTAACTATTTCAAATGGTTTGCTGTTTTTGTTTTACTTAAAGTTTCACTTTTCCTTGATAGGGAGTAAGGGATCTCTTGAGAGTGATAGTGGAGAAAATTCATACTATTCCGAACACTGTGAGCTCTGCTGTTGTACAGCAGCTTCTAGCAGCAAGAGAGGTAATCTTCATAAATACCTGTTTTTTACTATAGAGAATTAATATCTCCAATGGTATATAATCTAGATAATGGATATCTGCATATGTAACATTGCCATTTTTATTACCTCATCTACGTAATCAAACGTAGGTAATAACTCCTTAGAAATATTTCTGTGAGTAACTTGTCTTCGTGTGATGTGTATGCATGTTACAATGATTTATGTGACCAAACGTGACATTTTTTGAGAGGGTCATAGAATAAGGCAGTTCGGCTTGGTATATTGTGTCCATATAGGGCACTTCCTGAGATGCATGTAATACAAAATTTGTGTTTTTGGTCCGTTTTAGATCATGTTAAAGGAACATAGAATAACGTATAACTTTACATCTTCAGAAATATGGAAATACAAATGAACATTTTCTATTACAGGTTGTAGCCTACATATTAGACAGAAATGCGTGTCTTCTTCCAGCATACTTCTCAGTCACCGAAATCCGTAAACTTTATCCTGAGGGAAAACTTCCACATTGGGTAAGGATTTATTATAAAGCTACGTAAAAGAAAAGAGCCGCTTATAGATTTTGTTTCGGAATAAGTTGTTTACTCTTTGTATTTAATTTCCTTCTATTCATAAAGAGGATCTGTCAGGTTTTTATGCTGCCATGTCTGAAAGCAGCATAAAGTAGTGACGGACCTGCTGATTTCAGCTGTCTGAGGCTTAGTAACGTTCAGTAGTTTAGATGATCTTACATGGTATATTTGCAGTGCTAGTCCAGTGCTGCCAGCGAAGAGTTCAGTGATATGCACTCACCCCTTCCCTCCAGCTACAGATTCATACATTTCTCCCTATGCACAGTAATAGGGAGAAATGTTGTCAATCAGCGGCAGGGGGTGAACATACATGTCATTGGACTCAAGTGCTTTGGAGCTGGCCACGTGCAGCAAGTAGAGCATGTAAGTTTTCCTAAACGACTGAACATTAAGAAGTAACAGACTGCTGACATTAGCGTGTCTGTCACTACTTCATGCTTCCCTCAAAAACATGACAGATCCTCTTTTAAAGGGACAGTGACATGATTGTTTTTTTAAAATTAATTTATGTGTTTTTATTCAACCGCCCCATAGTGTTTTACGGCGGCCACTAACAGGCTTTATTCTGATGCAGTAGCCTTTTTACGTCGCTGCATCAGAATAAATAAACAGAGCAGGGAGCCGTTAAATCTATCTGCTCTCAGCTGGCAGATGTAGCTGGGAGCTGGGGGCATCCCTGCTCAAACGTGTGAGATCGATATAAGTATCGATCTGACCCTTTAACCCTCCAGATGCGGTGCTCAATAGCGTGCACCGCATCTGAGTGGTTTTGGAGAGAGGGAGGAAACTCCCTCTCATACCACTGACACCCGGTGATAAGCTCACCGAGTGTCTGTGTCTCCGATGGCAGCCGGGGGCCTAATAAAGCCTCTGGCATGACCTAGTAGATGCCTGTCCATTTTACACGGACAGGCAGTAATACACTGCAATACAGAAATATTGCAGTGTATTATAAATGCAATCGGATAATCGCATATTGAAGTCCCCTAGTGGGACTAGTAAAAAAGTTTAATATAAAGTGAAAAAAAAATGAAAAACCCGCTTTTTCTCCTTTACAAACTGCTTTATTATTAACAATAAAAATAAAGTAAAGAAGTTACACATATTTGGTATCGCCGCGTCCATAACGACCCCAACTATAAACTTATTACATAATTTAACCCGCACTGTGAACGTCTTAAAAAATTAAATAAAAGACCATGCAAAAATTGCTGTTTTCATTGAATCCAGCCTTAGAAAAAGTGATCAAAAAGTCGCATCTACTCCAAAATGGTACCGATAAAAACGACAAGTCGTCCCGCAAAAAAAAAAGCCCTCATACAATTGCGTCGGCGAAAAAATAAGCGTTATGGCTCTTCAAATATGGAGACACAACAAATAATTTTGAAAAAGTGTTTTTACTGTGTGAAAGTAGTAAAACATACAAAAACAATACAAATTTGGTATCGTTGCTATCGCAACCACTGTGGCACTGTGTGTGTATATTTAGCAAAAGTAGATTTTTGGGCTACGTGTGGTAGCTGTCTGTGTGTAGCAGAGCTGTGTGTGTAGCGGAGCGGAGCATGTCTGCGGAGCGTTTGTGTGGAAAGGAATTAACTCAACATTTCTTTACACAACGTGTTTTTTTAAAAACGTGTGTGTAAAAAAGTGCGTTGTATACTAACAGCGCACTTCACCAATTATGTAAATAAAAAGCGTAATCAAGCGTTTATATGCATTTTTTGTTACGTAAATTGCGCAAAAAAAACAACTTGGCAATTGCACGCCCATGTGAACCGGTCAACTCAAAAGTCATTCACTTCACTTTCATCATTCTAAGGGTATGTGCACACGAGCAGTGGCTTTTACGTCTGAAAAGACAGACTGTTTTCAGGAGAAAACAGCTGTCTCGTTTCAGCCGTAAAAGCTCCTCCTTGCATTTTGCGAGGCTTCTCTGACAGCCGTAAATTTTGAGCTGTGCTTCATTGAGTTCAATGAAGAACGGCTCAAATTACGTCTGAAAGAAGTGCCCTGCACTTCTTTTGACGAGGCTGTATTTTTACTCGTCGTCGTTTGACAGCTGTCAAACGACGACACGTAAATAACAGGTCGTCTGCACAGTACGTCGGCAAACCCATTCAAATGAATGGGCAGATGTTTGCCGACGTATTGTAGCCCTATTTTCAGACGTAAAACGAGGCATAATACGCCTCGTTTACGTCTGAAAATAGGTCATGTGAACCCAGCCTCAGGGTATGTTCACACGCAGTGTTTTCAGCCGTTTTTCGTGCCGTGAACGTCCCGAAAAACATCTGAAAAATCGGAATCAGAACGCCTATCTGTCCATTGGTTTCAATAGGAAATACGGCGTTCTGTTCCGACAGGGCGTTTTTTACACGACAGTTTTCCAAAAACGGCACATAAAGACGCCCGCCAAAAAGAAGTGCATGTCACTTCTTGGGACGTTTTTGGAGCCGTTTTTCATTGACTAAAACGCAGCTTAAAATATTGCTTAAAATCAGGAGCTGTTTTCCCTTTGTTTAGTGTGTGTTCTATAGCTTCTGCCAGCTGCCAGTTGTACAATCACTCCAAAAATGGCAGCTGGACACTGCTTAGCAATTTGAAGACACCTTTTCCTGGCTTGTAGGAGGGGGGGCGGTGAGATTCCCCCCCACATTTACGGCAGCTGTGAGTCAGGCTTTGCCTTATTCACCTTGCTGTAATTCTGGGAAGTTCTCCCTCTGGTGGCCAACATAGGAAAACTTGTCAAATTATTACATTTTTAATACTTTCCACCATGTGGAAGAAAAAAAAGATACAGCAAAAAACGTAAAAAATATAATCGAAATAAGTAACTTACTTTTAAAAAAAAATGGTTTAATTCGTGACACATTCCCTTTAACCCCTTTATGACCATCCTATTTTAGACCTTAATGACCAAGCCAATTTTTACGTTTTTCCATCGTCTCATTCAAATAGCTACAACCTTTTTATTTTTGCGTCGACATCACTGTATAAGGCCTTGTTTTTTGCGGGACAAGTTGTAGTTTTTAATAGCACCATTTTGGGGTACATAGAATTTATTGATTAACTTTTTTTGGGGGGGAATAGAAAAAAAACAGCAATTTCGCCACACTTTTTTGCGTCCTAAATTTACCCCGTTTACCGTGTGGTATAAATAACACAATAACTTTATTCAGTGGGTTGTGGGTTGAATTTTTGCATTGTTTTTTATTTTATTTTTTACCACGTTCACCGTGCGGGTTAAGTGATGTAATAAGTTTATAGTTACGGACACGGTGATACCAAATATGTGTAACTTTTTTACTTTATTTTGTTTGTTAATAATAAAGCAGTTTGTAAGGGGGAAAAGTGGGTTTTTCATTTTTGTTTTTTTTACTTTTATACTAGTCCCGCTAGGGGACTTCACTATGCGATCCTACGATCACATTTATAATACACTGCAATACTTCTGTATTGCAGTGTATTATGCCTGTCCGTGTAAAACGGACAGGCATCTGCTAGGTCATGCCAGAGGCATGATTGAGCAGGCATTCACTACAGGCAGACCTGGGGGCCTTTATTAGCCCCCCGGCTGCCATCGGGGAGACAGACGCTCTGCGATTTTATCGCCGGGTGTCAGTGGGATGAGCGGGAGCTCCCTCCCTCTCTCCAAAACCACTCCTATGCGGTGCACGCTATTGAGCACGGCATCTGAAGGGTTAAACGGGTGATATCGATACTTATATCGACCCCTGATAGGGACGCCCCCAGCCCTCAGATACTTCTGGCAGCTGAGAGCAAGGAGATTTGACAGCTCCCTGCTCTGTTTATTTATTCCGATGCAGCGACGTAAAAAGTCTATTGCATCAAAATAAAGCCAGTTAGTGACCGACGTAAAAACACTATGGGGCGGTCACTAACGGGTTAAGCTAAATCACAATGATTTTTTCTGTGTGTGTGTGTGTGTGTGTATATATATATATATATATATATATATATATATATATATATATATATATATATATATATATATATATATATATATATATATATATATATATATATATATATATAAGCATAGAACACAGTAACGGCACCAGGACTTCAGAGTAGATGAAAGCAGGGTGGATTTATTCAACACAGCAACGTTTCGGTTCAACAGGAACCTTTCTCAAGCCATCACAAACTAAACACAGTGTCAGGTATAAATAGGCGGAGCATACAATAAAACAATTATATGTATAATTCCAATAAAACCTAATAGATAAATACATACCAATATTCCGAAAAGGCAACCATAAAGTGCACATATTTCTTCCAATGTAGAGCATATAAAAACAATGTAATATGCGTATAAAGTGCAATATTAATCACAAAAACCGATGTAGATAAGGGCAATTAAGATAATTGGAAACGGGCAGAGGCCAATTCTATTTTAATAGCGATGTACTTACTGTAAATCGTTAGGTCTGTGCAGAGATAAAGATGTGCGCCTGACACTTTCGCGCGTGTCCACTGCGCATGCTCCAAGATGGCGCCCACACCGGATATTAAGTCCGGTGGAACGCATCGAGCAGCAAATCACCACTGCGCATGCGCAGAGACGGAACATGCGTTCCACCACTACTGCGCATGCACCAGCGGCGAAAAAAACGTATAAAGAAAGGAAAAAGTTTTAGAAAGCATCATATCCATGATTAAACATAGTCCCGATGCTATAATGGACTATACAATCCATCACCCAAAAGATTACATGGGTTTTGTACCGTAATGTCCACACATAGGAAAACTGAATCTAAAGAAAAAGGGACAATGCTATCAATAGAGTAAACCCCCTAGTGGTGAAAATATAAGAATAAATGTCGTTATGACTCGATATAATGTGACTATAGTCACCATTGGGGCAAGTGAAAATATTATAATGCAGGGAATATTATCATCCCAAGCAGGGATATCAAATATTCCCGACAAAAAGCCCCATAACAGAGAGGGACGCATATTCCAAAATAAGTGATATGCGTTAAATATCAATGCACAGCCCACAATTGTTAGAGACGGTATTGAACATTTATTCAAAATACAAAGGAGGAAATACCATTATAAACAGCATTATAACTATACAATCTGCATAAAGACATACTTAAAACATTACATCGCTATATTTTAAATTGACTATCTAATTAGAACTCTGTTGGTATATATTCCAAACAGGACTTTATAGTCTTAGAGAAAAGGCTTCTGCCGCTTTCCAATATCTCTCAAAATTGCTTAACATGCAATTGTGTATCTAAAAAGTGTGAAAAAGAAACATATTAATGTACAGTATTTGTGAATATAAAAACAAACATAAAATATGTATATTGAAAAGGTCAAAATAAGACCTCAGATTAGCTATACATCAAAGACACAAAATATACCTTCAAGAACGTCAACCGATCATATCCCTATAATTCTATGGGGGGAACAAGTGCACCACCACTATCTCAAATATGCGGGCCACAAGGATATTCTATATTCAACCCCTTAGGAGACATAGTTTCCAATTTAAAAATCCACTCTAGCTCTTTTCTTTTGAGTGCCAAACCTCTATCACCGTCACGTCTCAGCTGAGGCACCGAATCAATAATTCTAAATCTCAGCTGAGACAAGCTATGCTTTTTCTCAACTAAGTGTCTCGACACTGGTAGGTCTTGCCTCTTGGTATTAATGTTTGATTTATGATTTCTCATCCTGAGACGCACTTCTGTAGTAGTCTCACCAACATAGTGAAGACCACATGGGCAACTCAACAAATAAATGACATAGGATGATTGACACGTAAAAAAAACCTTTGATATTTATTATCTGACCAGTTTGTGGGTGGTTAAAAACGCCGCCCTTAATCATATTGTCACAGATGTTACATCCAAGACATGGATAACAGCCATGTTTCGGAGGGGCCAGGAACATCTGATTTTTCCGGTAAGACCCAATATTGACACTGTTTTTAATTGTTTTGCCTTTCCTATAGGCCATCATAGGCCTCTCTTGAAATTCAGCAACCTTCGGAAAGGCTCTCTCCAATACCTTCCAATCTCTCCTCAGAATCCCACCAATCTGTGGGCTTAATGAGGAGAAAGTGGAGATAAATGGTAACCGGACGTTCTTATTCTTAGCTAACTGTCCACTGAGGAGGTCTTGTCTATCCAGCAGTTCAACCTTCCGTCTATTAAAATCCAAGACATGACTCGGATAACCCCGATCAGAGAACTTTTTACACATTTGGTCGAGTCTTGAGGACAATTTATCCTCTTGACTCACCACCCTCTTGACTCTAATCAACTGGCTATAAGGCAGTGATTTCAACATCGTTCTTGGATGTCCGCTAGTGAAGTGTAAGAGATTGTTTCTGTCCGTTTTTTTAGAGAGCAGATCAGAAACCAATCTATAATCAACAATAGAAATCCGAGTGTCCAAAAATTCAATAGAACTTGTGGAAAACGACATAGTAAATATAATTGTGGAATTCAAACCGTTAAGAAATGTAACAAAATCCTGTAATTGACTAGTTGAACCGGTCCAGATGAGGAAGACATCGTCTATGTATCGCCACCACCGCAGTACTTGACTGAAGTGGTGGGACATATAGACAAGGTCCTCCTCCATCCGCCGCATAAAAATATTGGCATATGTGGGGGCCATATTAGACCCCATTGCCGTTCCTCTCTTCTGTAGATAGAATGTATCTCCTACCAAAAAATAATTCTTCTCAAGAATAAATTCCAATAATGATTGAACAAACCCAATTTTGTCCTCAGAGAAGCCCGACTTCTCCAAATAGAAAAGCGAGGCATCAATGCCCTCCTGATGAGCAATTGAGGTATAAAGACTACCCACATCAAGGGTAACCAGAACCGACCGGTCAGGGATCATGAGATCCTGAATCCTGACCAGGAAGCCTGAGGTGTCCCTGATGTGGGAGTCCGCACCAATGGCAAACTGCCTAAGAATTTTATCTAAAAACATAGCCGCTGGGACAAACAAGGAGTCACTCCCTGAGACAATAGGACGTCCAGGGGGCCGAGTGGAATCCTTATGGATTTTGGGCAGGAGATAAAGTAGAGGGGTCACAGGGAATTTCACCTGTAGAAATTCATGTATTTATGAAGCAATAGCCGCAAGTGGCTTCAAATAATTGCCAATTTAACTTTGTTCACATGATAATTGTGATGCGTGTTTGGCCTATATGCTGATGTACCCATAGACTTCACTAGCCAACCATATATCATAAGATTGCCCATTTGCACAGAATATGTCTGTATACCTTCCTTTTTACCATGTTGAATGCGTTTGTCCTCAGTAAAATGAGTTTTTTTACACAATGGGTGATGTACGCAAATGGATAGGCATACAGTTTCAAATGTTTGTCAACACTTACATTTCAAACTGGTACACACTCAGTATATGCCCTAATTGTGATGTGAACTGCGACTTACTGGGAATAAGTCATGTATTTTTTTGTTTTTAACAATGTGTTTTATACTCATCATTTTGTGACTACATTTAGAGCTGAAATTTATTTATTTCTTCCAGTTATTGGGGAACTTGGTATCGGACTTTGTTGACAGTTTTAGACCCACAGCAAGAATTAACTCCATCTGTGGTACGTTTATAGAAACACGCACACACACGACCAAACAGATTGGGTATTTGATAGCAGAACCTGCAAATAATTTAATGTCATTGGTGACAACCTAGCTCAGCTGTCCGACAATTTCCCCTGTCAGGGAAACATGGATTGGACTAGTCTGATTTTAACATGTCTAATCCTGTGGCATCTGATAGCCACTTAGCTGAACAACCAATTGGAATACAGCGATCTTATGTATATGGATCCCTTAGAGCACTACAGGCCTGGATTTGTACATTCTATCTGTATCTAAAAAAAAAAAAAAAAAAAAGTAGATCTGTATTTTCTATTGCAGAAAAGTACACTTAGGCTATGTTCACACGGGGTATTTTGCCGAGTTTTTTGACGCGGAAACCGCGTCGCAAAACTCGGCAAAAACGGGCCGAAAATGCCTCCCATTGATTTCAATGGGAGGCGTCGGCGTCTTTTTCCCGCGAGCAGTAAAACTGCCTCGCGGGAAAAAGAAGCGACATGCCCTATCTTCGGGCGCTTCCGCCTCTGACCTCCCATTGACTTCAATGGGAGGCAGAGAAAGCGTATTTCGCGCTGTTTTATGCCCGCGGCGCTCAATGGCCGCGGGCGAAAGACGGCGCGAAAAACTCAGCGAAAATCGGCGTGCAGGGAGAGAAATATCTGCCTCAAACTTCCAAACTGAATTTTGAGGCAGATATTCCTCTTGCAAAATACCCCGTGTGAACATAGCCTAAGGGTATGTGCGCACACACTAATTACGTCCGTGATTGACGGACGTATTTCGGCCGCAAGTAGTGGACCGAACACAGTGCAGGGAGCCGGGCTCCTAGCCTCATACTTATGTACGATGCTAGGAGTCCCTGCCTCGCTGCAGGACAACTATCCCGTACTGTAATCATGTTTTCAGTACGGGACAGTCGTCCTACAGAGAGGCAGGGACTCCTAGCATCGTACATAAGTATGATGCTAGGAGCCCGGCTCCCTGCACTGTGTTCGGTCCGGGTCTTCCGGCCGAAATACGTCCGTCAATTACGGACGTAATTAGTGTGTGTGCACATACCCTAAGAATTCATAAACTATTTGTTGCTTAACATGATGTTTAAAGGTGGAATATTTGTAAATGTTTCGTAAAATGTTTTTTTGTTTTTTTTGTTTGTTTATCACACACTATGTTCTAAGGCCGCTGCAGTCTTCTTCCTGTGGTGAATAATTCGGGAGCCATCTGTAACTCTTGGAAATTGGACCCTTTGACATTGCGCTTTCCGCTGAAAGGTCTTTTGCCCTATGACAAGGTGAGTCCATATTTAAAAACAAAGTGGTATTCAGACAAATTTTGCTTCACTACTTTTTTACAAGTAATGCAGAAAAAATGCACTACCTTCCAAGCCAAAATGGAAACCAAAAAACAAGCACAACCGTGTACTTAACTCCGTGAATGTAGTTCACTGTACAGAAGTTGTTCACCACTGTGGGACTATTGCTTAGTATTTGCCTTTTGCCATTTTTAGTTGCCACTCAACTGACCAAGAATACCGATTCAAACATACACTCTTTGCATCTATATCTGCAAGATTATTCAAATACAGTATGCCATTAATAATAACATAGAACAATTAAACATAGATATTGACAAGCATAACTTTTAACTGGGGAGCAGGACAAAACGTATTAACTGGAAACCTATAAGAAAATGAATACACGTATATGTGCTAAACTCCTACCATCTGTCTTAAGCAATTGTGTTAATTCGTTACTAAAGAAGTATATATTTAAAGGGGTTTTCCCGCTAAGCACTTTTATCACCTATACACAGGATAGGTGATCAATGTATGATCGCTACACAATCGCAGTGAGGAGGACTTTGAATACAGTGGTGGTCGCGCATGTGCGCTGCATCTCTGTTCAATAGCTATAGGGCTGACGTAAACAGTTACTGACGTTAATACCTGCTCTGTGAACCCCTTTAACTAAAAAAAGAAATAAAAAGAGAGTAGCTTTGTATCCACTAATATAATCATAGCATAATATCATCACCGTAGCTGTATAGTTTGCTGAATCCTGTACCCGTCAGGTCCACGGGACTTACTGATTCAGTGAAAGCGGGTCCTGCATGTCTGACACGTAGGTTCCACCTGTTATCCATTACATCTAAGCTTATAACTTAGTTGTGACAGCTCCTGTCTTGTCCGCAGGACTGATGGATTCAGGTCTTCGCTAAAGATGCAGCTGCTCTGTATACAGAGTACAGAGCAACTGTATCTAAAAAAGTAAAAATAATTACATTAAAATTATTTGAAAGATGAACAAAAGACACTGACTAACGTTTTTATTTCAAATAAATTAACTTTCAAAGGTTTACATAGCCTTTAATGTTGATGTTAAGGTGTGAAAAAAAATCTAGTTACAAAATACATGTAAAAGTAACAAAACAGACAATACTCCCCTGTTAAAATGCTCTACTCGACTCTGCAGTGCCGATGCTCCCATGGTTCCCCCCCCCTCCCCCCCCCAATTTGGTCTACATGGCAGCAGAGATGACATGCCATGTTTAGCATGTGACCACTACAGCAGAAACGTTCCATAGAGTGACTGGTTACAGTGGTAACAGGATGTCATCTCTTCTGCCAAGGAGAGACCACAGGAGTATCCATGCTGAAGGGACGGTGGATTTAACAGGTAAATATTGTATATTTTGTTATTTTAACCCGTACTCTACGTGTGTGTGTGTGTGTGTGTGTGTGTGTGTGTGTGTGTCGCGCGATAAGACTTTCCCGTCATTATATGACTTGTATATGGCAGTTTTCGCCTTTGCTTCTATGATGTCTCCCATACACTGCACACAGAAAAGAGAAGATTCTGCTCCCCATTTCTAATTTTTTCTGTCTATCCTTTTTCTCTCTCACACTAGAAGCATCATGGTGGACATTATACAGCAGTGAAACTGTGAAATCAGCACTGGGATGAGACAGTAGAACACTTATTAGAAGCTTCAGCAGTGTCTCTGTACCTCTCTAGTTGCAGCTGTTCCCCCTCCTATCCTTCCCCTCTCCATAGATTTCTATGGGCAGCAGCTGTAACAGTCTCTCCCAGTGAGTTGATATTCACTCCATCTCTGCCTGTCTGAAAACAGTTTTTACCAGTGAATTGAGAGTGAGTGATCCGTGCATGAATCTTCATAAACTATTCATATTTTTTTTTTTAGCTTTAACATTTTTAAAAGCTTTTTCAGGAAGTTGGCCCTTATACTGGAAGTGTGTAAAGAATGTTAAATTGTGTGTTCTACTATGTGTTTTATGTTTTTTCTTGCAGGATTTATTTGAGCCACAGACTGCTCTGTTGAGATATGTCCTGGAGCAGCCTTACTCTCGGGATATGGTGTGCAACATGTTAGGTCTAAACAAGCAGGTATTACCATGAATATTTTCCCTTTCCGTCTTGCTTTATCCCTTTTACATTTTTCTTTGCTATAGCAGACTGAACAAAACAGTTGTAATAGTAGTTCCTTCCATATTTCTTTTTAGTATCTTGTGGGTTCTTTGAAAAACTTCAGCTCAATACTTCCTGCCTGGGGGTTTCATAGTGCAGTAGATATTTAAAAAATGACTTTTTGTTTTGCATTGCTTTCCCCTTCCTATAAGGCCAGTCTCAGGAGAGCCCTTTGTCAGCCCTTACTACACCATATAATACTCTAAAAATTATTTCCCAAAATGCTTTCCAAAATTTCATTTAATACAAAGTAGAATACCGCTACCCTTGCAGATGCCATTGGTGGGTATATTCTGACTCTGGGCATCTTGAGGCAGGCCTCATAGTCACTGTTTTGTCTTTTCTTTTTTTCTTCCTTTATTTTTGTTCTGTCTTGTCCTGCCCATCCTCCAATGCTCTAGACCTTGAACATTGCTCAGGTATGTTCACAACCTTCTTCTTGTATCGTGACTAACAGTACTGCTGGCTGCATTGTAGCCACTGATCCCACTTCGCAAACATACATGGTCAGGGCTTGAAATTGGCAAAACTGCAACATACCAATTTCTTGCATACAGTTTGACATCCTTGTGCCATCTTAATTTCCGTGTTTCTGCAATCCAAACTTGCATTTAGACCTTCTCTTCATGTTTATGATGTAGTGAGTTGTGTTGTGGTTTAGTGTAAGTGAATGCATTCACAAATGTAGGCGTATCTTTTACAAAAGGTTGTTTTCTTTTTTTCTTGTACGTTCTCGGTACTCATTCTTTGTGTGCATGCATACAGCATTATCTGAATTGTTTTTTTAGGCATAATAACTGAGACTTATTCCCATCCTGCTTTCACTGCATGCCTACCACCCACTTCATTCTATTAAGAGATTCTCCGCCTTTGTGTGTAACCCATTTTATACAAAAATACAGTGAGCTGGGGAATTATTTAACTTGCCTGTTGCCAGGATGCTTTACTCTTTTCTAATATACAGTATATCCCAGACAACTTAAAGACACCACTCCCCTCTCGATGCAACACTTTTTGTAAAGTTTTTCAGTCGTGCAACATTTCAAGCTTAAAGGGGCTTTCCAGTGGAAAAAAAATTGACCTATTCTCAAAATAGGCCATCAATAGCTGGCTCCTGGGATCCCCAACGATCAGCTGACCGTGAATCGTCGACGTGCGTTTAGTGGCGATTCACCAGCATCACAGCCTATCCTTCCATTCACTTCAATGGGAGAAAAGGCTGCAATACCTCTGAATCGCCGCTAAATGTATGTCGCCGATTCACAGTGAGTAAGTAAAATGAAGGGTAAGCAGCCCCTTCAAAACAGCTGATTGGTGGGGGTTTCGGGCCCCGACCCATCAGCTATTGATGGCCTATACTGAGGATAGGCAATCGCTTTTTTTATTGGCTGGAAAACCCCTTTAAGGGCGTTTTCCAGGAGTTTTATATTGATGGCCTTTCCTTAGGATCAGTGGGTGTTGGTCTGACTCCCGGCACCCCTGCCGATTTAGCTGACTGATGTGACAGCTGCCATCCCAGGCGCTACAGAAGGTGCCTATAAACTGGGAAAAGGCTTCTTCAGTCAGCTGATTGGTGGGAGTCAGACCCTCACCCACCGATCTTATATTGATGACCTATCCTAAAGATAGGCCATCAATCTAAGAGTCCTGGAAAATACCCATTGAAGGGGTTATTCCATACAGAACATTAGGTTTATTTAACAAATCAAATTATAAACTCATTAAAAAAAAATATCCAGTGAAAATGAATTCATTTATTAGAGTATGGCTACACCAGTTGTTCAAAGAAAAAATAAATGTGCACGTCCATTTACTGAGTGGAGTGCTGGTGGACACGCATGCTCAGTCACTCTGTCCACAGCCAGGTCTCTTCTCTAGTGATCCTCTCATCACTGCAGAGCAGCCAAAAGGAATAGGTTTCTACTTGTCAGGGAAGGAGCAGAGCCTCTGCAGTTTCATGCCAGTATAGATGAGAAACTGCAAATGAATAGGACTTTTTGGTATGAAAATTATTCATGGAATAACCCCCTTTAAAAAGGACCTCTCACCTCTTCTGACACGTCTATTTTATTAAATACCTGTGTTCCCCATGAAATAGCAATTCTGGAACATATTTTTACCCTTTCACCTATGACAGCACCCCTGGAGAGACATCCCATCCGCTGGACAGGAAACCTGAGGATATAAAAAGGGACACCTCCCCACACACCCAGTCAGGTTTCCTGTCCTCTGGATGGAAGGATTGTCCTGAGGAAAACACTTCTCCCGGGGTTGCAGACCCCCTATCAAGGTCTTACCTTATTTTCACTAGGGGTGCTCTGGAAGGTGTAAGTCTCCTTTGGAGGGAGCAACCTTAAGCCTGGTACAGCTACTCCCTCCTCTCCCGGTCCATCGCCTCTCTCCTTGGAGGTGATTTTAGGTCCACATGGTAGATCTTCCTCTGGCAGGGAGGGGATGTATAAATTCACATCTAAGTGTTACCATTACCCTTGCCAATCGGCTGTCTCCCTATACAGTCTGAGACTGTCACCACTGAAATAACATTGTCAGACTGTTTAAGCACCCAGTTGTTAATTTATTCATTAATTTTCTAATAAGAATAACCGAGGAACAGCACAACGCAGAGTTCTGAGAAAATATGCTCCAGAATTTTTATTTCATGGTGAATACAATTATTTGATAAAACAGACATGTCCGGAGAGGTAACCAAATAAAAAAACAGCACCGGATTTACATAAAATGACAGGGTACAAGGGTCCCTTGCTGTAAATCACAGGAAAACAAGGCAGCACATCCAAGAAAGGAACTTTTTATTCACCCATGCAAACTTTCAGCTCCATAGAGTCTTTCTCAAGCGTGCTGGAGAGACTCTATAAAGCTGAAACGCTGCATGGGTGAATAAAAAGTTCCTTTTTGGATATGCTGCCTTGTTTTCATGTGATGTCCGGAAAGGTGACCGGTCCTCTTTTAAGGCTGTCTAATCCAAAATGTCTCATGACTGGAATGAACCTTAGTGTTGTATTGGGATAAGTGCTGTGTTTTACTGGTCTTGGATATTTACTTTGTCAGTCGGTCGATGCTCCCTCTGAAGATTGTCACCAATCGATTGGAAAATGTAGTCTTTGTAAGCGGTCTACTCCTCTACGTTTATTACTCTTCTCTGGTGTCAGCACAGTGCCAATTAATAGTAGAGCTGAAGAACAAAGTCATTTAAGTTTCTAGGTATACACAGATATAACCTGTTAAATAGGATTGTTAGGTAGCTTGTCCTTTTGTAACTAGTCTGTCTTAATTCTCCATTATTTTCTATGAGCCTGGACCGCTGAACACGGCCATGATAAGACATGTCCGTTCTTTCTGCGGTCCAGGCTCCTGGGCCATGCACGGACCGTGGAAGCCACGGTCGTGTGCATGGGCACATAGAAATTAATGGGGCCGCAATTCTCCCCTGGATTTTCGGGGGAATTGCGGCCGCAAAAGCACGTTCGTGTGCATAGGGCCTTAAAGTCAGGGATTTTTACCTGTGTCCTCTGCGGGCCGCCCGCATGTTACGGACCGTGCACACATTGATATCAATACTTCTATCTTTTTGCGGTCCGGGTTCCCGGCCAATGCACGGACCGTGGAAACTACGGTCGTGTGCATGGGTCCATAGGAATGAATGGGTCCGCAATTCACCCGCAATTTTGTGGGTGAATTGCAACAGCAAAAACACGTTCGTGTGCATGGGCCTAAATGTATCTTCTCAGAAACAGACACACAACTATTATTGTCAGCATTTATAATCGTTTTCAAAGCTCCAGAGAAGCTAATTCAAGAGTAGCAACTAATATTGCAGTACTTCATGATGTCACCTTTGGAAAAATACTTGCAGCAACATAAAAAATATGATCTCTAAGCAAATAAAACCCAACCGCTAAACTTAGTGATATCAGTATTAGAAGTTATAGTGATTGTCAATTTTTAGGTACTCGGTGGAAATCTTCCTTAAAGGCTATGTACACCTCTGGAACTCAACATTTATTTTATTTTTTTATATATAAGCAACTTTTCAATTTTACTTTAATCAAATAATTGTTTTTACTTTTTAAGATACAGGTTCTGTGTATCCTGTATACATAGAAGCTGTATCTTGCTGTCCAAGCCCATGAACAAAGTTGATGAACTTAGAAGTGATCGTCCTGCTGACCTGATGGAATCGGCTTTGATGGCAACTTACATCTTCTATGTATACAGGATACATAGAAGCTGTATCTAAAAATACAATAAACAAAACTTTTTTTAAACAAATTAAATAAATAAAAAAAATTGCTTAACATTGTTTTATTTAAAAAAAAATAATAGTTCAAAGGTGTAAATAATCCTTAATCTTGAATTGACTCTGCTGATGGCAGAGGAGGGAGAGGAGGCTGTTGGCATAAGGGAAACCATATATTTTTTCCCTTTTGCCATATACGATTTTTGTAAATAAAATTTAGCCTAAGGCGGGATTCACTCGACAGGGTTTCCCGGCCGGCTGCCGGCCGTTCATAAATCGGCCGGCACCCGGCTGCGTTAGGAATAATAGACCCCTAATGGGGCTATTCACACGACCGATTTTTTTGACGGCCGGTAAAACCGGCCGTCAAAAAATGGGACATGAGGAGGAGGAGGGTCTTTTTTTGCTCCCTGTAGGAGTCTGAATCCCAAATCCCCGGCCGGGGATTGGGGATTCCGCTACAGGAGAAGTGCGTGACTACACTGTCCATATATGGACACAGCGAAGTCACGCACTTCTGCAGTGGAATCCCCGACTCTATGGCCGGGGATGCCGCTACAGGAGAAGTGAGTGACTACACTGTCTATATATGGACACAGTGACGTCACTCACTTCTGAAGCGGAATTCCCGACCTGTGACAGGGAATTCCTCTTCAGGAGAAGTCAGTGACTACACTGTCCATATATGGACATTGAAGTCACTGACTTCTCCTGGAAGGGGGGGGATGGGTGCAACCTACAGGGGGCAGGGTGGGTGGCATCACCTACAGGGGGCTGGGTGGCATCACCTACAGGGGGCAGGGTGGGTGGCATCACCTACAGGGGGCTGGGTGGCATCACCTACAGGGGGCAGGGTGGGTGGCATCACCTACAGGGGGCTGTGTGGCATCGCCTACAGGGGGCTGTGTGGCATCGCCTACAGGGGGCTGGGTGGCATCGCCTACAGGGGGCTGGGTGGCATCGCCTACCAGGGGGGCTGTGGCATTATCTACAAAGGGCTGTGTGTGGCAACAAATTTAAATGAAATTCATCCGATTTTAAAACGGACAGGGAAAAAAACTGATGCAAATCGGCCGGTAAAAACGGCAACTCAGCCCGGAACGGAATCGGTACGGATGCAAACCGGCCGGGAAAATCGGCCAAAAATGGCCGATTTTCCCGGCCGACACTCGGACCCTGTCGTGTGAATGAGGCCTTATGGTTATGTACACCATTGTGGTCAATTTGTTTCTTTTTCTCTAATGCATCTAAATAAAAATGAAGCAACTTTGCAAATAGTCTTCATAAAATATATACTAGTATTTTTTGTCACTGGCTTCTATGCAGGTCTATGTTTCCATGGTGACCGACAACAAACCATGTGAAGTCTGATCCTGTAGTCCTACTCCCCTGGCATATTCGCAAGAGATAAGGAACAGAAAGACGGAAGCATGACCAGGAACGGACCGCACAAAATATGTTTGTCTGTTACTATGCAGATGCGTAGGTCTAGATAGCAGCTATCATTTTTCATTTCAGATGCATTTCAGCAACAATAGTAAAAAAAAAAAAGAGCTGTTAAGTTGGATATAGCCTTCAAGAACGTGTTTCCCCACCAAATATATTTGATATATTGATAGGTTAAAGTAGTTCTGTAGGAGTTCTTGAAGTCTATTGGGTAGCTTTACTAAGTCTGGCATTTCATATGCTAGTCTTAGACTGAAGCCTGCACGAGTAAGATGCAACAAATTTTTTAAGAAATGCACACCTCTTAATTCACTTGTTGCGTATTGTGCTGTTTATGCGCCACATAAGTGAAATATACGCGAGCTGCCCGCCCTTCCTGCTGAGCCCTGTCCACCTTTTTAAAAGTGGCTAGATCAGCGTTAAACTGCTAAAAAAGTCACACATTAAGGCGCAAGTATGGCGTTTGCACCATAATTTGCACGTTTTTAGCGCCAGAAAACTGGAATAAAGTCATTCAGAACTTCGCCCATTGCAACAACACATCTCTGCATCACATGTTGTACAGGCAGAGGACTAAATCCTTTTTCTTCTCTGCCCCTGGCATTTACAGTCAACCAGATTGACAACATTTTTAATCCGTCTATTACAAAATGTGAGCATTGATAACTGCTGCCCGTTCCCTTATTTTTTCTAAATGAAGTTGAGCACCGCTCATAGGAGCATGATGCTCAGAAAAGTGTCACTGACCCTTTACTTTACCAATGATGGTGTCTCAGCAGTTAGATTCCCATTGATGAGAATTGCTATGCCCCATCCTTTATTCTTGGGGAATTTTAAGGTGCGCGGCATATCCTTTTTTCAATTTCATGCATATTTATCATCCATTTGAGTGGTTTACTGTAATTTTTGTATTCAATTAAAAACACCTTTGCTCGCTCGTGTCATTGGGTATAGGCTGCTGCCACTAAGAGGCGGACACTAAGCAAGCCTTTGTGTCACTCAGTGTTCCTGCCTGTTACCCCAGTGTATTCCAGCATACTCTCCCAACAGGGTTAAAGAGGCTGAAGGGGTGACCCTGCTGGTACTGTGGGGGAGTAGAAGCAAAGAGGATGAAGATGGACTGAGTAAAGTATTTTAGGGGAGTATGGTGCCGTGCGAACCTTCCATGGGAATAATTGTCTCCGGAGGGAGTTATCCTTCTCTCCACTTTAGTGAATGCTTTCCCTAGGCCTCCACGATTCTCTGGCCGACCTTACCTTTCCGACCTCACTTAGGCTGGATTTTTCCAAATTTTTGTGGCGTTTTTAAAAAAGTTTTTAATGCGCTTTTAGTAAAGTCCTATAGTCAAATATAAAAGGCACTACGTGCAACTACCTTTTGGTTTGTGGCATTTTGGATGCGCTTTTGTGGTCAGTGGCTCTTTTTCCTTTTGCTTTGGGTATGGTGTTTTTCAAGGCATTTTTTTTCTCGTAGGCCTCTATAGGATTTTAAAAATGGCAGAAAAAAAAACATGTAAGGAAAGAAACCTAAATCGGCATAGAAAAATTACATTTTAATATGCTAGCCTTTTTATAAGCGAATTTGATGCAGTTTAAATTGCCAGAAAAAAAAGGATCTGTGCGTGAAGCGAAGGCTTACAGGCGGTCGGGGTCCTACGTTGCAGCGCTTAGATTTTCCCCTTGCTGACTCCATCCACAGCTCCCCTTCACTTTTCACATCTATCACTATCTTCTACTGACTGACGCACACACGCTTACGTACACTCTCTCATACATGAAGCCGCAATACCGCCTTCCGTATTCAAAGTAATTGTGTTCTGCAGATCACCCTCTTCACTTAGATCTGATATTGCCATGCTGGGACCCATATTACCCCTTTCATAGCAGAACACAGTTACTCCGCCTAGGTGCTGTACCTGCCATGTTCACGCAGTTAATATGAGCTTTTGAGCACGTTCTCACTGAGCTTTCTGGCGCTGTTTTTGACGCGGAAGCTGCGCCAAAAAACGCCTCCTATTGATTTCAAGCGGAGGTGTTTTTTCCCTTGAGGGGAAAAAAACAACACTCGCTGGAAAGAGCACCATGCACATTCTTCAGGCGTTTCCGTCTCTGACTTCCCATTGACATTAATGGGAGGCAGAGAAATCTGTTTTCGCTGCGTTTTTTGCCTGGGGCACTACATGGGCGCAGCCAAATAACTCCTCCAAAACGTGCCAAGTGTTCTGCGGGGGGGGGGGGCAAAATCTGCCTCAAAATTCCTGTAGGGATTTTGAGCAGGTTTTTCCACCTGCAAAAAAATTAAGTGTGAACCAGCCCTTTTTTATGCCACATTAAGCAGAATAGTTGTGGTGTTGATAGGCTCTCCACCATCAGCCTTCTCGGGCCCCCCACTCTACCAGAGGCTCGATCGCATGCGTTCCCTCAACAGGGTGAAGACTTTTTAGAGGTGGAGGTCTCCGATCATATTTCAGACTTGGAGGCTGAACAGAACCTCTAAATGGCTTCCATATGTGGACAGCCTTATTGCTGCAGTCAGAGATGCTCCATATCAAGGTCTCTGGTTGAGGGTTCCTCTTTTCGGCGCATCATAAGATCTCACAAACTTTCTCCCACTTTCACAAAGTCCTTTTAAAAAGTGGAAGGATCCAGTCAGGCATTCTGTCCTCTAGCATCTGGATCCCATGTATACATTGCCATCGCTCTGCTTCTATGTCTCTCTGGATCGTCGCTAATACCTTTTTTTTTTTTTTTTTTTTTTTTTTTTGTGTGTTAGGTGTCATGCATAAGACCATAGTTTTGCGACCGTATACTGTCCACAATTGCGGAATCGCAATTGCCGATCATATGGAATGCATGCTCCCCTATGGGCCAATGCACACCACCGTGGTATCTGCCCGTAGGCCAGACCGGAAAAAAAATAGGACATGTCATTATACGGTCTGCAATTGCGGTCCGGGCTCATTGAAGTGAATGTACATCTTAGTATCACTGCCTATATGAACGATTAAAATTCGATTTTTATTGTAGAAAATCTTACTAAAATTGGGCTAAATAGCCAAAGGTACTAAGAAGGCGTAAGCACGGTACACCAGACAGATGGAGGAGCGATAGAACAACTGTTGTTAGCACCATTTGCTGCCAAGCAACACTTCCCCCTGTCTGTATTATGATATAACACCTGGTCAATCCGTGCCACTAACACGTGTCCCTACGCGTTTCCTCACCGCTGATATTCACGGTGATTCATCAGGGGTCACACTGATGCGATAACAACACATCTATATTTGATTATGTGATATGGCCGGGAGACACCTATTGCGTGTCTCAGATCATTCACCCGGCTCGTGTACGACACTAGTCAGCTGGTCGAACACGAGCCTAGTGAGATGCCGGACATAAGTAGTACTAACCCCTCCCTCCCTGGAGTGACGCGGCGGCCGGGCAGCCAATCCCCGCGAGGCTGGGCGGCCTGAGCAGGGCCGGCCCCCGGGCGCTCGCTGTCACTGCAGGGGGGAGGAACAAGAGCGTCCCTAGTAACCAGGGATTACCAGGCGGCCATAACCCACTGGCCTGGGATATTGCAGCTAGGAAGAGTAACCAGAGAAGAGCACAGCGATCCTAAGCCCACACTGTGGCACATTCGATCGCTGTGTGTGTCATCCTGCAATGGGAGACTCCGCAATCCTGGAGTGCAGTTGACATTGTGCACTCGATCGCCGTATTTGTGAACAGAGGGAAAGGGGGAATGTATAGCAATTCATTTACACACTAAGGGTCCGCTCCAACCTCCCTAAAAATGCAAGCCATATTATAGGGATTCATGCGTAGGACTGGCAATGGGGCAATTGAACATGGGCAGGGTGTGACAAATGATTCACTCCGGCCCCAGGTGACATATGACCAATTCAGAGGAAACAGTTGAAAGATATCTGTTCATTGAGACCCGCCGGTTTCATGGTATGCATACGGAAAATCCATTGGGCCTCTTTTTGCAGAATCCTCTTGTCCCAATTGCCCCCCCTGGCAGATGGCCTAATCTGTTCAATCCCCTGGAATTTGATGACGTGGGTATCACCGCCATGTTTTTCCCAAACATGTCGGGCCACTGAAGTGTCCACATTGCGGCGAATGTCGCCTATATGATCCCTTATTCGTCTCCTGAATTCTCTAAATGTCTTGCCAATATACTGCAGTCCGCATGCACATGAGATCAGGTACACGATGCCCCTAGTTTTGCAGTTGATGAAGGATCTATTTACATATGTCCGACCAGTCGTGTGGCTGTTGAAATTCTTGCTACAAGAAATCGATTCGCAAGCTCTGCAGGACCCACATCTAAATGTACCCTTGATGTTATGTGTAAGCCATGTGGTAGGGCGAATGGACAACATATGACTATGGACTATACGATCCCTGATATTCCTACCCCTCCTATAGGTAACTGATGGTCTGTTGCCTACAAGGTCCCCTACATCTGGATCTGTCCTGAGGATCCCCCAGTAGGTCTGTAGGATCCTGATAACTTCCTGATTTGATGAATCGTACGTGCCTATAATGCGCATTTGGTCATCGGTCGTACGTATTTTGGGGTTTAGGAGTTCGCTCCTATTGCACTGAAAGGCATTGCGATAGGCCGATCCCAGGACATCATGGGGATAGCCCCTCCGGCGAAATCTATTCTGTAGGTCAGAGGCAGCTAGTTTGAAGTCAGTCAAAGTGGAACAATTCCTACGTACCCTTAGGTACTGGCCTTTGGGTATGCCCTTTCTCAAAGGTGCGGGATGCCAGCTCTCCCATCGAAGGAGACTATTCGTTGCTGTCTCCTTCCTGAAGATGTTGGTTTGTATATACCCCTGTTCGGTTTTATATATATTGATATCCAAGAAGGTCATTTTACTCTCATGGATAACAGATGTAAAAAAGAGCCCCATTTCGTTAACATTAAGGATGTCCACAAATTCGCTGAACTCCTCTTTAGTTCCAGACCACAAAATCATGATGTCATCAATAAATCTTAGCCAGAGGATGATCATAGATGTCCATCGATCCATCTCCTCCCCAAATACAATCATTTTCTCCCACCAGCCCAGATATAAATTGGCATAGGATGGTGCACAGGGGGTCCCCATCGCTACCCCCCTTAATTGGTGGAAGAATTTGCCATCAAACAGGAAAAAGTTTTGCTCAAGAACAAAACGAAGGAGGCTGACCACGAACTCGTTATGGGCCTGAAAATGTGTTCCCCTTTCCTTCAAAAAGTCTTCTACAGCTCTGCATCCCATGGCATGGGGAATCGAGCTGTATAAGGCCTCCACATCCAGTGAAGCCAGATGTACACCAGGATCACATTTGATGCCCTCCAAGCGTCTAAGTACATCCATGGTGTCACGGACGTACGATGGGAGGGCCACTACAAATGGACTCAAGATCCGATCAATATAGAGACTAGCATTCTGAGTCAGGTTATCAACCCCAGAGACAATGGGGCGACCCTTGAGAGGAGATATGCCCTTATGTACCTTGGGCAGGCTGTAAAAGGTGGCATATTGTGGATGATCAGTCAAGATAAAGCGTTGTTCATTAATGCTCACCAGATTAAGCGATCGGCCTTGATTTACCAATCTCTTTAATTGGTTTGCAAAAGTTGGCAAAGGATCACTCAATAGAATTCTATAGCATGCTGTGTCACTCAGAATGCGGTGGCACATATCACTATACTGATTGCGATCCATCACCACAATATTACCACCTTTGTCTGATGGTTTAATGACAATACTGTCATCCTGCTCAAGGGCCTGTAAGCCTGCCATCTCATCTCTGGAGGTATTAAATTTGATAGTCTTAGAAGAATCCAGTTTCCTGAGCTGGTCCACCACTACCTCCAGAAATACATCCATTGAGGTATTATCATTGATAGGGGCATTTCTGGTGGAGGGCTGCCTCAAATCTGTGAAGGGACCATCACCCACATTTCTCTGACCTTCTTCCAATAATTGATTTTCTACAATAAAAATCGAATTTTAATCGTTCATATAGGCAGTGATACTATTAATTAATCAAGTGAACGGATATTGTCATATATCAATGCAACAATTGTTGCTTAGTGAATGTACATCTTGTGTGCGCACGGTCCGTGGTTGCGGACGGCACGCGGATGACACTCCACTGCCCGTCCATGCTGTATTCACAGACCGTGCACACAGCTACGGCCGTGTGTAGGAGGCCTTCGTCTTTGAGGTCTGTTCCGTCTATCTGGGTTAGCTCAACTCTGTGGATTTGGTACCTCGTTTCCGCTAGGTCATCTTGTTTGGAGCCTCGGAAGTGGAATTGGCTCACCCACAGGTCTATTAGATGGCTCGTGCCTCTGGACGACCTTACTGAGCCTTCTGGCAGCTAGTTTGCTTATCCCAATACAACCATTGACTTTCTCTCAGTTCCTTCCAAGAAAATTGTTATTGTTCCACTCCTATTGGCATTTTCCCAAGCCCCAGTTCCTTGTGTGAAGATGGCTCATCTAAACAAACGAAGGAGCCAGGCTTCAAGCCATGACCTTCCTCACGCCCACCACCTCAACCCTCTAAAATGTATCCTCACTGGACCCCCTCTACATGAAGGTGAGCCCTTACTCAGATTTTCTCGAGTAAGGTTGGCAGGCTTCTTCACTTGTGGTCCTCTTGGGTCTACGACGTAGGCTTTTTGGACTATAATCTAGAGCTTGTATAATCTCTGTTCCTTCTAGCCATCGCACAATAGATTTCCTCCTCCTTCTCCAGGGTGTAATCAATTATTTTCCTTAGGAGTATAGATCATCGTTTTTTACTCAAGTTCTTCTAGGGTCCACAAGATGGGCAGGTTTCTCTGCCCGATCCAGGACCTAACACGCCTCGATCGTTATGCGCGACACTGTTGATAGTCACGAAGTGTAATTATCGCCTCTCGAAAGCGATTTATTTTTCTGTGCATAACGGTGATTCCACTTCCCAATCGGCCTAGCCCAACAGCTCCTTTTCAGGTTTGCGGCTTAAACCCGCCACTATTAGTGGCATTTTCCTATGGCTTGGTGACTTCTCTTTGTGCCCTCTCAGTGATTGCTACAGTGCTCATATCACACCATACCTGGCCGACATCCTGGTGAAATCTCGCTTTTCCGAACGCCTTGACAGCCTTATATTCCTTTTGGATAGTCTTTTTTTTTTTTTTTTCCCCCTCTTCTTCCTTCCCAGGTCCCATAATGATATAAGTGAGAAAATAAGATGTTTTTTTTTTTTTATATTTCTTTTTTCTCACCTTTTTAAAATTCTCTTCTCGCTGTGTTCATTTGGGGACACAGCTTCCGCCCAGTTATTTTTTTGGCAATCATCTAGTTTTACTGAATGGGTTCCCCATGTTCTTTGTTCCTGCACCATCGAGAGTTTTTCTCTCATGTACTGTTTACCTTGCTTCTCTTAGGTTTGTACATAAGCAGTAGGAGAAACTATTAGCTCAGTGTCTGTAGGAGGCGCTAACACTAGTGGCAGCAGTCTCTACCTACGATCTTCTGTGTCTTCTAATGAACACTGAGAAAACAATTATTCTGTTAGCAAGCTTAGATTTGTCAAATTCGGTGTTCTTTTGTAGCCGAAGTGAACCTCAATTTCTGCTCTTCTCATTTCAATCACTATTTACAGTTTGAAGTGTAATTTTTTTTTAAAAAATCTTGGAAGTTGAGGGCAATTTGTAGAATCTTTAGGCCGGGTTCACACTGAGTTTTTTTTGTAGGCGGAAAATCTGCCTCAAAATTCCGTTTGGAATTTTGAGGCAGATTTTGCTCTGCCTGCACGCCGATTTTCGCTGCATTTTTCGCCCGCGGCCATTGAGCGCCGCCGGCAAAAAACGCAGCGAAATAAGCTTTCTCTGCCTCCCGTTGATGTCAATGGGAGGTCAGAGACGTAAACGGCCGAAGATAGGGCATGTCGCTGCTTTTACCCGCGAGACGGTTATTCTGCGCGCGGGAAAAAACGCTTCTGCCTCCCATTGAAATCAATGGGAGGCATTTTCTGACTTTTTTTTTTACTCTTTTTCCGACACGGTTTCCGCGGCAAAAAACGCTGTGTGAACTAGGCCTTAGTCCCTGTTCAGAGTTTTTTTGTCGCGGAAACCGCGTCAAATGCCTGTGGTGCAAAACGACTTTAAAAAAAATTACCGCAGCAGATTCTGCCTGCAAAAAACTGTGAACAGGGCCTTAGAGCTTCAGTATTCTTGAAATAATTTTTGTTTACTCGGCCATCACAGTGATGGTTATGTCAATAATATTTAGCAAGGTCACCATTGCCCTAAATGACTAGTTCATGCATGGTTGAAAGGACGGAGCCACTTACTGTATTAGGATGTTCCCATATATCTGTCTGATTTGTATGTATTGAGCAAAGTGTTCATGCCCATCAACAGCAGTTTCTAAGATAGAACTCCTCCTGGATGTGCAGGACTAGTTAATTTCAAGCCCTGTACCCTCGTTTTTTGCATGCTAGATAGTCTTCATTTTATAGTGTTGTGTTGTGAATTTTTCTATAAGTGTTTGTCTTGGATGAGTTTTTTTTTCTCAAGTTTTGTCGTCCAAGGGGTCACAAGCAGTCTCCAGTTTTCTTCTGTTCAGATTTTATTAACCAATTTCTCAAGTTCTATAATAATCTGACAGAAATGTGTTGCTTTGCAACGTTATGCTTTACTGCCGTGGCTAGGTTTACTGGTTTAATGCTTGGTGTGTTTTAACCAACATATACTGCTGCTGGCCACAAATTCAATGGCAGTTGCACGGTGGGAATCTGATAATGAGATTTGCGCATGCACCTTCTCTTGCTTCCAGAGATGGTGACTACACGGGATATATTTACTCTACACTGAATTATTTGAGATAAAGTTTTTAGCAATGGGGTAGGTACGTTCCCGTGAAAGAGAATGCAATCTCCTGTAGTAATGTAGAAAAATTGTGTGCGCTCGGCTGCGTAATAAATTCTAACAAAGTGTGGAGCGCTGGATGGTCAAAGTTGGCGTATTTTTTTTTAAATTTCTTCTCACTTGCCTCCATAGCAACAGATTAGTTCATGAAGACTAACTTAGGGTATGTTCACACACACTATTTACGGACGTAATTGGGGCGTTTTAGCCCCGAATTACGTCCGAAAATGCGCCGCAATAGCGTCGGCAAACATCTGCCCATTCATTTGAATGGGTCTTACGATGTTCTGTTCAGACGGTCATTTTTTTTTACGCCCCGCTGTCAAAAGGCGGGGTGTAAAAAAGACGCCCGCGTCAAAGAAGTACCTGTCACTTCTTGGGACGTAATTGGAGCCGTTATTCATTGACTCCAATGAAAAGCAGCTCCAGTTACGACCGTATTGGACGCGGCGTTCAAGCGCCTGCACATTCCGTTTCGACTGAAATGACGGGGCTGTTTTCTCCTGAAAACAGCCCCGTAATTTCGGCCGTTACGGACGCTGTAGTGTGAACATAATTTATCGGCTTCCGCCCGCTGCCGTATGCATGGAGATGGGTGGTCACTGAGAACATTCAGCTCCATCCTTGCGTAAAGAGGCAGAGAGCAGCCAGTGGTTGTTGGATTAGAAAAGCTCTCTGTGCTCCCCTTGCATTGATCACAGTTGGCAAATATTGATACAGGGACGGGAAGTTACATGCAACAGACGTAAATAGGCTACTCACATGTAGCTAATTGCCTGCAATGTTGATGGAAAGTCACAGAAATGTACTGGATAACAGTGTTTGGTCACTGGTGTAAGGAAAAAGACACTTCTCTGACTACTGGGGGAAGGCACTGCTCTGACTATTGGGGAAGGAGGGGGGTAAGCACTGCTCTGCCTACTATGGCAAGGTGGCAGGCAAACAGTTCTGACTACTAGGGGAAGGCTGTGGGAAAGCACTACTGACTATTGTTGGGCAACAGTAAAATTTTCTTAAAAGTGAGTCATCGTTGTCTCCTATATCGGAGTTATATATCCAAGCGTGGTTTATAGTCTATAAGCCCTAATCCATTTTGTTTCTATATAACAATATTGCATCAGTCCAAGCACAATTATATACCAAAATTAAAAACCTACAAAGTAGTGGATTATTCAAATCTTTATTTGTACATTATAATAGAAAAAAAACAAACAAAAAGACCGGGTCAGTTCACACAATTTTTTGACGTGGAAAACGCGCCAAAAAAACGGCTGAAAATGCCTCCCTTTGATTTAAATGAGAGGCGGAGGCGTGTTTTTCCACTGAGCGGAACAAAACCGCTCACGGGAAAAAGGGAAATGCCCTATCTTTAGGCGTTTACACCTCTGACCTCACATTGACATCAATGGGAGGCAGAGAAAGCGTATTTCGCAGTGTATTACAGTAGCAGCAATGTGGACGAAATTTGAAATCTCATTCACACGCTGCGCAATGCTCAGCATATCAATTTATGCTTCGGAATAGCTGTTTTTTTTTGTTGTGGGTTTGCATTCAATGTGGAGGTAAAACACTCAATAAATAGCAAATGTTGCGGTTTTGCTGTGATTCTGCTGCAAAGATCGCAACAAAAAAAACAAAAACTTATACATATCCCATTCTCTATACTTCTGCATCCAGCCCAGCCTCCTGGGATGAAGATTCATCAAATGTGACTGCTGCCAATCACAGGCTGCAGCGGTCACATGGGATGACAGTCATCCCAGGAGGCTGGGCTGAATGAACAACAGAGGGACGTGTTGCCATGACTACGGAGAACGAGGTAAGTATAAGCTGCTTATGTTTTCTTTTTCTTTTTTTTTTTTTAAACTGTTTTCTGCTGCTGACCTACTACCTGAATAACTGCACCACAAGTTGGTGCTGTTTTTTGGCTGGAATTCCTTGCGGGTTCCAGAGCGGATACTTTTATGCAGTATATCTTTCCCTGTGTGAATGTGGCCTTGTGCTTTTCATGTGTTTTTGGTTCACATTTTTTAATAAGTCTTTATAAGTCTGTTGCCAAGTAGACCGTGAATAGCATCTGACTAACAAAGTTAGGTGTATAAAATAGAGTAGAAGGGTCTTTTGCAAATATAACCCTTTCACTATATCCCAACCATTGAGTTCTATTTGAAGGGGATGTCCCACGATTTATATATTCATTTTCTCTGTACATGCAAATAATATTGGTGCACTAGAAGCAGCTATTCCTCACTAGCACTGGACACATTAGGTCACTATTTGCCTAACCTTTTTGGCATTTGGGAACCCCTGGGAAAAAAATATTCTTAATCCGGGGAACTCCTACCGTAAACTCCTATAAACTTTATAAACAGCCACTGCTCCCCTTAACTGCCACAGTGTCCACACGATACATCCTTAGCTTCTGTGCCACCATATACAGTAACAGCCTCATTTCCCCTAAAACAGTGCACTTATAGCTGCCTCTGGGCCCTCATAACAGCCTGAGTGCACCAATTACAGCCACAGAGCGCCCAAAACAGCGTCTGCATCCCCATAGCCACCTATGTACTCCCATAACAGCCACTGCTCTCCTTTACAGCCACACTGCCCACAACAATTTCTGTGCCCCTATAATATAAAGTCTGCTGAATATAGCCATGCACTTGCGCAGGGCCGCGTGCTGCCCATGCCTTGCAGGATCTTGTATGTTGCGCCGCTGCATACAATGTCCTGACGGCGCCAGTGTCAAAACATTAGGTCTGTAGGGAATCCCTTTTGTGTTGTCAGCTATAAGTGGTATTTCAGTTTAGTGATGGAAAACCGCTATTTCTCATTTGTGTAGATTATATGTTTAAAGAGGCTCTGTCACCAGATTTTGCAACCCCTATCTGCTATTGCAGCAGATAGGCGCTGCAATGTAGATAAGAGCAACTTTTTTTTTTTCTTTTTTTTTTAAACGAGCATTTTTGGCCAAGTTATGACCATTTTTATATTTATGTAAATGAGACTTTCTAAAGTACAACTGGGCGTGTATTATGTGTGTTACATCTGGGCGTGTTTACTTCTTTTACTAGCTGGGCGTTCTGACGAGAAGTATCATCCACTTGTCTTCACAACGCCCAGCTTCTGGCAGTGCAGACACACAGCGTGTTCTCGAGAGATCACGCTGTGACGTCACTTCCTGCCCCAGGTCCTGCATCGTGTCGGACGAGCGAGCTACAGTTGATTCTGCAGCAGCATCGGCGTTTGCAGGTAAGTCGATGTAGCTACTTACCTGCAAACGCTGATGCTGCTGCAGAATCAACTGTAGCCTCTGGTGCCGATGTGGCCGACACGATGCAGGACCTGGGGCAGGAAGTGAGTGACGACACAGCGTGATCTCTCGAGAACACGCTGTGTGTCTGCACTGCCAGAAGCTGGGTGTTCTGAAGAGAAGTGGATGATCTTTCTATTCAAAACGCCCAGCTAGTAAAAGAAGTAAACACGCCCCGATGTAACGAACACAATACACGCGCAGTTGTACTTTAACTTTAAACACGCCCAGTTGTACTTTAGAAAGCCTCATTTACATAAATATAAAAATTGTCATAAAACCACAAGGGAAAGTGCATAGATATGCTTGGCAGCTATTGTTAGGGAAGGTAGTAAATCATCAACTGCCAGCAATACTCAGTCTGTGGCTCTCGAGCCAATATATATATATATATATATATATATATATATATATATATATATATATATATATACACATATACATACACATATACATACACCTGTTCTATGATTGATCCTTTCTGGCTGCTCTCCAGAGACTACATGTTACTCTTTGTCACGGCATGTCTTGCCAAATTGTTGTTAGTCTTGCATCTTTCTAATTGTTTCTCTGCTGGCAAAGAGCATGTAAGGATGACGTTGATCGTACGCACCTTAGGCTTCGTTCACATCTGCACTAGGGCTCCGTTCCGTCAGAGTTTTCCGTCGGAACGGAGCCCTGACGGACACAAACGGAAGGCATAGGTTTCCGCTTCCATCGCCATTGATTTCAATGGTGACGGATCCAGTGCCAATGGTTTGAGTTTGTCTCCGTTGTGCAAGAGTTCCGTCGTTTTGACGCAATCAATAGCGTAGTCGACTACCGTATTGATTCCGTTCCGACGGTACGTCGCAGATGTGCACAAAGCCTTAACTTGGTAGTCCCTTTCCTTATCCCTTTTTTATGGCAAAAAAAAGTCTGTCATCTGCACCTATATTTTAATAAATGCTAAATAACCTCATGAAATGGGCGATTCATGTTCTTAACGGATCAATATTGCATAGCATTTCATTGTTTTATCGACTCCTATTGACCCTCTGTATATATTTTTTAGCCAAAAATATATACGTTTAATTTTGCCTGCAGAAAGGGACGCTGCAATTCATTGTTTATTCTTCCGCTTCTTTTTTATCTACTCTGTGTAACAAGCTAAATGGAAGCTGAGTTTTGGTGACAGCGCCCCAAATGGCAATACTTAGAATTACTTAGGACATCCTTATGTGCTTTATCGTTCATCTGCAACGTTATAAGTAATACATTATTAGTCAAATTTGTCTAAACCTAAAATGGCATAGTCTGCTTTGAGGATACATTGCGGGTCGGGTTTCCGATTTTTATATTTCATAGGATATTTAAGAATATATGAAATATGTCTGTCATTTGAATTCAGCTTTCATTAGCGTTCTTAACGTGTGCTCCATTCCGTGCTTTTTGCCTTTAATTCTGTGCTGATTCATCACTTTGGAGCACAGGACCTTTTGGAATACTCATTTCTACCTTTCAGCACAAGCAGCGATGTCCTGTGCTGGAGGACCAGCTGGTTGATCTGGTGGTCTATGCCATGGAGCGATCGGAGACCGAAGAGAAGTTTGACGATGGTGGAACAAGCCAGTTGTTGTGGCAGCATCTTTCAAGCCAGCTGATTTTCTTTGTGCTTTTTCAGTTTGCAAGTTTTCCGCATATGGTCTTGTCTCTTCACCAAAAGGTATTGAACGGTATCCAGCAATTGTGTTTGTAGCATATAGGAAAATGTATTTGAAGTTTCCGTAATCTATGTACATACAGTATAGGCTTGTGGAGCTCCTCTTTGTTTTTATCACAGACCCCCAGCAAATAGCAGATTTTTCAGGAAAAAGACTCTGCTTTCTATACATATGTGTCCTGTTACATGAGGACTATTCAGATGTATCGCTGTTCTTGTAATACATGGACCTCCAGAGTCTGTGAGATCTGTTGCTTGTTCGCATCTCTCCTCTCAGTCTCTATGGTGTATAACTGTCCTAATAGGGCATATTGACGGGTTGTCCTGATGGGACAATCATTTTAATGACCGGATGCAATATTATTACAAATGGTATAATTGTAAACCACTCTGGTTATAGATGTAGTGTAAAAATTTACAGGAAAGCGCTGGCATGAGGTCTGTCTGTACAGTAAAGTCTCTTTCAATATAAATGTTGATTCATTGATTTTAATCTTTAAAAAAAAAGAAAAAAAAGGTAAGGTAATGTTGATCAAATACATCCAGAATCGGCTGATAATTCTGTAGACCAGTCCGTAACATGTATTTGTTACAGCTTGCAGGTCGAGGTCTTATCAAAGGCAGGGACCATCTCATGTGGGTTCTTCTTCAGTTCATCTCTGGAAGCATACAGAAGAATGCGCTTGCTGACTTTTTACCGGTTATGAAGCTTTTTGACCTCTTGTACCCAGAAAAGGAGGTGAGTATTTGTTTAAACAGGTTTGTTTTTGTTTTCAAAATGTACAACATTTTTATAAATATCAATTTTAACCCCTTCCCGCACCTTGACGTAACTGCACGTCAATGTGAGCAGTAACTTCTCGCACCTTGACATGTAGTTACGCCCGCTCTTTAAGAGTTAACCGCCACACGGTGCTACACTGCAGCATCGGTTAACTGTACAGAGCGCAGAGTAAGGCCCCATGCACACGACAGCAAAAAACCTCCGTTTTTGCGGACCGCAATTGCGGTCCGCAAAAACAGAGCCATTCACTTTCATTGAACACTGACACCTTTCCGTAGCACTACAGAAGGGTGTCAGTGCCGTGGAAATGTTCCGGGAATTATGGAACATGTCCGTTCTTTCACATTTTGCGGGCCGTGCTCCCATACTTTGTATGGGAGCACGGCCCGAAAATGCGGCTGTCAGTTAGCGGCCGGCTGTGCCCGCAATCGCGGGCCGGGATTGCGGGCACAGTCGTGTGCATGGGGCCTAAAAGGGGACCTATCAAAGCAGCTCCATGCACATGACAGTATTTTCATCTATCCCGAAATACTGACCGTAAATACGTATCAGTAGGCATCTGTATATACGGAAGGGTGTCCGGAAATATGGTTTGTATTGCATCCGTATATACGGTTCCTTACAAAAAGAGGGAGGTTGCACATTATGTCCTCTACATGTTGCCTAGCAATGCTTCCGTACATCCTCACGGTTTACGGATGCACGTTAGTAGCCGTTGGTATTTACGGAAGCTCAGATAGACTTCTATCAGAGTCTTTGCCGTAATTACTGACCAGAATAGTACCGGTTCTAAAAAAAAAAAATTCAGCACGGACACCCATCGGTAAAAATACTGGAAGGTGTCTGTGACCAATAGAAATGAATGGGTCCGTATTTACTGTCCGTAATTACTGGTGAAATATACTGTCATGTGCATGGGGCCTTAGTCTGCACAGAAGTTCAGTAAAATAGGTTTACTGGCTCTGATCTCTGTTGGTGTATGTATGTTGGAGAGATCAGAGCCTGTATTGTCGTTGGAAGAAAAAAAGTAATAAAAAAAAACATTTTTTACACTGTTTCCCCCACTGAGAACATTCTCCTACCTCTCCCAGTGTATAAGGGAGCTTTTTTCTTTGTTTTTTGTTTCGAAATTCATAAAACACACAAAAAAAAGCGTTGCTCTGTGTCCGTTTAGTGTTGCTTTGTGTCAGTCCGTATCATAAAATAAATAATATATTCGTTTTGTGTTTCACGTAAAAAGACAAAAAAAAGTTCTATATTATGCATTTTTTGGATACAGTTCTCTACAGTATACAAGTGTACATATACATCTACTGTACATAAAAAAAAAAAATAATTACCTGCAGAAAATATACCGCAGAAGAGGCGTATGAGATGCTCGCATCGGACACAAAGTGCGACTGATGCTGGATCCAATTTTGCCCTCCTAAACACAGCGAGGAACCTAGTCGCAGGAGTGTTAGTGTTCAGGTTAAACCCGAACCTAATTTGCTGCCCCAACCTCCTACACCACCCAAGTACTGAACTTTACTGCTGTTGCAGGGGTCCAAGTACAGACAGCAGGGTTTTCAGAAATATAATTTTTCAAGCTCTTATTTTCGGACAGCCTTTTTGAAAAAATTGTTGAGCAGACTAATCTTTATGCGCAACAATTTGTTGCTGTAAACCCCAGTTCTTTTTTTGCTAGCCCAAATAGGTGGCATTCCACCAACACAGCAGAAATGCTTCAATTCTGGGGATTGGTCCTGAATATGTGCCTAAATAAGAAGCCATCAGTGATTTCCTATTGGTCCACTGATGTGCTCTATCTCTGCCTCTTATACCGCACCACAATGCCCAGGGCTCGTTTTGAGGCAATTCAAAAAGTTTTACATAACGATAATCACCGATGACCCCAGTTTCGACTGACTATTCAAAATTAGACCGCCACTCTTATTTGACCCAAAAATGTTCCTCTTCACATACCCTTAGAAGAGTCCCTTGTGCATTTCAAGGGAAGAGTTAAATTCAGGCAGTATTTGTCCAACAAGCGTGCCAGGTAAGGCATTAAAATTGACAAGTTGTGTGAGTCGAAGTTGGGCTACACGCATACTTTTAAAATTGATGAGGAAAAGGACAGTAACATTGAGCCCCAGAACTGTCCCCCCAGTCCTGACCACAACTGGGAAGATTGTGTGGAACCTCCTGCACCCACTGTTTAATCAGGGGTACCACTTGTACATTGATAACTGGTACCTCTGTTTAAGTGTATGGCGAAGCAAAAAACTGGGGCATGTGGGGCGGTCTGCAATAACCAAAGGCAACTCCCAAAGACCCTTCTCAGCCAAACCCTGCAGCTTTGGGGAGAGCAGGGCACCCCATAGCAAAGGGGGGTCTTTTTTTTTTTTTTTTTTTTCATTAAAGTTCAGGGACAAGAAGTATGTCCTAATGTTGACATACATGATGCCACTTGACCCCTTGTCCCTGTGAGCGGTGCAACATCCACCACTACTTCACGGCGTGTCTGCATCCAGTCGTATAACAAATTTAAGGGGGGTGGACTTATCTGACCAGATGCTCAAGCTGTAAAATGCCATGCGGAGATCAAAAATTTGGTACAAAATACTGGCGGTGTACTTGATCCAAATGCCATTATGCAACTCGTTTCTAATTTACAGTAGCACTGGTCATGAGGGGATGTACCTTGAATACCAGGAGAAGGTAATAAAATCCCTTCTCTTTGGTAATGTGGCGGAGGTAGCACATAGTTCTACCTCTGCCACTAGTGCCTCTGCAAGTAGTGATGTTCCCAGGATAGTTCCAGGGCACCACTTTCCTGGTGAAGTGCCGTCCACAGAGAAAAAAAATCCACCCCCAGAAATGGTGTCATGTCTGTGCCAGACGAGGCATAAGAAGAGACCCGACATACCAGTGCAACAACTGTCCCTCCCACCCTGGACTGTGTATAAAGGAGTGCTTCCAGATATATCACACCTCCCTGGAGTTCTAAATTTTATTTTCACCTGTCCCTTTCATTTATAATTATTGTCCCTTTCATTTAAAATTACCGTACCTTTTATTTGCCATAAACATTTCACCATTTAAAAATTCAACATCCTCCATAACAAAACGAAAAATTCTCATTGTACCCCTAGATGAATACCTGGGATTTGTAATCTGGTGTAGTATCTGCACAATTTTAGTTTTTAGGTCTATGCAAACATGACGTAGCCAAAAATCATACAAGTAAAATAATGCCTCAAAATCCTTGTGGTGTTCCAATACTTTCATGCCCTGCCATATGTCCATCAACAGCAGATTAGGGCCACTTTGGGGGTATTTCTAAGCTCAGAAGAAATAGCCCAAAAAATGTCGAGGTGCTTTTCTTCACTTGCATGCTTGGTGTCTGAAAAATCTGTCCTATAAGGGCTTATTCAGACGAACAGGATATACGTCCGTGCAACGCACGGACCTATATTAGTCTATGGGGCCGTGCAGACAGTTGCGTGATTTTTACGCAGCGTGAGTCCGCTGCGAAAAAGTCACGACCTGTCCGTTCTTTGGGCGTATTTCGCGCATCACGCACCCATTGAAGTCAATGGGTGCGTGAAAATCACGCGCACCACACATGGGGCTGACACATGGAGCTGTTAAGTGCCTTTTGCGCACGCAAAACACCGCGTTTTTTGCGTGCGCAAAACGCACACGCTCGTGTGAATCTGGCCTCAAGCTTTTATGAAAAAATGTAAAATGTTATTTTTCACTCCAAATTTCTATAAGATTCGGCAAAAAAAAACTGGAGTCAAATAAGTGATCACACCTCTAGATGGGTATTTTGAGGGGTGTAGTTTCCAAAATGGGTTCACTTTCTGTTTTTTTTGTTTTGTTTTTTTTACTGTTTTGGTCTCTTTAGGGCGTTGCAAACATGACATGGCACCAGAAACTATTAGCAAAATCTGCGCTTAAAAATCCTAATGGCGCTCCTTCCTTTCTGAGCCTTGCCGTGGGTCCAAACTGCAGTTTATTACCACATTTGGGGTATTCCCGTAATCGGGGGGAAATAGCTTTACAAATGTGGGGGTCCTTTTTCTCCTTTTATTCCTTATAAAATGTAAACATTTCTACGTTTTTTTTCCAAAAAATGAAAGATTTTCATTTTCACAGACTAATTCCAATACATTTAGCAAAAAACCTGTGAGGTCAAAATGCTAACGATAACCCTAGAAAAATTCCTTGAAGTGTAGTTTTCAAAATGGGGCTACTTTTGGACTGTTTTGGCACCACAATACCTCTTCAAACCTGACATGATGCCTAAAATATATTCTAAACAAAAAGAAGGCCCCAAAATCCACCTAGGTGCTCCTTTTCTCCTGAGGCCTGTGTTTGAGTCCAGTAGCACCCTAGGGCCACATGTTGGATATTTCTAAACTGCTAAATCTGGGCAATAAATATTGAGTTGCGTTTCTCTGGTAAAACCTTTTATGTTACAGAAAAAAATGTATTATCAATGAATTTTGGCAAAAAAATATGAAATATGTTTCACTTCCTACTTTGCTTTAATGCCTGTGAAACGCCTAAAGGGTTAACACACTTTCTGAATACTTTGAGGGCTGCCGTTTTTAAAATGGGTTGATTTATGGGGACTTTCTAATATAGAACACCCTCAAAGCCATTTCAGAACTGAACTGATCACTAAAAAATAGCTTTGTAAAATTTTAGTAACATAAAGTACAATATGTCACGAGAAAACATCTCCGAATCGATTGGATAGGTAAAAGCATTCCAAAGTTATTACCGCATAAAGTGTCAGATTTTAAAAAAATCGCCTGTGTCCTCAAGGCTATAACGGGCTCAGTACTGAAGGGGTTAAACCGCCTTTATTGATTTTAAGATCTTCGTCTTAATGCCTAAATCTAAAAGTTGAGGTTGATTGCCTTTGAACCCCAATCTTATGCATTCCCCCCGACCCTGGTCATGCACTCTAGGGTCCAGGAAGGTGGGCTATAGGATGCGGTTTTGTTTGACCGCTTCTTTTTAGCTGTTGCTGTGCCTGCGCCTGCAGAATGGAGATTCAGGGCACTGCCTGGTCAGGCCTAGTGATTTATAATTTTTTGTAATGACGTGATCTCTGATTCATTGCAGTCATCACTGTCTGTTTTTACTTGATACAATATAATTTAACCAATTTAAGTATTTATATGTTAGATTTTGTTTTACAGATATGTCCAATATTATTAATTTTGTTTTAGTGTATCCCTGTGCCAGATATCACCAAGCCTCAGTCCACGCATTCCTTTGCAATGACTTGTATTTGGATTCACCTTAACCGGAAAGCTCAAAATGACAACTCGAAGCTACAGATTCCTATTCCTCACTCACTAAAGTTACATCATGAGTATGTAAAATAACGCTTTGTCTACTGGTTTATATTAACTGAATAACTAATGTTCTCTTGTTTCTTAACTTCCACATTAGTAATGACATCTACCATAATAACATCTTTCTTAAAGGGGTTTTCCAGTTTCTAATGACCTATCCATCGGATAGGTCATCAGTACATGATCTCTGGGTGTTTGACACCCGTACCCTGCACAGATCAGCTGGTCCAGTGCCTTTGTGCAAGCCAGAAGCAGTTAGCTCCGGCCACGGAATAGCGGCAGTACTGCAGCTCTGCTCCTATACAAGTGAATAGGAGCAGACCTGCAGTTCAGCTGCACGGCCGCTATGCTGTGTACGGAGCCAACTGTTTCCGGGCTCCGTACATAGCATTATGTGCCACAACATCCGGTGCACGCAGGCCACTGGAGCGGCTTATCTGTCCGGGCATTGGACCCGCACCGATGACATACTGATGACCTATCTGAGGGATAGCTTGTCAGTTGTCAGAAGGTGTGCAACACCTTTAAATAAAATGAGCAAAAATGAATACGGAACGTGTAGTAGAAGTTTACAGAACAGTATTTGAGTACAGTCTGTTGTCTCTTTTTAGCTATTTTAGACTGATACCTTCATGTCTCATTGGTCAGAGCCTTTAGATTTTTTTTTCTCTGAATGTTAAATACTGCAACATATGGTGACCCTGGAACTGGGGTTGGGCAATTAATCGGAATAAAAGGTAATTCAGCACAGGTAACAGACATCTTGCGCATTTCGGTTTTCGTTCTCTTTTTTTTTTTTTTCTTTTTCTCTTTCTGATTTTAACTATCTGCGTCATCGGGACGCAGATACAGTTGAATCATATAGTAGAGTGGGAAGTCGTCAGTTCCCTGCTCTACTATTCACTAATACGCTGGCCACTCTCTACTCTGCATAGACAGGCGCGATGACGTCAATGCCTCGTGCCCGTTTGCCGTGAGCGGCTCGGCACTCATATTTTCAGAGTCCGCTGGCCTTCTGGCATATACCAATGCTTCAAACATTCAATTTAGCCTCAATGCGCGCCACAGCGAGCGGACATTGCCCGCATGAAATGTATATACACGGATGATGGGGGTTATATGCAGGGTTGATGGGGGTCCCTGTATATTACCCCCATCATCTCTGTGTATAGCCAGCCATCGTCCCTGTGTGTAGCCAGCCCCCCCCCCCCGGTCCCTCTATACAGGGATGATGGGGGTTATATACAGGAATACCCTTTTAAAATGTTAAAATAAAATAAAGGCTAATAATTCTAAATATATACTTAGGAAGTGTTAAACTTTTTGTATATCGTTTTGATGAAAAACTTAAAGAAAATTGTTTTTGTTATCCGCTACATACCACTCTAATATATATTATATTTTTTTTATTAGAATATTTTTTCTCTCATAGGAGTCTGCTAATTGCTCAAATCCGTTTACTGCAGTCATTGATATTAGATTTCATATATTATACATTCTATATATTTTATTTTGATTTGTTAGATTGTAAATGACATACTACATTTCTTTATTTGATGTTGTAGTTATTTGTTTTAATAGATCCTTGTGGTAGTGCATTTGTAACTTAATCCGGTGATGTTTCTTATATGTTCACAATACAGGTTTTTGCAACAAAGTTTACGAAACAAGAGTTTACAAATGAATGACTATAAAATAGCCTTACTGTGCAACGCCTATTCCACCAATTCTGAGTGCTTCACGTTACCCATGGGAGTGCTTGTGGAAACTATTTACGGAAACGGAAATGTAAAAATACCACTACCAGGAACAAATTGCACAGCGTCTGGATCAACTACTCCCCTGCCAATGAACTTGTTGGATTCGCTTACTGTTCATGCAAAAATGAGGTATGAATCTTAAATAGGCACTGTTTCAATAAACTTAAATCCATAGTATAAGTGCATTAAGGAACTTTGTAATACATCTTCCTCAATGAAAAATTGCTTTTTTTCCACACTCCGCCCCCTCCCCCCCCCCCCCCAATCTAAATTGTTCACTCACTCTGAGTTAACTGCTGAATTTGTCTTGAGTGAAGATGAATTCTCAGCTCACTAAAGGATCAGGTTACATGCTGCCCATAGAAGTCTATGGAGGAGGGAGCAGAGTGAGAGAGACACAGACATTTCTGTAGCTTCTAGTAAGTGCTCTCTCACTCCGGTGCTTGGTTCTCCGCTAAACTGCTCAGCAGTGCTGTATGATGTCCTATATATGTGATAGTTAGAGATTAGGGCGCATGGTATCCTCTTCTCATTCAAGTCATATACACACATAGACGTGCTTATTTTTTGAGAAGCCGCTTGAAACGACAGGTACGCTTTAAAGTCTACATTAAACGTTATGTTGTAAATTGTTTGCCCTGTACCTGTCTTTTTTTTTTTTCATATATTTAGTTGTATTGGCTTTTCAGACAGAAAAGTACATTTAAAATAATTCTGTGTGACTGTCACCAGAGAGTAGTGAATTGTGGGAGTGCAGATAACCGTTACACAGAGTTATCTTAAGTAGTAAGAATGAAGAGGTATATAACATTATTGTGCAAAGGAAGAAATACACTAAAATACTTTATTGGTGCTCTACTTGGTGCCTTTTTTTTATCTGTAGTATTCCACTGTATATAAAACTAACGGTATTGAAATAAATACAAAAAAAAATTAACATTTGCTGTATTCACACGAATCACTCAGTTCTTTTCTTTAACTTTTTTTTGTACAAAGTTTGTTTTTTCTGTTAATAAAAGGGGTTTTCCCATCTTAGACATTTATGGCATATTAACAAAAAAATTCTGGAAAGGGCTGCACACAAGCAAACTCTCCATTAAAGTCTATTCAGACTGTGGCTCCTCGGAATCGGCAAAAAGGTGTCACCAAAACCCTGTTATCCCAATAGTTAGGGTCCCAGAGATGGGACCCGCACATATGGCATGCTTTGTGGATATGCCTAAAATGGGAATACCCCTTTTAACTTTCTTAAAAGATTTTAAAATTATAATTTTCTTGTTTTCCAGTCTCATACACAGCATTGCTACTAGAGTTATTAAACTAGCTCATACCAAATCTAGCCCAGCTCTGGCTCCTGCACTTGTGGAAACCTACAGTCGCTTATTGGTATATATGGAGATAGAATCACTCGGCATCAAAGGATTCATCAGTAAGAATTTGTATTTAATCTATTTATAGACTATAGGGAAAAAAAAAAAGCGTTAACTTCTGATAAGCGCAAATCATCTAGTCAAACAGAGGGCTTCAATATGGAATAAGTAAGGACTTCTTTACATGGCTGTAATACAGCTCCATGGAGGAACTATGTATATTTAGTGACCGGAACGGAATCCGGTCCTGCCAGGACAAAGGAGAAAACCTTTAATCAGACTGTGCTGCCATATGTCCGCTTTCCTATTCGCACAAAAATTATTGTACCATTTTGGGAAATAAAGCCTTCCAAGAATACTGCGGACTCCTAACTATGGGTCGGATGTATTCTTTGATAGTTCCCCTTAGCCAAACTACACAATATTTTTTGCTTGAGGATTATGGAATACATCTTAGGGCCCTGTGGATAAATTTCCGCCTCCTTTTTAGTTTCAGTGGGAGTCGGACGCATCTCTTTCCTGCTAGCGTCCTGCTCGGACTACGGCAGATTACACCCGAACCTCCCATTGAAGTCAATAGGAGGAGGAATCTTCCTGCCGACGGCAGGAATAATTCCGCGGCGCATCCACCGTGCAAAATCCGCCCTGTGAACGGTGCCTAAGCTGTATATAATGTGTTCTTTATGCTCACTTACTTACCACTTAATTTTAAAATAATATGGTAATCTTTGCGTGACTGTATTTCAAACCCAATTTGTTTTGCTCTGCCAGGTCAGCTGTTACCCACTGTGTTTAAGTCTCATTCATGGGGAATTCTTCACACCCTGCTGGAAATGTTCAGTTACCGAATGCACCATATCCAGCCACACTATCGAGTTCAGCTCCTAAGTCACCTCCATTCACTTGCTGGTGTCCCACAGACTAATCAGAATCAGCTACACCTCTGGTTGGTACACTTAATCACAGTGGCATTAGGCCAAGTCTAATTCTCTGACGTTATTAGTTTCTAGTTGTAATTTTACTATTTTCAGTTCCTCCCTCTATCTATTCATGTGTATGCTGTATAGAGCACAAGGCTAAGGGCTAGTTCACACTGAGTTTTTTGCAGGAGGAAAATTCCTCCTGCAAAATCTGCTCCAGGCGTTTTTGCACAGTGATTTGACAAAAACGTGTCAAAACAGTCGTCGAGGCGTTTCTTTTCCGTCTCCCACTGATTGACATGGGGTTTTGGAGGCGGAAACCGCCTCAAGATAGGTCATGTCGCTTCCTTTTACCGCGAGGCGGTGTTTCCGCTCGCGGTAAAAAACCGCCTCCGCCTCCCATTGAAACCAATGGGATGCATTTTCGGCCGTTTTTTGACAAGTTTTACGGAGCGGTTTCTGCGCCAAAAAACTTGTCAGAAAACTGTGTGAACAGGGCCTAAGGCGGAAAAACCGCCTTGCAGTAAAAAGAAGTGACATGACCTATCTTGAGGTTTCCGCCTCCAAAACCCCATTTCAATCAGTGGGAGATGGAGAAAAAACGCCTCGACTAGTGTTTTGACACGTTTTTGTCAAACCACTGGAGGAATTTTCCTGCAAAAAACTGTGTGAGAACTTTAGGGTTGTCTAAAGCAGAAAATATTTTTAAAGGGAACATCCAGGGCAAGAGATTAAATAAATATATATATCTCATATCCATAGGAAAATATATAAATGACAGGTGGCAATCCTGTGTCCCCTGTTGCCGCCTTAAAGAGTGGGAGAATATGGTCAACCTTCTTCTACACATGCGTGCAGCAATCTCCTTGGGTGGCTATGGAGAGTGAGGGAAATACACGGTCGTTTCCGTATCTCTCATTGTATAACGATACCATATACACTACCGTTCAAAAGTTTAGGGTCACTTAGAAATTTCCTTATTTTTGCAAGAAAAGCACAGTTTTTTTCAATGAAGATAACATTAAATTAATCAGAAATACACTCTATACATTGTTAATGTGCTAAATGACTATTCTAGCTGCAAACGTCTGGATTTTAATGCAATATCTACATAGGTGTATAGAGGCCCATTTCCAGCAACCATCACTCCAGTGTTCTAATGATACATTGTGTTTGCTAACTGTGTTAGAAGGCTAATGGATGATTAGAAAACACTTGAAATCCCTTGTGCAATTATGTTAGCACCGCTATAAACAGTTTTGCTGTTTAGAGGAGCTATAAAACTGACCTTCCTTTGAGCTAGTTGAGAATCTGGAGCATTACATTTGTGGGTTCGATTAAACTCTCAAAATGGCTAGAAAAAGAGAGCTTTCATGTGAAACTCGACAGTCTATTCTTGTTCTTAGAAATGAAGGCTATTCCATGCGAGAAATTGCCAAGAAACTGAAGATTTCCTACAACGGTGTGTACTACTCCCTTCAGAGGACAGCACAAACAGGCTCTAACCAGAGTAGAAAGAGAAGTGGGAGGCCCCGCTGCACAACTGAGCAACAAGACAAGTACATTAGAGTCTTTCGTTTGAGAAATAGACGCCTCACAGGTCCTGGCAGCTTCATTAAAAAGTACCCGCAAAACGCCAGTGTCAATGTCTACAGTGAAGAGGTGACTCCGGGATGCTGGCCTTCAGGGCAGAGTGGCAAAGAAAAAGCCATATCTGAGACTGGCTAATAAAAGGAAAATATTAATATGGGCAAAAGCACACAGACATTGGACAGAGGAGGATGGGAAAAAAGTGTTATGGACAGACGAATCGAAGTTTAAGGTGTTTGGATCACACAGAAGAACATTTGTGAGACGCAGAACAACTGAAAAGATGCTGGAAGAGTGCCTGACGCCATCTGTCAAGCATGGTGGAGGTAATGTGATGGTCTGGTGTTGCTTTGGTGCTGGTAAAGTGGGAGATTTGTACAAGGTAAAAGGGATTTTGAATAAGGAAGACTATCACTCCATTTTGCAACTTCATGCCATACCCTGTGGACAGCGCTTGATTGGAGCCAATTTCATCCTACAACAGGACAATGACCCAAAGCACACCTCCAAATTATGCAAGAACTATTTAGGGAAGAAGCAGGCAGCTGGTATTCCATCTGTAATGGAGTGGCCAGTGCAGTCACCAGATCTCAACCCCATAGAGCTGTTGTGGGAGCAGCTTGACCGTATGGTACGCAAGAAGTGCCCATCAAGCCAATCCAACTTGTGGGAGGGGCTTCTGGAAGCATGGGGGGAAATTTCTCCTGATTACCTCAGCAAATTAACAGCTAGAATGCCAAAGGTCTGCAATGCTGTAATTGCTGCAAATGGAGTGTTCTTTGACGAAAGCAAAGTTTGAAGGAGAAAATTATTATTTCAAATAAAAATCATTATTTCTAACCTTGTCAATGTCTTGACTATATTTTCTAGTCATTTTGCAACTCATTTGATAAATATAAGTGTGAGTTCTCATGGAAAACACAAAATTGACTGGGTGACCCCAAACTTTTTAACGGTAGTGTATGTCTTGCACTAGAATAAAAACTTTAATTGAGGGATATTTTGTTTTGTCATTTTAATAACGAACTGTGACTTTGACAAATCAATCATTTTTTGTCTCTTTATTTCAAGTGTTGAGAGTACAGCTTTGAGGTTGATCACCGCTCTTGGAAGTTCTGAAGTGCAGCCACAGTTTACTCGTTTCCTAAGTGATCCCAAAACCGTTTTATCAGCAGAATCGGAGGAGCTTAACCGAGCACTGATTTTAACCCTGGCAAGAGCCACTCATGTCACTGGTATGTTTAGTGTCTTTTCAGTAGTTAGGAGTATAAGAAAAGAAGAATTAAGTTACAATTGTTATGCTAGATTTGTAGCTATGCATTCATAACTTTTATGAGTGAATATTAACTGGTTAAGGACTAGGCTGTTTTACAGCTAAATGACCAGAGCAAATTTCACAATTTTGCTATGCGCTTCTTTAGATGACTATAACTCAGCAGGTGAATAAAGTTCATCTTTGAATTTTACACTCTTTTTAAAGGACAGATAGGGCTTTGTTTTAGTGGCATTTGTCAGTATATATCATTTTTATTTTTTTCTCTAAAGTGGGCAAAATTGGAAAAAAATGCAAGAATTTAGCAATTGCGCCAGTTTATGCTAGTATTTTTCACACACGGTATGGACCACGGACAAAATTAATCTCCTTTCACATTCTTCCACTTCTCCCGTGCATGGGGATACCAAATATGTGTGCCTTATTCACTGTGCGGGCATGTGCCAGGGCTTGGCATAAAAGGAGGCTTTTTGGCCTTTTCGGTCCAGGAATTCTGCATTTGATTTTATAGCCGCATACTGTTTTCTGGGGGGCCTAATGCTGCTGAAAGATTAGAATCACCCCATAAATTACTTAATTCACGCAAGTAGACCCCACAAGGTTTTCTTCAAGGGGTTTATCATATTTTTAGACAGTCCAGTTTTCTTCTGAAAGTTTCTTGAATAAGATGGATCAAAATAAAATTAGCAATTTTTTAGCAAATACGTCAGTTTATACCAGCATTTTTCACACACGGCATAGACCACGGCCAAAATTAATCTCCTTTCACATTCTGCCACTTCTCCTGTGCATGGGGATACCAAATGTGTGTCTTATTTATCACATAGAGAAGTAGGAGGGCGGACGATAGAAGAAGATTATTTCACAAATCGCTTTTTTTCAAAGCTGGTTTTACAAAACTCAACAGAGTTTCTATAACACTTCCAAAATATCTGCTCTTGAAGCAGAGATCCCAAAATATTCATATAGGGGTATAATGGGAATTTATTTTTTTGGGTTTTCTAAAATAAGAAATTGCAGGTTTATGCAAATAGAGCTCTCCAGCAGATGAACTTTAGAAAACATGCAAACATGACATCCACCCCCCACCCATTCCCTCCCTCACCCTTGGAGTAAAATCAGGGGAAAAATAAAAACGTAATGTAGGGCAAATATATTTTCAACGAATTAACTAAAATCTAATAATTCAGAACAGTGTGGTATTTTTTAAAACATGGCTCAATGCACAGGCCTGGTTGTGAGGGACATGAGGGACAGAAATATCGGGAATCTTTGCGGTGCCCGTCTTTTCTGCAGACGCGGCACTTTTTCTGAGGGTTGCTTCTGGTTGGTGTTGGGGGAATCCGACTGATGAAGTGTCTTTCAGTCAGTCCCGTGACATCCTCTGACTGGGGGCATTCTCGGGTGTCCTGAACATCAAAAATGAGGCCTTCAATAATTTTTCCCTGGAAATCCAGGTATGTGTCTCTGCCTCTGTTTTTTTTGTAGAGCACAAATGAGTTGTGGATTGCCACCTGTAACAAATAAATGGCCACTTTTTTGTACCAGGTTTTAGTTTTGCGTTTTACTAAATAGGGCTGTAAAACCTGGTCGCTTAAATCCACCCCCCCCATGTACTTGTTATATTCGGACACTCTCACTGGTTTGTGCTTGTCCGATGTTGCCCCTCTTTCCCTCACTGCCACTGTTCCTGCGGTATGAATCGTGCTTAGCACATACACGTCTTTGCGATCCCTGAACTTGACCGCCAGCAATTCTTCAGATGCATAAGCACAGGAGTCCCCCTTTACCATGCGCTTCCCCACTAATTGCTGTGGAAAACCAATTCTGTTTTTGCGCATGGTACCACATGCCCCAGTCCTTGCAGCATGCAAATGCCTAAACAGGGGCACACTCGAATAAAAATTATTACAGTACAGGTGGTACCCCTTGTGAAGCAGAGGCTGCATTATCTCCCACACGATCTTACTGCTGGTGGAAAGATCAGGGGGGCATCCAGGAACATTTATTGTGCGGTCCCGCCCTTCATAAATCCTGAAGATGGTGGTAAATTCTGACCCGCTTTCACACAATTTGTAAAGCTTAACGCCACATCTTGCCCTTTTGGAGGTAGATATTGGCGAAAGCTAAGTCTGCCATGAAAGTTGAGGAGGGATTCGTCCACACTTACATTCTGCTCAGGGGTGTAGAGTTGCAGAAATAAATTATTCAGGGAATTTATTAGCGGTCTTATTTTGAACAACCGATCCCGGTTTGCATCGGTACTTGGGGGGGCCTGTGCGTTGTCATTGAAGTGGAGGAACCTCATTATTGTCTCATAACGAGACCTGGGCATTACTGCAGAATATACTGGGGTGGCTTGGGCGGGTCTTGTTGACCAGTAAGACCTAATGGAGGGCTTTTTGACAATACCCATATTTAGGGTGAGCCCCAAAAATTTGTTTAATTCCAGCAAATTGGTCAGCGTCCAATCTCTGGCATGGGTGGATGAAGGTTTCTGCCTTATATATTGAGTGGCATATAAATTTGTTTCGTGGACAATCTGATTTAGGATGTCGTCCGTTATAAATAAATGGAAGTAATCCATTTGGACAAAATTTGTATTGTCCACGGTTATGCCAGGAGTGGCAGTAAATCCGTGGATTCTAGGCCCAAAAGATGGGGCAGGTGCCCATACAAGAGCCTGGACTGAAGGGACCAGGCTGTCCCGTGCTACAGCGCTACTTGGCCCTGCGCTTTCAAGTTCTGCAGTTTCAACTGCATCAGGGACAACGTCCCCTGAAGATGAACCTGAAGTGACGCTGTCACCGTCACTACCTAAAACAGGTTCCATCTCGGACGCCATCTCTGATGCGGTCTCCGACTCAGACCACAGCATGGCGTATGCCTCCTCGGCGCTAAACAACTTCCTCGTCATAACGTAACTAACACTAACTAAACAAATTGTTGTTTTTTTTTGTTTTTTTTTTTATATAAAACACACAAACTAACTGCTATATATATCTACACTACCGCTAACAAAAAAATAAACCGCTATTGCTATATATATTATATATATGTGGATATATATATATATAATTATATACTCCCTACCTGCCTATTCTAATAGAATAAAAGATAGAAAGGTAGATAGATAGAAAAAAAGATAGATGGATAGATAGATTGTATAGATAGATAGAAATCTATCTATACAGAGAATGTTTTATAGTGTAACTGTATTTTTTTTCACAGTATTCTTCTGGCAGCAATTCTCTCGAGTCTCTTCTTCTCCTCAAACTGAAACAATGTTTGAGGAGAAGAAAAGAGGCAGGAGATTTACTGCCAGAAAAGTCAAAATAAAACAAATGTGGTCGCTGTGATAGGTTTTCACAGCGACCACATGTTCAGGGACCATCAGATTGGTCCCTGATACTCTGCCCAGTGCCCAGAGCTGTTGGTAACAGCGTGGGCACAGGGCTGTGTGCACGCGATCGCGTGCACACTGTTTTCTATGCAGAAATGCATGTGATCGCTGTGATTGGTTGTCACAGCGATCACATGTTCAGGGGCCAAAAGATTGACCCCTGACATTCTGCCCGGTGCCCATGGCTGTTAGCAACAGCCAGGGCACAGAGCTGTGTGCACGCGATCGCGCGTGCACAGTCTCTGAAGTGCCGCCGTAAATAGTCTATACGGCGGACTTTAGAGACCCTAACCGCTGGCCGTATAAATACGGCCAGCGGTCGGGAACCTGTTAAAATGCATATTAAAATTCATTATGCCAATAGAGGCAATAGTTGAGCTGTTTAATGCATGTTTTATATTATAGTACAGAGCTAGCTAAGCTTGCCTTTAACAAAAATTTTATATTTTGCCATAATCCATTTTATGCAGCCTCTCCCTTTTATCATATTAAAATTAACAAATTTTATCACATACTTGAAGGTGTTCCCTAGTGTCTTTATGTGTATCAAATAATTTGGCAAAGGGTATCATGATTTTGGTTGTGATTAAAATCTTTTAAACGGCATTTGCCCTAAAATAAAAAGGCTATTGGTGAACATAAACTAAGCAGTTGTCCTTTCCTGCCAAGTTGTTAAATATTCTCAAGGAACATAGCAACTATTACAGATTTTTTTCACAAATGGGAAACCTGCATTGTTTTAAACATTAATACATGGCCAGTGGTTAAATTGCTGAATAGTTAGGGCACCCAGAACTCTGATAAAGCCTGGATGACCACTCCTGTGGGGGCTGTAAAGCCATCTATATTGGTTATATCTCAACGTTACCAGAAGTAAATAAAATCAAAGAACGCTAAACAGTTTTCTCATTCGTCTCATTAGAGAACACAGACTGTGAGTATATGCTGTAACCTTTAGGAGGCGTGACGCTAAGAATAAAGTGTTAGCCCTCCTACAGGTACTGAGCTAATTCTGTCTTGGCTTAGTGTTCGTACGAGGCAGACACCCCTGCTGATTCAGCAGTCTGCCTTTACTGTCGACCTCACTGTACCATTGTCTTTCTGACAAAAGGATGACAAAAGGAACAAGAGCGCAAGCTCCTCTGTCGCCCACCACCGCGTCACACCTCTTGCTCCCCACAAGTTTCCCACCTGACCTGTAGATGGCACAATGAGGGGGCATCCCTACTGGTTCTAAACCTTTGGAAGTGAAGCTGGCTGGACTGAAGAGATGGTCAGTATAGAAGATTTTGCGGATTTCACACCCCACACAGCCGCAACAAGCAGGCATGTCGTGCGCCAGGTGCATTTTATTTTTGTCATATCTTGTAGGCGTGGCGCAGACTCACTTAATACCAGGCACATCCTATTGGGCGTGAGGCAATAAAGTGGGCCTATCACCCGGCCGCCATTTTTTCTAGTTGTGGTTCCTGGCTTTTGGTCCTCTCCAGCAATTACTTCAGTCACCACGTGATTGCTGGCATCCAATTGCGGCATTAAAGGGGCAGTTCCTAATCTCCTGCGCTCTGCTCTCACTCAGAAACACAGACAAGACGGCGACACATCACATAGGACATCTTGCTGGGTGCTGCTGCTGTTGACGCTAGGATCACATCACACTGGAATCTGAGTAGGATCTGTCCTTAGGTGTTTTGTTTTTTTTTCCCCCCTCAGACTTCTCAATACTCTGAGCCAGTGTAATTGCAGGCAGGGAGCCATATACCTAGCAGAACTTAGGTAACCCCAGGCGCCATTGCACAGTTTTAAGGTTAGTGTCCGCTTCGTCCTATTGCAGTACTTGAGTGGACTAATTGTCACCAGTTTTTTTTTTTTTTTGTTTTTTTAGTTACAATGTGACATAGTGACCCCTCAACTACCATGTCAGACACCAGAGGAGAATCCTTCCTGACAGGCAACCATTGTAACTCACTATGCTTGCGCCACATGCGGCCTAAAGTTTTCATGTGGACAACCTACTCCACTGTGTGGTGCATGCTGGCCACAAGCATCCATGGCCAAGCCACCCCCCGCAATGCCCATGCCTAGTGATGAACATGCCAAACCAGAATGGGCCCTTTCCCCTTACCGGCCTGTAGGTGACCTCACTGTCACCCTGTCCATGATGGGCATTGATTAAGCCCTCTTTGGACTCCATCCACGTTTTCCTCAAGTGGCAGGCCCCAAAAACGGGTTCGATCTATTCGTTCTCATCCGCCGTCTGTATCTATTTAATCGGTGTCTACACCATCTCTCCCCCCCCCCCCACACACCCCAGGGAGCGATCTACGGCTTCCTCCACTCCTAGCGAGGGTTTTGACTAAATTTCAAATTCCAACTCAAAACTGGAGGAGCAGTCCTCTAAATTGTTTTCTAAAGTGGACAGTCTTATCACAGCGGTTTGGAACACCTTACAAATCTGACGTGGAACAGTCTCCCTCACCTGCGAATGTCACCATCCGCCATCTCAGATGGTCTTTTATAAGTGGTCCTTGATGGCGCTTCGAAAGTTCCCAAATCTTTAAGACCCGCCTGGATGAGATCATTTTGGGAGCCAATGGTGGAAAGAGCGCTTACCGGCGTCAGACCATGACCTCCAGCAAACTGGGACCTCCTTTTTGTTCCTGTCGCAGATTTTCGGTTATCGGGTTCCAGGGAAGACAACCTATCCAATCTACAGATCACTCTGGATACCCTGACCTGATTTGGATTGGATTTTCAAGCACTCCATTTCCAGCCCTGACACCTTGTCGGGTGATTACCTTTTTGGGAATGATGTTCGACACCACTCAGTTTGTGTTTTTTCTTTCTCCAAAGAAGTTGTCCGCCCTCCAATGTGGCGTATGGACCCTGCGTAGGGTGCTGCCAACTCTCTCTGATTCTGCATGAGGGTACTGGGCACCATGGTGGCTTTGAGGCCATTCCATTTGACCAATTTCACACTAGTCTGCTTCGGAGGGCCATCCTCTCCCAGTGGAACCGCTCCCTGGATTCCTTCGACTGACAAATTTGACTTCCCATGACTACGGTGATCCCTTAGTTGGTGGCTGTCCTCTCCAGCCATCCCTCGGGGGCCGCTCCTTTCCCACAGCAGGTCATATCCACGGATTCGAGCCACTGGTGTTTGGGGGGAGTTTCAAAATCTCACGTCACAAGGCCTGTGGTTCAACTAGTCCTCTCCTGGATTTTTTTCTTTTGTCTCAGTCATTGGATGAAACTTCTGTCTGGCTGTGCGGTTGGATAATGTCACGGCTGTGGGCCTATATAAATCACAGGGAAAGTAAGTGGAGTTCAGCAGCAATTGCAGAGGCCATGAAAGATTCCTTGTTCTCTCGGCAATGCACTTCCCAGGGTCGACAATTAGTTTGTGGATTTCCTCAGTTACGAATGGGTCAACCCAGGGGAGTGGTCTTCTCACCACTAGATGTTCGACCAGACTTGCTCCACATGGGAGTCCATGTTCAACCGGAATGTTCTCCAATTCATATATCTGTCTCGAGATCCCAAAGCATGTTAACACTCTGGTTTCTCCATTCTACCTAATTTATCTCTATCCCCTCTGCCCCTACTTCCCAGGCTTCTTAGGAGGATCAAGTTCAAAGGGGTTCCTATTATCCTTGTAGCTCCGGACTTGCTGTGTCACTGTTTGTACGCCGACGTGGTGGCTCCGCTGGCCAAAGTTCCTTGGCTGTTGTCTCTCCTACACGATCTACTCACTCAGGGACCTCTCTTCCACCAGAATTTACAGTCTTTGTTGAACGGCGTGGCTGTTCGTGTGATGCACACAAGGTTGAAGGCTAGAAAGCCTTTTTCAGCTCTCATTTACCACCGTGCTTGGTAGACACACTGACCGTGCTGCGGGAGGTCAAAATCTTCCTTTCTTGTTTTTTTTTCTCTGTTCTGGATTCTATAGTTTCTCCAGGACTGGGTGAATCGTAGTCTTGTACTCCGTTCTCTTAAAGAGCAGGTGTCTACATTGTCCATACTTTTCAACAGACCACTAGCTTCCAAATCTAATGTTTGGACTTTCTTGCAAAGGGTTGCTCTCACAGTTCCCACTCCTATCGATCTCCGACTCCTACCCGAGAACTCACCTTAGTTCTAACTGCACTGCGGTCGGCTCAGTTTGAGCCTCTCTGTGAGATCTCTTTTGGTCTCCTTACGTGGAAGGTGGTGTTTCTCATGGCGCTGACCTCTATCTACAGGGTTTCTGAACTGATGGCAGAATCTTGCCATTCATCAGGAGAAGGCAGTGCTGCGTACTGCGCCTTGCTTTTTGTCCAAGTTGGTCTCCTTCCACCTTTACAAGGATATCCTGTTTTGAGGAATCAGTGCTCACCATAATTTTTCTTTTTTTGTCCAGTCCACTGTGGAACACCGCTCCCACCCAATAGTTTCTGCAGTTGATATGGTTGTCAATTGAACATGGATTCTTATCTGGGTGTGTGTGAGAGGGTATTGTGTTTTTTTTTTTCTTGTTTTTTTTTTAAAAAAAAAAACCCTTCTGCTTTTCCTGCTGAATTAGCTCAGTGCTTGCAGGAGAGCCCAGCACTTTTCTTTTTTTTTATTATTCTTAGTGTCATGCCTCCTAGTAGCAACAGCATATACCCACGGTCTCGGTACCTCATTAGATTGGACGATAAAGGTATTTCAGGATGAGTGCTGAAAAACCTCCTTTTTTTTTCAACTTTAAGAAAAACAAAAGCATTTTTATGGAGAAATGTTTTGTTTTTTATAAAGTCTCTTTTTAATGAACAAATTTTCTATCTCTCGGGAATTTCTCATGTATTTTTAGTTTCAATAATTATATGTAAGTCTGTGGCAGAGAAATGATATATTGAATAATTCCCTACTTCCATAAGGGCAGCCATATTGGAGTGACAATTGTATTTTCTGTATCGACCGTGCAGCAGGGAGTGTGTGTACTTTTTGACAGCTGGAATAATTGGAAGTCAATTGACAGAGAAATGTCTCCAGGAACTGATGGAGTACAGCTGCCTCTCCACGAGACCAAATTGTGACAGGAGAGATGCATATATAGAGCCTTATCTATGTATATAGTGTTTCTGCCTTATCTAGGCCTTTGTAGTACTACAGAGTGGTCATTGACTCCACCCACCCTCTAGTTATGAGATGACTGCTCATTCTATCCCAGTCTATACTGCAAAGCTGACAAGTGGTTTACAGATAATGTGAAGCGTCAGCCTGTGGTGACCAGTCTGAAAACTGGGGTATTCAAAGGGGGTTTCCAGCCAGTAAAAATTGATTGCCTATCCTCCGTATAGGCCATCAATAGCTGATGGGTCGGGGTCTGACTCGCAGGACCCTTGCCGATCAGCTGTTTTGAAGGGGACGCATCGCTTGTACAAACGCTGCTCCCCTTCAAAACCGCTGATCGGCTGGGGTCCGTGGAGTCAGACTGGACCGATCAGCTATCGATGGCCTATCTTGAGGATAGGCCATAATTTTTACTGGCTGGAAAACAGATTTTACATTTTTGGTGTGTGTATAGTCACACAGAAAATAACTTTTTAGAATAAACACCTGATTGAAGTATTTTTTGATTATACATTCTCTAAAAAATTTTCTATCAATATGTTGAATGTACAGCAGCGTAGTGCAAGTGTTTTTTCTTTTTTCTCATAATATATTGCTTTGCTAGATTTTTTCACAGGCTCTGAATCAATTCAAGGTACTTGGTGCAAGGACATTCTGCAGACAATTATAAGCTTCACACCACATAACTGGGCTTTGCATACACTCAGCTGTTTTCCTGCTCCCCTACAGGTAAATGTTTTCACGTTCTGTATTGCTTATTTCTCCCACAAAAAGGTGGTTGACCTTTTTTACGTTGTCAAATAGGTATTTTTAATTGAAAAATAATACTTTTTGTAATTAAAATTTAGTATTACCTACATGCTTAATTTTACCTCAGCTGGAATTCTAAGGAATCCAAATTCAGCATCACTGGTTTTATATATTGTTTTTGTACTACTGTTGAACACTTCTTTTCTTCTCCCAAAACTATGGCAGGTCCGTTTTTGAAGACTGACTTTCAATGGGATGCGTCCGGTTTCCATCAGGGTTCTTGTATCTTTGATGCCAAGAATGGCACTGCACACAATCTAGCGTTCGGCACTCTTTCTTAAGTGATAGGTGCCAGCGAAAGACCTGACCCTATAATAACTTGTCAACTCAGTGTTGCTGTGTGTCTTTATTTGTTAATGTTCTAACTGTGTGACCCTTATCTAATAAAAAAAAAAAAAAAGCCTTAGACACGATATTGAGCAGAAATACGGAGAGCCGTGGAATTTATTTGAAAACGATGACATTGCATACTGCGCTGTTCAGGCAGCATTCACACGGTTTCTGAGAAAAGCTTTCTACAGCCATGTATTTTTCTCATCGAAAACAGGAATGGATCCCAGCACAAGGGAAAAGGAAAACATTCCCACACATTTGCTTATAGAATGTTTCCCTACTCCCTTGCACTGGGAACTGATCCTATTTTTAATGGGGGAAAAAAAAAATAGGTTCAAGATAGCTGCTCTCCCTAATACAGTGTGAATGCATTATAACCGTAAAATACTGTATATTAATATTCTTGTTTATTTTTATCGTTTTTGTTATGTCTCTTAATATTTTATATCTCGTTTTTTTAATAGGCTTTCTTCAAGCAGAATAATGTGCCTCAGGAAAGCCGTTTCAACCTCAAGAAAAACGTGGAAGAAGAGTATAGGAAGTGGAAGTCTATGACCAATGAAAATGATATCATCTCACACTTCTCCTTGCAGGGCTCCTCGCCTCTGTTCCTTTGTCTGCTTTGGAAAATGCTTCTAGAGACTGATCAAATCAACCAAATTGGATACAGGTAAATAAGTCTAGATTCTTTGACCATTAGAAAATATACACTAATTCAGTGTTCAAGCATTCATTCATTCATTCATTCATTCATTCATTATCTGCATAGGAGAGAGCCATAGTACAAATGATTTTAGGTGAAACTGTTCTAAGGTGAAAAATTCTTGTTTCCCTATAATGATTTTTTTTCTATGAGCTCCGTTGTGTTTTTACTTCCTACTCTTGCTTGTGCCTTGTTTCCTGGCAAACAGTCTATAGATAATTTTAAGGTTTTTTTTTCTTCTCTTAAACGAGTAGTCTTATGACGATAATCCCTCGCCTTCTACTAAGGCATATGGACTTCCTAAAGGGGCGCTTCCCCCTTTAGGTCAGACTGGATTGCCAGCCTAGTCAACCGCCATATACACATACATGACAACACACATACATACATGATTACATACATACATACATACATACATACATGCAAACATACATACATACATGCACATATAAACATACATGACAACATACATGCAAAAATACACATACATACATACATACATACATACATACATACATACATGGCAACATACATACATGCACATATACACATACATGCAAACATACATACATGTACATACATACATGGCAGCATGCATGCATACATACATACATACATACATACACATATACATACATACATACACTCACCTAAGACGTTCCCACCAAGATCTGAACGGTACCGTCACTTTTCTTCTAATGCTCCCATTCACAATAACAGAGCGGTGGGCGCAGATGACGTAATCACGTGTGCCTGATATGATTACGTCATCTGCGCCACAATGCATTGTTACTATACATGCGAGCGGCGCCAAGAAGAAGGAAGATGGCAAGTGACGGGACCTTTCAGAGCTCCGTAGGAACGTCTTAGGTGAGTTTTTTTTATTTTTTTTATATATTTTTTGTTGTTCGCCGGGTGCTGATGCAGCACCGCTGCGGCGGCTACAAACATTACATGTAGTGAGAGGGTGGGGGAGGGAAAAGTTGTTTGCCGAAACGGGGTGAGTGTAGTGTAGTTGACATTCACGGTAAGTTCGTCTCAATCGGGCTTACCATGCCCGCTTGAGACAAACATTCTCCCGATGTTGCTAGAACTACAGTATCTAGCAATGTCGGGAGCGCGCACACTGCAGAGCGGCTTGATTGACATCGAGCCGCTCACGCCCCTTTTTAGAAAAGATAACCAGCACTTGCTGAGTTATCAAGTGTAAACAAAAAGGTACTGAGGGAATGAATTTTTAAAACCTTTTAACAGCAAATGTTTTAAAATTTATTTCCTGCTTAGAATGTCAAAAGAAAAAAAATTTGAGTCAACTTGGGAATAAGCCTTTAAGTCGCTCACATGCAGCCCCCTCCTCCTGTGATAACCAGAGCGTTTTGCGGCAGAAGTAAACCGGGTGCCTGGGATAGCAGAAATGTTAATTGTTGCCATTTTGTGTCCGCTATACTAGTTTATCATCCAACTCTTGGATAAGGTACTTTGTAATTTGATTTGCAGTGTAGATTTTGGGCAAAAAACACAGGGGTAGGACAAATAGAGGGAGAAAGAGAGCTACTTATACATTGTTAGACCGTAGGTAAAGTTGGAGGGGGAAGGAGAGGGAAGAGTACAAAATGAAGTACTTTTTGAAAATACCTACCAAACCCAATGTTTGTATAATTTATTTTTCTTTGTTTTTATTTTTATTTTGGGTTTTTTCAGGGTTCTGGAGAGAATTGGTGCCAGAGCACTTGTTGCTCATGTACGCACATTTGCAGATTTTCTGGTTTATGAATTCTCCACCTCTGCTGGGGGTCAACAGCTCAATAAGTGTATTGAGATGCTCAATGACATGGTGTGGAAATACAACATTGTGACGCTGGATCGACTGATACTGTGTTTGGTAATTTTTTATTTTTCACCTTTCCTATGTTTGTTTTTCACAATTTGCAGTGGTTATTGAGTAAAATAAATATAGTTTGGGATACATAGGGATTTAACCTGGGTAATCCAGGTTCTCTAAGACATTTCTGTAGAGTGGGCAAATCAAAAAATGTTTTTCCATCATTGCTACAGGCTATGCGCAGCCATGAAGGAAATGAAGCCCAAGTGTGCTACTTTATAATTCAGTTGCTTCTTCTGAAACCAAATGACTTCAGAAACCGAGTGAGTGACTTTGTTAAAGAGAATTCCCCAGAGCACTGGCTGCAGAACGATTGGCACACCAAGCATATGAATTACCATAAGGTAAGATGAATCAGAAAATGTAAAACTTCACATCATCCTGAAATGTACATCGGTTTCAAGAAACCATTTTTGGGCCGTCATCTGAGGTAAATGCAGGCTTTTATCTTTTCCTAACTATTCCTGTGACTTGTAACCCTAAACATGGGTTTCAGACCCTAAGGCCTCATGTACACAAACGTATTTTTTTTCCTCCCGTAAATACGGGTCCTTGGTCACACTTATTCGACCCGTATTGCACCAGTATTTACGGACCCGTGCCCGTAAATACGGGTCCGGTGTCACCAGTATTCCACCCGTATTTACGGCCACGTTTTCGCTGCAAAATTGCACTGCAGTAATCCGCAGCCCCTTCTCTCGATCAGTGCAGGATAGAGAGAAGGGGCAGCCCTTTCCGCAGTAAAAGTAAAAGAAATTCATACTTACCCGGCCGTTGTCTTGGTGACCCGTCCCTCTTTTGACATCCAGCCCGACCTCCCTGGATGACGCGGCAGTCTGTGACCGCTGCAGCCTGTGATTGGCTGCAGCGGTCACATGGGCTGAAACGTCATCCCGGGAGGCCGGACCGGAGGAAGAAGCAGGGAGTTCTGGGTAAGTAACTCCTATTTTTTTTTTTTTTTACCCGTTTATCTATATTGTGATCGGTAGTCACTGTCCAGGGTGCTGAAAGAGTTACTGTCGATCGTTTAACTCTTTCAGCACCCTGGACAGTGACTATCCTCTGACGTCGCCTAGCAACTCTCCCGTAATTACGGGTGCACACACGTAGTCACCCGTAATTACGGGAGCCCCATAGACTTCTATTGGCTGCCCGTGCCGTTATTACGGCCTGAAATAGGACATGTTCTGTATTTTTCAACGGCACAGGCACCTTCCCGTAAGCATACGGGGAGGTACCCGTGGCCAATAGAAGTCTATGGGCCCGTAATTACGGCCCGTGAATACAGGCGTTTTTACGTTCGTGTGCATGGGGCCTAAACTATCTATCTTTTACTATTTAGTTAAATAGAAAAAATTTACTTCTTCTACAGGGACCAAAATAGTGCTGCAGATATTGCTGGACAATAAAGAAAATATATACGTTTATTATATGTTTATTTAACTTTTTTTTTTAAAGTAATAACAGATTTCTTGTCCGAGGCCTGTTGGCCACATCCTCTATCCTTCATTAGCTGAAAAGACTATGAACCTGTGAATACTATTAGGGTATGTGGCATATAATCTGCAGATTTTCCGGTCGGAATATTAAGGGTATGTTCACACGAGGGTGTCCGTAAAGGCTGAAATTACGGGGATGTTTCAGCCTGAAAACATCCCCGTAATTTCAGCCGTACCGGCATGTGCAGGCGCTTGAACGCCGCGTCCATTACGGACGTAAATGGCGCTGCTATTCATTGGAGTCAATGAATAACGGCTCCAATTACGGCCAAAGAAGTGACAGGTCACTTTTTTGACGCGGGCGTCTATTTACGCGCCGTCATTTGACAGCGGCGCGTAAATTACGCCTCGTGTGAACAGACAAACGTCTGCCCATTGCTTTCAATGGGCAGATGTTTGTCAGCGCTATTGAGGCGCTATTTTCGGACGTAATTCGGGGCAAAAACGCCCGAATTACGTCCGTAAATAGGCCGTGTGAACATACCCTCAGTGTTTACAGTGGCAGCAGAGGGGATGCGATTTCAGCAAATCTCATCCACATGCTGCAGAAAAAAACATCTCAGAATACATGCGGAATTGACCTGCGGTGTATAAATTGACATGCTGCGGACTTAATTTCTGTTGTGGAAATGCCGTGAACTTGTTGCATGTTTTCCCCAAAGACTTGCATGGGAACTTAAAATCTGCAAGTATGATTTGTTGCAGATCTTACTGCGTCTCTATTGTGGGATCGCAGCAAATCCACTGAACTTTTGCAGGTGCACATTTTACTTAAAGAGGCTCTGTCACCAGATTGTAAATGCACCTTTTCCTACCTAATCTGATTGGCGCTATAATGTAGATAAGTGGTTTTTATTTTGAAAAACGATAATTTTTGAGCAAATTATGAGCAAGTTTAGGTTTATGCTAAATAGTTTCTTAATGACCAACTGGGCATGTTTTTACTTTTTACCAACTGGGCGTTAATCCGCGTCATACACTTCTCATTGTTCCAGCCCAGCTTCTTTCACTGCACAATCACACTGGGCTGGAATAATGAGAAGTGTATGAGGCTGATTGGTCAGCATCATACACTCCCCTGTACAACGCCCAGTTGGTAACAAGTAAAAACACGCCCAGTTGGTCATTAAGAAACTAATTAGCATAAATCTAAAATTTTATAAACCGCACGTCCTGGCTAGAGGTAATGTATATTCATTATCAGGACACTGCAGTAATGTTAGTGTTTGTGTATGTGGCTGCACATAGCGATATATCTATATCGCTAGTACAGTGTAAATGAATGGAGAGAAGTGTATGACGATGATTGGTCAGCATCTGTACAACGCCCACTTAGTCTAAAGTAAAAACACGCCCACTTGGGCATTAAACTCATTAGCATAAAGCTAAAAAATCGCTCATAAAGTGGTTTAAAATAGATTGTTGTTCTAAATAAAAAGCATTACTGTCATTACAACATTACCTACATTACAGCGCCGATCTCATTATATAGGAGACAGGGCACTTATAATGTGGTGACAGAGCCTCTTTAAATCGTTTAAACAAAGCCCTTCTTCAAGGCTCACCCCCTCCCTTATGGTAAATACTCCATTCTCCCTAGGATGATTAATCTGCTCCTTACAAGAATAATAAAAACATTCAATTTAAGAACACATAACATAGAATTGTTTCAAGGCAACTTCTGACTTAGATTTAATATATTAGTTTTTACTTATTAATCTCAAGATGGCTCCTTCAGGCCACAACATTGATTCCAACGATCCAAAATGGACGGCTACCATACAAGATGGAGTCCATGCAAAATGTCATCTTTTAAACATATTCTAATCACTTTCACAAAAAGTTTATAATAAATAAAAATCCAAAGTAAATAAAAATAAAACCCACTTTTTCCCCTTACAAAATGCCTTATGAAAAGTTACATATATTTGGTATCGCAGCGTCCGTCACGACCCCAACTATAAAGCTATTACATTATTTAACCCGCTCTGCGAACTTTGTAAAAAAAAATAAAAAACAATTCAAGAAATGCTGTTTTCTGTGCATCCTGCCTTTAAAAGAAAAAAAAAAAAATAGCATGTACTCCAAAATGGTACCAATAAAAACTAAACGTCGTCGCACAAAAACTTTTGGCTCTTCAAATACGGAGACACAAAAACAAATTATTTTGAAAAAAAAGTTTACTGTGTCAATGTAGTAAAACCTAAAAATTTAGTATCGGAACAACCCGCTTAATAAAGTTGTTTTATTTATACCGCACGGTAAATGGCGTAAATTTAAGATGCAAAAAAGTGGTGAAATTGCGGGGTTTTTTTTCTAAACCTCCCCCCCCCAAAAAAGTTAATGAAAGTTAACTTAGAAATTATATGAGCACCATTTTGGGGTAATTAGAAAATAAAACTTGTCCGCAAAAAACAAGCCCTATACAGCTATGTCAACGTCAAAATTAAAAAAAGTTGTAGCTCTTTGAATAAGACAATGGAAAAATGTCAAAAATAGCTTGGACATTAAGGTCTAAAATAGGCTGGTCACTAAGGGGTTAATAAGTACATGTCCATTTTGAATTTTGTAAAGATTAGTACTATGTATTTATTTGTATTTTTTTCCAGAAATACCCAGAAAAGCTTTATTTTGAAGGCTTGGCAGAACAAGTCAACCCACCTGTGCAGATCCAGCCCCAATACCTTCCAATCTACTTTGGAAATGTGTGCCTTCGTTTCTTGCCAGTATTCGACATTGTAATCCATAGGTTTCTGGAGCTGCTTCCGGTTTCGAAGTCATTGGAAACATTACTTGACCATCTTGGAGGCCTGTACAAGTTCCATGGTGAGTCCGTTATTAGCATTAAATCTTAATTACCATGTAAAGGGTTGGGAGACAATGAGAATAACTTTTACACAGTAAAGCCAATCTCTCAAATGTTGTGTTCTACCCTTTGCAAAGACAAAATTATAAAGACTGGTATGAAGTTATAAAATGCGGAGTTTGCTTTTTGAACCTTCACTTTTTAGAATTATTTGAAACAAATTAATAGTATGATAAGATGCAGTAAAGTGTACAAAGCAGCAAATTCCCCCCGCCTTTGGTCTTTTCTCTGTTTTGTTGCATTACACCTGTTCTGAAAGGCCCCTGAGTCTGCAACACCACTAAGCAGCAAGCATGTAGACCAAGGAGCTCTCCAAACTGGTCAAAGACCTAGCATAGATCAGGGTTGGGTTATTAAAAAAAAAATATCTCAAACTTTGAACATCCCTTGGAGCACCATTAAATCCATTATAACGAAATAAAGTATGATCCAAACTACAAACCTGACAATAGAATGCTGCCCACCACCAGATCTCTGAGCGGGCAAGGAGGGCAATAATCAGAGATTTAACAAAGACACCAACGATAACACCTTGATGGAGCTCCAAAGATCCACGACCGAAGATATACACTCCATAGAGTGGGGCTCTATGGAAGAGTGGGCAGAAAAGCCATTGCTTATTGAAAAACTTGAGCACCAAAGAGCAGGCTACCTAAACACATGGAAGAATGTCAGATGAAACTAAAATCTAACTTTTTGGCTATCATGGGAAAAACTATATGTGATGCAAACCCAACACTTTCCATCGGGTTGAAATCACAGTGAAGCATGGTGGTGGCAGCATCATGCTGTGGGGATGTTTTTCATTGGCTGGTTAGGATTGTAGGAAAGATGGGTGGCAGTAAATAAAGGACCATTCTTGAGGAAAACTGCTTGCCTGAGATTTGAGACTGGGATGTAGGCTCACCTTCCAGCAAGACAATGACCCTCAACATACTGCTAAAGCTACCCTGCAGTAGTCTAAGGGGAAACATGTGACTGTCAAAGCCCAAACCTCAATCCAATTGAGAATCTGTGGCATGACTTGAAGACGCTGTACACTAACACAACACATCTAACTTGAAGGAGTTGGAGCAGTTTTGCCTGGAAGAATTGGCAACATTCCATGTGTCTAGATGTGCTATGATTATAGAGACAAACCCCATGAGACTCGCATCTGTAATTGAAGCAAAAGGTGGCTCCACAAAGTATTCACTTTCAGGGGGTGAATAGTTTAAAGTTCTCTGGTTTTTTGTCTGAATTATTGTGTCATTAAAAATATTTTTCCTCTTCACAGTGGTGGACCTGTGTAAATCAAATGGTATAAATCCCCCAAAATCCATGTCAATTCTAGGTTGTAATGCAACAAAACAGGAAAATCACTAAATGGGGGCGTGGGTTCAATACTTTTGCAAGGCACTGTATAATTTTTATTCAGTATTAATTTTTTTAACCATTACCTCATGTATCAATCTACTATAGATCGACCGGTCACCTACTTGTACAACACCCTCCACTACTATGAAATGCACCTACGTGATCGTACTAATCTTAAACGAAAACTAGTCCACTCCATCATTGGCTCTCTAAAAGATAACCGCCCCCAAGGTTGGTGCTTAAGTGAAACATACCTCAAGTGTGGTATGAATGCACGGGAGGACAATCCCTGGATTCCTGACGACACTTATTACTGCAAGTTGATTGGCCGATTGGTGGACAATATCTTTTTTGGTTACATGTGCTTTGTGTTTTTATTTAAGAGCGGATTGTGAGTTCTAAGTATAGTTTGTTCATTTTGCGTACGTTCGTTTATACATGATATTATGGGATAGCTGTTGGTTTATTACCAAGATGCAAGATCTACTTCTGAAATTTCTTCCTAAAATATTTAGGCTTCTTTTTGGGAAATTACAGAATGCATACATCAAAATTCTACATTTTTGTTTTATATAAACTCATTTTTCACAACGAAGTTTAATGTATGAATAGACTTGTCTTACTTCTTACTGATCCAAGCTTCAACATTCCCCATGAATTGATTTCTCCTTCTGAGTTATTTGCATTTCTGTAGAGGTCCTGGATCCATTGATTTCTCTTTATCCCGCATGTTCATATAAACCATCATATTAATATGCATATGTAAGTGTGTTTTTGTAGCCACATCGTCGGGAATCTCTGCTTTGGGCCAAAATTGTCAGCATTTATATTCTGCTGTTAGTATTGAGTTAAATCAAGGAAATGTATTAAGACCATAGAGCCAGTATATTAAAATTAACCCTTGTATAAATATCCGTATATTGTTCTCTCTGGTCGTATGTTAGTTACTAGTAAATGTTACCCTAGAAGAAGAAAATCAATGTCCCTGTGAAAATATATTACAGAAAAAAAAACAATGTCCCTAATTAATAAACTGAATATCACTCTGATTTATTAACATGCGGCAGATTTTTTGGTTGTCAGTAGAAATACCCTTTAAACGAAGGAGGAAAACGTACAAATGTTTATATTCTATTTAAAGAGAACCTTCACATGATTAGATGAAGCATCTAATGGGCAGGGCTGCACAGACCCTGGGGCACTTTACTTTTTTTTTCTACCCTACTCCGTTATTTAGATTTCGGTGCCATTATATTTCACGCCCGGTATTTCAATAACCCCCTGAACTGTCAATGGGGCGTGTAATGGCAATCGGGTGTGTAACATGGCTGTGACACTGTCCAATCAGCTACGGACAGTGTCACAGCAAGAGCTGGAGAGCGTGTGCGCGCGTACACTCTCACTCTTCAGCTCTCCGCAGAGAAGTACAAGACTGATCTCTCGCGAGCGATCACACAGTCTTGTACTCGTCTGCCGTTACACGCCCCCTTGCCATTACACGCCCCCTTGCCATTACACGCCCCCTTGCCATTACACGCCCCCTTGCCATTACACGCCCCCTTGCCATTACACGCCCCCTTGCCATTACACGCCCCCTTGCCATTACACGCCACCTTGCCAGTTCGGCAGACTGTGTGATCTCTTTCCCTCTCTCCAGCTCTTGCTGTGACACTGTCTGTAGCTGATTTAAACAGTGTCACAACAATGTTATACGCCCCATTGAAAGTTCAGGGGGTTATTTAAATATTGGGTGCCAAATATAATAGCACCGATATCTAAATAACGGAGGAGGGTAGGAAAAAAAAAAAAAGTGCCCCAGGGTTTGTGCAGCCCTTCCCATTACATGCTGCACTCAGCTGCACATGTATGGGAAGGTGAAAGGTTCTCTTTAGTCATATGGAGAAAATGGCAAATGTCATCAACAGAATGTTTATTTTAAATTAATAGTAACGAGGAACCACACACAGTGTACACCACCAAGATAAGACAGTATGTAGGAGGGAAAGGGGAAGAGTGGAAAAGTGTGTGGCAAAATAAATATCACTTAAGGAATGAATTCTTTATTAATATTAAATGTAGTAAAAGATTAACAGTAGGCATGATTTAGACGATTGCAGCGACCCCTATTCTGCATCTGTAGGGAAAAATTAACCCTGGTTGCTAGTATGTGCCCAACCTTGCTATACAACAGTCATCTATAGTTGTTGACCATGAATTGTGACTATATGTCATGGCACAAAGAATAGTAGTGAGGTAACTCCGAATCTGCAATGAAACTGATGCCTGATGTTAACCTGGTGTAGATATTGCAGGGCAGATGTGATTGCAGTACTATTGACAGGCCATCTCCCTGTCAGATGTGCTGGAAAAAGGCGCTTGGGTTATATGCCCGAGCACTAGCTGTTGCTACCAGCTGCTAACCAGCGCCAAGCTTCCTCCGCCTGTGAAATGAGTGTAGGGAGCGTGAAGGCGATGGGAAGGAACAGACCAGACGGAAGCTGTTCAAAGCACTGTGTGCGGTTGCCCTGCAAAGGCGCTCTGACTGTGTGCCTGAGCACCGACTGCTATTAACAAGCGCTAAGCTTCCTCCACCCCGTGGTTTGAACGGAGGAAGCAGGTGAGCGGTGGGAAGAGCAGACTAGATGGAGGCTGTGAGATGCACTGTGTTCTGCTGTCTGCCCTCCAGTGATTCCGCCATCGATCGGAGCGGAAACGGTCAGACGGCCTGTGTGGTGGCCGGACCGCTAATTGAACAAGATTAAAAAAACTAACGCCCGACGTGCGTTTTGCCAGCTTGAAGCCGGAAATACAGGCGAAACGCACGTCGGGTGTTAAAGTTTTAATAATTAACATAGGCATAACCTAGCTTTAATACAACTAACAGTCAAATCGAGTTCAATTTGTGGTCTGGCCATTACACAGGCCGTCTGACCGCTCCGATCGAGAGCGGAGTCACTGGAGGGCAGACAGCAGAACACTGTGCATCTCACAGCCTCCATCTAGTCTGCTCTTCCCACCGCTCACCTGCTACCTCCGTTCAATCCACCGTCAGAGGAAGCTTAGCGCTGGTTAATAGCAGCAAGGACGCGATGTCTATTCACACTCCAGACATCTCGCGAAATCATGCTGTGCAGTGAATACAAATGGACATGAATGGAGCGAAGTGTATGACGCTGATTGGTCAGCGTCATACACTTCTCTTTACAACTCCCAGTTGGTAATAAAACGCCCAGTTGTCTATTAAGAACCTAATTAGCATAAATCTAAAATTGCTCATAACTTGCTCAAAATTTATTAGTTTTTAAAAATAAAAAACACTTATCTACTTTATAGCACCAATCAGATTAGGTAGGGGATAGGGCACTTATAATCTGGTGACAGAGCCTCTTTAAGTGACATTTATTTTGCCACACACTTTTTCACTCTTCCCCTTTCCCTCCTATATAAGGTTCTCTTTAGGCCTCTCACACACGAGCGTGTTTGGTCCGTGATATACGGTCCATATGTCGGCCACATTTCCCGGACTGAACACACAGCAGGGAGCCGGGCTCCTTCCATCATAATTATCTATGACGCTAGGTGTCGCTGTCTCGCAGCGGGACAACTGTTCCGTACTGTAATCATGTTTTCAGTACGGGACAGTAGTTCCGCAGAGAGGCAGTGATACCTAGCATCATAGATAACTATGATGCTAGGAGCCCGGCTCCCTGCAGTGCGTTCGGTCTGGGAAATGCGGCCGTCGTACGGACGGTATATCACAGACCAAACACGCCCATGTGTGAGGCTCCTGAAGTGTAATTTTATGAAAAAACAAATAAATAATTATTCTATGCAAGTTCGCTTTTCCTTAGCTCTTTCCTTTACCAATGGCTGGAAAATCTCCTGGACCTTTTCCAAACTGTGACTGGAGATTCAATGAGTTTCCCAATCCAGCTGCCCATGCTCTTCATGTAACTTGCGTTGAGCTGATGGCCTTGGCTGTTCCAGGGAAAGAAGTCGGCAATGCTCTTCTCAATGTTGTGTTAAAGAGGTATTTCTAACCATATTTACTACTGTTATTATGTAAATCCCATTTCTTGGAAGATTGTCCCTATAAGCACAATTCTCTTCGAGCTGTTCTACTAGAATGTTTTAGTAGCATCACATGTATAGCACAAAAAGACTACGTTCTCACCACACTGCTCACGTTCACCACATACCTCGGGAAATCTCTCGATTTTATATAAGCTAAATGTGTCCACAGTCTATAATGGGGCTGACGTATGCCAAGGGTGTTCTTTTGGCACAAGTTCAGGAGGTAAGTGGTGGCGTCTTTTTTTTTTTTGTTTTTGTTTTTTTTTTCAATTACAATCCTACAAAATTACAATCTTACAATTTTTCTTTTAACAATGGGAGTCAATGTGTGATTTATGTAGTTGTCTGGCAAATAGTTGCACATGTGGGGGCTTTTTGGTCCGCAAATAAATGGTGCAAACAGCCTTATAGTTGCCGAAATTAAAAAGGTTTCTGTACCAGTGACCAATTCGCTTTATTATGGATTTTGTTACCACTTTAGGTGGCATTAGAGTTAATGATCTGAACGAGTTGCAGGACTGATAGACTATGTTCAGCAGCATCATTTAAAAAATTTCATATAGGATAGCATAGGAGACCTGACTTCTTTGACTCCCCTATACAGAGCCTTTTTCTTGCCCAGTCATCGGATCATACCTTTTAAAGAATCTGTTGTGTGTAACCAGCCTTTTAGTCTTGTATCTATTTCATACTGCATAGACCATATCGTAACATGGGCATGTTTCGTACTTTACTCTTTTCATAGTCAACCTCTTGTGCCTAGAGAAAATATCACAGCTTGGATGAATGCGATTGGACTCATCATTACAGCTTTACCAGTGAGTCAATCAGTTTATCACATCGATGTTTATTTATATGGTTTACATGTGGGTAGGAAATTGTTAAAATGAAGCAATTATTTCTCATACGTTCTATGTTTGTACAGTATTTTCTGGGCATAGCTAGTGATTTATCATGCATGGTAATTGCATTGGCCCACTTGACCATATTGCATGTCAGCATCTCTTCATGCTAATCACTAATATGGAGATAAAAAAGCAATCTCCCTTTGTACTAAAATGTTTTAGTATTTTAATGCGTTTTTTTTATTTTGATTTAACTTAAAAATGCTGAAAAGTTTAATCCTACTCCCATCAACGTTTCAATTAACGCTAGAAGCCACATAAAATGAACCACAACAGGTCGGCAGCCGCCACTGAGAAGTTGAAGGATGGCACCGAGGCCTCTGCCTTGTATCTACAGGCCGTGCATCATTTTACTACTCTACAACAAAAGGCAGACTTGTGGTCCAAAGGCTGATGATTAAGAGGACAGTCTGCATTGGAACAATGTCTGGATCCTGGGCCTCCCGTAGCATGCAGAGGGCCAGCAGCGGGATTCTTTTATTGACAAATGGATCAAGGAATTGTTTCCTACTGGCATTTTTTTTCCAATTGTCTATGCCAAGGAAAGGGCCCACCAAGTACCTGCTGAACCGCCTCCTCGTGGGGCTCCATCACGATCATTACTGGCCAGATTTCTTAACTGTAAGGACAGGTATATGGTGCTATCAAGTGCCCATAAAGTCAAGGAACTACGCTACGATAATGCTCCAATATCTATCTTTCCAGACTTTTCTGCAGCCCTGCACACAGAAAGGGCCACTTTTGTTCACAGAAAGAGAAGGCTATGAGAAAAATGAATCCCTTACGCTGTAGTATATCCGTTTCACTTGAGGATCATTGAGAAGACTGAACCATATTTTTTACTTCTAAGATTTTGGAAGAATGGATGTCCAGACTCCTTTTCCTTTTGGAGAGCCATCTGTTCCTGGTTTAATGTTCATGTTTTTCAAGGGATTATTGTTAACAATTTTGGTACTTTTTAAGACTGTCAGCCTGCAGGTATTATTAGTGCAAATTCACTGACCCTTCCTACACTCTTGTTCCACACGTTGCTGACCTCCACAGACTTTCTGCTGCATGACAGAGTTTTCACTGCCAGATACTTGTCTTCAGGCTGGGGAATCCTTCATTCAGCTCAATGTGTTACCTCACTGACTCTCCCCTCTCAGTGCCATCCTTACCTGCCCTCCTCTGAGGTCTCACGACAAGCCAGCCGAACGTCAACCTGGTTTGCCATGCCTGAGGGATGTTGACCGTTCTATGCTCTTCCAGACTGTTTGTTACATTTGTAACATATCTTTTCATGTGGATGGTACTTCTTGTTGCACCACATTATGGGATCCTTGCTCTCCGACTACCCTCGATCTCTTCCATGCTGATACGTTAAATGGCACTCTCTAGTTCTGAAGTTTTGTTTATACAACTTCTTCTATGTTTGTTTCTCTGATTCAGAATGCTAATTTTTACATTATGATGACCTTTAAGACCACACTGATCATGATCATATTACACTTATGGGTTGCATGCGCATGAAGGTGTTTTGTATCTGAGATTGCTGACTGAGGATTGAGTAGGGGGATTTATAGGTTTCCATACTATTTTTAACCTCTTTTTCTCATTATAATGGTATTAAGTGTATGTCATGGAATGTTAGGGGTCTTAATACTTAGATTCACTGAAATTAGATAGTGTATGTCGTTCAATATTCAATATAGTTCACCGCCTGGAAGAACGATTAAAAAGTAAGTTTATTGGTTAAATTCATAAAATTGTGGCTCTACTAGCCGTTGATGCCAGACCAGGCTAAAGCAAGAGATTGCGACACGATAGGTGGTGTGGAGTGATAAATGTCTCCTTCACCCCAAAGAAACCACCTATCTATTTATTGTATAATAACGCTATATCTTTGCCATTAATAATTGTCTATCTAAATCCTAAATCCTACGCGTTTCATCATCACATGTAAAGTGATGCTTCCTCAGGGATTGATAGATTTGGATTATTTCAAATATCGAGGTGATAACAATATAACAGCACTGGATAGCACTGTTTTTGTGCTGATTCATAGTCTCCAGACGCATGCACGGCACTGATGCATTGGCCGTACACGCGCCGGGAAAACTAAAGGCTTAAAAAGGCTAAGAGCCCGCCCTCCAAAGGTAGTCCCCTAGGAAAACCGCCAATCCGCGTATTACACGGCAACTAGTGACGTGCCGGAGGCGGGGTCCCGAGGGCCTAGCAACCGATGGAGGTTCCTGGACGACAAAAGCGTCCATGGTAACTGGGGGACGCTAGACGCGGCTCCTGAGTTGTCAAATGACAAGAATACATCGTGTGGATATAATGGTAACATACGGCCCTGTAGAAAAGGGCCGTGTTAATACATGGTGAGGAACTCAAACGTAGGAGGAGTCGTCTCACTCCGAGACTGACTCCCCAAAGTACCATAATTAAACCCCATATCCGTCCAAGATCAAAAATGGGTAGTATCCCATCACATAATAAGCATGAGTAGAAGAGAGATTGCGGCCAACCCGTACTAAATAGACCTAGGGAGGGCGCAACGTAGATTCTTTTGCAGTTAGTGAAAAAATGTTCAATAGCGCACTATTGGCAACAAAGAAGAAAACCCATGTCGTATTTAAGATGTATGTATCCAATAATGTCAGTGACCCATATGAAGCCCTGTATGAAAAACGTGACACAAAAAACCGCGGTAAAACCGCATGGTGTGCATAAGGACAAAGGTATAGATAGAGAGTAGCATGTTTAGGTATGTTATAATGAAGTCTATGGTACATTGTATACATGCCCAGACTGAACATAAGGTAAAATAGTGCAGCTAGAGGAAACACAAATAGGAGATTTGTTCATTAATGCCTTGCGGGCTAACAGTCTGCAATCTGAATATCCATTCAGCCTCTTTTTGGAGTATTTTCCTGTCCAGGTCCCCCCCTCTAGGGAGGGGTCTCACATGTTCTATACCCTGGAAGACCAAGGATGTAGCATCCCCGTCATGACAGGACCACACATGTCTTGCTACTGGGGTATCTACTTTCCTTCTGACATCACCAATGTGGTCCCGTATCCTTCTCCTGAATTCCCTTTTGGTCTTTCCCACGTATTGTAGGCCACATTTACATGTCATGAGATAGACAATACCCTTTGTTTTACAATTTATGAATGACCTGTTGTCAAAGGTTTTGCCAGTGTGAGTACTTGTAAAATTCTTACTGCATAATATGGATTCGCAGGCCCTGCATGTTCCACATCTATATGTCCCTCTAGCACTATTCTCCAGCCATGTGCCACATTGTGTGACAGGTTGTAAGTGGCTATGGACCAATCGGTCCCTGAGATTGCGTCCCCTCCTATAGGTAATAAGCGGGGCGTCCCCAACCAGGGTCCCCACATCAGGATCTGCCTTTAGGATACCCCAAAAGCGTTTGAGGACCTCCCTCACCTCTCTATTAGCTGAGTCAAAGGTACCAATAACTCTAATGGGTTCTTCGTGCATATCTTTTGGTTTAGGGTTGAGCAGGTCGTCTCTATTACAACCCAACGCATTCTGATATGCACCTCTCAGCACCTCCTTAGGATAACCCCTATGTCTGAACCTATTTTCAAGGTCACGTGCAGATATCCTAAAGTCCGTGATGGTCGAACAATTTCTCCGTGCCCTGAGATATTGGCCCTTCGGTATCCCTCTCTTAAGATTAATTGGATGACAACTTTTCCATTGTAGTAAGCTATTGGTCGCCGTTTCTTTGCGATACATGTTGGTTTCTAACAGCCCTGTGTCAGTCTTGGATATCGTGATATCCAGGAAGGTAATTCTAGTATCTTGAATTTCGGATGTGAAAAAAAGACCTAGTTCATTAGCATTCAAGATCTCCACAAATTCCTTAAATTTCTCCCTGGTCCCTGTCCATAGAATGAGAACATAATCTATGAATCTCATCCAAAGCAGAATACATGATGACCATTCATCCATAAGTTCACTGAACACAGGGCCGTATGTTACCATTATATCCACACGATGTATTCTTGTCATTTGACAACTCAGGAGCCGCGTCTAGCGTCCCCCAGTTACCATGGACGCTTTTGTCGTCCAGGAACCTCCATCGGTTGCTAGGCCCTCGGGACCCCGCCTCCGGCACGTCACTAGTTGCCGTGTAATACGCGGATTGGCGGTTTTCCTAGGGGACTACCTTTGGAGGGCGGGCTCTTAGCCTTTTTAAGCCTTTAGTTTTCCCGGCGCGTGTACGGCCAATGCATCAGTGCCGTGCATGCGTCTGGAGACTATGAATCAGCACAAAAACAGTGCTATCCAGTGCGGTTATATTGTTATCACCTCGATATTTGAAATAATCCAAATCTATCAATCCCTGAGGAAGCATCACTTTACATGTGATGATGAAACGCGTAGGATTTAGGATTTAGATAGACAATTATTAATGGCAAAGATATAGCGTTATTATACAATAAATAGATAGGTGGTTTCTTTGGGGTGAAGGAGACATTTATCACTCCACACCACCTATCGTGTCGCAATCTCTTGCTTTAGCCTGGTCTGGCATCAACGGCTAGTAGAGCCACAATTTTATGAATTTAACCAATAAACTTACTTTTTAATCGTTCTTCCAGGCGGTGAACTATGGGTCTTAATACTTCTAACGAGAGAGTCATGATTTTATCCTATCTCTGGAAATTCCTACCCCACGTTGTGAGTTTAAAGGAAATTCAGTTGACACTCTGGTGGTTAAACAAATTGTGGGTTCAATGGGCCCTCACACCTCTTATTCGCAAGGTGTGGTGTTGTTAATTCAGTGTTCACTTGGATGGGAACCCCCCCCCCCCCCCCCCAGAGGGTAGATATGTTTTCGTCTATGCGTTGATAATGGCCATCCCTATGCATACCTCTGCCTTTTATATCCATCCCCTCCCCTGCGTTCTTTGGTATACTACATTTAGCTGCTGTTTTTTTTCGGTTTCCTTCCCACTAGCTAACATATCCTGTATGGCTGACTTTAATATGACACTCCTGTTATGGACCGGATGACTCTTTCCCTCCCCCATATCACGGAATGCCAATACTACCCAGACCTCCTTATCATTGTTTTTACTTTTAGATGAGTTGGTCAGATATTTTCTGGTTTAAAAATCCAACGGCCGTGGTATGTGCTTGCCAAACGCTTCATACCCATTCCCTATCCCATTTAGACTACATGATTAGTGATGCTGGTCCAACTGCTATGGCAGAGTTGATTAGATATCTTGACAGAGGAATTTCTGAACATTCTCCTATGCTTGTAGAGGTCAGAATAGAGGATTGGCACCCACAGTTTGACTAAAAGGACCACCGATTCTGGCTCACTCTTATAAGTTTCCCCCGAGGGTAGAATACCAGACCAGATCGAAAAAAAATATTCGCTGATCATAACACTTTGGATTATCGCACCGTTCTTTGGGATACACTTAAAGCATATTTGAGGGATTGTTTCAAATCCACCATTTAAAAAAAATAAAGTCTGCATGTAAAGAGACTGCACGAACGACTAGATGTAAAAACCTGGAAGACAGGTAAGTATGAGACCCTTCTCAAAAACAGAGATGAATGGTTGATGTTAAGCCGGCAATACTTGTGTTTACTGAAAGGAAAAAGTCCAGAGGAATCTATTTTTAACAAAGGTGTCATACTTTGAGGTGGGGAATCCGTACAGCAAGCTACTTGCCCATCTGGTTAAACACAACAACTTCTCCAGCTATTTTAAGCATCGCTTCTCCGCAGGGTACTATCTTGATTGATGCTGAGTTTATAGCAGTCATGTGTTGTATTTCTGGCATTATGCCAGAAATACAATTAGTCACCACTGAGCCCTCTGGCTACAGCGGTCACATGCTACGTGCATGTAGACAGCCACCAGGAGTGCCACCGTAACCTCAGCGCTGGATCGTTGGGGCAAGGAAAGGTAAATATTGTTTTTTTTGGGGGGTTTTTTGGTTTTATTTATTTCATTTCCAGACCCTACTTAAAGAAAAAATCACATCCTGGACAAACTCGTTTAACAGTTCGAGGTAGCTATATTATTACAAAGTCTGACAGTTTTGATCGTAGCTTTAACTTTTATCATCAACAAAAAGAAAATTGAGAGCAAGTCGAAATTATTTTGTTTACTGAAGCATATGATGTTGAGTCCAGTATTTTTTTGCATTCTTTTAACTGTTGCTTCTCTTTATCGGTATTTCTTGTATTCTTCATATTTATGTTCTAATTTTATATGTTGTGTCTTAGGAGCCTTATTGGATCGTTCTTCATGACAGAATTATTAGTGTACTCAGCAGTCCAAGTCTGACGTCGGAGACTGATTGGGTCGATTACCCTTTCCAGCTTTTCGACTTTACAGCGTGTCACAAGGCTTACTCAGAGATGAGCTGCAGTTACACACTGGCTCTGGCACATGCTGTGTGGCACCATTCAAGCATTGGGCAGCTATCTCTCATTCCAAAGTATGAACTCAAGCTTTGCTTTTTTAGACCATTGAATTATTAATAATGCTAAGGTTGCAGAATGTTCACCTTGTCTAGACTCTAGATAATATCTTTATCTAGTTGTATGAATAATGCCTATTCCTTTTTTTATTTTTTTTGTAGGTTCCTTTCTGAAGGTCTCATACCCATTGTCAAAACAGAGTACCAGTTACTATATGTCTACCACTTGGTAGGACCATTTTTGCAGCGTTTTCAACAAGAAAGGACTAGGTGCATGATAGAGGTAATGGACTAGTTTACATATTTAAGCACTCCATACCACTAATTTCAATCAAATTTTAAATATTTTTAGAATTCTTAATCTGTTTACCTTTAACCCCTTCTCGACATCCGCTGTATATATACGGCGCTACCGGGAAGGTGTTCCCGCAAAGCGCAGTACAGTTACGTCGCAGTGATGGTGCGGGCTCAGAAGCAGAGCCGGCACCATCACCGTGGGGTGACAGCTGTATTATACAGCTGGCACCCTCCTGTAACTGCCAGGGCCGGAGCTATTCTCCGATCCGGCTGATTAACCCCTCAGATGCTGCGCTCAATATTGCGCAGCATCTGATAGGTTTTAACCCGACCGGCAACCCAGTGACTCAATCGCTGGGTTGCTGTGGCAATCGGACACCAGAAAATGACGTACGAGTCTGCCTTGTACTGGAGAAGATGAGGACCCGCCTGCGGCGGGTCCTCATAGGCTTGCTGTCAGTGAATAACTGACAGCGCTAATACACTGCACTACGTATGTAGTGCAGTGTATTAGAGTAGCGATCGGGGCATCAGGCCCTCATGTCCCCTAGTGGGACAAGTCAAAAAAGTTAATAAAAATGTGGTAAAACAATAAAAACACACGTTTCAAATAAAAATAAAGCTAAACTGACTTTTTTTCCCATAGTAAGTCTTTTATTATGGGAAAAAAACGTAAAAATTAAAAAAAACTATAAATAATTGGTATCGCCGCGTCCGTAAAGACCCAAACGACAAAACTATTATGTATTTTATCCCGCACGGTGAACGCGGTAAAAAAAAAACATGAAAACCGCCAGAATATTTATTTTAAGGTCACATCTCCTTCCAAAAAATGCTATAAAAAGTGATCAAAAAGTCACATTTACTCCAAAATAGTACTAATAAAAACGGCAATCTGTCCCGCAAAAAAATAATCCCTGACACCGCTTTGTGCACGCAAAAATAAAAAAGTTATGGGTCTTAGAATATGGCGACACAGAAAACAAATGATTTTATAAAAACAGTGATTTTATTGTGCAAAAGCTGCAATACATAAAAAAAAACTATATAAATTTGGTATCGCCGTAATCGTATCGACCCGCAGAATAAAGCTAACATGTAATTTAGGGCGCACTGTGGATGCCGAAAAAAAAAACTATAAAAAAACTATTCCAGAATTGCTTGTTTTTGGTAATTTCCTTTATCAAAAAATAAAATAAAAAGTCATCAAAAAGTCGTATGTGTTCTAAAATGGTACCAATAAAATCTACAGCCCGTCTCGCAAAAAAAACAACCCCCGAACACCGCTCAATCAACTGAAAAATAAAAAAGTTATGGCACTAGTAATGCGGTGATGAAAAAACATCTCAATGCGCAGGCCGGAGGGGAACATTCCTTCAGTTTCAGAGCCCTAGTATTTAGGAACTAAGGAAGGGACATAGCACATCCGCTGGAAGCGAGGGCGCCCGTATTATACCAGCGCAAAACTTTCCCAGTAATATTTCCCAAACTACGAAGGAGAAAAAGTCCCCAAAAGGTGCAGAGCGTTACAAAAGGGGGATAAGAAAGAAAACTGTTTATCAGTGTGACACCGGCCTGTGCATAACGGATTGCTTCACATCGTAACACACATCTATGGATAATTGTATTATTTACCCCATTATTATACCCTCTTATTATGCCCTGATGTACTCCGCACAGATTACATATACCCCCACATTATAAACTGAAATACCAGCAAAACCTCAAACAGAACTACTACAAAGCAAAATCCATGCTCAAAATGGCGGTCTTTCCCTTCTTAGCCCTACAGTGTGCCCAAACAGCAATTTATGGCCACAAGTAAGGCATTACCATACCCGGGAGAACCCGCTTAACAATTTATGGGGTAAGATTCTCTAGGGGCACAACATCTTGTGCGATGAATAGGCAGATCAGTGGAAAAATTGCAATTTTCACTTTGCACCATCCACTGCGTATTCATTTCTGAAAACACGTGTGGGGTCTAACTTCTCACTACACCCCTTGATAAATGCCTTTAGGGGTGTAGTTTCTAAAACGGGGTCACTTTTGTTTGGTACATCAGGGGTTTTGCAAATGCAACATGGCGTCCGCAAACCATTCCAGCAAAATCTACGCTCCAAAAGATAAATACTGCTCCTTTTCTTCTGAATGCTCCCATATATGTAAACAGCTGATTATAACCACATATGGGGTGTTACCGTACTCTGAAGAAATTTTTTTACAAATGTTGGCGTGCTTTTTCTTCTTTATTACTTGTAAAAATGAAAAATGTTGATCTAAAACTACATCTTGTTGGGAAAAAAAATATTTTTCATGGTTTAATTGTAATTAATTCAGCAAAAAACATTTGGGATCAAAATTTTCACTATACCCCTAGATGATTCCTCAGGGGGTGCAGTTTCCCAAATAGAGTCACTTTTGGGGTCTTTCCACTGTACTAGTACTACAGGGGCTCAGCAAATGTGACATGGTGCCCAGAAACCATTCCAAAATCCAAATGGTGCTCCTTCCATTCTGAGCCATACCGTGTGTCCAAACAGATGTTTATGACCACATGTGGGGTATTGTTTTACTCGGGAGAAATTGCTTTACAAATGTTGCAGTGCTTTTTCTCCTTCAGTCCTTGTGGAAATGAAAAAAAAATACCTAAACCTAAATTTTCTTTGAAAAAATGTCGATTTTCATTTTTACGGCCTGCTTCCAATAAGTTCTGTAAAACACCTGTGGAGTCAAACTGCTCACTGTACCCCTAGATAATTTCCTCATGGGGTGTAGTTTCCAAAATGGGGTCACTTGTTCCACTGTTTTGTCCCCTCAGGGGCTTTGCAAATGCGACATGGCCACCGCAAACCATTCCTGCTAAATTTGAGTTCCAAAAGCCAAATGGCGCTCTTTCCCTTCTAAGCCCTGCCGTGTGTCCAAACAGCCGTTTATGACCACATGTAGGGTATTGTTTTACTCGGGAGAAATTGCTCTACAAACGTTGTGGTGCTTTTTCTACTTTAGTTCTTTTGGAAATGATGAAAAATTAGCTAAACCTACATTTTATTTGAAAAAATGTAGATTTTCATTTTCATGGCCTACTTCCAAAAATTTTTGCAAAAAAACTTGCGGGTCAAAATGCTTGCTACACCCCTAAATAAATTCCTCGAGGGGTGTAGTTTCCCAAATGGGGTAACTTTTGGGTGGTTTCCACTGTTTTAGTTCCAAAAGACCTCTTCAAAGCTGACATGGTGCCTAAAATATATTCTAATAAAAAGGAGGCCCAAAATCCACTAGGTGCTACTTTTGCTTGGGAGGCCGGTACTTCAGTCCAGTAGCACACTAGGACCACATGTGGGATATTTCCTAAAACTGCAGAACCCGGGTAATAAATATTGAGTTGCATTTCTCTGGTAAAACCTTTTGTGGTACAAAAAAAATGGATTCAAAATGAACTTCTGGAAAAAAAATAATGAACTTTGTAAATTTCACCTCTACTTTGCCTTAATTCCTGCGCAATGTCTAAAGGGTTAAGAAACTTTCTAAATGCTGTTTTGAATACTTTGACGGGTGCAGTTTTTAAAATGGGGTGACTTATTGGGGGTTTCTAATATCTAAGGACCTCAAAGCAACTTCACAACTGAACTGGCCCCTGTAAAAATAGCATTTTGACATTTTCTTGAAAATGAGAGAAATTGCTGCTAAAGTTCTAAGCCTTGTAACGTCCTAGAAAAATAAAATGATCAAAAAACGATGCTAAAGTAAAGTAGACATATGGGTGATGTTAATTAGCAACAATTTTGTGTGGTATGACTGCCTGTCTTACAAGCAGATACATTTAAATTGAGAAAAATGCAAAGTTTTGCAATTTTTCGCTAAATTTTGCTGTTTTTCACAATTAAATACTGAATGTATCGGGCAAATTTTGCCAGTAACAAAGTCCAATGTGTCACGAGAAAACAATCTCAGAATCGCGTGAATAGGTAAAAGCATTCCAGTGTTATTACCACATAAAGTGAAACATGTCAGATTTGAAAAATTAGGCTCTGTCAGGAAGGTCAAAAGTGGCCAGAGGGAAGGGGTTAAAGGCTATGGAAAGGCTATGATTTTTTTATGTAATGTATGTATTTAGTGATTAGTATTTTTATACATTTATTAAAAATGTTCCTTCTTTTAAGCCCTGCAGCTTCCATGTATCCACTTTACATAAAAGCTGCAGAACGCCACTGTCAGCCAAATCAGCCACTCAGCTGGACTGATGGCTCGGCAGACAGTGGCTCCTGTGTTCCTTTGACACACAATCCAACCCTAATACTGATCAAATCTAAGTTGATCAACTTATATTTGATCAGTATTAGGCTGGGTTCACACGAGCATGTTACATCCGTAATGGACGGAACGTATTTCGGCCGCAAGTCCCGGACCGAACACACTGCGGGGAGCCGGGCTTCTAGAATCATAGTTATGTACGACGCTAGGAGTCCCTGCCTCTCCGTGGAACTACTGTCCCGTACTGAAAACATGATTACAGTACGGGACAGTTGTCCTGCAGCGAGGCAGGGACTCCTAGCGTCGTACATAACTATGATGCCAGGAGCCCGGCTCCCTGCAGTGTGTTTTGGTTCGGGACTTGCGGCCAAAATACTTTCTGTCCATTATGGACGTAACCTGCTCGTGTGAACCCAGCCTTAGGGTTAGAATGTGTAACAGAGGAACACAGGAGCTGTTGTCAGCCGAGTCGTCAGTCACACATTGGTTTAATATGTTATACTGGAGTGTTAACCCCTTAATGACTACCCATACATATAATCCCAATGCTCATTAAGGGTACTTATGCCAAAATGCCACCTTTACATCTCACCATAAGAGTGCCCACGTGAGGCAAAGCAACTCCATGTATTCAGCTATCGGAGTTGGCTGAGGAGTCGAGTACCGATTGGGACTATTTTGTTCGGTCCCCTGTCGCGTGATCACAGTTATTAAATAAAATAATGGTGATCACTGTTTATCAGTTTTGTCAAGGGGAAAATATATTTCTCTCTGCTCTCACAGAATGTGTTCTTTGAGTGGAGTGAAAAAAAGTAAGCCAAGACGCCCTCTGTCCCCCCTCCCCCCCCCCCCCCAGGTTCTCATATAGACAAGATTACCACAAACTGCCCTCTGATATCCTGATCATCCCCCAGGGTGTTCACATAAGTGAACAGTACTTTTATTAGGGTAATTACCTATTTACGCAGTTTTTTTTGTTTTTAAATAAAATAAAAAGTTAGTAGCCTATGTTACAGATTATAGGGCTTCATATTACTATCTGGTGTTGGGTGGGTCTATTTATCGTTTTGAAAGCTTACAAAGTTTTATAAGTTTTCACTGCGGAGCAAGCCCACACCTTGCTATGTTCCGGTAGGTCATGTAGTGACGCCGAAACTGTTTCAGTAGTGAATTTTTTTTCAGACCGTGATGACAAAAGTTCTACTTCTACTTCTGGACACCTTAGCCCTACGGTGGTAGAATCAGCCATCCTTGTCGAATCCTTAGCTGCAATGCCTAGTTTTGCAGTCCCTTCTATGATGTAGGATTGCGCAATGTAACTATTTTTAGCAAACTCGGGAATAAAATTTGTTATGAATTTTACCCCTTATGACTTTTTATGACAAAAACCCAACGCTCACTGCCAATGCAGGTTTCGGTAATTACCAGATCTTTATTTCACACATGGTCTCATCGTGTTGGATACGTGTTGGAAATGTTTCTGCTAAAAAAAAAATTTGTTGGGGTGTATCTCGGAAAACCCTTTTAATGCGTTAATAGTCAAGATAAGGGTGGCTGCATCTGCAGTTACGTCGCGGTGATAACGTGGGCTCAGAAGTTGAGCTTCAGCCATGATTAAGGACGCTCGCAGCGTCTGAAACGCGTAGGCTTCTCATTCATCACTATCATCATTTTTTCCTTACACTATCAGGATGTCACGCTGTGCTCCTTATTCCTGATTTTAATCAGCCAAACATACTGGCCCATTAAACTTGGAAATATTTTTTCCGTTTTATTCAATCTTCTGTGCTGGATCCAACCCTATTTTTCCTAGTCTACTCTGCTGTAAAGGCCAGGACCGGAGCTAGGTATCGATCCGGTCGTCTAACCACTTACATGTGGCGGTCCATAGCGGCTGCTGTATCTAAGGGGTTATTAGCCAATCGGCACCCCCGTGACCCCTACAAATAATTGTGGGGTCAAAATTCTCACTATATCCCTAGATGAATTCCTCAAGGGGTGTAGTTTCCCAAATGGAGTCACTTTTTAGGGGATTCGACTGTACTGTTACCTCAAGGGCTCTACAAATGTGACATGGCGCTCAGAAACCAATCCAGCAACATCTGCGCTACAAAAGCCAAATGGCGCTCCTTCCCTACTGAGCCATGCCGTGTGCCCAAACAGCAGTTCATGACCACATATGGGGTATTTCCGTGCTCTGAAGAAATTGCTTTACAAATGTTGGGGGTGCTTTTTCTCCTTTTATTCCTTGTGGAAATTAAACTTTTTTTATTAATTTATTAATTTTTAATTAATTTTTAGCTAAATCTGTATCTTACTGGAAAATATTTTTTTTTTTAATTTTCATGGCCCAATTCTTATAAAATGTATGAAACACCAGTAGGGTCAAAATGCTCACTGCACCCCTAAATTTATTCCTTGGGGTGTGTCGTTCCGATGTTTTTTTGGGAGTTTTTTTCCTATATTTTGGCACCACAAGACCTCTTCAAACCTGACATGGTGCCTAAAATCTATTCTAATAAAAAGAAGGACCCAAAATCCACAAGGTGCTCCTTCATTTATGAGGCCAATATTGCAGTCAAGTAGCACACTAGGGCCACATATAGAATATTTCTAAAAACTTTAGAATCGGGATAATAAAATGAGTTGCATTTCTCTGTTCACACTTTTAAAAATTACAATTAGATATCTGCAAAAAAAATTACATTTTGCAATTTCACTTTGCTTACGTTGCTATGAAACGTCTAAAGGGTTATGAAACATTCTAAATGCTGTTTTGAATACTTTGAGGGGTTCAGTTTTTAAAATGGGGTGATTTTTATGGGGTTTCTAATATATAGGCCCCTCAAAGCCACTTCAGACCTGAACTGGTCCTTAAAAAAAAATAGGCTTTTTACATTTTCTTGAAAATGTGAGAAATTGCTGCTAAAATTATAATCCTTGTAATGTCCTAGAAAAATAAAAGGATGTTTTAAAAAAAATAAAAAAATCTATGCCAACATAAAGTAGTTATATGGAAAATTTTAACTAGTAACTAACGAGACACAATTAATTCGAGAAAAATGCTAATTTTCAAAATTTTCTCTAAATCTTGGCGTTTTTCACAAATAAATACTGAATTTATCAACCAAATGTGTCACGGGAAAACAGTCTTAAAATCGATTTAGATGCGTAAATCACTACAAAGTTATAATTCACGTGTCAGATTGGAGAAATTAGGCTCTGTCAGGAGCGTCAAAAGTGGCTGCAGCGGGAAGGAGTTAAAGACATGATATAAAATAACCTAACGAGAACCAACACGACCGTGTTAAATAAAATTCAAATATAAACGTAATCAATGAACGTAAGTCAATCGCAGTATAGTTTGTTCTCTGACCTTACGTCATGACTCATTATTTACTTTTTAGTTGCAGCATTCATTCATTCGTTTGTGGCTGGCCGGGATGCCATGTGCCCGTCTTCTTTCTCGGTCACGTGGCCTCCTGTTTACCAATAGCAGCTCAGTTTTTTTCTACCTATCTTTTTAGGTCTTATGTATCCACTTTTACTACAGGGGCTTCACATTCATGTGGTCACACATTCGGTCTGTGTAAGTTTTTCAACCATGTGCTTGGAGTTTAGTGGGAGGTAGGTAGGGTATTTAACCCCTTCCCGCCGGATCATGTATATTAACGTCGATAAAAACGGTGTCTTACCGCATTTTGACGTTACTGTACGTCATGGAGATGAAGCTGGCTCAGGAGCTGAGCCAGCGACATCACCGCCGGGTGACAGCTGTATGTTACAGCTGGCACCCTGAGGTATCGGCCAGGACCAGAGCTAGCCTCCGATCCGACCGATTAACCCCTCACATGCTGCTTTCAATAGAGATCGCAGCATGTGAGGAGTTTATAGCCACCGACACCCCAGCAACGTGATCGATCGCTGGGTTGCCGGTGGCTGCAAAGGCGATCGGAGGGCTAATGCTTACCTCCCGATCAGCCTGTAACGGAATCCTCCTATGCCCCGTCGTCGGCGGGGCCCAGGAGGCTTCCGGTACCATCGGCAAGATGGCGCCGCCTCAGCTTCCGGCTCAGAAGCTGAGCCGGCGTCATCAGCAGTGGGTGTCCGCTGTATGTTACAGCGGACACCCCGATCTATCGCCAGGAACCGGAGCTAGCTCCGATTCCTGGCATTAACACCTTCGATGCAGCGATCCATTGTGATCGCTGCATCCTAGAGGTTTGTAGAAAATCTGCAGCCTTGCCATGCGATGGCAAGGCTGGCGACTGTTACTATGGCAACAGGAGCCCTAACAATGGACTCCTGTCTGCCATTACGTAAGCTGATTAGGCCCCGCCCAGAGGCGGAGCCTGATCGGCATGCTGTCAGTGAACAACTGACAGTTCCAATACATTGCACTACATAGGTAGTGCAATGTATTAGAGCATCAAACAAACAGTTGGACATTCAAGTCCCCTAGTGGGACTAAAGAAAGTGTAAAAAAAAAGTGTAAAAAAAGTGTAAAAAAAGTAAAAATAAAAGTTGTAAAACATACAATAAAAGTTTCAAATAATAACACAAAACACAATCGCCCTTTTTCACTTATCAAGTCATTTATTATAGAAAAAAATAATAAAGCCATACATATTTGGTATCGCTGCGACCGTAACGACCTGAACTATAAAAATATTATGTTATTTATCCAGCGCAGTGAACGCCGTAAAAAAACAAACTCAAAAACACTGCCATAATTACTGTTTTTTTGGTCACGGTCTTCCAAAAATTGAAATAAAAAGTGATCAAAAAGTCGCATGTATCCAAAAATGGTACCGATAAAATCTATACCTCGTCTCGCAAAAAAACAAGCCGTCACACAGCTCCATCGACGAAAAAATGTAAAAGTTATGGCTCTCATAACTTGGCGACAGAAAAAATACATTCTCTTTCCAAAAGTAATTTTATTGTGCAAAAAGTTATAAAAAAGTTTTATAAATTTGGTATCGCCGGAATCGTACTGACCCGCAGAATGAAGGTAACATGTAGTTTATAACGCATGTTGAACGCTGTATAAAAAAAAAGCAACTAAAAAAACTAGGACACAATTTCTGGGTTTTTTTTGTCACCTTGCCTCCCAAAAAAAGGATAACAAGTGATCAAAAAGTTGATTGTACCCCAATATGTACCAATAAAAGCTACAGCTCGTCCCGTAAAAAAAAGAGCCCTCATACCACTACGTCTATGAAAAAATAAAATAAGTTAAGTCTCCAATAATTCAGGAAAGAAAATTATCCAGTTTTGAAGGCCCGATTGGAACGTTTCTTCTGTTTCAAAAGGCGATGTATCAAGGCACTAAAATTAGGGAACCAGGAAGGGGAGGGCCCAACCATATCGGCTGGAAGCGACGGTGTCCGTATTATACCAGGACAATGCTTTCCCGGCAAAATTCCCCAAACTGCAAAGGTGCGGAGTGTGGACCAAAAGGGGGATAAGGAATTACGCCAGTTATCAGTGCGACACCGGCCTGTGCAGACCGGATCGATCACAGCGTAACACACATCTATGGATCATTTTATTATTTTTTTTACCTTATTATTATACCACCTGACTATGCCCCTGATGTACTCTGCCCAGCTCAGATATGCCCCACATTATAAACGGAAACAACAGTGATAATCCAAACAAAACTATTACCAAGCAAATTCCACGCTCCAAAACCCAGATGGCGCTCCCACCCATCTGAGCCCTACAGTGTGCCCAAACAGCAGTTTACTTCCACATATATGGCATTACCATACCCGGGAGAACCCTTTTAACAATTTTTGGGTGTGTGTCCCCAGTGGCACAAGCTGGGCACGACATATTTGACACTGAATTGGCATATCTAGGGAAAAATTTTTTAATTTGTACCTTCCGCAGCGCAATCATTTATGGAAAAGACACGTGGGGTGAAAATGCTCACTACACCTCTTAATAAATGCCTTGAGGGGTGCAGTTTCCAAAATGGGGTCACTTCTCAGGGGTTTCTTTTATTATTTCACATCAAAGCTTCTGCAATTGTGAACCAATACTTTATATGTCGCCAAATTAGGCCTCAATTTTACATGGTACTCTTTCACTCCTGAGCCCTGTCGAATGACCAGGCAAAAGATTAGGGCCACATGTAGGGTGATTCTAAAACAGGGAAACACCGCATAATAATTGAGAGCCGTCTTGTTATGGTGGCACAAGCTGGGCACCACATATTGGCGTATCTAAGGAAAAATTCCCATTTTCATTCTCCCACATCGTGTGCACACGAATTTCTGCATAACACCTGTGGGGTTAACATGCTCACTACACCCCTAGGTGAATACCTTGAGGGTGTTTCCAAAATGGGGTCACTTCTGGGGGGGGATCCACTGTTTTGGTCCCACAGGGACTTTGCAAATGCAACATAGCGCCCAGAAACCAAATGCAGCAAAATCTGTACACCAAAAGCAAATGGCGCTCTTTCCCTTCTGAGCCCTGCCGTGTGCCCAAACAGCATTTTATGACCACGTGTGGGGTATTGCCGTACTCAAGAGAAGTTGCTTTACAAACGTTGGGGTTCTTTTTTTCCTTTATTTGTTGAGAAAATAAAAAATGTGGGGCTAAAGCTACGTCTTATTGAAGAAAAAGGATTTTTTTTATTTTCACTGCCCAATTCTAATAAAATCTATGAAACACCTGTGTGGGCAAAATGCTCACTACACCCCTAGATGGATTCCTCAAGGGGTGTAGTTTTCTCAATGGAGTCACTTTTTTGGCGTTTTCACTGTTTTGTCCCCTCAGGGGCTTTGCAAATGCGACATGGCCTCCGCAAACCATTCCTGCTAAATTTGAGCTCCAAAAGCCAAATAGCGCTCTTTCCCTTCTAAGCTCCGCTGTGTGTCCAAACATCCGTTTATAACCACATGTGGAGTATTGTTTTACTCGGGAGAAATTACTTTATAAATGTTGTGGTGCTTTTTCACCTTTAGTCCTCGTGGAAATTAGAAAAAATTAGCTAAACCTACATTATCTTTGAAAGAATGACGATTTTTATTTTCACGGCCTACTTCCAATAATTTCTGCAAAAAACCTGCGGGGTCAAAATGCTCACTATACCCCTAGATAATTTCCTCAAGGGGTGTAGTTTCCCAAATGGGGTCACTTTTGGTGGATTTCCACTGTTTTGGCACCGAAAGAGCCCTTGAAACCTGACATGGTGCCTAAAATATTTTCTAATAAAAAGGAGGCCCAAAATCCACTAGGTGCTCCTTTGCTTCTGAGGCCGGTGCTTCAGTCCATTACCGCACTAGGGCCACATGTGGGATATTTCTAAAAACTGCAGAATCTGGGCAATAAATATTGAGTTGCGTTTCTCTGGTAAAAACTTCTGTGTTACAAAAAAAATAGATTAAAAATGAATTTCTGCAAAAAAATATTAAATTTGAAAATTTCACCTCTACGTTGCTTTAATTCCTGTGAAAAGTTTAAAGGGTTAAGAAACTTTCTAAATGCTGTTTTGAATACTTTGAGGGGTGAAGATTTTAAAATGGGGTGACTTTTTGGCGGTTTCTAATATACAAGGCCCTAAAAGCCGCTTCACAACTGAACTGGCCCCTGTAAAAATAGCCTTTTGAAATTTTCTTGAAAATGTGAGAAATTGCTGCTAAAGTTCTAAGCCTTGTGACGTCATAGAAAAATAAAAGGACGTTCAAAAAACGATGCCAATCTAAAGTAGACATATGGGGGATGTTAATTAGCAACAATTTTGTGTGGTATAACGGCCTGTCTTACAAGCAGATACATTTACATTTAGAAAAATGCTAATTTTTGCAATTTTTCACAAAATGTTGGTGTTTTTCCACTGGTAAATATTGAATTTATCGGGCAAATTTTTCCACTATCATAAAGTCCAATGTGTCACGAGAAAACAATCTCAGAATCTCTTTAATAGGTAAAAGCGTTCCGTAGTTATTACCACATAAAGTGAAATATGTCAGATTTGAAAAAATGGGTCTGGTCCTGAAGGCCAAAATGAGCTTGGTCCTGAAGGGGTTAAAGGGGGTTATTTACGTTATGACGCCATCCCCTGACGAAGCTTTGTCAAAACGCGCGTCGGGTGCACGGTGGTGTATTTGGCTTCGGTCTTTCCTTGGCGCTGGCATCCTTCTAGTGTACCATGTATGTATTTCCTACTTAGGATTGATTATGTACATTTGTTTGTTACATTATTCATTCATACCTGTGTACTTGATCATTGTCTAGGTTTACCATGATCTACTTATGTTGGCTTGTATCAACAATTTTGTTCATTGTATGCCCGTCACGAAAGACCTTGACACAGTCTGTATATCTAGTTTACCTACCGTGCTTTCTCAGTCTCCCTCTCTTTTTGTGTGCTTTATTTTAAAATTCACTTCCTTTATTTATGTTCATTAATAAAGTTTATATTTGAATTTTATTTAACGGGGTCGTGTTGGTTCTCGTTAGGTTATTTTGGTTTTTGCTTCACACGAACCATTGATATGTATGGGTGGTTTATTAGGCCATATAATATGAAATATATTCACTGGATATACTGCATTTTTTTCTTTTTTTTTTTTTTTTTATCTGTTTTTCTGCCCCAAAACACTTTTATTTTTATTCATAATACTGTATGGTGATACAGCATGAATTTTTTTTCCTATTTGGAAGATCTCTATAAATAGAGCTATACCTCATTAATAAACCGGGGGCTTTATTACATTCAGAGTTTTGCTGGACCTCTTACACCTAACAATGCTTCTAGAAATACTGACGTTATTGGTATTGAGCCTATACCATTCCTATAGATGGTTTTGAACACCGTAGCTTTATTTATTTTTTCTGCAGGTAATTGCTTTATAGCCAGGATATATGTTCTTAGACTCTGGCCCATACTTCTAAATGAATATCAATGCATTTTAAAGTAAAGGTTCACTTAGTCATTCATTTTAACTGTCTTGCCTTCAATAAGAAAGACCTACTACGTATTGTACACTCTCCCTATTGTCATAACAATTGTTTTCCTTTCTTATTAGATTGGTGTGGCATTCTATGAAATGCTTCTGAATGTGGATCAGTGCAGTACACACCTGAATTTCATGGACCCTATATGTGACTTTCTTTATCACATGAAATACATGTTTACCGGAGACAGCATAAAAGATCAAGTAAGTCCATTAAGAATTTGTGAGTTTCTCAAAAGTTGACCAGAATATAGGGGATGAGTTATGAAGTTGCAAGCCTGGTGGGGAAAAATGCTAGGTCCTAGAGTTAAATGTACAAGGTACGTCCATAGAAGCTTTAACTGTAAGTCATCTGTAAACAGTGGTGGTCCCCCGCATATTAGCTCAAGACTTGGTGTAACCCCTTAAAGGGAATGTGTTGCCATCAAAACATGTTTTGTTTTTTTTAGTTAAACAATTAGTGTATAGGTGATTAAACATTGTTCTAATTTTTTTTATTTTTTCCACGAGTCAGGAAATATTATAAATTGGATTCAATTTATAATATTTCCCAGCACTGGTCACTAGATGGAGCAATTCCCAAAATTGCAGCATTGCATGTGGTAAAGCAACCACATTGCTTTATGCTGCAAAATTGGGAAAAAATCCCTCGCTCTAGTGAGCTCTCAGAATCCCCCCCTCCTTTATCCTGGCTAGTGCCGGGATAAACGAGGGGATTGAACGGTCTAACCTCCTACACTGTGTGTCTCCATTTTTTGAGCTAACACACAGTGTAGAAGGTCAACATACAGTAGTAAACACACACTGAAACACGAACATACATAGAAATAACTTACCTGCTCCAGTCGCCGCCGCTCCCTCGGGTCCGTCCGCTCCGTCTGCTGCCGCTGCTCCATGTGCACAAGTCCGGAAGCCGCGACCGGAAGTAGTAATCTTACTGTCCGGCCGCGACTTCCGGTCCACAGGAAAATGGCGTCGGACGGCGCGCATTTCAAATTGGACTGTGTGGGAGCGGCGCATGCGCCGTTCCCACACACACGGCGTACACCAAAGTGGATGGAACGGGCCCCGTTCGCATTCCCTATGGGACTGGAGCTGCCGTATTCCATGTCTGTATGTGTCGTTAATCGACACATACAGAAATGGAAAAAAAAATGGCAGCCCCCATAGGGAAGAAAAAGTGTAAAAATAGAAAAAAGTAACACACAAACACACAAATAAATAAAAACGTTTTTAATAAAACCCTAACATAAAACTGATATAAAAAAAAAAAATGTTGGTGACACTGTTCCTTTAAGGACATTGCCAATGTTGGCCTTGAGGACAGTACAATGAAAAAAAAAATTCTCCTTTTTTCATCCTGGCACTCATAACTGTATTATTTGTTCGATGTAGCTATATGAGACACTTTTTTCTGGACAAGTTGTACTTTTATGAAGGAGCCATTCTATGGTACATTTACGTTACCTTTTAAATTGTATTCATTTTTATTTTGCCAAAAATGCTGAAATATTTTTTTTACATTATATATATATATATATATATATATATATATATATATAGATACATATAGCATGCACCGATACATATAGCATGCACCGATACATATAGCATGCACCGATACATATAGCATGCACCGATACATATAGCATGCACCGATACATATAGCATGCACCGATACATATAGCATGCACCGATACATATAGCATGCACCGATACATATAGCATGCACCGATACATATAGCATGCACCGATACATATAGCATGCACCGATGACTATATAAATGTGCTGCCCAACTCCTGATCGCACAGGCACAATTGCGTGCGTGCGCGCGCGTCCGTGTCCAAGTATAGGCAGCACTCCAATTCAAAGTGAACAAATGGGTTTTTATTTGCCCTCGTGCAACGTTTTGGCTCGATTGCAGGAGCCTTTTTCCTCCTTGAAAAAGGCTCCTGCAATCGGGAGGGAACCGTGATCGGGTTCCTGAGGTGTGCACCCACTCATAAGTTATACTGGTGCTGCTAAGTGGTGGACTTTCTATAGAGGTATATAAACGAAAGAAATCCCACAGCACTCCGATGGTTCCGAAAAGTATGTGATTTATTCAGTCAACAGCTGCAACGTTTCCGTCCTGCTATAGGACCTTTTTCAAGCAATGCTTGAAAAAGGTCCTATAGCAGGACAGAAACGTTGCAGCTGTTGACTGAATAAATCACATACTTTTTGGAACCATCTGGGTGCTGTGGGATTTCTTTCGGTTATGTCTTTATAATCCACGGATCTGGATTACCTGTTTGCACCCATTACCGTGTTGGAATCTGTCGCAGAGTGCTGCTTATCTCTACCTATATAGAGATATATAGATAGAAGATACTCATAGATGTAAGATACAGATGGATGTAAAGATATAGATAATATACTGTACAGCTCTGTAACAATTAGTCGTCTTCTCTCCATCACCTTGGATCGCTGTGAGCGGAGAGTGAAGAGGGCTATAAGGCTATATTCACACGACGTGAAGAAAAGGGCAGTTAACATCGGATCAACTGTCCGTTTTTCATTGCTGTTTTGCATCAATGTGTCTCAAAATTTGAATCCATTTCCCAGCCGTCTGACCGTTTTTCACCGCCATTTGCCATCCGTTTTTCATGGACGGTAAAAAAATTGATGTATTTTTTTTGTTAGGGTTTTTTGTCCCAGCCACCTGAATACACCACTGTGCCAATGTAGATAGTGACACAATACCACTGTAGATAGTGCCCACATAGGTAGTGCCCACTGTAAATAGTGGCAAAGTTCCCACTGTCGATAGTGCCACACACAGTGCCTATGTAGATAGCGCCACCCCTCTGCAGATAGCGCCACTTCCCCTGTGGATAGCAGCGCCCATCCCCCAAATGGCACCCTCTTTCTGTAGATAGTACCACTGTAGCTCCCTGTAGGAGTGGAATCCCTCTGGCCAGGTATGATATGTCTGTCCATATATGGACAGTAACGTCGGGTGCTAACTCTAAAACCTGAATCCCAGCATTAGTGTCTGCAGCGCTGTGGCTGGCTATTCCACTGCAGGAGTAGCCTCTGACGTCACTGTCCATATATGGATAGTGACGCCAGGGGCTTCTTCAGTAGTGGAATCCCAGTTCAGAATGTTGGCCGGGGATTCCGCTCCTAGAGAGAGCCCTGACGTCACGGTCTATATACGAATAGTGACGCCAGAGGCTTTTCCAGTAGCAGAATCCCCTGTCAGAATGTCGGCCGGAGATTCCTAGAGAAAGCCCCTGACAGTGGACAGTGACGTGAGGGGCGCTTTCTAGAAGCGGAATCCCTGGCACAGAGCGATCAGACACCGTGGATTCCGCTCCTAGTGGGAGTTTAGGTGGCGCTACAGGGGGTAGCTGGGTTATCATCTACAGGGGGGGTGGCAGTATTTACAGCAGGGATATTGAGACATCGGGGCTCCATCTAGGAGGCGGAACCTGCGACCATAGCGCTAGCCGGGGACTCCGGTCCTAGAGGGAGCTTTGGTGGCGCTATCTACAGGGGTTTTTGCGGGGGTTGTGTGTGGCGCTATCTACAGTGGGGGATGTATTCCAGGGCTCTTAAAGTCCCAGTAGACAGAGTGCAGCGCTGCACTCATTAAACCCCGTTCCGGGCTGCCAACGTTTATATATGTGACCACTGCATGGGGCATCGGCGTTTGGAACGTATATAGCCGTATGACAGTCGTAAAGGGGTTGTCTGAGAGAGGTTGTTTTTTGTTTTGTTTTTTAATACTAAAAACTACTTCTTAAATGACACTCTTTCCCTGGGGCTGAAATACCAGACACAGCCCCAGAGTAATAGTAACGTATTTTTAACTAAATGAATGTATTTAGCGTTTTTAAGCCCCTTTCCAAATCAATTCTATTTTACTTTTTAACCCCTTCCCCCTGCTTGCATTCTGGGCCCTAATGGCCAAGCCATATTTTACATTTTTACATTGTCACATTCGAAGAGCTATAACTTTTTTTTATTTTTGCGTCGGCATAGCTGTATAAGGTCTTGTTTTTTGCAGGACGACTTGTAGTTTTTATTGGTACCATTTGAGAGTAGATACGACTTTTTGATCACTTTTTATCACTTTTTTTTAGGTCCGGATTAACAGAAAACAGCAATTTTTCCATTGTTTTTTATTTTACTTTTTACGACATTTACAGTGCGGGCTAAATAATGTAATAGCTTTATAGTCGGGGTCGTTACGGACGCGGCGATACCAAATATGTGTAACTTTTTCTTTATTGTGTGGTTTTTTAATAGTAAAGCATTTTGTAAGGGGAAAAAGTGGGTTTTTCATATTTTATTTTTTTAAAAAAATTTTTTAATTTACTTTATTCAACTTTTCTTTACTTTTATACTAGTCCCGCTAGGGGACCTCACTATGCGATTCCCCGATCGCTATTATAATACACTGCAATACTTTTGTATTGCAGTGTATTACTGCCTGTCCGTTTAAAACAGACAGGCATCTGCTAGGTCATGCCTCTGTTATGACCTAGCAGGCATTTACTACAGGCAAACCTGGGGGCCTTTGTTAGGCCCCTGGCTGCCATCGGAAACACACACACTCGGCGATTTTATCGCCGGGTGTCGGTGGGATGAGAGGGAGCTCCCTCCCTCTCTCCAAAACCACTCAGATGCGGTGCACGCTATTCAGCACCGCATCTGAGGGGTTAAACGGGTGAGATCGATACTACCTCTGGCAGCTGAGAGCAGGGAGATTTGACGGCTCCCTGCTCTGTTTATTTTATTCTAATGCAGCGCCGTGGAATAGCGGCGTTGTAGAATAAAGCCCATTAATGACCGCCGTGAAAAGGCTTATCGGCGGTCATTAAGGGGTTAAGATAGAGCTTCTGTGTATACAGAAAATATAGAAGTTATATCGTTCTTTCTCAGCCGATTCCGTCAGTTCAGTTGAACTGACGGAATCGGCTGAGACAGAGCAACGCGGCATCTATGTATACAGGATACAACCCTGTAGAATCTTTATTAAATTTTTTACTTTTAACGTTTTTTTAGTAAGTTGCTTAAAAATACTAAATGCATTAATTTTTAATTAAAAAAAAAAAAAGCATTTTCTTACAAAGGTGTACCTAGCCTTTAATGCTTTTTCTTGTAGAAACTTAAAGTAATTGATTCTTGAAACGTAATCACAGGTTGTAAACTTTTACCACTTTGACACACCGTTTTAAAATATGTGCCTTGCTGATAAAAACACATATACTCCATATACTCTTTCTTTTCAGGTTGAAAAGATCATCTTCAACTTGCGACCAGCTTTAAAGTTACGGTTGCGTTTCATCACTCACCTCAGCAAACAGGAACCAGCCACTGCACCTCCTCCACCAATTACCAGTGGATCTCCTGCCCCTCAGACTAACCAAGTGTCTGTAAACGTTACCCTTCCTGTCGCACAATAATTGCTTCCATCGGACGATCACATCTGGTTTTAAGCAGACACTGTCAGGAAGCTGCAACTGGTTTTAATGCCTTGCACAAACCTTGACCCGTTCCTAGACTGATATCATTTTGTACTTTTTGAAGCTTATAACCAGTAGTAACCTTTTTGTTGTTTTTTACATTTTAAGCTTCATTACATTTAAAAGACTTGAAACTCAAATTTTTAACGTTCTGTTTAGACAACAGAACTGCAATTTGTCTTGTAAACCAGAACACAGAATACATATCGAGCGTAACCGGAAACATGCAGCTGTAAAAGATACATTTGACTGTCAGACATGGGTAGAGTACTGCAGCATTGAATTGTATACAGTGGATACTGAAGGACCTTTTACATGACGCAATGTTTGGAAACTATGGATTAAGGATACCCGACTCCTAAGCTCTTTATGAACATAAAATGGACATTCATCATTACACCTATTGCTTGTACTTGGACCGATTGTGACCATATATTCACTCTTACTAGCAAGGCAGTTTAGTAACAGTAGTCGGAGATAATTTTTTTGCTTTAACAATAAGCAACACTTTTATCATTGATCACTTTGTGCATTTGTTGTAACAATCTATACGTGTATACACTGTTTTTTGGATATGATTTGAGTATAAAAACACCTTATTTTAATGTAAATATCCGGTTTGCAGCCACTGTACGCAAGAGAACTGCCCATTATGCAATACAATATTTAATGACAGAATACAAATCACTCCTATTATGATTTCTCATTATTGAAATCGTTTCCATCACAAAGGAGCGCAATTCCAAGCATAGCTTTCTTTTCGGGAATTGATCATAATTCATTTCCATAACATATTTAAAGTGGCTCCAAACTGGATCTTTAAGCAAGGTTAAATTCTACAAATGATCACCTCGTATATAAATCCGATAAGTAGTGATAACTGAAGTTTTTACTAAACAACGTTAAATATTAAACGAAGAGGTGAAACATCTGTCTCTTTCGGACACTGGTATATTTAAAGCTGTACTTCCACCAGAGGGCGATATGAGTTTGTGACTTTGTCCCTAAATGTTTACTGTTGATCACAGAAAAACGCTTCAAAATTCCAACATTTATGGAAGCTCCGAACCAAAATTAGCCTGGAATAGATGATGATCTCCAGCCATCGCTCTGTGACTTTTTAAAGGTGTTTTGCCAGCTAATATGTTTTTGCTAATTTAAGGCCTTGTTTACACGAGCGTGTGCGTTTTGCGCATGCAAAAAACGCGGCGTTTTGCGTGCGCAAAATGCACTTAACAGCTCCGTGTGTCGCGCAGCCGCCATCATTATGACACTCCGTTTGGATGTTTGTAAACCGAAAAGCACGTGGTGCTTTTCGGTTTTCATTCATCCTTTTCACTGCTGTTGCGTCGAATCACGCTGTTCGCACGGAAGTGCTTCCGTGTGACATGCGTGGTTTTCACGCACCCATTGACTTCAATGGGTGCGTGATGCGCGAACAGCGCACAAATATAGAACAGGTCGTGAGTTTTTTGCAACGGATTCACGTTGCACAAAATTCACGGACTGTCTGCACGGCCCCATAGACTATTATAGGTCCGTTCGACACACGTGAAAATCACGCACGTCGTACGGACGAATAACACGCTCGTGTAAAAAAGCCCTAAATGTAAACAGAACGTTACTTACGTATAGATCGCCACTTTGGATGTCAGATGCGCCGTACCACCATGTTCCCTGTTATCAATGCCAGTCACTTGATTAAGCCACTCCGCTCTTATTTCAAAGAGCATTCCAATGAGCAGATCATTTACATCACATGCAGCCTGAACCCCTCTCTCTCCTCGTCTACATCTTGCTTCTCGCAAGCAGGAAATGTATTTGGTATGGTCTGACGCGCCGACCACTTGGGGCATGTTTAGCACAACGACGGTTGGTCGGAACCACTGACTACTAATAAAGAGGCAGAGCTGATCTAATCACGTGACTGGTTGCTGATAACTGATGACAATGGTGCATCTGATCGCTGAAGCCGCGATCTATATGTAAGAAACTCTTTACATTTAAAAGAGCAAAAACATTATCAGCAGGAAAAAAATAAACTTTAAAGTCATAATCTCCATTGACCTGATTCTTTCCACACTTAGGTCAGTTTACAGGTGCAAGACCCCAGACCCTTTATGGTTTTACTGAACCAAACATAGATTGCAGCCACTTCTCCATTCATTCTCTGCCTGGATGAAGCAGCTGCGATAGGCAGCACGGGAGTCGGGCGACCCCATTCTGAAGGTAGGTGCGGGTCCCGGAGCATTGTGGATATACCATAAATTTTTAAGTTGGGAATGCCCTTAAATTTGTGAGAAATTTTAGCACTTTCCTTGTATGAGATCAGATGGTAAAAGGTATGTTCTTGTTTTTGGTATGGCCAGCAATGGAGCTGCTTACTCCTTATTTATCTTTTCTAAAAGAAAATGGAAGTGCATATACAGTATAACCTTTATTACACAAATCAGTTTACGGGCAAAGTGTGTTTCTGAGACTGTCCTTTTTGTAACAACTACTATAAGGAATATTTAATTATTTGTATGTTTGAAGGACCTAAAATATGTAATTATTTTTATAATAAAAGTCTAAACACAAGCTTGGTGCATTTCATAGTTTGTTTTTTTCTAAAAACACAAAAATTCAAGGCACCACCAAAAGCAAAAATCCAGGTGATGGCTGAAACGGTGCTAGTTTTTATTTTTTTTTACTAAGTGGGCTTTTTAGAACTGTACAACTTGCGCATTTTTCCTTTATTGAAGTCAGTGGGGCACATTTATATCCGCTAGAATTTCATGGTGGTTTGGGGTCATTAACAATTCCTCGTTAATGTCATTGAGGGACACAGCACCATGCTACTAGGAGACTGATACTGGGTAGGAACAAAGTGCTAGCTCTGCCCAGGCAGGTCACGTCCTTCCCACATACACTGGACTAATCTCGATTAGCCTAGTGTCCGTGGGAAGCAGACAACCTGCTTATCCGGTTATTCCACACAGGTGGGATGCTGGTAACCCCACTACTTTGAGAAGTTACAAAGAAACTGAGCCTACACAACTAAAATCATATGAAAGGGGGAGTATTCATCTCTTTTCCCATCCTATGTACCATGGGCCTGGCATAGGTTCCATGCAGGGTGTCTTTCCCAGCAGCTGGGGGCATTTAGTTTCTACAGTGACATGTTAATTTAGGCTGTTGAAGCAGAGGTTTTGAGTTCTCGTGGTCTTTCAGAGTCTGTTATCCAGACAATGGTCAAGGCCCATAAAACCCAATCAGTGAAGGTGTATCATTACATATGGTAGTAAAATTCTCTGTGGTGCGAGTAGCGCAGTCTCCTCCCCTTGGTGTGTTCCATTTTCTAGGATACTATCCTTCGCCTGGTCTGGAACAAGGCTTGGCCTTGCCCCCCTCTAAAGCCACGTCTCTGTTCTTTTGCCACACGTTAGCCGCTTTGTTCCCAGGTGAAAACCTTTTTGCAGGGTATGGCCCATACTGCCCCTTCCTCTCACATCCCACTGAGCCATGGGATCTTAACCTGGTACTGGAAGCCGTTCAGGTTTTCCCCTTTTAATCATTGTGTGACGTTTCACTTCGGCCCTTTTCCTTCAAGTTTGCTTTCCTTGTGGTCATCAGATGGGTCTGAGTTGGCTGCACTTTCCTGCAAGTCCCCTTTCCTAGTGATCCGCAGTGATAAGGTAGCGTTCTGCCATGTCCCAACCTTTCTCCCAAAGGTTATTTCTGCCTTCAACACCAACGATCCCATCATCCTCCCCTCCTTTTGTCCCTCTCCCATCCATGAGAGCACGCCCACCACGATCTCGATGTGGTCCGCAATATTTGCATATACCTGGCGGCAACTCAAGCACTTTGATTCTCTTTGTGATTCCAGAGGGGGCGCACAAGGGCTTGACAGCTTCCATAGCTATTATTGCTCACTGTATTCAGTCTACGATAGTGGAATCCTACCGGTTCAAGAATAAGGTTCCTCCCATTTCACAAACGCTGTCGGCGCAGCACCAAGTTTCTCTCTCAGGTCTGCAAGGCTGCTACCTGGGCCGCAGTGCACACGTTGACCAAGTACTACCAGTCATACCATGACTTCCTCTGATGCCAATCTGCGTTGCAACGTTCTCCAAGCTTCTGCGCATTATGTGGGTCGTTTAGCAGATTTTTTTTTTTTAGTCCAAAGTCCTACTCTTTGGGACTACTTATGGATGTCCTATGGTGCTTTTTCCCCCCATGACATTAGCGAGAGAGAGAGAGAAAAAAAATTTGTGCTCTCCACAAAATCCTTTTCTCGTTTGAATTAATTTGGGGACAAGATCCCACCCTCGTTTCATTCCTATGCTAGGGATTCTTCTGTTGTTTTTCTCCTGAATGTGGTTGTGTTAGTATGTTTGTTTTGTTTTTCTTCTGCTACTGCTTTTTGCACAGACTGATTAGTACAATGTCTGTGAGATGAGTACGGCTTGTCTGGGCGGAGCCAACATTGCGTCAGCCTCCTGGTGACAGAGGCCTATACCCATTATGCTGTGTTCCCCAATTCAATGAGAAAATAATTTTATGGGGAGTTCAAAAATAGAATCATTTTACTGCGATGCATATTGACCTTACATTAACAAGTATGTTACGGGGCAGTTAGTTATTGTTAAATAATATTGAATTATTTAAACATTGTAAACTAAAATTGCTTTGTCTGTGGCCAACTGCTAAAACCCTCTATGGAAACCGCATCGGAATGAGAGATGTGAAGTCCCCTCTATTGATTTCAATAAGAGGCAGAGGCTTCTTTTTTTTTTTTTGCCTGGGAGGCTTTTGACCTCGTGAAAAAGAAAAAGCAGCATACTCTTTCTTTGTTTTCCGGCTCTGACCTCTGTGTCGCGGGTTTTTTTTAGTGTGTTTGCCAAATACCGCTTGCAGTTTTTGTATTTGACGCTTAAAAAACTCCTAGCAAAAAAAGAAACCGCTAGCCTAACAAAAACCTCTGTGCAAACTGACCCTAAAACAACTTTGCTGCTGAAAAATACAATGTAAAAAATGTTTTTAAACGTTTTATTTTTTACATTTTCTCTATATTATGAAAACGCACAACAAAACATTTAGGTTGTAAAACATTTAAACCTTTCAGGACCAGACTAATTTTTCGCTTTTATGTTTTTGTTTTTTTTGCCTGTGAATGGGGTTTTGTAGTGTGGATTTTGCACCCAATAAACCACAACAAATGTGTGAACTTCTGCACATGGGTGTATTACAGCTCCATACAACTTCTAAGTTGTAATAGGGCACTTATAGATTTATATGGTGTCCTGCTGTACCTCCACATTCCTCCCATCTTATATAGAGTAAATTAATCCAACAGAAAAAAAAATAAAAAAATCACGGCATGCTCCATCAGATGCTGTATTTCAGTGACTCTTCTAGAGGCATTGTTGTTTTTTTTTCCACCTTTGGAGAGAATATCGCCGTAGTACGGCGGCTCACGGTGTATTATATGTTGGTGCGCAAATCAAGTCTGCAGGGACCCTGTGTGCCAATGTATAACATCCAACACATGGCTCTCATACTGCATTATGCAAGCTCTGCTAAAGTGCTCAGCTGTGTCTCAACCAGATTGACGGTTTTAAGCAGCAACCAGTAGAATCGTGCATTCAGCTCTGTTCTATTAATATAGGCCGTAACTCAAGATGCATACAGGATAAGTAATGCAAAGTTACTCAACTTATGTAATTATATCTATATATGCGCTATAAATAGTGTTCGAAGGTGAACATATGCATTAATGTTGATTTTATGCAGTTAATTTTGATAAATTAATATAAATGCAAAGATATTAAAATGAGCCACATTGTTTTACATCAACCTTTCAGATAAAGTCTCTTAGTGTCTCCTTCTAGATACTCCTTATTGATTTGCAAATAGAAAAAGTTTAGAGTATCATGAGGATGTTTCTAAGGGCTAAAGGTTTAGCTGATATCTGGAAGATAGAGTGATGATGCATGAAATCCTTCCCGTGCTTTTCCAAAGCAGGATAAGATCATATTGAGAGCGGTGTTCACTGTCAGCTGAGCATCGCTCTTTGTTTCTCCACGAGATGGGTTGACTTCCATCATATCCACGGCAGACAATAAACCTGCGTTGTACAAAAATATAAATATGAATTTAGAATTTTAAGTTAAAGGGGTAATGCCACAAAACCACTTGCAAATTAAAATAGAGGCAATCCGTGTATATGTAGCTGTCTAATCGTATTCATCATGAAAAATAACACAATCGCTATTTTTTGTTATTTTTGATCTATGCTTTCTTTAGCCCACTGCTTTCTGTGCTATGTTGCTGACTTCAGGGCGGGCAGCACAGCCGCACCACGTGACCCTCCTTGCTGTATTTTCCCAGCAACTCCTTGCGGTCCAACACTCCTAACTCCGCCCAACCAGAAACCGAAGGTAAAAATCTAGTGCTTCCTTTCGATCCCTTAAAGCCTTCCCTGCTTAAAACAAATGAATTCTCTCTGTATGATCTTCACTTGTCAGAGAAGTAGAACATGCCACTGCGTATGCTCGGCTTCTCCTGGACAAGTAGAGAAGAAGCCTATGAATATTCATAGAGCTGCATCACCAAGAGGGATCCCTCCACGATGCCGAGGGAATAGAAGAGGATAAGCTATGAATGCGCGTCCGCCGTAGTCTGCTATGTAAGGTGGACGCCGCTTATGGGATTCCTAGAAACTATAGGTGGCACTATCCTTTTCATGGCGCATAGTAAGTTATCTCGGCACAAGAAAACTTTGTATACAGCATTTATATTGCAAAGGTAATACATATTACGTGTTCTTTGCCTTTTTCATAAAATTGTGCGATAACCCCTTGGAAGCAGGCAATGTTCGGGAAACTGTAAAAAAAAATTTGCGCGGTGGAATGGGGAAAAAACAGCGATTCTATTTTTATTTTTTTTACATAGTTTTTAAGGCGTTTACTGTGCGGTAAAAACGATATGTCTTTTTATTTTGCGGGTCAATACGATTACAGCGTTACCAAATTTATACTGTGTTCTGCTTTTGTTTTGTGTTGCCATATTCTGGGCGTCATTTTTCAATGGATAGAGCGGTGTGACGGCTTGTTCCTTGCAGGGCGAGTGGTCGTTTTTATTGGTACCATTTTGGGGTACGTGGAACTTTTTGATTACTTTCTATTTACATTTTTTTGTGAAGCGTGGTGATCAAAAAACGTTTGCACTTTTTAGTAAATAAATTTTTTTTGTTTTTAAAAAAAAATTTGAAACATGTTTTTACTTTTTTCTTCCTTCTAGGAGTCTTAAACTTGTGAACTTTGGATCGAACATGCATGGATCGAACTTACGTATTGCAGTGTATTGACTTTATCTGTGCTCTATTATTAAGACTTGCCTCTTGAATGGCTTATTAATAGAAAACAGAAGGCAGACCTGGAGGCCTTTGATAGGCTTCCAGGTGCCATGGCAACCAATCGTAATCGTATGCTAGCGGTCACCAAGGGGTTAAGTTAATTTTTGAATTTACATTTTTCTATATTCTATGTAGCTAAAGCCTTTTTAATTGTTGTCCTTATTCAATTAAAATTAGAGGCATAGTTTGAATATAGTGAACCCCACAGCAAAACGTTTCCACCTAACCACAAATTACGTCCCGTGCTACTGTATCTAGTGCTTACATTCTATATTCATATACATTCTAAACTATATTCATGTTGTATATTTAAATAGCTCTATCTTCTGGAACTTCACAATTAGGGATTTAAAAGTCCTAATTCTTGTTTCCATGTGGCTGGGTGGACTATTGGACACCCAAGATGTTCAGGCCCAGTTGTGACTGCTGCCTGTTCAACCTCCTATAGTTTACCTTCTGAGTATAATTACTTCTATTAATGGGGTTTTCCCATAATCAATATTGATCATCTATGCACAGAAATGGTGATAAATATCTGAATATCTTGCCGTTCCTGGGAGCCCCATTTGAATGGAGCACCTTGGAATGGCAAGGTATGCCCATTCTTGTGATTGGTGGGGGTTGCAGCGGTCGGACCCGTACCGATCAGATATTTATTACCTATCCTGTGGATAGGAGATAAATAATGATTAAGGGAAAACCCCTTTTTAATATATTTACAATTTAAAGTGGCTTTAGGTCAGGATCACACACACTGTTTTGATTCATGTTTTGACTCCGTTTGTTTTCTTTGTTTTGTTGTTTTTTTTAGCCAAAGCCAGAAGTAAAGGTATAAAGACTGATGTATTTACTTTTCTTTTGTGTTCACTCCTGTATTTTGCTTAAAACAAACTGCACCCAAAACTGTGTGTGAGATCTTGGCCTTAATGCTATTTCTTTAACCTTAATGACAAGGGTTGTGGGTTTTTTTTACCATAGAGGCAGCACATGTGGCTTCTATGGAGCCATTGTAGAGACGGGGTCACGGCCCTTGTTGGTCCCCTACCCTTTGCTACTGGTTGAGAACCTGTGTACCTTCTCCACAGGAACTTCCACTAAAGGGTAAGGAATAGGCCTGAGGGTTATGGGAAGGTGCAAAATCCTGCACCATAATAGATGACCCATTTTAATTTAAAGAGGCTCTGTCACCAGTTTATTACTTCCCTATCTCCTACCTAATCCAGTAGTCACTTTGATGCCGATAACTCCTGTTTTTAAAAAACAAAAAACTTTTATTTCCAAAGTTTATGTTCTTTTTTTAGACGTATTCTAAGTTTGTCTTAAAGGCCAACTGGGCGGTTATTTTCTTTTTACCATGTGGGTGTTGTATAGAGAATTGTATGACGCTGACCAATCTGCGTCATACATTTCTCTTCAGTCCAGCCCAGCGTGATCTCCGCTACAATCGCGAGATCACGCTGTGATGTGACTTCCTGCCGCAGGTCCTTCACCAAAGCGATGGAAGACGGACCATTAGATTAGGTTGGAGATAGAGAAGTGATGAACTGGTGACAGAGCCTCTTTAACTATAGATCCCCCTCTCTCCTATGTAAGTCACTCGTAATGCATTTTGTTGGCATGCAGGTTGTAGCCCAAAGCAAATTACAATGCAGCCTTTTTTTACCTGTGTTGTAAATTTGTTCTGTAATGTACATGCCCTCTCTGTAAGTCAGTCCTCCAGGGACAGGTGTTCCAGTAGCTGGCGCTACACTGGGGTCCAGACCGTCTATATCAAAACTCAAATGGATTGGTCTTTTCTTCCTTTTAAAGATAGTGACAATACATTTTTACATTTTTTTTGTTACTTATGAGAAGAACTGATTTAATAAGGACCTGTCACTAGATCATATTAGTTGAATTGGTTAATTTACCTGAATAGTCTCCCTGGTTCTAGCACTGTGGTTTTTTTTTTTTGGGGGGGGGGGGTTTCCCTTGACCCTCCCCATCCTGAGATATTGCCCACTGTTGTGTTGGCTTTTTTAATATGCTAATTTGCTGTAGTTCGCCAACAGGGCATGAACTACCCTCAAGCTGCCTCGCGCTGATTGGTCAGCATCAGAGGCAGGGAAGCCATCTACACCCCTTTGGCGAACGACCGCAAATTAGCATAAAGGGAGCCAACACAACAGTGGGCCATATCTCTGGAATGGGAGGGTCCAGGAAAAATAGAAAAACAGCGCTGAAATCAGGGTGAGAGTGCTATTCAGGTCAGTAAATCAGTTCAACATATATGACCTAGTGACAGGTTCTCTAAATGTAGTCCATGCAAAAAAAACATTATTTTTGTGATACACATCCAAGTTTTACGTAGTCACTTCAATTAATATATTGTACAGTTCCTAAGTGTGATATCATCAGACTACTCTAGTCATCATTTTTCAAGTCTACTGTAGTATCAATGTTTCCATCTATTTGAGAAACCTCAGGCCCTTTTTACTCGATAGTACAGCTTGAAACTGCATCCTGACACTTAGATCCCTCAAGTCTTGGGGATTTTCAAAAGAACTATATGACCATGGCTCCAACTTCCTACTATATATACACATTGGGCATAAAAAGGGTGTGGCCTAAAAGTTGCAGTGCAACTTGTTTACAAGATTCATCCACATAGGTTGATCCATGATGATAATCAATATAGCCTGTATGAAATTAGCCGCATGTAGACAAACAATGCCCTATGTAGCACCTGTCTTAAAGATCAGCTCCCGATTACTGTGTAAGGCCAGTATTATACGCACCGTTTTGGGGCAGTTTTTTTTAGCCAAAGGCAGAAGTAGATCCAAAAGGAACGAAAGGTATAAATAAAAGATTGATGCATCACTTTTCTTTTGTGTCCACTCCTGTGTTTGGCTCAGAAACTGATCCAAAAACTGCATTAAAACGGTCTGTGTGATCCTGGCCAAATACAGAGCTGTGGTCAGTCGTGTAGGCTCCATGCACACTGCTCAGCTGTATGATTGAGATCTAATAAAGTAATGCTTCAATACCTCTGTCCTTAACCTAATCCGTGACGCCAGAAATCTACACGCCAAGATTTTCGAACTCCTATAATTGTTACTTATTTGTTATTGCATTTGGTTTCAACTTCACCTTCTTGAGCCAATTAAAGGTTATTTTGTTAATTTTATGCTCCTGCACTTATTTGACATGTTGTGACATTTTAACCAGTTTCGCTACTACACCATTACATAGTTTGTACGGTTGAAAAAAGACACATGTCCATTATTGCGCACCTTTCCTACAATATCACCATAAGTCACTTTACAATATTGAAGCTAGCACCACACCCCAATTTACTTTTTATAAATATGACTGTTCGAGAAATACGTGACAATATCTATGATATTAAAGCGGAAACACCAAAAGTAGGAACTATAGACCAGTCTGTTAAGGTCTTTAACATAGACCTTGCATGACAAAACTACTGAATGTAATTTTTTTTTTCATATATCTCCATTCGCATTCTTACCTTCCTACTAAGTATTCAATGGTTTCTTCCATCACGTTGTTAATTGTCAGTCTATCCACATCAGACATTGAATATGACTTTATGCCCAGTGTCTTCAGAATTAAACTATATAAAAACATATAACATATATGTCGTCAGCACATGTTTTTATCTAATGACCATTTATACAATACTTTTAGTTGTTTTGTTTTTTCTCACTCCCGTCTCCAGGATTTCTCTCGTGCTGCACCCGTCCTCTGGAATGTGCTACCCCAGACAATCAGATTAATTCGCAATATCCGCAGTTTTAAACGTGCCCTGAAAACACATCTGTTTAGACAGGCCTATAACATTCCCTGATCTGACTCCTTTCCATGGCCCTCCATTTAGATTAGTCATCAGAATAAGATTCCCTCACACTCCTTCACTTCATGTCCGTCATACACGGATACCGGCTGGTGACCGGCTCATGCAGCTTTATGTCACCACCCCATGTGTATAAAAATGGCTGGACTATAGTACAGAACAAACACAGTTACACTTTGTGTCTCCCTTATTTCCTCATAGATTGTAAACTCTTGCGAGCAGGGTCCTCACTCCTCCTGTTTGAATTGTAAATGAACTTTGTCACTATGTTATGTCTGATATTGTTTTTCATGTTCCCTCTAAATTGTAAAGTGCTGCGTAATATGTTGGTGCTATATAAATAAAGATGTTTATTATTTTGCATTTGTTTTTTGCTGGATAGTTACTATTTTGTTACTGCAGTATTTCTTATTCCTGTGGTATTTTTCCTTGTTGACTGCACTAGGAACAAACGTGACAAAGAAAATGCATGGGAAAACTCAATGTGTGATTCTTAAGGCCCTTTTATACTGGTTGATTATCGGGTAGACAAGCGTTCATAGAACACTCGTTCACGATAATTGCCCTGTGTAAACAGGGCAGCGATCAGAAGATGAACGAGCAAACATTCAATCATCTGTTGGTCGTATAGTTTTAAAAAAGTGAAATATTATCATTGTCTGAAGCACATTTCCCTGTGTAAACAGGGAGACGCGCTGCCGACATAACATATGGGGACGAGCGTTCGGAGTAACGACCGCTCATCCCCATCCATAGCTCCGTGTGACAGGAGCAAACGAGCGCTGATCAACGATGTCTCATTGGTCGAATATCAGCAGGTGTAGAAGGCCCTTTACATGTGGTACCACAAACTTAATTTGCCATAAAAAAAATCTTACTATCTAAGGCCTCATGCACACGACCGTATTTTTGTCCACCCGTAAATACTGGCGTAAATACGGGTCCTTGGTCACATGTATTGCACCAGTATTTACGGACCCGTGCCCGTAAATACGGGTCCAGTGTCACCCATATTCCACCCGTATTTACGAGCACGTTTTTGGCTGCAAAATTGCACTGCACTAATCGGCAGCCCTTCTCTCTATCAGTGCAGGATAGAGAATAGGGACAGCCCTTTCCGTAATAAAAGTAAAAGAAATTCATACTTACCCGGCCGTTGCCTTGGTGACGCGTCCCTCTCTTGACATCCAGTCCGACCTCCCTGCATGAACGCGGCAGTCCATGTGACCGCTGCAGCCAGTGATTGGCTTGTGATTGGCTGCAGTGGTCACATGGGCTGTAACGTCATCCCAGGAGGCCGGACTGGAGGAAGAAGCAGGGAGTTCTGGGTAAGTATGAACGTCTATTTTTACAGCTTTATCTATATTGTGATCGGTAGCCACTGTCCAGGGTGCTGAAACAGTTACTGCCGATCGTTTAACTCTTTCAGCACCCTTGACAGTGACTATTTACTGACGTCGCCTAGCAACGCTCCCGTAATTACGGGTGCACACACGTAGTCACCCGTAATTACGGGAGTCCCATAGACTTCTATGGGCTGCCCGTGCCGTAATTACGGCCTGAAATAGGACATGTTCTATCTTTTTCAATGGCACGGGCACCTTCCCGTAAGCATATGGGGAGGTACCCATGGCCAATAGAAGTCTATGGGCCCGTAATTACGGGAGTTTTTACGGTCGTGTGCATGGGGCCTAAGTGAAAACTGCATACAAACATTACTATTTTTATGTAATTTGTTTCAACGTGGTGACGGAATAAATACTATACATATGTATCTATTAGAACAAATCAAGGGTAGGAGCAGCACTGTGATTCCTTGCCTGTTAAGGCTGGTGCTCAGCTTTCAAACAGAGTGACCTCTCCCTGCACAAACGTGTATCCAAAAAAGAGAGATAGACGCAGCACTCAAAAAAACTCTGGTTTATTCATCCAGCACCCACTGCAACGTTTCAAGTGGGTGCTGGATGAATAAACCAGAGTTTTTTTGAGTGCTGCTTCTATCTCTCTTTTTTGGATACATGTGTATCTATTAGGATGGAGAGTCTTTAAAGGGGTTTTCCCATGCCAGATATTTCTGGCATAGCCACAGGACATGCCATAAATGTCTGTTAGGCAGGGGTCCAAACTCTGCAACGCCCACCTAAGGGTATGTTCACACACACTATTTACGGACGTAATTCGGGCGTTTTTGGCCCGAATTACGTCCGAAATAGCGGCTCCAAAGCGTCGGCAAAACATCTGCCCATTCATTAGAATGGGTCTTACGATGTTCTGTGCAGACGGTCAATTTTTACGCCCCGCTGTCGAAAGGCGGGGCGTAAAAAAGACGCCCGCGTCAAAGAAGTGCCTGTCACTTCTTCAGATGTAAATGGAGCCGTTTTCCATGGACTCCATGGAAAACCAGCTCCATTTAACGTCCATAATGGACGCAGCAAAAAGCGCCTCAACATGCCATTACGGCTGAAATTACGGAGCTGTTTTCTCCTGAAAACAGCCCCGTAATTTCAGCCGTTACGGATGCTGCCATGTGAACATACCCTAAGAGTAGAACCGTGTGTCCTCTGAACAGCCGCATCCATCTTCAGACTGAATAAAGATGTGGCCTCATAGAGGTGGGAAATGCCTGTCAGACATTTATAGTATATGCTTCAAGATAGACCTTAAATGTCTGAGATGGGGATTAAGACTTTCTGTAATCTACGTTGTATATATCCACAGAAATTCCTATTTGAAATATCCTCTATTGCTTACAGTTTATGAAAAAAAAATCCTTAATTCTGTCAGTTAACAATTGAACCTTTAGGTAAATGGATTATTAGCAATTATCGACAAAAGGCTGATTTACACAGGTAGAATTGTGCCCATAACAAGCGCCAATTGACTATAATTACCCCTTACACAGGCAAATGTAAACTGTATGGGGACATGACCGTTGATATGATCGTTTGGTCCCCATACAGTTTACATAATGTCTGCACCGCATCCCCTTTTTACACAGGGAGATGTGTTGTCGACAAACTCAATGATTTTCAGGGCAGTATAAAACATGAAATCAGTCTGTGAATGAGCATTTTCTCGTTCGCCGGCTTATCGATGCCCTGTTTGCACAAGGCAATGATCGAGCCAAGCGTTTGTACAAATGCTCGTTCACCCGATCGTTTTCTCTTGTAATTGGGCCTTAAGAAATAAATCAAAACCTATTTTTTTTTGTTAGGGCCTGTTCACATCACCGTTCGCTTTCCGTTCCGGGGTTCCGTCTGAGGTTTCCGTCGGGTGAACCCCGCAACGGAAAGTGAAAGTGAAACCACCGCTTCCGTTTCTGCGTAGTCGACTCCGCTATTGCCGGAATGGTGACGAACGGAAACCATTAGCGATGTTTCTGTCACCATTGATATCAATGGTGACTGAAACGGAAGCTGTGGTTTCACTTTCACTTTCCGTTGCGGGGTTCACCCGACGGAACCCTGGAACGGAAAGCGAACGGTGATGTGAACAGGCCCTTACGCAAGTCCTCCAAACTGCCCTGTCAGTTAACAGCGCATAACTCCTTGTCTTATTTATTTTTGTTATCCTGCAGGTGCATCATTTTATTATTACTATTTTTGCTATCATCTAGGGCTGGGCGAGTAATAGAATTAATTTGATTAATTCGCCATTTCAATTTAGCACAATTCTGGATTTGCCCAGAACTGGGAAATCGCTACAGGCTCCGCCCCCATAGCAGAGGAGGGAAAAAAGCTTTATGAACAAGCAGAACCGCTATATAGCACATCTACTTCAATGAATTTCGACAGTGAACAAGAGCAGCAGTGAGGAGGACACTGGTTTGCTAACTCTGTGTGTAAAGGGGGTTTTACACAGGACGATTATCGAGCAGACACTCATTCCCGATAATTGCCCTGTGTAAACAGGGCCGGGATCAGCAGATGAACGAGAAAACACTCGTTCATCTGCTGGTAATAACAATTTAAAAAGATCATCGTTGTCGACAGCACATTTCCTTGGGAGACGCGCTGCCGATATGATGATAATGTATGGGGATGAGCGATTGGAGTAACGACCGCATCTCACAGGGAAACGCGCTGCCGACATGATGATAATTTATGGGGACGGTCGATTGGAGTAACGACCGTTCGTCCCCAGCCATAGCTTCGTGTGACAGGAGCAAGCGAGCGCCGATTAACGATGTCTAGTTGATTGCCGCTCTCTGCATCGGAACTGAATGGGTAAATGAAGCGGTTTTCGTTATCTTCAGTTCTGATAATGCCGTAGCAGAAAGCAGTGTCCGAGGAGCAGCTTCAGTGCTGGTAATATACAATGCAGCGGGGGTTTACTAGTTGTGTAGTACTGCTGATAATAAATCTAAGACTACATTCACACGAGTGTGACAGATTTACGCGCGTAAAAAACGCACGTAAATCTGTCTCTGTCCGTTGCATTATTGCACCAGTGTGCTTTGCGTGTTCCATGTGTTTTTCATGCACTCGCAAAGCGCTTTGTATGCTGTCCGTGGTTTTTACGCACTCATTGACTTCAATGGGCATGTAGGTGCATGAAAACGCACCAATATAGGACATGCAGTGAGTTTCACGCAAAGCACTCTCTGCGTGAAAAGTCACGCATGTGTAAATAGCCCCAATTTGAATGGGGCTGTGTGCTGAAACAAGATTCACGTTCGTGTGAATGGGCCCTAAGAGACTTGCCACAAAAGTTATGTCCAAAGAGCAGTCATAGATCACATGTAGACTTTGGGGATAATTTATCCACCTTTCTACACCAGAAAAGTCACAAAAGGGCCCAAAAGCAACAATTTCCAAATTGCGACTTGCCCTTTTTGCACCACCCACAATACTTTTTGTAGAAAGGGGTGTAACCTCTGGGAAAGCGCGTGGCCATCGCGGCCCAACAAATTTATTATAGTTTACGCCAGGCTAATTGTAACATAAGGACAAGTTAAGCATGTATGTCTGGATCTTTTCAGGCGTATGTGCTAATCGTAGGGAAAAAGTGATGTGAATGGGACCTTATGTGTATTTTACCTGAGGTGTCACTGTTCTCCTGCTGCTCATATATCCACAACACCATATATACTGCATATTGTTTGCTAGCAATGTGCAATATATATATCCTATCTATCTATCTATCTATCTATCTATCTATCTATATATATATATATATATATATATATATATATATATATATATATATACATATACACACACACACACACACACAGTCTTGGTATTTTTTTTCTGTTTATTTACCAAAAATCTGAAAATCGAGATTCAAATTGAAAATCGCCCATAGTGTTGAAAAAAATCTAGATTCTATTTTTTGGCAAAATCACCCAGCCCTACTATCTTCTAATTTTTTTTTTCTTGAATCTAGTAGAAGCATAAAGCTAGTATGAACATCATGGAAGATTCAATTTTTGTACAGCAGAACTTCCTGCGACCACTTCAATACTTGTACAGAAACAATGGTCTCCTACATGGGAGTAGATGTGTCAACTGTAAAGGGGTATTGTAGTTTTGAATCTCTAAAATATTATTTTATAACTTTCTCTCCCTAAAAGGGAGAAAGAAAACAATATGTATATAAAAAAGTGCTATTTTAAATAAAGTCGATTGAGTTACATCCTCTATTGAGATTACCCCTTTAACTAATACTGCCAAAGTGATACACTAAGAGGGCTACAAGAAAGGAAATAACCGTGGATTTTGCTCAGGTATGTTATTCTATTTCTATTTATAATCTATTGTATGGAATTACTGAAATGTATATAGTCTTTCAAGAAAATTGATGTTCTAACTTCAAAATGAACTTACTGTTCTCCAGGGTCCACATCTCTGAGTCCTATGTAGACTATGTCTTTAGCAGACAGGCATGGCCTCAGCCAGGAAAATCCTGGGATGTCGGGCACCTAAGAGACAATAACATTGTTTTATAAGTTGTATAACTAATATAAACTAAGGTGAATTGCTTTTCCATTTACTGCATGCATTATATAGTAAAATGTTTTAATAGTCAGCAAGTCTAGCACAGAAAAGTATTTTTTATTACATCTCAAAAATTGTATATTCACCCAGATTAGTTTATAATATGACTAGTGTCAGGTCCTTTACTGTTTACTTTATTATACTATTTGGACAGTTAACATGGATGTCGCAATTCTGTCTAGCGAGATCCTGCAAACTGTCCCCTGAAGTGCTTTTGAAATTGGACACAACAAATGGCGAAAGTGGACAAATATTTGTCTTAAAAAAGAAAGGAGTGTAAAAAAAAACAACATACAAACAAGTCAGATCTACTTTCCCACAGTACTCTAGTACAGTACTGAGTAAGACCAGAGGACATAATGATAACACACAAGTCATTGATTTACCTTGTTTTGCAGTTCCTTTATTAGGAAAGAGACTGGCTGTCCATGAAGGTTGCCACTGGGTGATGTTGAGGGAGTGTTGATATCTGCGTGGGCATCCACCCAAATTACGCACAGATCAGGGTGTACCTTAGCATGACCTGCAATTGTCCCGACTGCCAAGCTGTATCAGCACAAGCAAACGGTAAGGGTAAATAAATAGAATGTCACAATATATATTGACTTGGGACATCTAGTCCATTTGTGGCTACGGTTTTTTTCTGTTGGAACATCATGTGACAGATTGATTATGAATGTTCTAATTAAATGAACAAGTTCCATTTTTACTGCGTTAGACATCAAGGCTAGCCAGCCAAATATACTGCATAACAGTATGGATGTTTTTATTATATTTTCACTAGTGTCACGTAAGGTCTCCTTGTCTATACCATGAAAGATGCAGGACGCCAAGGGAATGTTGTTTTTTGTTTTTTTTTCAACATGTAACCATGCAGCTACCCTCAAGGTGAATAATACAGTTCTTTTTTTTTTATTATTATAATAATTTCAATCACTTAAACAAGGACAGACCTGTGATCACCACCAATGGTCAGACACACTCTGCCAGACTTCTTGACTTCTGCGACTGTATTAGCTACTTTCTCAGTAGCTTGGCCAACAGTCCGGGGATTCTTCACATTTTTAAATGGTTCATCATTGGGTAACTCAGAAAAATGAAGATCACCAAAATCCTTCACATCATATTCTGTGACAAAACAAAGTAACTTCAGATTGAGGTTATATTAAAGAATGGTCTGGGTCATGGAAAATTGGCATAATATCTGTTTAAGGGTAGGAACAGAGGAACGTAGCTGCATTTGCTGGTAAGATTTCCATCTAACACATAGAACGTTTTTGACATTGGTGAAGAATGAACAGTTTTAAACATATAGCAGTATTAGCATTGACTGCTTGTCATGTCAGAAGTAGCAAGGAGACAATTGTGTTTCACAGCTTTGTATAGCAGTATACCTCTATCAGGATATGGATATATATATATATATTTTTATTTTTTATTTTTTTTATTTATTCTTTTAAATCGTATTATAAGAAGACCCTTAGAAAAGCTTTGATCTAGAAAAAATATTTTACAGCAAGCAGATGACACCAACTGTCTAACTAAGAGACACACCATACGATTATCATTAACCTTTAAATAAGAAATGTATGGATTATTGGGCGTCTGCTACTCAACTCTCAATTCATGTAAACATCAATGATACCATTTGACCCCTTTATGATCAGGTGATTTTTACCCCGTAATGACCAGAAACGATATAGCCTATATGTCGGATTAAAGACTATATATTTTTCATTTCATAGGAAATCCAAATGTTTGTTTTTTTTCATCCGCACATAGGGCACTATTTCCATGTTTTGGTATTTTTCAACAAAAATACCAAATTTATTTTTAGGATTACTGGGAACAATTATATATATATATATATATATATATATATATATATATATATATAGGAATTAAAAAAATAGGCAGCACTCCACAACATAGTAGTCAAAAAGTGAAAAACGTTTATTCACCCATATGCAAGATTGCATATGGGTGAATAAACGTTTTGGACTACTATGTTGTGGAGTGCTGCCTATTTTTTTAATTCCTAAATTTGGACTATTGGTCGTGGTCTGGAGGATTGCACACACGAAACCTTTGATAGAGGTGATTTTCCAAAACCTGTGGTGCGGTTCTTCTTTGCATTTCATATATATTACTAGTTTATAGTGATTATATATATATATATATATATATATATATATATATATATATATATATATATATATATATATATATGTGTGTATGTATATATGTATATATATATATATATATATATATAATCCCTATCACTATAAACTAGTTTGTGTCTCTAAAATCTAGTCCTTGTGTTTATTCCCTGATGATGATCTGACGTTTCTTTTGATTGTATAATATATGTAGGTTTAAAGCTGGGATTACTATAGAAGCAAGCACTGCCTCCTCCTGTATTGTATACACACTGGTCTCACTGGTCGCTATGTATATTGCCATCAAGTAGGCAAGAGCAGTAATCTGGAGAGTCTGGCAGTCACTGACAGGCAGCGCTCCCCTCCAGCAGCTGCACAATTGCTCTTTTGCATGGCGTTTTTTTTTTTTATACACCCTTAAAGTATATTCTATTATTGGTCAGCAAGTATTTCAAAATAAATATTTAGCTTAATATCCTTTTTCTGAATCGTGCGCTAATCGCGTTTTGGGCTGGACAGTAGGTTTCAAATAGTCTTCGCTGTGAATGATGCTTTCCCCTGCGCTCTTTGCCGCCCCATCATTAGTAAAGTACATTGTATCACATGCCTACAGAAGTTGAGGAATAAAAGTGACCATTCCTATGAGCACATTTCTGGTTTAGAACACTAGTTTTCTCTCACCGAGCAGATTCAACATTTGTCTGGAAAAACGAAATCACACCCTATGTACAAGAATATAGGCTTAAAGAATAAAGGTAGAATCCTTTTCATATCCAACTGGAGACTATTTATTAGAATAAATCTGAATAAATCATCGAGCACAAAGACCCTATTACCCAAACAATTACACAATATTGGAATCGAATGAAGATGGTCATCATGTCCGTTTGGATAGTAATAACGTCACTTATATGAAATTCTTTCTCCTTACAACAGTGAATCACTGCGGTGTAAAACTGCACGTATCACAGCATGACGTAAGCATGACAATTCAGGAAGTTTGTTTCATAATATAAGTTTACTGGCAAAATGTGTGTATTGAGTCAGAAAACAATCTGTACCTAATGTACATTATGGAATGAAATCACTGTAGCTAATGGCTACAGAAACGTTCTGAAAGTCATCACAATCACAAATCGGGAATTGGTCATTTACATCACAAAATGACGTAATTCAATATGAAAATCTTTTTAGTCATTGCGGTCTTCTTGTGTACTCTGGAAACACTCTGCCCTTATCTAAGCACCTGCAAGGTTTATGATAAACTACCTCTCCCTCTGAGCTGATGAGATGAAAATGAGTTTTAATTTGCATTACTGCTATACTTATGAATAAATATGAGGTTCCTGGAACATAATTTTTATTAAATTTATGTGAGCCCACCTACCCCAGTAACGCGACCTCAACTGCTAACATTATACTTATAAAATAGGGCATTCTCCCTCTTTTGGGGCCAAGGCTTGTACTCTGGATAGGTAGGAACTATATTAAGGCTGCTCTTAGACGAGGGTAACATGGGTGAATTTTTTGTACCTCTATCACGGAACGCGACACTTGGAGCTCCCATGGTTCATAGGAACGAGAGTTACAGAATTAGAGATTTCTTGGATTAAAAGGGTTTTTGAGGATTAGAAAAACATGGCTGCATTCTTCCAAATACAGCGCCACACCTCTCCACAGGTTTTGTGTGGTATTGCGGAATAGCCCCATTTATTTAAGGGTATGTTCACACGGAGTGTTTTCAGCCATTTTTCGGGCTGTAAACGACCCGAAAAAAGGCTGCAAGATCGTAAGACATTGATTTCAATGGGAAAAACGTCATTCTGTTTCAACGGGCCGTTTTTTTCACGACAGTTTTTCAAAACGGCCGCGAAAAAGAAGTGTACGTCACTTCAGCTGTTTTTGGAGCCGTTTTTCATTGACTCTATGGAAAAACAGCTCCAAAAACGGTCGTGAAAAAACGCCGCAAAAATCCTAGGGTTATGTTCACACACAAACTCAAAAACGTCTGAAAATACGGAGCTGTTTTCAGAGAAAACAGCCTCTGATTTTCAGGCGTTTTTGAAGCTGAAAATGAAGCTTCTTTTCAGGCGTTTTTCATAGTCTTCAATGTAAAATCAGCTTCAAAAACACCTCAAGAAGTGACATGCTACTTCTATTTACTGAACGTCTTTCTACACTCCGTTTTTTAACACTGAGGCGTAAAAAGAGGCCCCGTATGAACTAAATACTATTTTTCCCATTGATTTAAATGGGCAGATGTTTATAGGCGTTCAGCTTCCGTTTTTTAAGGCGTTTTTTGAGGTGTAATCGCCCCAAAATATGCCTGAAAACACTGCATGTGAACATACCCTAAGGGTATGTTCACACGCAGTGACCAGAAATGTCTGAAAATACGGAGTTGTTTTCAGGCAAAAAAAAGCTCCTGATTTTCAGACTTTTTTAACAACTCGCCTTTTTTTACGGCCCGTTTTTGGAGCTGTTTTTCAATGGAGTCAATGAAAAACGCCTCCAAAGACGTCCCAAGAAGTGTCCTGCACTTCTTTTGACAAGCCGTCATTTTACGCGCCGTATTTTGATAGCGACGCGTAAAATAAAGGCTCGTGGGAACAGAACATCGTAAATCCCATTGCAAGTTTTTTCAGGCGTAATTCGAGGCGTAAAACGTCCGAATTACGTCTGAAAACAGTGCGTGTGAACATACCCTAAGACTGATGAGCTGCAATACCAGACACAACCTATGGACAGGTGTAACGTGTTTTTTTTAATAAAGCAGCCATGTTTTTCTAATCCTGAACAACCTTTTTAATGGCCCAGAATTTGTAACTTCCTGTATTTTTAAGTCTGCTCCATTGCTCCTAGAACTGTTTCTATAGAAATCATCATGTACTGTACTGCATAAAATATATTGCACATCTGTATTCCCTACATGTCTTTTCTTATATTATTGGGGAAAACACCATAAGGGTATGTTCACACGCTGAGAGGCATTTACGTGTGAAAAGACAGACTGTTAACAGCTGCCTCGTTTCACACGTAAATGCTCCTCCTCGCATTTTGCGAGCCGTATGGGACGCTTGTAAATCTTGAGCTGTGCTTCATTGAGTTCAATGAAGAACAGCTCAAATTACGTGGCAAAGAAGTGCCCTGCACTTCTTTGCCGAGGCAGTCCATTTACGCGTCGTCGTTTGACAGCTGTCAAACGACGACGCGTAAATTACAGGTCGTCGGCACAGTACGTCGGCAAACCCATTCAAATGAATGGGCAGATGTTTGCCGACGTATTGTAGCCCTATTTTCAGGCGTAAAACGAGGCATAATATGCCTTGTTTACGCCTGAAAATAGGTCGTGTGAACCCAGCCTAAGGCTTCCCTCACACAGGGTTATTGTCTGGTGTTTTAAACTGCATGAGAAAAAAAAACGCATGTAAAAATGCCATTGTTTTTTAAACGTAACAAATGTGTTTTTTTCTGCCGTTTTTACATGCGTTTTTGTGATGTGGGTCATTTTGTACATGCGGTTTTTCTTTTAGTTTTTGAAGTACTATAGAATGACCTATAGAAAAAAATGCCAGAAAAAGCTAATTACATATCTAGACCATGCTGCATATGACCCCAAGAAAACGACAAAAATACCACAAACTAAAACACTGTGAACTGTATGTAGACGCATGTTATACTATATGCTTTAAAGTAACATCTGACTGCAGTATCATCTGGCTTTCTGCGATCAAAAACATCAGTCGTATTCGGATTTACCACAAATCGGCACGGATTCGCAATTTTTTTCTGTGAAGTTTTTGCAGGTTTTTTTTTTACAGGTTTTACCTGTAAAAACTGTGCGTTGACAAAAGGCACATTGCAAAATTTACCCAATTTGCGATAAAAGGCGTGACCTCCGCCTCATGTAATTGCCATTTTTCCAGTTGACATAAACTAATACACAATACACAATTTTCCTTTCTTTGATAAATGTATGTGAAAAATGTGATATAAAAATATGTAACATAGTCTTCACTTACCAAGCTCTTTCAGTTTTTCAATTAACCCAGCTCTTCTTATATATATTGGACCTTCTTCCACCCCACCTCTTGGCTTAAAAAATAAAATAAGAGTTCCATGAGATCATCATTAGCTATAGAGAACAACATAGAACAGTTGTATTCTTGTCACACTTGCCATCATAATCACGAATGATAATAAAATATATCTATCCTTTACAGAAAATGCAGGTATATAGATATGTGTACAGCGTAAACCAAGACTGGATTCACATTGTCTTTGGCTGGACCATTTGAGGCTTTCTTTTTAGCATACGTTTAGCAATTGTTACATTACACGTATACCTAATGAGATTTTCATGGCATATACGTCGAATGTGAATTTAACCTTAGGCCTTGTCCACAAAGTGCATTTTTTTTCTGCTTTTTGGTTTTAAAGCCAAAACCAGGATTAAATCTAATTGAGATAAAAAAAAATATTTTGTTTTATAATTTTCCTCTCTTAAACTTGGAGGAACTTAAATGGTGAGAAATATTAAGTATTCATCAAGTAGACGACATATGGCCTTTAATTCTAGCCATTTTTTTTATTATTATAGAAGAAAATTCTCTAAGATCATAACATAATACTTCAACGTGTTTCAAATATTACCATATTTTAACAACAATTATGGAAAAAGTTATAAGATATTGTTGCCATTGATATTATTGGATTTGCCCATGCATAAATAATTTTACTTTTATTGCAAATTTTACTTCTCCTTTAGTGGGAATATTTTGCAAAAACACATTCTTTTTGTCCTATAATGCATATCCTGCTATACAAAATGTGTGCTGACTATTGTTATATAAAGGGTAACTTCAGTAGCCCTAATGAATATTTTCTTATTACGGCTATGCTCAAGTCATTGATCAGCAATGGAGGTTGCAGTTCATATTTCAGATATTAGAGGAAAATGATGGCTGGTCCCTATGGTCCATTATGTTTAAATGTTGTAGTGGACGGTGCTGTGGAATAGTTTTTTAGTTGCCAGATCACCAACAATCTAATATCTATGGCAGTTGTCAGACTAGACACGGTGGAATTTTACTTGTTCTACGTTATTTTATTTATCCTGAACTAGGTGTCTAACAACCGCTCATCTCTTAATACTTTTATTCGAATAGAGTTGAAACGGACAGCTATTCCTTCCAGTAAAAATAAAAGAATCCGTTACACAATAGCATCTGGTAATAACAGTCCAAAAAGCCATGACGCTTGTGTGATAAGATCCTTATCTTTATTGTAAGGTTTGATCGCAGTTTGGCGTTTTTTTAAACTAATCATGTAAATGGGGTAAGAAGCAACAAAAAATATTATAATATGTTTGGTGGCTACAAATCTAGACAAATAATAATGACATAACCCATTCAGGACCTGACAATTGCTGTAGAGGAAACATTTTTAATTAATTCTTTTATTTTTTTAATCGTAGCAAAACCGTTTTCGAAACTTGACCTCATGAAATGTCGCCATTTTCCATAAATATTTCTTATTATAGCTTTGTGTCTTAAATATAAGAATAATATTGGTTTATATCTCAGTGAAGAGCTTCCATATATCGATTTTCATTTTCTTCCTGTATGGTGTCAAATTTTAGCTATATTTCCTATGAATCAACTCTGGCATAAAAATCTGCATATTTGACCAGGACTACTGCTGCATCTCATCAGAATATTTATTCTGGTAAATGAAGACTTATTAATGACCTGATAATTATTGAGGCACCAATGACTTTATCCCAGGTTAGTAAATATGTGAACACTTGTTATTAGATCCTTTCCTGGATTCAGACTTGAATGACTTCTCAAACTTCAAAACATTTGCTGCCAAATTATATCCTTTTATGTATTTAAAATGACCATCACAATCTTGTATGAGCATTTGTAGGTAAATAAATATAATTATATTGTTTATTATTTTATAATATTGCAGATTAAAAAAATATAACAAATTAATGGTGTGAAAAGAGAGAGATGCTGCTACCTGGGACAAAATCTGTTTAGCAAATTTTTTATCTAATCTGTCTGGCTTCTATTTTGGAGTTAGTTTATTGCAGCGACATGCAAAACTATGTATTAATTGAGGGAATACACTCACCTGGCCCTTGGAGAAAGGTGCTCCAATAACTCCCAATGATCTTTTCGTTTTTTCACTCATTGTGCCTGGTTCCTCTTCTGTGTGGATCTGACTGCTAAAATTTTCCTTTTGTACATTTCTACTGTGCATTACTAAGAGGTCGAGAGGTGTAACATCTCCACCCAGGAACACAACTTATGCAATGTGTTTCTTTTGAAAGCATCAGCTGCTGCAATCCTGTATTTGCCTTTTGATGTAGTTCTAGAAAAGCTGACTGCTATGGGACCACTTCTACATTATAACTAATCAATTTCTGCTCATTTATGAATGGATTATAGCGCTAAGAAAAACATGTAAAATACTAAAATAGGAATCAAGTTCTCAGTTAAACATTGGTAGCATCGAACTTAACTTTTTTATTTTATTTCATAAACAAATTTTATTTCTGTCTTACTTTCTACATAAAGAGCATTTCCCTCTAAAATAAATAAAAATCACTACTGGTAAAACAAAATAACCGTTGAGGTGTTTCCTAAGCTCGATATCTGTACTTTCCACATTCAGCTAACCACTATATGCTCTGACCTTCCCATAAGCATGCACTCTTTGCCAAACATGCATGTTTCTTTAGTAGATGCTAGACACCTCTGACAGTGGCTTATTCCCCAGCAATACAAAGGATCCGACTTGTTCATAGGGGTTTTCCAGGTTTTTGTTTTTTTCAGGCCGGGCAGCGCACGAGCACTGAGGAGTTTTATTAATAAGAGGAAAATGGGATGGCCATTGAGGCGTAATAAAAGAATTCAAAGGGGTGGGCATTGAGGAGACTGTGGACCAATAGGATGCCTCAAACCCGTGTCTACATCAGAATTCCCGGGTTTGAGGCATCCTATTGGTCCACAGCGTCCTCAATGTCCGCTCCGTTCATTCTTTGCTTGTACCTCAATAGCAGCACCATTTTCTTTGCATGCATGCTATTCCTCAGTGAAAATTGAGGATTACGATGCACGCGGCTATTGAGGTACAAGCAAAGAATGAACGGAGCAGACATTGAGGAGGCTGTGGACCCATAGGATGCCTCAAACCCGGGTATACGTCACAAGTCCCGGGTTTGAGGCATCCTATTGGTCCACAGTCTCCACAATGTCCGCTCCGTTCATTTTTTGCTTGTACCTCAATAGCAGCACCATTTTATATCTAGTTATGATGGGGTGCATATATTTAGGGATGATGGGGATTACATTAAATATCTGAGGTGCAGTCACAGGATTCTGTGGCCGCACCTCAGATAAAGCAGGTGGGTGGGATAAACTAAAGGGGAAGGGAGAACTAGTGGGGAGGGCCAATAGACACAAAGGGGGCAGAATAATTAGTGAAGAACAGCCCTGTGTCATTACGTAGGTCAGTGAGGTATCAACACAGAACTGTGTGTATTCTAACTCTCGTGCACGAGCCTGTCGAGAGATAAATAGGCAGATGAAAATCAGAACTTCCGGCAGGGCAGAAGTAGGGAGAATAGGAAGGAAAGTGTTCAGATTTAATACAGACTATGTATTTGGAACTTTATTAAATAGTTACGTAGAATATTATTTCAAAAATTTTGCATTCTCGGAAAACCCCCTTTAACTCCAACGTGCCCAATGCTTCTTTCCCCCAGCCTCTGCTGTCAGGGGAAAGTTGGGATGCCCCCAATACACATTCGACTGTCTGCAGATCCACCAATATTTATATAAACAGTATAAAATTATAATGGCAACTAATTTGGCCACCATAAAATTTTTTCAAAGAGGATGTTACCCAGCTTTCCTAAACTCCTACATGACACATTTTTCTGATATTCATTGATATTTTCCTAACTCCCATATCACAAAATACCAAGCAGGCAGGATCTATCAAAGTGGTCATATTAGTTGTTACCCAGCTATAACAGCAAAATTGCAAAGCATGTGCTGTGGTTCTGTATTTCATTTAGATGCATGAATGGTTAATAAAAAAAAACAGTATCGATAAAAGCGATTACAAAATATCTTTCAGATATACATAGATATGTTCTGGCAGGGGCATCACTTTACGGGGTACAGAGGTAGAAGTGGCACCTTAGCCCTGGAGTCTGAAGGCCAAAGGCCCCATTGCCATATAGGAAGACACTAATAATATAAATGATAAGTGAGGTGGGACCTGTTACAGATTTGGCATTGGGGCCCAGAAGCTTCAGGTTACGCCTCTGTGTTCTGAGTACTGAATTTCAGTAATATATTTTAATATGTAATTTATATAAAAGTTGTCAAGGTCATATGTGGGCTGTTTGTTGGTATTTGCCCCCTACCTTATAGTTTTTGTACATATTAGCCAACTTTTCACAAAATAAAGGAACTATCCTAAACATCTGATCATTAGAACCAACTCATGTCATCAGAAGTAGAAGTCTTTCCTTTATACTTCTCTCTCTTTAGAATCCACTCCTGCCTATTGCTTAACAAAATAATTTTTCAAATGTTTAAAAAGGAATCCAAATGTATTGTATTAATACACTGAATGGCCACTTTATTAGAGACACTCATCTAGTAGTGTATTGAATTTCCCTTGGTCTTCAGAACAGCGGCAGTTTGTCTTGACATAGATTCAACTAGATTTTGAAGTTGATTTTGCAGGAATACTGGCCCATGCGGACAGGATAGCTTCTCGCAGTTGCCGCTAAAGCGTCCTTCTACCGAAGGATAAATCGTTGCCATAAAGGGAAGAATTTAGCTGGCCACAATGCTTAGGGAATCCCTGCTGTTCGAACGTCCATCTACAGTTATCGGTAGACCCAGTGTGTGGCAAGATTATATTTCCCACACCATTACTCTATCTCCAGCAGCCTGAACTGTTGACACTTGACAGGAAGGGTTCATCAATTCATGCTGCTTGCACCCAAATTCTGACGCTCCCATTATGATGGTGCAACAAAAATCTGGATTCATCTGATCAGGCGATGTTTTTCTACTGCTCAGTGATCCAATTTTTGTGCTCTTTTGCCCACTGAAGTCTTGCCTTTCAGTTTCCTTAAGACAGCAATGGCTCTCAAACTGGTCATCTGCTGTTCTAGTCCACCCATGCTAATAAACGACGATTTGTGTGTTTGGACACATTAGTTGGAGCACCAGCCTTTATATTCAGCTGCAATTTGCATGATTGTGCACTGCCTGTTGGTCAGAACGATTCTTGACATCCCCCACTGACCCCTTTTGTTGAGTAGTTGTTTACATCCACAGGATCCCCTTGGTTTTTCCTCGAGCACATCTTTCTTGGTATACTATTAACACCATTGCACAAGAAAGCCACAAAGGGTTGGCAGTATTTGAAATACTGGCTCAAGCTAGTCTAGCACCAATGACCATGTTCAACTCCATTTGCTCGATTTTCTAATTCTAATGTAGATTCACACTGAAACTGATCCTAAGAAACTTGTTCCCTTGATTTTATGCTACATTTACGTGTCTCATTTCCATGTAGGGAAGCTCCAGTCCTGAAACGGCAGGTGTCTCTAATAAAGTGTCTCGAATTGCTTTAACTTAAGACTTAATCTTCTACATTTCTTTCAGATATTATCACCATTGTTTTTGACATTCATTGGTTCAACATGTGGAGAGATCACATTCCAGGAAGCACGAAAGCAGAATAGTAAGCTGCTTCCCCTACGGCTTATGTCACACATCATGCCTATTAAATACCATATTAAGAGAGAGGAATTTCAAGTCTGTTACATTCTGTGACACTTCTCCTGTCAAAATTGTATAACTTTACTCAGAAAATACAGTAAATTTCTTTAATCCGACATCAACTGGCCCATGCAGGTGTTAATTTTTCGGGAGAGCTTTCTGGAAGAAAGCTCAAATTAAAATGTTTTAGCAAAATATGTCACTAACTATTTTTTACAGGTCTTTATGGCTTATTTGACTTATTTTTCTGTTTCTGGAAACCACAACGTTCTGCCAAATTTGTCTAAAGCTTATACAATGTAAGAAAATGCACACCATTTACTTGAAGAGAACCTTTCACTAGCCCATACATGTGCAGCTGAGTGCACCAGGTAATAGGCACTGCTGCTCAGACCTTGTGTCACTTTAAACTATGTTTCTAGACGCCTCCATTTTTTCGATATCGGTGCCGTTCTATTTGGTGCCCGATATGTAAATTACCCCTTGTACTGTCAATGGGGCATTTCTTTTCCTAAAAAGGGCAGGGGGGCATGATACTTAGCGCACTGACACTGTCAGAGCGGCTTGTGCTCTGTGATCTCTCTCTCGTAAGTTCACACAGTCTTGTCACCACTGCCTGTCAAGAGCAGGGGAGAGGAGTATATGCCCGCGCACGCACAGCTCTGCCGCCACCACAGAACAGAAGAGGAGAAGAAGAATGTGAATTCTTCTTCATCTCTTCTGTTCCGTAGCGGCAGTCGCAGAGCTGTGCGCGTGCGCGCGCTCTCCTTTTCCATCCAGCTCTTGTCAGACAGTGAAGGAAAGACTGATATTACACAGCACAAGCCGCTCTGTCACTGTCCTTAGCTGATAGGACAGTGTAAAAGCGCCAAGTGTCACACCCCCTGCCCTTTCCAAGAAAAGAATCACCCCATTCACAGTACAGGGGGTAATTTACATATCAGGCACTAAATATAACGGCACCGATATCTAAAAAACGGAGGAGGCTAGAAAAATAGTTTAAAGTGACACAAGGTCTGTGCAGCAGTGCCTATTACATGGTGCACTCCGCTACACAAGTATGGGCTAGTGAAAGGTTCCCTTTAAGGACGCAGCCTGTTTTCACTTAATGGACCAGGCCATTTTTCTTTCAAATCGGGCCTGTTACTTTATGTGGTAATTACTTTTGAATGCTTTTATTTTTCCAAGTGATTCAAGGATTGTTTTCTTGTGGCACATTGTACTTTATTTATTGTAAAATGTGGTCGATACATTCTGTGTTTATTTTTCTAAATTTAAATGTATCTGGTTGTAAGGCAGATAGTAATACCTTACAAAATAGTTAGTAGTTAAGATTTCCCATATGTCTACTTTATGTTTGCATGATTTTTTGAACATCCTTTTATTTTTCTAGGACGTTACAAGGCTTATAAGTTTAGCAGCAATTTTCCTCACGTTTTCAAGAAAATGTCAAAAACCTATTTTTTTTATGGACCAGTTCAGTTCTGAAGTGGTTTTGAGGGGCCTATATATTAGAAATCCCCATAAATCACCCTAACTGCACTCCTCAAAGTTTTCAAAACAGCATTTAGGAAGTTTCTTAACCCTTTAGGCGTTTCACAGGATCTAAAGCAAAGTGGAGTTGAAATTTACAAATTTCATATTTTTTCCAAAATTTATTTGTAATACAATTTTTTTTCTGTGCCACAAAAGGGTTTATTAGAGAAGACAACATAATATTTATTGCCCAGATTCTGAAGTTTTTAGAAATATCCCACATGTGGCCCTAGTTTGGTAATGGACTGAAGCACCGGCCTCAGAAGCAAATTTGGGGTCTCCTTATTATTGCAATATATTTTAGGCACCATGTCAGGTTTGAAGAGGTCTTGTGGTGCCAAAACAGTGTAAATCCCCCAAAAGTGACCTCATTTGGGGAACTACACTCCTCCAGAAATTTATCTAGGGGTATAGTTAACATTTTGACCCCACAAATTTTTTGCTGAATTTGTTGGAATTAGTCTGTGAAAATGAAAATCTACATTTTTAATTTTTACAATGAATAAAAAAGAAAAAGCACCCCAAAATTTGTGAAGCAATTTATCCCGATTATTACCACATATTGGATATTGCCTTAATCTGCTGTTTTGACCCACGGCGGGGCTCGGAAGGGAAGGCGCGCCAGTTTGCTTTTGGAGCTCAGATTTTGCTGGATGGTTTTTGGGTGCCATGTCATATTTGAAGCGCTCCTGAGGTAACAGTACAGTGGAAACCCCTAAAAAGTGACTCCATTTGGGAAGCTACACCCCTTGAGAAAATTATCTAGGGCTATAGTGAGCATTTTGACCCCACAAGTTTTTTTCTGAATTAGAATTTGGCAGCAAAAATAAATAATTCTTTTTTTTCAATAAGATGTAGTTTTGTCTCAAAATATTTAATTTCCATGATGATTAAAGGAGAAAAAGCACCCCAATATTTTTAAAGCAATGTCTACTGACTGTGGTAATGCCCTATATTTGGTCATAAACTGCTATTTGGGTGGAAGGGCTCAGAAGGGAAGGAGTGTCATTTGACTTTTGGAGTGTAGATGTAGAATTTGCAAAACCATTGATGCACCAAAACAAAAATGACGCCATTTTAGAAACTACACCCATAAATGCCTTTTTCAAGAGGTGTAGTGAGCATTTAGACCCCACAGGTGATGCAAAGTGAAAACTGCAATTTTTCCACTGATATGCTATTTTACCACACAATATGTTGTGCCCAGCTTGTGCCACTGGAGAATCTTACCCCATAAATTTTTAAGCGAGTTCTCCCAGGTATAGCAATGCTATACATGTGGACATAAACTGCTGTTTGGGCACACTGTAGGGCTTGGAAGGGAGGGCCATTTGGCTTCTGGAGCTAGGAATTTGCTTGGTAGTAGTTCTGTTTGGAGTTTTACTGGTATTTAATTTTATAATGTGGGGGCATATGTAATCTGGGCAGAGTATATCAGGGCATAATAAGGGGGTATAATAATGGGTTAAATAGGGACTTTTCCTACTTTGGAGTTTGGGAAACTTTGCTGGATAAGTGTTCCCCTGGTATAATACGGGTGCCCTCACTTCCACTGGATGTACTGTGACCTTCCCCTTCCTGGTTCCCAAATACTAGGGCCCTGATAACCACTTCTTGAAACTGAAGGAATGTTCCCCTCTGGACTGCACCTCCTGATGTTTTTCATCACCGCCTTACTAGTGCCATAAGTTTTTTTGTTTTTCTATCCACATAGCCATATATGAGGGCTTTTTTTTGCGAGACGGGCTGTAGTTTTTATTGGTACCATTTTCGGGGGAATGCGATCTTTTTGATAACTTTTTATTCCATTTTTTGGGAGGCTAGGGACCAAAAACAGCGATTCTGGCATTGTCTTTTATTTATTTTTTTTCTTTACAGCGTTCACCGTGCAATATAAATGACCTGTTACCTTTATTCTGCTCGTTAGTACGTTTACCGCGATACTAAATTTATATAGGTTTTGTATGTTTTACTACGGGAAGGAATGTTTCCCTCTGGCCTGCACATCAGGTTGCCTTTTCCTTCTTGCATTACTAGAGCCATATCTTTTTTATTGTTCGGTTGATGGAGCTGTGTGAGGGCTTGTTTTTTGTAGGAAAAGCTTTATTGGTACCATTGGTACACGTGTGACTTTTTGGTCACTTTTTATTTCATTTTTTTTAAAGAGAAAATGACCGAAAAACAGCAATTTTGGAATTGTTTTCTACAGTTTTTTTGGCATCCACCGTGCGCGATGAATTACATGTTAAATTTATTCTGCGGGTTGATATGATTACAGCGATACCATATGTATATATATTTTTTTATGTTTGACCGTGTTTGCACGATAAAAACACGATAAAAACAATTCACCCCATAACTGTTTTATTTTTGTGTCGACAAAGCTGTGTCAGGGTTTGTTTTTTGCAGGACAGGCTGTCGTTTTTATTGGTACCATTTTGGGGTCAATGTGACTTTTTTAATCACTTTTTATTCTATTTTTTGGGAGGATATGTGATCTAAAAACAGCGATTCTGGCGTTGTTGTTTATATTTTTTTCTTAAAAAATACACGTGTGTTCACCGTGCAGGATAAATTGAGAGTTTTATAGTTTGGATCTTTATGGACGCGGCGATACCAATCATGTATAGTTTTTTTTTCTTTTTTCCAAAAACGAAACCGTTATTATGGGGAAAAAGGCATTTTTGTATTTTTTTAACTTGAAACTTTTTTATTTTTATAAATTTTTATTAACTTTAAAAAAAAAAAAAAATTATGTCCCACTAGGGGACTTGAAGGCCTGAAACACTGATCGTTATACTAATACATTGCTGCAATTCAGTAAGTCTGACTGGTCGCCTCAATTCATGAGGAATTATTAGCTGGCGGTTCATGAATAATACACAGGGATCTAGATTTCTTTATATTTTTGTGTTAAATGGGGTTTCCCTCTTTTAAAGAGGCTCTGTCACCAGATTTTGCAACCCCTATCTGCTATTGCAGCAGATAGGCGCTGCAATGTAGATTACAGTAACGTTTTTTATTTTTAAAAAACAAGCATTTTTGGCCAAGTTATGACCATTTTTGTAGTTATGCAAATGAGGCTTGCAAAAGTCCAAGTGGGTGTGTTTAAAAGTCCAAGTGGGCGTGTATTAGGTGCGTACATCGGGGCGTTTTTAATACTTTTACTAGCTGGGCGCTCTGAAGAGAAGTAACATCCTCTTCTCTTCAGAACGCCCAGCATCTGACAGTGCAGATCTGTGACGTCACTCACAGGTCCTGCATCGTGACGGCCACATCGGCACCAGAGGCTACAGTTGATTCTGCAGCAGCATCAGCGTTTGCAGGTAAGTCGATGTAGCTACATTGACTTACCTGCTAACGCCGAGGCTGCTGCAGAATCAACTGAAGCCTCTGGTGCCGATGTGGCCGTCACGATGCAGGACCTGTGAGTGACGTCACAGATCTGCACTGTCAGATGCTGGGCGTTCTGAAGAGAAGAGGATGTTACTTCTCTTCAGAGCGCCCAGCTAGTAAAAGTATTAAAAACGCCCCGATGTACGCACATAATACACGCCCACTTGGACTTTTACTTTTAAACACACCCACTTGGACTTTTGCAAGCCTCATTTGCATAACTACAAAAATGGTCATAACTTGGCCAAAAATGCTCGTTTTTTAAAAATAAAAACGTTACTGTAATCTACATTGCAGCGCCTATCTGCTGCAATAGCAGATAGGGGTTGCAAAATCTGGTGACAGAGCCTCTTTAAAGGCTTGTATTCACCTATGAAACGTAATCAACTTATAACTTTATTGAAAAAAAAAAAGATCATTCATTATATTTTTACAGTAAACATATTTTAAGGAAGGTAAAGTTCTTAAATTGCCTATTCGCACCATAGTTCCATGCTTTCTCCCCCAGCCCGGCCCCTCGAGTGGGTAGCAATAGCGTTCCACATAGACGTCTTATTCTCACCCACCTTGTCCAACATTGCTCTAATGCAGGTGGTATCAAACTCACCCGGGCAAATGGGCCGCACATAGAAAAAAAATTAAAATTTACGTGCCGCATTACTTTCAAATTTGATACAATACAAAATAATTGTTAATCAATTAGTTATTTGAACTACTATAACACTATATTACTATAATAATACTACATTACTATAATATTACTATAACAATACTACATTACTATAATACTACATTACTATAATAATACTACATTACTATAACAATACTACACTACTATAACAATACTACATTACTATAACAATAGTACATTACTATAATACTACATTACTATAATAATACTACATTACCATAACAATACTACATTACTATAATACTACATTACTATAATAATACTACATTACTATAATACTACATTACTATAACAATACTACATTACCATAACAATACTACATTATTATAATAGTACTACATTACTATAACAATACTACATTACTATAATACTACATTACTATAATACTACATTACTATAACAATACTACATTACTATAACAATAGTACATTAATAAAACAATACTACATTATTATAATAATAGTACTACATTATCATAACAATACTACATTACTATAATACTACATTACTATAACAATACTACGTTACCATAACAATACTACATTACTATAACAATAGTACATTACTAAAACAATACTACATTACTATAACAATAGTACATTACTATAATAACAATACTACATCACTATAATTCTACATTACTATAATAATACTACATTACTATAACAATACTACATTATTATAATAATAGTAGTACTACATTACTATAACAATACTACATTACTACTATAATAATACTACATTACCATAACAATACTACATTATTATAATAATAGTACTACATTACTATAATAATACTACATTACTATAATAATACTACATTACTATAACACTATTGCATTACTATAAAACTATTGCATTACTATAACAATACTACATTACTATAATACTATATTACTATAACAATACTACATTACTATAACAATACTACATTATTATAATAATAGTACTACATTACTATAACAATACTACATTACTATAATAATACTACATTACTATAACACTATTGCATTACTATAAAACTATTGCATTACTATAACAATACTACATTACTATAATACTACATTACTATAACAATACTACATTACTATAATAATACTACATTACTATAATAATACTACATTACTATAACCATACTACATTACCATAACAATACAACATTACCATAACAATAGTACATTACTATAACAATACTACATTATTATAATAATAGTACTACATTACTATAACAATACTATAATACTACATTATTATAATACTACATTACATTACTATAATATTACATTACTATAACAATACTACATTACCAGAACAATACTACATTACTATAATACTACATTACTATAATACTACATTACTATAATAATATTACCCCCATAGATAATGCCACAGTGCCCTCTATAGATAATGCCACAGTGCCATCTCTAGATAGTGCCACAGTGCCCTCTTTAGATATTATCACCCCCTAGATTAAGCCAAAGTGCCCTCTGTAGATAGTGCCACAGTGCCCTCTGTAGATAGTGCCACACACACCTTGTAGATAATGCCACAGTGCCCTCTGTAGATAATGCCACAGTGTCCTCTATAGATAATGCCACAGTGCGCCCTGTAGATGATACCACAGTGCCTTATGTAGATGGTGCCACAGTGCATCTGTAGATAGCGTCACAGTGCCCTCTTTAGATATTTTCACCCCCTAGATTAATCCAAAGTGCCCTCTGTAGATAATGCCACAGTGCCCTCTGTAGATAGTGCCACACACACCCTGTAGATAATGCCACAGTGCCCTCTGTAGCTAGTCCCACACACTCCATAGATAATGCAACAGTTCCCTCTGTAGATAATGCCACAGTGCCCCCTGTAAATGGTGCTACAGTGCCTCCTGTAGATGGTGCCACAGTGCCCTCTGTAGATGGTGCCACAGTGCCCTCTGTAGATGGTGCCACAGTGCCCTCTGTAGATGGTGCCACAGTTCCATCTGTAGATAATGCCTCAGTGCCCTCAATAGATGGTGCCAAAGTGCCCCCAGTAGATGCTGCCACAATACCCCCTGTAGATGTTGCCACAGCACCCTTTGTAGATGGTGCCACAGTGCCCTCTGTAGATAGTGCCACAGTGCCCTCTGTAGATATTGTCACCCCCCTAGATTAAGCCAAAGTGCCCTCTGTAGATAATTCCACAGTGCCCTCTGTAGATAGGGCCACACACCCTGTAGATGCCACAGTGCCCTCTGTAGATAGTGCCACACACTCCGTAGATAATACCACAGTCCCCTCTGTAGATATTGGCACACATCCATAGATAATGCCACAGTGCCCTCTGTAGATAATGCCACAGTGCCCTCTGTAGATAATGCCAGTGTCCTCTGTAGATAATGCCACAGTGCCCCTTGTAGATGATACCACAGTGCCTCATGTAGATGGTGACCGTGCCATCTGTAGATAGTGCTACAGTGCCCTCTTTAGATATTGTAACCCCTTAGATTAAGCCACAGTGCCCTCTGTAGATAGTGCCACAGTGCCCTCTGTAAATAATGCCAGTGCCCTCTGTAGATAGTGCCACACACACACACACACACACACACACCCTTTAGATAATGCCACAGTCCTCTCTGTAGATAGTGCCACACACTCCGTAGATAATGCATCAGTCCCCTCTGTAGATATTGCCACACCCCCCATAGATAATGCCACAGTGCCCCCTGTAGATAGTGCCACAGTGCCCCCTGTAGATGGTGATCAGTGCCTGCTGTCGATAGGGCCACAATGCCCCCTGTAGATGGTGCCACAGTGCCCCCTGTAGATGGTGCCACAGTGCCCCTGTAGATTGTGCCACAGTACCCCTGTAGATGGTGCCATAGTGACCTCTGTAGATGGTGCCACAGTTCCCTCTGTAGATGGTGCCACAGTTCCCTCTGTAGATGGTGCCACAGTGCCCTCCCTAGAGAGTGCCACAAACTCCCTAGAGAGTGCCACACCCTCCCTAGAGATTGCTGCAGTGCCCTCTCTAGAGTGCCACAGTGCCCCCTGCAGATTGTGCTACAGTGCCTCCTGCAGATGGTGCCACAGTGCCCACTGTAGATGGTGCTACAGTGCCCTCTTTAGATGGTGCTACAGTGCCCTCTTTAGATGGTGCTACAGTGCCCTCCCTAGAGAGTGCCACAAACTCCCTAGAGAGTGCCTCAAACTCCCTAGAGGGTGCCACACCCTCCCTAGAGATTGCCACAGTGCCCTCTCTAGAGATTGCCAGTGTCTTTCTGTAGATAGTGCCACAGTGCCCTTTGTAGATTGTGCCACACACACACACCCTCTTGTAGATAACGCCTCACACACCCCATCCTGTCGACAGCCCTATACCCTTCCTCCCTGTAGATAGCTCCATTGGGGCTCCCTCTAGGAGTGTAATCCCCAGCCAGAGCTGGCCGGGGATTCCTCTAGGCACGCCCCAAGCCTTCCTTAGCTGCTATCGCCTCTCTAGCTCAAAAATGTCAATATATTTCCCCTCCTCACTCTTTTTCAACAATTTCTGGGGAAGGTGAGAGAAAGTGGGTGACAGAGAGCACGTATCTTGCCCCTTAACCGCCATTACCTTCTCCACTAACCGCTCCCTGTTCCTCGCCCCTTCCCCCGACCATCGTCTGTCCTTTCTACTTCTATATTTTCCCTGTATAGCTTTTAAAAATTTTCGCAACACTTTAAACATTTTACCTCCCCCCTTACCCCCCTCCACCCCTGACTCCCAATCATCTGATGAATCAGACTCAGACTCATCTGGTCCCTGGACTCCCACCTCCTCCACTTCACAGCTTGATTCTCTCCTGTTGCCATTCCACTGCTTGCTTGGTTCCCATGCCGCGCCACCGTATTTCCATCCACTGCCATTCTATTTCTTGCTTGTTCGCTTAGGCCCGCACTGTCAGTTTCTTGGCTCCGGAAAAAAGACACACTGGGCGAGCATCCATAGTTAGACAGTTGCCCCAGCGGGGCCGAATTGTACACACTTGGACCAGCTAGCTGGGGAGGCCAAGGACCCTGGGGCAGGGCGTGGGGGATATTGTGGCCAAATTGCCCACCTTGTGAGATGGGACCAAACCTGGGCCACCCTCTGCCAGGGTTGGGGGGGGACATGCCATATGGTCTGCCTGAAGGGTATGCCCCTGGGGCATGGGAAAAAGGAAGAAGGGGCTGGGGGTTATTGTCATGCTGGGGGGGGGAATGTAGCTGATACGGGAAGGAAATGGTGGCCTGAATAATGGCTGCTTGGGCCTGTGGCCATATGGGAAGGGGTTGAAGGGGTACATGCTCATGTTATCATTGGTGGCCATGGGGTTTGGGGCCGGCAGGAAACAGAGGGAGGCAGGGGTATACGCAGCTTACCATTGGTGGCTGTGGGATTAGGACCAAAAGGAAACAGGGTTTGAGCAGCTTACCATTGGTGGAAGTGGGAGCAGGGGAGGAATGGCACTTCTTTGGCTGTATTGCGCTGAGATAAGGCCTATTCCACGCAATGCACATTTCTTCTAGCTTCCGGGCACCACCAGAAGTGACGCGGCGGCGACTGGAAGTGACACAGCGGCAGCCGGACGTGACGGTGAGCTTATGCGCTGGACACATGGTGCGGCGCTCGCACGCCTTCCCTGTTGGAAGAAGAGTCTGCTGGACAAGCTGGATGGGGCAGGATAACCAGTCGAGCTAGGGGGGGAATGGAGCTAGGGACGGAATCCCCCCTATCACTGCAGGATGCAGTGGCAGGACCAAGGGAGTGGGACAAGGAGCCGGACGGGACCACACCACCCTCCTCCCCCTTCCCCAGAACAAGCTTACCAGGCTTGAGTTCATCCTGGTGTCTTCTGTGTACGACACTCTTCCTCCTGGGCCGCTCCACCTCGTCCACGTTGGCTACAGCCTGGATCGGATCCTGGGTCATCTGCTGCTGCTGTTGCTGCTCCATTTCATCGGTCCTCCGTGTTTGGCAAGTAAGATCTCCTCTAACTTTGCTTTCTTCCAGTTACTCACTAGCCCCTTACCCGGCTGCCACTTATCTAACCCTCTCTCCCCTTCCACTTTACCTAGCCAGCTAATCATTCGGCGGGGCTTTCCTACCGAAACGCCTCTTTTCACTACAGGTGACCTTCCTACCCAGCCCACCTTAGACCTGTCGGCACCGCTCCATGTGGCCGCCACCATTATAAGCCCCCTAAGGATGACTACGGGACACGCATGGCGTCCCCTTCGCCTCCTTGCTTGGATTTGTTCCGAGCGCGTCACTCTTAAATTAAAATTTTGTTATTCTTCCATGAATTGTAATAGTGATCGTTTTGGCAGGAACCTGGTATTTTAATGTTCTATATGTTAGCTGGTGTGTTATAACACTTATCACCATTAGATACATGCCATAACTGTGTGTGTTTAATATTAATGCACCAAAAACAGAGGTAGAGTTATTATCCATCTACAAAATCCTGCACTAGAGAGAGGGTAAGATATGAAGTAGTGTGGAATAGTACAAAGAGGCCATCAAAAGAGTGAAGCAGTTCTTTAAAGCCTGGCATCAAACTACAGTTGTGATCTATGTAAAAAAAATAGAAGACTCTATTAAGGTTTTATTAAGGGCTCATTCACACGGACGTGAATCTCATCTGTGTGACGGCCGTTAAAACAACGGCCGTCACACGGACCCATGCATTTCAATGGAGAAGTTCACACAACCGTTGTTTCAACGTAGCGTGTGAATGCTCCATTGAAAAATAGGACATGTCCTATTTTATTGCGTGTCACGCATCCCTCCATAGACGGTAGTTTGTGGGGGATCCGTGATATCGCTGCCCGCACGGGTCCACCACGGAAGTGGAAAACGGCAGTTTTTCACGTCCGAGGTGGGCTACGTTCATGTGAAGGTAGCCTAATTCCTTATTAACAATTTTATATTTCAATAGCCGAATCTAGAAAATAAATCATCTTTGAAACAATAGTTTATAAGCTTTGCGCTATTCATTTATTATTGAAGGTACAGTGATCCCATAGATTTGTTTCATATAGTAACATGCAAACATGCCCGGAGATAAGAACATTTTCAGAAGACTTTACTAAGTCATCATCTCCTCTAAGCTGCCAGCAGACAAGCCCTTGTTGTCTGATCTGTGTCCCAGGGGGAATGAATCGCTATTGGTCGAGCCCACACACACCCACAGTGCAGTAAAAGTGTTATATTTATAGTCTGCCAAAACATGGACAGGTGTGTTCATTTAACCCCTTAGTGACCAGCCTATAAAATAACATATTAGAGGATTTAGACAACTTTTTAATTCGTTTTTATAAATTTTTTTTACTTTTTGGGACACAGCTTCTACAGTATATATCCTGGATACATAGAAGCTGTATCTTGCGCTCAAACCGGAATCTGTCAGGTCCGCGGGACTGACTTCTTCGGTGACAGCGGGTCCTGTATGTCTCTGACACACATGATCCACCTGTTATCGATCACATCTAAGTTACGAAATTGGATATGATTAATAACAGCAACACGCAGGTCCCGCTGTCACAGAAGCCGTCAATCTTACATTTACGCCGTTTACTTTGTGTTATAAATAAGGTAAACACTTTATTCAGCGGGTCTTTACGCTTGTAGTAACACCAAATTTATATATATATTTTTTTAAGTTTTACTACTTTTGCACTATAAAAACACTTACCTTTTCAAAATTCTTTGTTTTTGTGTCGTTATATTTTTAGAGCAATAATTTTTTTGTTTTTTCATAATAAGCCATCTTGTAAGGGGAAGAAGTTTTTTTTTTTTTAAATATATTTATTATAAACTTTATTAACCAATTCCTGACCAGAAGCTTTCCTGACCAGGCCAATTTTCACGTTTTAGCCATGTGCCAATTTAAAAGCAAATTCTTCTTCTATTACTCTTCCAACCTACATGTATCTGGTCATGATTTTCTCAGAACATGTTGGGCTTCCATATTGTGTAAAAAAAGAATCGATATTTAACTTTTTTTTAAATATGGAAGGAAAAATGGAAAAAATAATTAATATGTGAATTTAGAGGATTTTTTATTTACATCTGGTGCATGCCATTGGGTAAACACACCTGAATACATATTTGGCAACTTCTATCGACCTCAGCAATACCAAATATGTGTGCATTTCTTACACGCTGGGCGCAAGGCGGAGGTTACAATGAATGGTGCACAAACTGGCTTTCAGAGAGCAATTTTCCAAAGCTGGTTTGCTGACACCATACGACCATTACAGATGTTATGAAGAGCCAAAACACCGTTGTCCTGTCCCAAAACATTGACGGCCTATCCTCAGGATAGGCCATCAATATCTGTTCACTTGAGGTCTGACTCCCGGGAACCCCCTTCGATCAGCTGTTTTGAAGGGGCTGCAGCGCTTGTACGAGCGCTGCTTCCCCTTCATTTCCATTACTGCTCACACGGTGAATCGCAGACATACCTGTAGCGGCGGTTCACAGTATTACAGCTTTCTCCCATTGAAGTGAACAGACTGTAATACTGTGAACCACTGCTACAAGTGTCCGCGACTCACAGTGTGAGCAGTTAAAGAAATGAAGGGGAAGCAGCGCTCGTACAAGTGCTGTGGCCCCTTTAAAACAGCTGACCGGCGGGACTGGAAAGCCTCTTTAACACTCCCAAAATGATTATTTTCTGGAAATTAGACCCCCCCCCCAATGTATTCATTTAACGACATATCCAAGATATAAAAATCTGCCGTGTAAAATGTCTGCAGCATGTGAATGAGATTTGTAAATTCTCAGCTACTTGCCTTATACTGTAATCCGCTGCAGACTTTACATGCACAAATCCGTAGGTAAAATCTGCAGTGAATCTGCCACATGTAACGTCACCCTAAGACTGGGGCTATATAGTGACTTTGGCTACCACACATGTCATACAGTCAAAGATTGCTATGTCCCGTAGCCTACACCGCAGTTTAATGAAAGTCAATGTCGTCGCGTTGTGATCGGCAAAGAAAGTGCAAAACGACAGTTTTTTTATTTTATTTGCAACTGTCATGTCGTGGCAACTTGCGTGCTATGACAGAACCACATTGACTTTAATTACTTACAATGTAGGCGACAGGACATCGCGATCTTTGGCCGGGCGGCCTGTGTCGCGCGCGGCCAAAGTCGCCGTGTAGCAGATAAACATAAATATCTTTATTGAAAAAAAATATTGTGTGTGTTTTTTTTTACATTACATTATTCTTCTCCCCCTCTGGCAGCCTTCCAGAAGATACAATCGGTACAGCAATCACTTAACCAGAGACCACACTGAGCTGTCCCTGGATGAAGCTCCATGATACAGCTGTCTAAAGATTGTGTTTTTACGGCTTTCACCGTATGGTACAAATGAAAACAACTATATTTTGCGTGTCAGTACAATTATGTTGATAAAAAAGTGTTTTTATTTGTTCGTACTTTTACAAAGAAAAAAATATTTGTTATAAAAAAAATTGTTTTATTTCACCAGATTCTGAGAGCCATAAGTATTTTATTTTTTCGTCGATTGAGCGGTGAGGACTTATTTTTTGCGGGACGAGCTGTAGTTTTATTGGTACAATTTTTTGGTACATACAACATTTTGATCACTTTCTATAAAAAATTTTTTAGAGCTAAGGTGACCAGAAATTAAAGCGATTTTGGCGGTTTAATATTTTTTTTTTACGGCGCTCACTGTGCAAGTTAAATAATGTTATATAGTTTGGACTTTTACAGGCGAGGCAATACTAATTTTGTTTATTTTTTACATTACTTTAGAGGAAAAATGGGAAAGCTTGTTTTTTTTAGCTTTTAATATATATATTTTTTCACTACTAAAAACTTTATTAAACTTTCTTTTACACATTTTATTAGTCCCCTTAGGAGACTTGAAGTAGTGATAGTTAGATCGCTGCTACAATACACTGCAATACTAATGTATCGCAGTATATTGTCAATTTTTACAGGCTTAAGGGGTTTTCCGAGTTAAATTGTTATCTGGGCACTTTATCGAGTTTCTCCTGCAGCCTAACCTTGTAATTACTATTTCCTCTGATGTCACTTTTCCATCAACCTCTAGTGACGTGCCGTATACCGATCACATGGGCTAGGAGCTGATAGTCCTAGCCCAGTATACAGCACGTCACTAGTGACGTGTCCTTTCGGGTGCGTGTACATTCACAGCGTGGGAATGCTCATGCGCAATCCTTGAAGTACTCCCTATGTACCCTGCTGGCTATTACAGATTTATCAGCGCATGCGCTGATCTGTCTACTCAGTGTAGTTGGCAGGCAAGTAAAGCAGGAAGCTTCATACACTTCATTCCAGCCCAGCTTGTTTAACAGCACAGCGTGATCTCGCGAGATCACGCTGTCACGGGACTTCCTCCCACAGGTCCTTCACCGGAGCGACGGAAGAGTCAACAGACATCGCATCCAGCTGCTGCAAATTCGAATAAACGTCCTGGTACGGCTGGAGGCGATGTCTGTTGATTCTTCCGTCGCTCCGGTGAAGGACCTGCTGGAGGAAGTCCCTTCACAGCGTGATCTCGGGAGATCACGCTGTGCTGTTAAACAAGCTGGGCATGAATGAAGAGAAGTGTATGACGCTAATTGGTCAGCGTCATACACTTTTCTTTACAACGCCCACTTGGTGAAAAGTAAAAAAAACGCCCAGTTGTGCATTTAGAACAAATTAGCATAAAACTAAAAATGTTCATAACTTTGTCGAAAATAAACGTTTCTCAAAAAACAACAACTGTTGTTATCTACGTTAAAGCGCCTATTAGATTAGGTAGGAGATAGGGCAGTTATAAACAGACAGAGCCCCCTCTAGGCTGGAGCCAGGTGCTGTAGGTCTATCTGGCCGCACCGCCTGGAGGAGCAGGGGGTTAAAGGACAGCGGCTGCAGCAAGTCGCCGGTGGAGATGTCTAGAGCTGTGGCCTCAGGGTTCGCAGAGGTAGGCAGTGTGGAGTTTGCAGTGTGAGGGTCCCCTAAAGGGAAGGCTTCAGGGAGGCCACCAAGGCAGCTGCATCCCCTAGCAGCAGGCCGAGGATGGAGGTGTGAAGCGAGTCCTGTAGCCATTTTGGATCTAAAGCAATGGCTTGGAGGAAGCGGCTGAGAATAGGCAAAAAAAGAGCCAATATCACCATGAGGAGATGGGGGACAAATGGCAGGCTTACCACGCACTTTTTTGGTAGTTATCTCCATATTTTAAAGCTGGATTCCAGCAGATTAAAGAGCGGTGATGGAGGAGCTTAACCTGTTAGTAACCGCCAATACGCCTTTTCACGACGGCCACTAACGGGCTTTATTCGAAGGCATCCGAATAAATATGCGGTGCTGGGAGCAGTTAAAAGTCCCTCTTCTCAGCTACCAGAGGTAGCTGAGAACTTGGGGCATCGCTGCTCGAGCGGGCGAATCGAAATCCGCCCGTTTAACCCCTTAAATGCGCCGCTCAATAGCGAGTGCCGAATCTAAGTGGTTTTGGAGAGAGGGAGGGATCTCCCTCTATCACCCCACTGGCACCCTGCTATGAGATCGCAGGGTGCCAGTGTATTCTATGGCAGTCGGGGGCCTGATAAAGGCCCCCAGGTCTGCCTGTACTGGATGCCTGCTGTATGGATGACTGCCTATAAAGTTAAACAGATGTTTGATATTGCATTATCTGTTTAACTATATAGGCAGTTATTTTTTTCCCCTCCCCTCCCCAACACTAACTGTTTTTCTTGCCACAATTTTTTGTAGTGTCTCGCGACTTATTTACGTCATTCCCACGTATCTACCTTATGTTTATTTTAGTTTTATTATCATTATTATATTTTTTTATAATTTTTTTGTCACTTATATCGCGACTCGTATTTCATTAATATTTTTCCCTTTGTTACTTTGGTCCCTTTTTCTCTAGCTACTTTTTTCTCTGGTTATCAGAGTAATTATACTTACATAGTTACGTAAAACAATTTATCACCTTTTTTCACCCATCTCACTTCCACATTATTTATTATTGTATTTAATTATTTGTATTTGACTGTATTAAATTATTATTATTATTACTATATTCATTTATTCAATATATGCTTTCACTTTAATGATCCCTTTCACAGAGCAAGGGAAGTGTTTTGGAATATGCCTATTAATTATAACAGTACACATAGGATCTTGTTGATCTCTATATTAAATATCTGTGGCTTATAATAACGGTGGTGTCCTTCTCTCTGGGGTCGCGCATGCTGCAGTGATATGGGGAGCTGACTTCGTTCTCCTCTCGTCAGTACACACGCTCTGCACCTGTGCCGTCTCCCTAGTCACGCTTCCTGGGAGATGCGAATGCGCAGTAGCGGTGTGACGATCGCCGATGGTAGTATCGCGGCCCCAAGTTTAATCACGTGCATGCGCCGTAGACCAGCTTGTTTGATACGCCGGAAAACACCCGCTGATCACTTTTAACTTAATATTTAAACTGGACATACACACACTACTGATACCCCCTGAAGAAGCTGTATTAGCAAAACGCGCGTCGGGGCATTGTCTCTTGTTGTGGACCACCTGATTACATCTACTCACATGGGTAAGGCTTAGTGCATGGGCTGCTGACATATGATTTGGGTATATACTGTTTAGCTACTTGGTTGGATGCGTATTTTTACTATCTATCAGACCAGGTGGGTTTGGCTCATATGCCAAGTTACACCCCCTTGATCTGTGAGTTATACAGTGCCTATATACCGTTTTTTCTACCTATGTCATGCTTAATGATTAACCTCTTCATTAATATTACCGGACAGCCTGCCACACATTGTTTGTGTATATGATACATACATGTATTATGCAGTGTGCTAATTGTTTTATGGCAGTAATGCCATCCTGTGGAGTGGTCCTCATACAGACCTTGTTTTAGATCCTCAAAATAGTTTTTATACATTTCTCTTTGTTATAGTGTATCCAATAAAATAGATATTTTTCTATTTTGATTATATATAGTGTTTGGATTCCTTTTTTCTCATAGTTGCTTCTATGTGCTAGTTTGTTGTATTGACCACACATATAATTATACATATTAATAAGATCACCTTTAGTCTTCTGTTTTTTTTACAAGCCTTTGAGCAAAGAAAATAGAGACAAAAGCTTTTCTAAATGGGGAGTGCTGTAGATTTTCTTCTACTCTAAAAAATTAAATCTGTCCGTCTAGTACACGGCAGAAATACCCCATTATTGTGCTACTGTTAGGACCAAGGGTTAACAGATTAAGGTTAGAAATATACACATTCTATATAGTGAAAGCCAAAGAAAAAAATCCCCAAAAATGCCAGAATAGCTGTTTTTTGTTCATCTTGCCTCTCAAAAACAGTAATAAAAAGTAATCATAAAGTTATTTGTACCCCCAAAATGGTACCAATGAAAATTACAAGTCATGTTGCAAAAAACAAGCCCTCACAAAGGTACGTCAATGCAAAATAAATAAATAATATACAGTATATGTTAATATTATAGCTTGTGTAGCACTATTTACATGGAGGAGTGAGGCACTATCTTTAGAAGGGGTGTGTGGCACTATCTACACGGGTGTGTGGCACTGTCTATACGGGTGTGACACTATCTATACGGGTGTGACACTATCTATACAGGGGTGTGTGGCACTATCTATATAGGGGGGTGTAGCAGTATATACAAGGGGGTGTGTGGCACTATCTACACAGGGGGTGTGTGGCACTATCTACACAGGGGGTGTGTGGCACTTTCTATACAAGAAACTGTGTGCCACTATCTACAAGGGGGTGTGTGGCACTATCTAAAGGTGGTGTGGCAATATCTAATGGAAGGGGTGTGTGGCACTATCTACGGAGGTTAGTTGCACTATCTACAGGGTGTGTGGCACTATCTACTGGCGTGTGTGGCACTATCTACAGGCGTGTGTGGCACTATCTACAGGCGTGTGTGGCACTATCTACAGGCATGTGTGGCACTATCTACAGGCGTGTGTGACACTATCTACAGGGGTATGTGTGGCACTATCTAAATGGGGTTTGGCACTATTTACAGGGGGCTAGTGGCACTATCTACAGGAGGTGTGTGGCACTATGTACACGGGGTGTGGCACTATCTACAGGGGATTAGTGGCACTATCCATAGGAGGTGTGTGGCACTATCTACAGGTGGGTGGGTGTCACTATCTACAGGGGATGTGTGGAACTATCTACATGGAGTGTGGCACTATCTACAGGGATGTTTATGGCACCTTCTACAGGACTGTGTGTGCCACTATCTACAGGAAGGTGTGTGTTTCTATCTATAGGGGACGTGTGGCAATATCTTCAGAAAGGTTGTGTGACAATATCTACATGGGGGTGCGGCACCATCAGTGGCAGATTAAGAAGACCATGGGCCCTGGGCGGTTACCCTAACTTGGGCCCCCCTTCTCCACCGCTACCCTGCCGCGCCGTAACTATTGCTAACACTACCTTTTTGTACAAGCATTAACAAATGGGTGTTACGATTCCCCTTTCACAGGGCTGTCCCTACATACTGACAGTATCACACTGTGCAGGGACACATCCTCCTGACAAGGGGATTGGTAACACCAATTTTTCTATCAGTCCTGGACTGCACAAAGACGTTATGTGGAATACAAGGATTTCCTATAATAAACATGTCAGGAGAAGGGACAGATTCTCTACAAATCCAGTGACTCACAGGTGGCGACGTCTCAGATGCTAGTAGTTTTTTTTCCTCTTTTCTTCTCCATCCGGTCCAGAGCTCATGACGACTTCTCCTGGCCATGACCCATTTCTGCAGCCCTTAAATATAATATCACCATGCACTGCGCCCCTGAATATAATTGTGTCACACACTGTAAAGTAAAGCACCACATACACAGTGCCCCCTGTAGACAGCACCACACACACACCCCCTATAGATAGCGCCACACACAAACAACCCCCTGTAGATAGCGTCACACACACACACACACAGCCCCCTGTAGATAGCGTCACTCACACAGCCCCCTATAGATAGCGCCACACAGCCCCCCTATAGATAAAGCCACACAGCCCCCCTATAGATAGCCACACAGCACTCCCCCTTGTATATAGAGCCACACAGTGCTCCCTTCCTTACATATAGTGCCACACAGCGCTCCCCCCTTGTATATAGTGCTACACAGCATCGCTACAGTGCATCCCTGGGATGTCATTTTATCCCATATGACTGCTGCAGTCTGTAATTCTGTAGTCGTACCCCATGTGAAACGTCATCCCAGGAGGCCGGCCCGGACCAAGAAACAGAATTCTGGGCAAGTATAAGATTTTTATTTTTTCTAAATTGCGTTTTTACATAACATCTGTTATTTGTTGCGGGTTTTACCTCCCCATTGAATTAAATGGGGAAAACCCGAAACAAATGAGCAGCATTTACGCAAATACAATTGACATGCTGCAGAATAAAAAAAACGCACCGCAGGTGAATTTCTGAGCTTTTTTTCCCCACTTATCATTTACACAGCCTGTGGATGAGAATTGTTCACATCTATTCTATTCTGCTGCTACTGTATTAGGGCTTGTCCACACTTAACGGAATTGCTGCATATTTTCCGCCCGGAAAATACGCAGAATACAGTAGTGGCAAAGTGAGTGAGATTTACCAAATCTCATCCAGACGCTGCGTAAAATTTCCGACCAGACATTTTGTCCTGCGGTGCGTATTTCTTGTACTGCAGCATGTCAATTCCTGCTGCAGAAAGTGGACTGAATTACTGCGTTTTTTCAGAGGAGATGTCACCAGCCCCTAACATTGAGAAAAAACGCAGCAAAATACACACATTTTCTGCAGCAAAAATGCAGGAAATGGTGCTTTTTTTTTCTGCAGCGGAATTTCTGCTAGTCTCTGCGGAATTGCTGCATAAATATATATATATATATATATATATATATATATATACACACACACACACACGAATTTGCACATTATACACATATAAAGTACACATTGTAAACACACACGAGTATGCACATTATACACATATAAAGTACACATTGTAAACACACGAATTTGCACATTATACACATATAAAGTACACATTGTAAGCATACATGAGTATGCACATTATACACAAAGTACACATTGTAAGCATACATGAGTATGCACATTATACACATATAAAGTACACATTGTAAGCACACATGAATATGCACATTCTACACATATAAAGTACACATTGTAAGCACACATGAGTATGCACATTATACACATATAAAGTACACATTGTAAACACACATGAGTATGCACTTTATACACATATAAAGTACACATTGTAAATACACATAAATATGCACATTATACACATATAAATGACACACATTATGTAATGATGGGGGTAGGGAAACAGACAAGTGAGCCCTAATCTACACGCCACTCAGTCCCTGCCTACTTGCAACGACCCGCCCTAGGCGACGGGGTACAACTTGGCGACGGTCCCTACGCTCAGTAAGTGCACGACAGACAAACAGACAAGGGTACACAAAGCTAAGGGAAATGGGGCAGTTGCCCACAGCAACACCGTGAGCAACAAGAGTGGTGAACGAGCCGAGTCAAACCAGGAGTGTACGAGGTACCAACGCAGAGCAAGAGAGTAGTGAACAAGCCGAGTCAAACCAGGAGTGTACAAGGTACCAAACGCAGAGCAGGAGAGTAGTCAGTAAGCCAGGGTCAGTATGAAGCAGGGTCAAATAGTTCAGAAGCTGCAGCAGGGCCAGGAAACCAAACGAGAAGAATCACAAGCAAGGAGGAACAGGAAAGGCAGGTATAAATAGACAGAGGGCGGGAGCTAGCTCCGTCTGGCCAGGCTGTGATAGGCTCTCCCACTCCTAAGCCTGCCATCCTGAGAGGTGGAAGATGGAGTCAGTCTCACAGACATAGAAGCAGGTGCAGACTGATTACCTATGGGCGTTGACACAGACGCTGTGCCTGGCCGATCCTTTACACATATAAAGTACACATTGTAAACACACCTGCACTTACCTTTGATGTAGGATATTTGTGAGTCTTCACAGCATTTCTCCTGCTCACAGCCCGACACAGAGCCCGCCGACTGTCTCCCCTCCCCCATGTCCCGACTGCTAGCAGCAGGAGGAGAGATGTGTAGAGCAGGGAAGGGGGGCTGGAGGGGGAGCTTCTAAAGCAGCACAGATCACGGCTGCTAAGTAGGACAGAAGCTCCCCTCTCCTCATGACAGGTGCGGTCCTGGCACCGGGGCCCCCCCGGTGCTAGCGACGCCACCGGGCATCAGGGGTTTGCCGTAATGATGATCCGCCACTGGGCACTATGTGCAAGGGGCTAGTGGCACCATCCATCTACAGGAGGGGGTGTAGCACCATCTACAGGAGGGGGTGTAGCACCATCTACAGGAGGGGGTGTGGCACCATCTACAGGAGGGGGTGTAGCACCATCTACAGGAGGTGTTGCACCAGGTACACGGGGTGTTGCACACGGGTATGTGTGGCACCATCTTTAGAAAGGGTGTGTGGCAATACCTACACGGGGGTGCGGCCCTATCTACAGGGGGTGTGTGATACTATCTACAGGAGGTGTGTTGCACCATATACACAGGGTGTTGCACTAGGTACACGGGGTGTTGCACACAGGTATGTGTGGCACTATCTTTAGAAAGGGTGTGTGGCAATATCTACACGGGGGTGCGGCACTATCTACAGGGGTTGTGTGGTACTATCTACAGGAAGGTGTGTGGCACTATATGCATGTTTTCATGTGTCAATATCTACAGGGGATGTGTGACACTTTCTACAAGGGGTTAGTGGCACTATCTACAGGATGTGTGGCACCATCTACACGGGGTGTTGCAATATGTACACGGAATGTGTCATTATCTACAAGGGTGTGTGTGGCACTATCTACAGGGGTGTGTAGCACTATTTACAAGGGTGTTTGTGGCACATGTGATACTCTCTGCTCTGTATCTAAGCATATTGTGTGATACTGTATGCTGAGACAATTGTATCTAATTCTATCACGTAGTGTAACTATAGGGACCATAGTCTTATAGATATGCTATGTATATATATATATATTTTTTTGTGGGGGTGATATACATGTCTTGTGGTTTGTGTACGTGATCTTTTAAGACCCTCGCAACGCCCCTGCCCTAAAATGGGGCCATTAAAAGGTACAATTTATTCTGCAAAACAAACAAGCCCCTCATACAGCTATGTCGACAGAAAAAAGTTATGACTGTCAGAATGCAGAGATAAAAAAATTTTTTTTTTTTTATCTCAAGTGGTAGCTTGTACTAAAGCATGTATGCCTAAATAGAAATAATCAATGAAGCAAAAAGTCAACACTTAAAACCTTATTACAATCTGATATTAATTTAAACAATGTAAAAGGGGGCATTTATTTATGTCATAAAAATATGATTTAATATGATTTAATTGATGGTGACACTTTAAGTTGTGTCTGGCAATATTGTTTCAGGTTATTTATGCAGAGTGATTTTCTGCTTTTCCAGAGAAGCATTGAACATGTACCTGTACAACTTGTTCGACTCTTTATGTTAGTACAGCATATTTGTGAAATTCTTAGTAAAGTTTCTTCTTGTAAACCTGTTGATTCAAGGAGTAAATTTTGACGTAGTCAGTGGAACAGACCCAACCCAAACATCTGGAAATGTAAAACATAACATTTGAGTGAGAATATCAGACTGGCAGTATTATAACTGTAGAAATTTCCCATCGGCAACATAGGAATATAATACAAATATTTACATTAATAATAAGACACGGATACAGTATTGTGGGTAAAATTGGGGTCGGCCACAGCTTTATTACAAAATTAGCATATGGGGAACCTTGCCCATAAATAGTTCTTTCTGGGGTCACCAAGCATGCCGATGCAACCGCGGTTGCGGTGGGCTTGTCCTAGTTGTTCTGACAGGTGACTCTTACGATTCCTCACGATCTTGAAAGGGACAAGGTCCTCCTATACGCCACAAGAGCGAAGTGTAAACCTACACCAAGCGCTGACCACCACCCAAAAGGAGGAACACGACCCTGACGACCGTGTTCTGAAGGCCAGAAAGGAATATGTCCAAACCAATGTAATTTAAATGAGCCCCGTCCTTCAACATAAGATTTCTATTGTCACCTTCAAGTTGGCTATGGCGAATAATAACCCCACCTATAGACCTAACATGGCGACATATAGACATGTTTAATATACGGCCCGCTCTGTAGAGGCATGGTTTAGAGCACCGTTCCATACAACTCGGGGCATGATTTCAGACCAAGCTACAATGGCATCTTGGAAGAATGCCAAGAAACAATCTATATCCGAACGAATGACCAAGATAAGCTTAGCCAAGTGAATAGAATACAGGTCATTACTGCCTGCATGGACAAGCAGGACAGCCGTGGCATGTGTAACCTTGCTGACGGCTACCATCTCAGTTAAAACTTATAGCCATTTGAGGGCCTTCCAAGAAGGATCTGCATTGGAAAACCCAAGGTTCAGTCCCCCAGGACGATTAGAAGCCCTTCTAACAGCCCAATAGATGTATGAATGGCATATTAACCATACTTTGGGTCGACACAAACCTGTAATAGACAAGAAAAAAAAAGTAGAAAATGAAATGCAGTCCATTAAACAAACAAAATAAACATGTCAGTAAATCCGGGCTAATGTAACGTTTAAAGCAGTCAGATTTCCATCTACCCAGACGTTTCACATCACTGTCAGACATACCGAGAAAACTGGGGCAGAAGGACGGGAAGATGCATATCTGGAAACCAGAGATACTGGACAAAACAAGTCGTCACTCCTGAAAACTGTAAGCCAAGAGCCGCAGCCATAAACATCTGTTTTTGATAGATGAACCCTAACTTTTACAGAGTCAGACAGAAGAACGACATTGTCTGAAAGAAAACCTGATGATTTAACTTTTGAGGAAGCCACTAATTCACCGACGGGCAGAGCGCAAAACAAAGCTGAAGAAAAAGCGCATTGCAACAACAGTGTCTCATGTTCCAAAAAACAAACACAACAGGCCGTCGATATGAGACGACGTAGAAGGGGAAAAGAAATAGGGTAAAGAAATGTGTTCATTGCTTATTTGTGAAAAACACCAAAAAATTTTTTTACAATTTGAAGAAATTAGGATTTTTCGAATATTAAATGTATCTGCTTGTACAGATAGTAATACCACACAAAATAGTTACTAATTAACATTTCCCATATGTCTACTTTATGTTTGCATCATTTTTTGAATGTCCTTTTATTTTTCTAGGACGTGACAAGGCTTAGAACTTTAGCAGCAATTTCTCAAATTTTTAAGAAAATTTCAAAAGGCTATATTTTCAGGTACCACTTCAGTTCTGAAGTGGCTTTGAGGGGCCCATGTATTAGAAACCCCCATGAAACATCCCATTTTGAAAACTGCACCCCTCAAAGTATTCAAAACAGCATTCAGAAGGTGTTTTAACCATTTCACAGGAATTGAAGCAAAGTAGAGGTGAAATTTAGAAATTTAATTTTTTTTGCCAAAATTCATATGTAATAAAAAAAAATAAATCTGTAACACAGAAGGTTTTACCGGAGAAATGCATCTCAATATTTATTGCCCAGATTTTGCCGTTTTAAGAAATATCCCACATGTGGCCCTAGTGTGGTAATGGACTGAAACACACGCCAAAGGAGCATCTAGTGGATTTTGGGGCCTCCTTTTTATTAGAATATATTTTAGGCACCATGTTAGGTTTGAAGAGGTCTTGCTGTGCCAAAACAGCGGAAATCCCCCAAAAGTGATCCCATTTTGGAAACTACACCCCTCAAGGAATTTTTCTAGTGGTATAGTTAGCATTTTGACATCACAGGTTTTTCGCAGAATTTATTGGAATTAGTCTGTGAAGATGAAAACCTAGTTCTTTTCTGAAAAAAAAAACATCTAATTTTTATAAGGAATAAAGGAGAAAAAGCACCTCAATATTTGTAAAGCAATTTCTCCTGATTACGGCAATACCCCATATGTGGTAATAAACTGCTGTTTGGACCCACGGCAGTGCTCAGATGGTAAGGAGTGCCATTTGGATTTTGCAGCGCAGATTTTGCTGAATTGGTTTCTGGGGGCCATGTCGCATTTGCAGAGACCCTGAAGTACCAGTACAGTAGAAATTCCCCAGGTGTGATCCAATTTCGAACACTATACCCCTCAAAGAATTAAATTAGAGGTGTAGTGAGCATTTAAATCCCTCAGGTGTTTTATAGGTTTTATTAGAATTGGGCCGTGAAAATGGAAAAATATATATTTTTATAGCATGAAGATTTAGCTCATAATTTTTAATTTCCACAAGGAATACAGGAGAACTAACTTGGACACAATTTCTTAGGTGGTCTGCTATGAGCTCCACATATATGATGAGATGGATAGGACATATAAAAACTTTGTTTACCGGTCAACTCTACTTTTGAGCTTTATGCTGAGTTCTGTTCTTTATGCTGAGTTCTGAGTGAATGGTTTCTTATACTATATATAAAAACTTGTATGTGATACATACGTATGGAATATACCCTATTGTACCCCCTTTTGTATGCCTGGCCAGGTGGTATTTTAATTGTGAGAGTAGAGCCTCCAATTTTATTAATATTGTATTTATAGTTTTGTTATCCCTCCATGCTCTGGTGTACACCACCTATTGAATAATAAAAAAATGTAGGTATGGGTAAAGAGGGAAAAGTAGAGCACGGTGGGTTAAATGTTGCCTTCAATTATTGCAGGCATAATATAACTAGCAATTTCTCAGTCTCACTACTTAGTAGTGTTGACTGCCAACGGGCAGTCCGTCGGTCTATCCGAACGCAGCGAAAGCTGTCATCCCAGCGCCGCTGCTCAACAAAGATAGGAGCGGCAACGCTGGGAGAAAACACACTCGTTGAACAGTTACCTGCTCACTGAGACTTTTCATCTCGCTAAACACAGCGATAGCCGTTATCCCTGCACTGCTGCTCAACTATAGATCGGAGTAGCAAGGCTGGGAGAAAATTATACGCACAATTAAAACGCATCGGCGGTCAGTCAGCTGCTCACTCAGACTGTCTGTCTGCTCAACGCAGCGATAGCTGTTAACCCTGCGCTGCTACCCAATTACAGATCGGCAGTGGTAGTCATTATCCCTGCACTGCTGCTCAATTTAAGATCGGAGCGGCAATGCTGGGAGAGAAAATATTATAATAAAAACGCACCTGGTGATCAGTCAGCTATTCATGGAGACTGTCTATCTGGTTAAACGCAGCTGGTAACTCTGTGCTGCTAATCAATTAAAGACCGGAGCGGCAACGCTGGGAGAATATATACAATAATACACTCGGTGACCAGTTAGCTGTCCACTGAGACAGACTACGATTCTTTGCGGTGTGCATATGCAGGGTTTATCACAATTTCAATATAGACCCTTGCAGCACTACCTCTTCTATTTCCACTGAAGGAGAAAAGCTATCAATAGCCTCCTTATCAGTGGAATTTGAAAAATATTATAATCAAGAAATATAATAAAATAAGGTTCAATACTTTATAAATAACAAAAATAAAATAAACTGTGGCAATAAAAGGGGACATTGCACAGGACAAACCTTTCTCCTACTACACTAGTCGGTATCAATGCAATAATTGAAGACGACATTTAACCCACCGTGCTCTACTTTTCCCTCTTTACCCATACCGACATTTTTTTTAATTTTTTTTGGGGTATTTTAATTGACATTACATTCCTTTTCCTGAGCAATAGCATAGGGAATGGGTTTCACCTTCTCTTTTTTCTAATATATTTATATTAAACTTAAATTTATATAATTTTTTTACCCTGACGTGTGCTGGATATGTCCTTGATAGTGTTTTTCTTTTTTCATAGACTCTTAGCCAGGAAAGCACCGTGTAGCGACTTTGGCTAAATTTTTTTGGGTTGCCTATTTGATAATGTCTTTAATCCATAGCCGTATGAGGGCTTGATTTTTGCAGAACGAGTTGTAGTTTTTTATGGAACCATTTATTGTACCATATAATATACTAGGAAGTGGGGAAAAAATATTTGTGGAAATATAGGCGGGAAAACAAACTTCACATTTGCTTTAACCCCTTCCCACCCATGACATAGTAGTATGTCATGGTGAGTGGGTCATTCCCACTAACCACTGTTTTATTTCATCATGGTAATGGTGCCAACACAGAAGCTGTGCCCGCACCATCACCGGCGGGTGATGGCTGAAACTAACAACCAACATCCTGTTGTAATGGCCAGTATTGGAGATAAATCCGATCCTGGCCGCTTAACCCTGTAGATGCCACGGTCAGTAGTGGCTTCTAGGTGGTTGGACTGAGGGAGGATACTTCTGCTGTTAGCCTATCAGCGCCCCTCAGACACTATTGTGGGGTGCCGATGGATTGCCATGGCAGCCAAAGGCCCTACCCCGCAATGTGTATGCGGCATAGTGGGACTAAAAATAAATAAAGTTTATAAAAAAAAGGGTTTAACCCCTTAACGACGAGCAATGGATATATCCATCACAAGCGGGTGCTAGTTCCGGCATCGTGACTGGATCTATCCGTCACTTGTATCTCATGGGTACTGCCACTGAACCCATGAGATTAGCGGCAGGAGGACCGCGGTTATACACAGCCAGTCTCCAGCTGCAACTGCAGGAATTGGGGAGAACTCAGATTCCGGCAGTTTAACCCCATAGATACCGAGGTCAATAGCGACTACACCATCTAAGGTGTTTGGCAGTGGGAGCTCCCTCTGTCACCCCATCGGCACAACTGTGACATGATTGCAGGGCCATGATAGGTTACCATGGCAGCTGGCAGACCTGATGGCAGACCTAAAAAAGGACCCCAGGTCTGCCATCAGTAGCTGCCCGAGGCATGGCCTAATAGATTGCCTGTGAGTTTTACAATAATGCTATACCAAAGCATTATATCTGCGATCAGAAGATCATATTGTGAAGTCCCCTAGTGGGACTAAAAAAAATAAACGGCAAAACAGTTAACCCCTTAATTTTTTATTTTTGCATCGACATAGCTGTATTAGGTCTTGTTTTTTGCGGGACAAGTTGTATTTTTTAATAGCACCATTTTCAGGTACATATTATTTATTGATTAACTCTTATTAACTTTTTTCTGGGGGGGGGGGGATAGAAAAAAAAAGTGACATCTCGCAACTCTTTTTCGCATCTTAGATCTACGCCATTTACCATGTGATATAAATAACACAATAACTTTATTCAGCGGGTTGTTACGATTGCAACGATACCAAATTTGTATCGTTTTTGTATGTTTTACTACTTTTACACAGTAAAAATTATTTGTTTTTGTGTCTCCATATTTGAAGAGCCATAACTTTTTTATTGTTCTGCCGATGCAGTTGTATGAGGGCTTTTTTTTTTGCGGGAAGACTTGTCGTTTTTATTGGTACCATTTTGGAGTAGATGCTACCTTTTGATCACTTTTTATCACATTTTTTTTTGTCTGGATTCACAAAAAACACCAATTTTTCCATAGTTTTTTTTACGGAGTTCACCGTGCGGGTTAAATAATGTAATAGATTTATAATTGGGGTCGTTACGGACGCGGCGATACCAAATATGCATAATTTTTTTACTTTATTTTGTTTTTTTAATAGTAAAGCATTTTGTAAGGGGAAAAAGTGGGGTTTTCATTTTTTTGGACATTTTTTTTAAATTAACTTTATTAAACTTTTTCTACTTTTTTACTAGTCCTACTAGAGGATTTTAATATGCGATTCTCCGATCGCTATTATAATACACTGCAATACTTTTGCAACGTTTAAAACGCACAGGCATCTGCTAGGTCATGCCTCCGGCATGATCTAGCAGGCATTCGCTACAGGCAGACCTGGGGGCCTTTATTAGGCCACCGGCTGCCATTGGAGACACAGACACTCGACGATCTTATCGCCGGGTGTCGGTGGGATGAGAGGGAGCTCCCTCCCTCTCTCCAAAACCACTCAGATGCGGTGCACGCTATTGTGCACCGTATCTGAGGGGTTAAACGGGTGAGATCGATACTGATATCGATCTCACACGGTCGAGCAGGGACGCCCCCAGGGAGATTTGACGGCTCCCTGCTCTGTTTACTTATCCTGATGCAGTGCCGCAAAAAGGAATATGCATCAGAATAAAGCCCGTTAGTGGCCGCCATTAAAAGGCGTATTGGCGGTCACTAACGGGTTAAATAAAGTTTATTAAAAAAAATTTTACAGTAAAAATAAAATTGAAACGTGGGTTTATTTAGTAAAAGTGTAAAAAAATTTAAAAAAACACATACGGTATCGCTATGATTGTAACGACTCAAACAAAGCCGTTAATACATTAACCCCTTCCCGTTTTGGCCACTTTTGACCTTCCTGACAGAGCATAATTTTTCACTTTATGTGGTAATAACTTCCAAATGCTTTTACCTATCCAAGCGATTCTGAGATTGTTTTATCGTGACACATTGGACTTTAGGTTACTGGCAAAATTTGCTCGGTACATTTAGTATTTAATTGTGAAAAAACACCATATTCCAATGAAAAATTGCAAAAATTTGCATTTTTCTCAATTTAAATGTATCTGCTTGTAAGTTAGGCAGTTATACCACACTACATCTTTGCTAATTAACATCCCCCATATGAACACCTATATAAGAAATCACACATGAAAAGTTACTAGCGAAAAATAGGCAATAATTTCTTGAATGACAAAATCATTAAAAATAAGTACTTTGGCAGTAACATTACCCATAGAAAAAGGATCCCCACATAGGTCGGGTCCCACAGCCTCTATAGTAAAGTGCAAATAGTGTATGCAAAGACTGGTACATAAGTAATACAATGAATATGGATAGAAACCATCCAAAGCAAAGTAATATAAAAAACCAGACAGCAAAAAGGTACAATTAAGGAGGCATACAGACCGGAACTATGGGGGAACTATGGGGGAACTATGGGGGAACTATGGGGGAACACCCCCCCCCCCATGTTTCGCACGTAGCTTCTTCCTGGGGCTATACCAAGGAGCACAGATATGTGGGTATATAAAGCACAACCCACCAATGAACGGCTAAAACATACAGCTGGTAACAAACAGCAATTTACCTTTAAAGTCCTACATGATATAATCCCATTGGCAGATACCTCCCAAGTATCATCGCATGGAAACAAGAGGGTGTGGATCTGTGAGTTTGTTCACAGAACAAAACCCAGGTGCAGCTAACCGCAATCACACTGGCCCGTCCCTCACAAAGGGAGGGGCGGGCGAGTGGGAGCACAGTAAGCCGCCCGGGAAATATTGATCATAAGCACATTGTCAAAATGTGCATATTAGCCCATGAGTGCATTGGAACGCAGGCAAGATGGCCGCCATCACTAGACACCCGTCCCACCACAAGGGTGGAGGGAGTGGTGAATGGGAGGGTGGCCAGGATGCCGCGCATGCGCATAAAGTACAAGGAAAACGAGGAAAACATAGAATAAATATCACGATTAATATAAGATCCGAACATGTCAGAATTCATGTGACCACTAATAAAAAAATGGTTTTTCTTCCACCGATATCCGAATACACAGCGTATTACATTATATCTGGTCATTATTATACATTCAGGATACACTAATACAGATCTGATGACAATAAGTGAAATAAAAGTCGAAGAAAGGAGAAAATGATCCAGCGCTGATGGAATTTTAAAAGGGAACATCAGGTCCCATGTTTATTTGGAAAAAATCTTAAAATCGGAAGGGAGACGCAGTCCCAAGGCAGAAAGTAGGAATAGATGGGGTAGATGCCCTAAGCCTATGCGTTTCGAACGCGGTCTGCGTTCTTAGTCCTGCCATGACTAAGAACGCAGACCGCGTTCGAAACGTGTAGGCTTAGGGCATCTACCCCATCTATTCCTACTTTCTGCCTTGGGACTGCGTCTCCCTTCCGATTTTAAGATTTTTTCCAAATAAACATGGGACCTGATGTTCCCTTTTAAAATTCCATCAGCGCTGGATCATTTTCTCCTTTCTTCTGCTATACATGCCGCGGGCCGTCGCGGGGATCCGTGTGACGCTGCTTGAAGACGCAGACCGGTGAGCTGGAGGTTTCTCCTTGTTTCTATATTTGAAATAAAAGTCCCCGTGCTGGTAGAATAAAATATTAAAATTCAATCCGCAATAAATAAAATAAAATACAATTAAAAAAAAAAAAAAAACACAAATAAATAAATAAAGGCGGAACAATTAGTGTGTGAACAGGGACATGTATAATATGACGCTGCATTACATCATGTCCAATCCATATGTAATGCTGGGAGCGATCACCAGGCAGGGAAATACATCCTTGTAGTGGCAATGCTGGACGCCGTTCATGCCAATGCTTATGTGCGCACGAGTTGTACAAACTCATAGCTTTATATAAGCTCAGCTGTTCACAGCACTTGAATAGCGCGCAAGCAGTGGATCGAACAGCGTTCTCCAAGCTGCTCTCATTGTTACTTATGTTGCCAGATGTTCATAACAAATAATAAAAATGTTACTGCTACTAATTTTAACATAAGTATCTACCCGTGTTGCTGCCCGTTTCATTTTGCCAGACTGCTACAATCAATAAGGCTGCTGGCAATAAAATTGAATAAAATAAAAATAAAATAGAATGCACCCATTAGTATCCAGCACTGATAATTGAATTTGTCTGTTGTCTACATGCAAGATTGACTTTTTTACACTGACGCGTGCAGTTGATTGCGTAACAACATCTAGTGAGACGCACCCAATGCATCACCCAGCGCAAGTCTGCACAACGCAGTCTGATACAGACTCATTCCAAGAGCAAATCCAATATCAGAAAGCAATATAGCGTGGCGCTCCAGGGAGACAAACGTTACAACATAGTTTGGCCTCTGCATGCACCCTACCTTTAATACTGGATTCATGCACCTTTTCCTCTTCATTCCCATTCAACTACTCTAATTGTATACATGCTGAATGGAATTCGTAAAATCAATGGGGTGTTCTTAAAGAGGCTCTGTCACCAGATTTTGCAACCACTATCTCCTATTGCAGCAGATCGGCGCTGCAATGTAGATAAGAGTAACGTTTTTTTTTTTTTCAAAAACGAGCATTTTTGGCCAAGTTATGACCATTTTTATATTTATGCAAATTAGGCATTCTTAAGTACAACTGGGCGTTTTTAAAGTTATGTACAAGTGGGCGTGTATTGTGTATGTACATCTGGGCGTTTTTACTTCTTTTACTAGCTGGGCGTTGTGAATAGAAGTGTATGATGCTGACGAATCAGCATCATCCACTTCTCTTCGTTAACACCCAGCTTCTGGCAGTGCACAGACACACAGCGTGTTCTCGAGAGATCACGCTGTGACGTCACTTCCTGCCCCAGTTGATTCTGCAGCAGCATCGGCGTTTGCAGGTAAGTCGATGTAGCCTCTGTCGCCTGGTGCCGATGTGTCCTCACTCGTCCGACACGATGCAGGACCTGGGGCAGGAAGTGACGTCACAGTGTGATCTCTTGAGAACACGCTGTGTGTCTGTGCACTTCCCTTTTCATTTGTGCTTAAATTCAATTTGGTGGTGTACATCAGGGCATAATTAGAAGCAGAAAACCCTTTAAGAGGAATTTCCATGACTATTTTTATTTCCTGACTTCCTGTCGCCTTAACTAATTTTATTTTTTTATAGACATAGTGGTATGAGGGCTGTTTTGTTGTGGGACGAGCTGTAGTTATTAATGGTACCATTTTGGTGTTCATGCCAATTTATGATAACTTTTTATCCTATTTTTGGGAGGCAAGGTGACCAAAAAAATAGCAATTCTGGTATAGTTTTTTTTATACATCGTTCACCATGCATTATAAGTTACATGTTAACTTTATTCTGCGGGTCAGTTCGATTCCGACGATACATAATTTATAGAACTTTTTTATGTTTTACAACTTTTTGCACAATAAAATTACTTTTGTAAAAATAATGTGTTTGTAATGGTGGGGGTAGGGAAACGGACAAGTGAGCCCTAATCTACCCGCCACTCTGTCCCTGCCTACTTGCAACGACCCGCCCTAGGCGACGGGGTACAACTGGGCGGCGGTCCCTACGCTCAGTAAGTGCACGAGACAAACAGACAAGGGTACACAAAGCTAAGGGAAATGGGGCAGTTATATATAAAAACCTGTACACATCTGGTATCTGCCGAACATGTAATGACATGTAGAATAAAGTTAAAATTGTATTTATATTATACAAGGAATGACATTAAAAAATTAGTGTAAATATTTGTATTATATTCCTATGTTGCCGATGGGAAATTTCTACAGTTATAATACTGCCAGTCTGATATTCTCACTCAAATGTTATGTTTTACATTTCCAGATGTTTGGGTTGGGTCTGTTCCACTGACTACGTCAAAATTTACTCCTTGAATCAACAGGTTTACAAGAAGAAACTTTACTAAGAATTTCACAAATATGCTGTACTAACATAAAGAGTCGAACATGGTCATGGTAAGGAGTGCCATTTGGATTTTGCAGCGCAGATTTTGCTGAATTGGTTTCTGGGGGCCATGTCGCATTTGCAGAGACCCTGAAGTACCAGTACAGTAGAAATTCCCCAGGTGTGATCCAATTTCGAACACTATACCCCTCAAAGAATTAAATTAGAGGTGTAGTGAGCATTTAAATCCCTCAGGTGTTTTATAGGTTTTATTAGAATTGGGCCGTGAAAATGGAAAAATATATATTTTTATAGCATGAAGATTTAGCTCATAATTTTTAATTTCCACAAGGAATACAGGAGAACTAACTTGGACACAATTTCTTAGGTGGTCTGCTATGAGCTCCACATATATGATGAGATGGATAGGACATATAAAAACTTTGTTTACCGGTCAACTCTACTTTTGAGCTTTATGCTGAGTTCTGTTCTTTATGCTGAGTTCTGAGTGAATGGTTTCTTATACTATATATAAAAACTTGTATGTGATACATACGTATGGAATATACCCTATTGTACCCCCTTTTGTATGCCTGGCCAGGTGGTATTTTAATTGTGAGAGTAGAGCCTCCAATTTTATTAATATTGTATTTATAGTTTTGTTATCCCTCCATGCTCTGGTGTACACCACCTATTGAATAATAAAAAAATGTAGGTATGGGTAAAGAGGGAAAAGTAGAGCACGGTGGGTTAAATGTTGCCTTCAATTATTGCAGGCATAATATAACTAGCAATTTCTCAGTCTCACTACTTAGTAGTGTTGACTGCCAACGGGCAGTCCGTCGGTCTATCCGAACGCAGCGAAAGCTGTCATCCCAGCGCCGCTGCTCAACAAAGATAGGAGCGGCAACGCTGGGAGAAAACACACTCGTTGAACAGTTACCTGCTCACTGAGACTTTTCATCTCGCTAAACACAGCGATAGCCGTTATCCCTGCACTGCTGCTCAACTATAGATCGGAGTAGCAAGGCTGGGAGAAAATTATACGCACAATTAAAACGCATCGGCGGTCAGTCAGCTGCTCACTCAGACTGTCTGTCTGCTCAACGCAGCGATAGCTGTTAACCCTGCGCTGCTACCCAATTACAGATCGGCAGTGGTAGTCATTATCCCTGCACTGCTGCTCAATTTAAGATCGGAGCGGCAATGCTGGGAGAGAAAATATTATAATAAAAACGCACCTGGTGATCAGTCAGCTATTCATGGAGACTGTCTATCTGGTTAAACGCAGCTGGTAACTCTGTGCTGCTAATCAATTAAAGACCGGAGCGGCAACGCTGGGAGAATATATACAATAATACACTCGGTGACCAGTTAGCTGTCCACTGAGACAGACTACGATTCTTTGCGGTGTGCATATGCAGGGTTTATCACAATTTCAATATAGACCCTTGCAGCACTACCTCTTCTATTTCCACTGAAGGAGAAAAGCTATCAATAGCCTCCTTATCAGTGGAATTTGAAAAATATTATAATCAAGAAATATAATAAAATAAGGTTCAATACTTTATAAATAACAAAAATAAAATAAACTGTGGCAATAAAAGGGGACATTGCACAGGACAAACCTTTCTCCTACTACACTAGTCGGTATCAATGCAATAATTGAAGACGACATTTAACCCACCGTGCTCTACTTTTCCCTCTTTACCCATACCGACATTTTTTTTAATTTTTTTTGGGGTATTTTAATTGACATTACATTCCTTTTCCTGAGCAATAGCATAGGGAATGGGTTTCACCTTCTCTTTTTTCTAATATATTTATATTAAACTTAAATTTATATAATTTTTTTACCCTGACGTGTGCTGGATATGTCCTTGATAGTGTTTTTCTTTTTTCATAGACTCTTAGCCAGGAAAGCACCGTGTAGCGACTTTGGCTAAATTTTTTTGGGTTGCCTATTTGATAATGTCTTTAATCCATAGCCGTATGAGGGCTTGATTTTTGCAGAACGAGTTGTAGTTTTTTATGGAACCATTTATTGTACCATATAATATACTAGGAAGTGGGGAAAAATATTTGTGGAAATATAGGCGGGAAAACAAACTTCACATTTGCTTTAACCCCTTCCCACCCATGACATAGTAGTATGTCATGGTGAGTGGGTCATTCCCACTAACCACTGTTTTATTTCATCATGGTAATGGTGCCAACACAGAAGCTGTGCCCGCACCATCACCGGCGGGTGATGGCTGAAACTAACAACCAACATCCTGTTGTAATGGCCAGTATTGGAGATAAATCCGATCCTGGCCGCTTAACCCTGTAGATGCCACGGTCAGTAGTGGCTTCTAGGTGGTTGGACTGAGGGAGGATACTTCTGCTGTTAGCCTATCAGCGCCCCTCAGACACTATTGTGGGGTGCCGATGGATTGCCATGGCAGCCAAAGGCCCTACCCCGCAATGTGTATGCGGCATAGTGGGACTAAAAATAAATAAAGTTTATAAAAAAAAGGGTTTAACCACTTAACGACGAGCAATGGATATATCCATCACAAGCGGGTGCTAGTTCCGGAATCGTGACTGGATCTATCCGTCACTTGTATCTCATGGGTACTGCCACTGAACCCATGAGATTAGCGGCAGGAGGACCGCGGTTATACACAGCCAGTCTCCAGCTGCAACTGCAGGAATTGGGGAGAACTCAGATTCCGGCAGTTTAACCCCATAGATACCGAGGTCAATAGCGACTACACCATCTAAGGTGTTTGGCAGTGGGAGCTCCCTCTGTCACCCCATCGGCACAACTGTGACATGATTGCAGGGCCATGATAGGTTACCATGGCAGCTGGCAGACCTGATGGCAGACCTAAAAAAGGACCCCAGGTCTGCCATCAGTAGCTGCCCGAGGCATGGCCTAATAGATTGCCTGTGAGTTTTACAATAATGCTATACCAAAGCATTATATCTGCGATCAGAAGATCATATTGTGAAGTCCCCTAGTGGGACTAAAAAAAATAAACGGCAAAACAGTTAACCCCTTAATTTTTTATTTTTGCATCGACATAGCTGTATTAGGTCTTGTTTTTTGCGGGACAAGTTGTATTTTTTAATAGCACCATTTTCAGGTACATATTATTTATTGATTAACTTTTATTAACTTTTTTCTGGGGGGGGGGGATAGAAAAAAAAAGTGACATCTCGCAACTCTTTTTCGCATCTTAGATCTACGCCATTTACCATGTGATATAAATAACACAATAACTTTATTCAGCGGGTTGTTACGATTGCAACGATACCAAATTTGTATCGTTTTTGTATGTTTTACTACTTTTACACAGTAAAAATTATTTGTTTTTGTGTCTCCATATTTGAAGAGCCATAACTTTTTTATTGTTCTGCCGATGCAGTTGTATGAGGGCTTTTTTTTTTGCGGGAAGACTTGTCGTTTTTATTGGTACCATTTTGGAGTAGATGCTACCTTTTGATCACTTTTTATCACATTTTTTTTTGTCTGGATTCACAAAAAACACCAATTTTTCCATAGTTTTTTTTACGGAGTTCACCGTGCGGGTTAAATAATGTAATAGATTTATAATTGGGGTCGTTACGGACGCGGCGATACCAAATATGCATAATTTTTTTACTTTATTTTGTTTTTTTAATAGTAAAGCATTTTGTAAGGGGAAAAAGTGGGGTTTTCATTTTTTTGGACATTTTTTTTAAATTAACTTTATTAAACTTTTTCTACTTTTTTACTAGTCCTACTAGAGGATTTTAATATGCGATTCTCCGATCGCTATTATAATACACTGCAATACTTTTGCAACGTTTAAAACGCACAGGCATCTGCTAGGTCATGCCTCCGGCATGATCTAGCAGGCATTCGCTACAGGCAGACCTGGGGGCCTTTATTAGGCCACCGGCTGCCATTGGAGACACAGACACTCGACGATCTTATCGCCGGGTGTCGGTGGGATGAGAGGGAGCTCCCTCCCTCTCTCCAAAACCACTCAGATGCGGTGCACGCTATTGTGCACCGTATCTGAGGGGTTAAACGGGTGAGATCGATACTGATATCGATCTCACACGGTCGAGCAGGGACGCCCCCAGGGAGATTTGACGGCTCCCTGCTCTGTTTACTTATCCTGATGCAGTGCCGCAAAAAGGAATATGCATCAGAATAAAGCCCGTTAGTGGCCGCCATTAAAAGGCGTATTGGCGGTCACTAACGGGTTAAATAAAGTTTATTAAAAAAAAATTTACAGTAAAAATAAAATTGAAACGTGGGTTTATTTAGTAAAAGTGTAAAAAAATTTAAAAAAACACATACGGTATCGCTATGATTGTAACGACTCAAACAAAGCCGTTAATACATTAACCCCTTCCCGTTTTGGCCACTTTTGACCTTCCTGACAGAGCATAATTTTTCACTTTATGTGGTAATAACTTCCAAATGCTTTTACCTATCCAAGCGATTCTGAGATTGTTTTATCGTGACACATTGGACTTTAGGTTACTGGCAAAATTTGCTCGGTACATTTAGTATTTAATTGTGAAAAATGAAAAATTCCAATGAAAAATTGCAAAAATTTGCATTTTTCTCAATTTAAATGTATCTGCTTGTAAGTTAGGCAGTTATACCACACTACATCTTTGCTAATTAACATCCCCCATATGAACACCTATATAAGAAATCACACATGAAAAGTTACTAGCGAAAAATAGGCAATAATTTCTTGAATGACAAAATCATTAAAAATAAGTACTTTGGCAGTAACATTACCCATAGAAAAAGGATCCCCACATAGGTCGGGTCCCACAGCCTCTATAGTAAAGTGCAAATAGTGTATGCAAAGACTGGTACATAAGTAATACAATGAATATGGATAGAAACCATCCAAAGCAAAGTAATATAAAAAACCAGACAGCAAAAAGGTACAATTAAGGAGGCATACAGACCGGAACTATGGGGGAACTATGGGGGAACTATGGGGGAACACCCCCCCCCCATGTTTCGCACGTAGCTTCTTCCTGGGGCTATACCAAGGAGCACAGATATGTGGGTATATAAAGCACAACCCACCAATGAACGGCTAAAACATACAGCTGGTAACAAACAGCAATTTACCTTTAAAGTCCTACATGATATAATCCCATTGGCAGATACCTCCCAAGTATCATCGCATTGAAACAAGAGGGTGTGGATCTGTGAGTTTGTTCACAGAACAAAACCCAGGTGAAGCTAACCGCAATCACACTGGCCCGTCCCTCACAAAGGGAGGGGCGGGCGAGTGGGAGCACAGTAAGCCGCCCGGGAAATATTGATCATAAGCACATTGTCAAAATGTGCATATTAGCCCATGAGTGCATTGGAACGCAGGCAAGATGGCCGCCATCACTAGACACCCGTCCCACCACAAGGGTGGAGGGAGTGGTGAATGGGAGGGTGGCCAGGATGCCGCGCATGCGCATAAAGTACAAGGAAAACGAGGAAAACATAGAATAAATATCACGATTAATATAAGATCCGAACATGTCAGAATTCATGTGACCACTAATAAAAAAATGGTTTTTCTTCCACCGATATCCGAATACACAGCGTATTACATTATATCTGGTCATTATTATACATTCAGGATACACTAATACAGATCTGATGACAATAAGTGAAATAAAAGTCGAAGAAAGGAGAAAATGATCCAGCGCTGATGGAATTTTAAAAGGGAACATCAGGTCCCATGTTTATTTGGAAAAAATCTTAAAATCGGAAGGGAGACGCAGTCCCAAGGCAGAAAGTAGGAATAGATGGGGTAGATGCCCTAAGCCTATGCGTTTCGAACGCGGTCTGCGTTCTTAGTCCTGCCATGACTAAGAACGCAGACCGCGTTCGAAACGTGTAGGCTTAGGGCATCTACCCCATCTATTCCTACTTTCTGCCTTGGGACTGCGTCTCCCTTCCGATTTTAAGATTTTTTCCAAATAAACATGGGACCTGATGTTCCCTTTTAAAATTCCATCAGCGCTGGATCATTTTCTCCTTTCTTCTGCTATACATGCCGCGGGCCGTCGCGGGGATCCGTGTGACGCTGCTTGAAGACGCAGACCGGTGAGCTGGAGGTTTCTCCTTGTTTCTATATTTGAAATAAAAGTCCCCGTGCTGGTAGAATAAAATATTAAAATTCAATCCGCAATAAATAAAATAAAATACAATTAAAAAAAAAAAAAAAACACAAATAAATAAATAAAGGCGGAACAATTAGTGTGTGAACAGGGACATGTATAATATGACGCTGCATTACATCATGTCCAATCCATATGTAATGCTGGGAGCGATCACCAGGCAGGGAAATACATCCTTGTAGTGGCAATGCTGGACGCCGTTCATGCCAATGCTTATGTGCGCACGAGTTGTACAAACTCATAGCTTTATATAAGCTCAGCTGTTCACAGCACTTGAATAGCGCGCAAGCAGTGGATCGAACAGCGTTCTCCAAGCTGCTCTCATTGTTACTTATGTTGCCAGATGTTCATAACAAATAATAAAAATGTTACTGCTACTAATTTTAACATAAGTATCTACCCGTGTTGCTGCCCGTTTCATTTTGCCAGACTGCTACAATCAATAAGGCTGCTGGCAATAAAATTGAATAAAATAAAAATAAAATAGAATGCACCCATTAGTATCCAGCACTGATAATTGAATTTGTCTGTTGTCTACATGCAAGATTGACTTTTTTACACTGACGCGTGCAGTTGATTGCGTAACAACATCTAGTGAGACGCACCCAATGCATCACCCAGCGCAAGTCTGCACAACGCAGTCTGATACAGACTCATTCCAAGAGCAAATCCAATATCAGAAAGCAATATAGCGTGGCGCTCCAGGGAGACAAACGTTACAACATAGTTTGGCCTCTGCATGCACCCTACCTTTAATACTGGATTCATGCACCTTTTCCTCTTCATTCCCATTCAACTACTCTAATTGTATACATGCTGAATGGAATTCGTAAAATCAATGGGGTGTTCTTAAAGAGGCTCTGTCACCAGATTTTGCAACCACTATCTCCTATTGCAGCAGATCGGCGCTGCAATGTAGATAAGAGTAACGTTTTTTTTTTTTCAAAAACGAGCATTTTTGGCCAAGTTATGACCATTTTTATATTTATGCAAATTAGGCATTCTTAAGTACAACTGGGCGTTTTTAAAGTTATGTACAAGTGGGCGTGTATTGTGTATGTACATCTGGGCGTTTTTACTTCTTTTACTAGCTGGGCGTTGTGAATAGAAGTGTATGATGCTGACGAATCAGCATCATCCACTTCTCTTCGTTAACACCCAGCTTCTGGCAGTGCACAGACACACAGCGTGTTCTCGAGAGATCACGCTGTGACGTCACTTCCTGCCCCAGTTGATTCTGCAGCAGCATCGGCGTTTGCAGGTAAGTCGATGTAGCCTCTGTCGCCTGGTGCCGATGTGTCCTCACTCGTCCGACACGATGCAGGACCTGGGGCAGGAAGTGACGTCACAGTGTGATCTCTTGAGAACACGCTGTGTGTCTGTGCACTTCCCTTTTCATTTGTGCTTAAATTCAATTTGGTGGTGTACATCAGGGCATAATTAGAAGCAGAAAACCCTTTAAGAGGAATTTCCATGACTATTTTTATTTCCTGACTTCCTGTCGCCTTAACTAATTTTATTTTTTTATAGACATAGTGGTATGAGGGCTGTTTTGTTGTGGGACGAGCTGTAGTTATTAATGGTACCATTTTGGTGTTCATGCCAATTTATGATAACTTTTTATCCTATTTTTGGGAGGCAAGGTGACCAAAAAAATAGCAATTCTGGTATAGTTTTTTTTATACATCGTTCACCATGCATTATAAGTTACATGTTAACTTTATTCTGCGGGTCAGTTCGATTCCGACGATACATAATTTATAGAACTTTTTTATGTTTTACAACTTTTTGCACAATAAAATTACTTTTGTAAAAATAATGTGTTTGTAATGGTGGGGGTAGGGAAACGAACAAGTGAGCCCTAATCTACCCGCCACTCTGTCCCTGCCTACTTGCAACGACCCGCCCTAGGCGACGGGGTACAACTGGGCGGCGGTCCCTACGCTCAGTAAGTGCACGAGACAAACAGACAAGGGTACACAAAGCTAAGGGAAATGGGGCAGTTATATATAAAAACCTGTACACATCTGGTATCTGCCGAACATGTAATGACATGTAGAATAAAGTTAAAATTGTATTTATATTATACAAGGAATGACATTAAAAAATTAAAACAAAAAAAAAACAATGGTGGAATTGCTTCCCCCCCCTCCCAAAAAAATTATTCAAACTTTATCAATAAGTCATAGCCACCCAAAATACAAGCCCAAATATAGCTACATTGACAGAAAAATAAAAATGTTATGGCTCCTTGAATACGACGATGAAAAATAGTCTGCATCTGCTAGCAAATATATGTGCCTTTATTTAGATTATCACAACTTTTGCTATAGAAATATCGAAGATGATAACGAATCTCAATACATCAACAAGACTTCATCGCATATGTGTAGCTATAATTGAAGTAAAAACAGACTATATGCACACTGACATTGTAAATAGACAAATAATATCTGCAAAACAGATCACAGGGACAGTCAACATTGTTTTCATTGCAGGACATAGGGTGCAAAGTACAAACTGTATAAAATAAACATTTGAAAGCTAACAAATTATTCAACTCAATACAACATTTCTCAAAGCTTCCTAAAGCAGGTACTAGCGCTAAAAGTTCAGACTACAAACTCCCATAGACAGTAAGTATGATAAAAGGTAGAAAAAGAGAGTTCAAGTCCAAGCTCCTATAATTAGGGAAGGCCTGACAGTGCCCTAAACTCCTTAGCTGAGATTACTGATTTCAACAATTAAGCAGGGTGACATCAGTTAATGTGAGACTTTCAAGCTGATTATCCAGCTGATTGTTAACATTGTCCATGGAGCCAAATGTAATCTGTTACTTATCCCTTCAGGCAAAGGTTCACCAAGTAGGGTCGGACACGCCACAAGGCTAGGCAGCAATTGGTAAAAATGGCGACTAGAAAATCAGCCCTGGAGACTGGATTTTGCTCTCTGCCCTTCATGTATTTGGCAAGTGCTTTCACCCAGAAAAATTCATGGAGCTGAGCTGGCACTGACAGCATCAAGCTTCATCTCACCCTGCAGAAACTCAGTGGCTATACGGTGGTCCCTCAAGTTACAACATTAGTTTGTCCTGGGGTGATCATTCTAAGCTGAAGACATTGTAACTTGAGAGCCTAACTCTATGGTAAAGTAGTAGTTGGTTCTATAGATCAAAAATATCCTGAAAAAAAAGCAGATAGCTAAGACAGATAAAGCAAATCCTTACATAAGTAAAAAGGGGGCATGGCTTAGTGCCGAACAAGGCAAAACGCGTTAATCAGGATCTCTTACCCAGGATACCTAATCCCTCACCATCCAACCGTGGTAAGACATCCCTATCAGTAAAAAAAAAGCCTGATTAATAACATGAGCAGCGAATAGATCCACCTAGGCAACATATCTGCAAAAAAAAAAAAAAACGGGTTTTGGCCTACCCCAGGCCAAAAGCAACAACCTAAAGTTGAGGCCTCAATGGAAATTTCGCCATCAAATCAGGCTCCGGAGGCACACCAGCCATTCCTTAGCAAACGCACAGAACCCGGATTATCTTGATTCCTCCTGGCCCTCTGCATCCCACTTCAGTCTCAGAAGCAGGGGACTGAATTTCCTACTTCCGGCTTGCAGAAATACCAATGAGTGGCATGACAGAAGAAAATCCCAACAACAGAGGACAACGCTAATCCCACAGGACCCACACCTCAGCTCAATAAGACCCAGATACAAAGAGTGCTTCTTCCCCCCCAGAACAAGAGGAGGAAGAGAAGGAACAAACCTCATTGACGAGACAGACGATTCATTCAAGAGGCCCATCGGAAAAGATAGACATGTGCTCTCTGCACCTTGCTGGAATATCCTACCCTATAGCCCTTCTCCGGATACAAAGGAGGACAGCTGCAATTTTTCCTGACCACCTGAGGTCTACTATTATAATCCAATGGAGCACAACTGCAATTTTTCCTGACCTGCTGAGGTCTAATCCAGCATATTATAGTGCAAGCGCCCTAATTTTTTTTTTTTTAAATCTCTGGGTGAAAATTGCTGCTCAACAGTTTACTACTGCATGAGAGATTTATCACTAAATCCCCAGCCTACCTGGGACATCAAAATACTCACCCAACAGTGAGAGACAAAGCAGACATAAAAATCTTCAAATCAAAGGGCCTCACTTTTTAATTTTTCCAGACCAGTCAAGCTGTAACACTGGTCTAACAAATCCCTAATAAGGGTAGCACTAATTTTTTCTACTTCTTAGACTTAGGCACCATGCACACGACTGTGCCCGTACTTACGACCCGTAAATACGGGTACGGACAGCCGACAGTTTTTACAGGTCATGCTCCCATTATAAGCACGGTCTGTAAAATATAAAAATAGGACATGTCCTATTTTTTCCAGCAAGTTTCTATGGCACGGACACCCTCCCATAAAAAATATACGGGAAGGTATCCGTCGGCCATAGAAACGAATGGACCCGTAATTACGGACCGTAATTATGGTCCGTAATTACGGATGCTTTTACAGTCGTGTGCAAGGGGCATTACAAGCTACTGTAAGCATTTTCTACTTTGCACTATTTTTTTTCAAGTAACCTTTACAGGACGATCAGAAAGTGAACTACTTCCAAACTACTAAATGACCTAAGGTCAATATATATATATCTCCCAGCAAGTTATATAAGAAACAGATCATCATGGGGAAAGCTTCAAAATTATTGAAGGATGAACAAACCATAAAACACCAAAAAAGTGTCAGGAAATGGAAAAAAACAAAAAACTGAAAAACTGACTTTGAAGAAACCCAGAGCTTCAGTTCAAGTACTGACCTCAAGAATTGTAAGCCAAATTATAGCTTCTCAACCAGAAACTGGTCAGATAGTGATTATGAAGAAACAAAAAACAAGCAATCCACTGACCCGAAGGAATATATTAACCCCTTCCCCCTGCTTGCATTCTGGGCCCTAATGTCCAAGCCATTTTTTACATTGTCACATTCAAAGAGCTGTAACTTTTTTATTTTTGCGTCGGCATAGCTGTATAAGGTCTTGTTTTTTGCGGGACGACTTGTAGTTTTTATTGGTACCATTTGAGAGTAGATGCGACTTTTTGATCACTTTTTATCACATTTTTTTAAAGTCAGGATTAACAGAAAACAGCAATTTTTCCATTGTTTTTAATTTTATTTTTTACGGCGTTCACAGTGCGGGTTAAATAATGTAACAGCTTTATAGTCGGGGTTTTTTGCTTTATTGTAGTTTTTTTAATAGTAAAGCATTTTGTAAGGGGAAAAGCTGGGTTTTTCATTTTTTTTTTTCACTTTTTTTTTTTATTAACTTTATTAAACTTTTTTTACTTTTTTACTAGTCCCACTAGGGGACTTCACTATCCTCCGATCGCTATTATAATACACTGCAATACTTTTGTATTGCAGTGTATTACTGCCTGTCCGTTTAAAACGGACAGGCATCTGCTAGGTCATGCCTGCGGCATGATCTAGCAGGCATTCGCTCCAGGCAGACCTGGGGGTCTTTATTAGACCCCCGGCTGCCATAGAAGACACAGACACTTGGCGATTTTATCGCCGGGTGTCAGTGAGATGAGAGGGAGCTCCCTCCCTCTCTCCAAAACCATTCAGATGCGGTGCTCGCTATTGTGCACCGCATCTGAAGGGTTAAACCCGGCAGAGCAGGGACGCCCCCAGCCCTCAGCTGCCTCTGGCAGCTGAGAGCAGTGAGATTTCACGGCTCCCTGCTCTGTTTACTTTATTCTACAGCAGCGACGTAGAATAGCGGCGCTCTAGAATAAAGCCCACTAATGACCGCCGTAAAAAGACGTATCGGCGGTCATTAAGGGGTTAAAGCACTTTCTCCAACGGATTGTATCAGAAACATGTTTAAGAATTTATTTACAGTCAAAGAAGAAATTACAGAAATGCGTAACGAGGTCAAACAAACATTTACTAGTGTTTAAACTCTAGAAGATACCTGATCCTAAGTAATATCACTGTCACGATGCAGAGTGTGGACCCACTGGGCCGTACCGCGTAGCGGGATGGCAGCTGGCCAAACAGTTATGGTACAGAGTCTATAGTCCAGAAAGGTTATCTGAGGCAATGTTGACAGTAGCAAGGCAGGCTCGGCTGGGACCAGGCGGCAGGTAGACTGGAAAACACGGGATACAGGATACAGGTACAGGGAACACTGGGAAGCTGGAAGACACTTAGGAGACCATTTGCAAGACAGACTTTGGGAAACAACAATAACAACGCTCAGGCGAGGATCAGAAGGGCGGTGGCCTTATAATAGTCCAGGAAATCATGTGAGTTGATGATGATGATTTCATGCACACGCTGGCCCTTTAAGAGCGTGCACGAGCGCGCGCACCCTTCGGGAGACAGTCTCGATACCCGGAAGTGAGTACTGGCGCCTCACAGGGGGACAACGCAGCACAGCAGCAGGATTCCATGGCTGCGGTTGTCGAGGGGTAAGTTAGAACGACGGACCCCGGCCATAGACGCTACACTCACAAGCTGAGAAGAGAGTCTCAGAGATTTTAATAGACAAACAAAAAGAACTATATCTATAAAGGCTTCATATCGACGACCTTGAAAATATGTCTAGGAGAAATAACTTAAGAATAAGGTGTTTCCCCGAGTCTGTTGCAAATAAAGAAATCCCAAATGTCCTTTTTTTGGATTTAACGAAGTTCTTCCGAAAGATGAAAACAAAAACATAGACCTTGAAAGACCCAATAGAGTCTTCAGACCTAAATCAATAGGTCCGATAAACTGAAAGACATTTTCTGCTGTTTGAAAAGCTTCAAAGTGAAAGAAGAAATAGGTGATTCACTGTATAATTGATAGAAAAATGTCGTTCAATATATTGTTGAATGTAAATTCACCGCCTGAAAGAACGATTAACCCCTTAGTGACCACCAATACGCCTTTTCACGTGATTCACTAATGGGCTTTAGGCTAGGCTGACGCCTTTTCACGCCAGCCTAGTCTAAGTCCTGCACGGGTCTCCCGTGCAGGCAGGAGCCGGGGCTCTGCTGTCTGATGACAGCTGAGCTCCTGCTCCAACGCCCGCGATCGAAGTTTACTTCGATCGTGGCCGTTTAACCCGTTAAATGCCGCCGTCAATAGCGACCGCGGCATTTAACTTTCTTTACAAAGGGAGTGCGCTCCCTCTGTCACCCATCGGCGGCCCGCGAATGCAATCGCGGGTCTCCGATGGGGTGTCATGGCAGCCGGGAGCTTGATAAAAGCCTCCAGGTCTGCCCTGGACATATGCCTGTTAGGACGCGCCGGAGGCACGTCCTAACAGATTGCCTGTCAGATTTACACTGACAGGCAATAATGCTCTGGTATACGAAGTATACCAAAGCATTATAGCAGCGATCGGAACATCGCACAGTAAAGTCCCCTAGTGGGACTAATAAAATAAGTCATCAAAGTGATGATACGGTCACCGCGACCGTAATGACTCCATTAATAAAGTTAATAGGTAATTTAAACCGCAAAGTGAACACCGTAAAAAAAAAACGCAAAAAACCATGGCGAAATTGCTATTTTTTTCCATTGCCCCCCAAAAAAGTCATAATAAAATTGAATCAATAAGTCCCATGCACCCCAAAACAGTACCATTCAAAACTACGTCTTGTCCTGCAGAAAACAAGCCCAAAAAATCACTACATTGATGGAAAAATAAAAAAATTACGGCTCTTGGAAAGCGACGATGCAAAAACAAATAATTTTAATTCAAAAGTGTTTTTATTGTGCAAAAGTCGTAAAACATAAAAAAACCTCTACATATGTGGTATCGCCGTAATCGTACCGACCCATAGAATAAAGGTAACATGTTATTTACGTCGCATAGTGAACGGCGTCAATTTAAAAACGCATAGAGCAATGGCGGAATTTCAGTTTTTTTTTATAATCCCCCCCAAAAAGGTTAATAAAAGTTAATATAAAAATTATATGTGCCCAAAAATGGTGCCATTAAAAAGCACAACTAATCCCGCAAAAAACAAGTCCTCATACAGCTATGTAGACGAAAAAATAAAAAAGCTATAGCTCTTTGAATGCGACTATAGAAAAACGAATAAAATAGCTTGGTCATTAGGGCCTAAAATGGGCTGGTCACTAAGGGGTTAAAATAAATTTTTATTGATAATTCATATAATATATCTCTCAAAAGGCCACTATGTCCAAAAACAGGCAAAAGCAAGTGGTCAGCGAAAAGAAAAAGCGTCCAGGGGTGATGGTACATTGATGGTATATTCCACCCAAAGACCACTTTCCCTAATTATGTAATAGATATTCACTGCACCCTTGCCAAGGATTTTCAATTGATCCTACGCGTTTCAGTATCACCAACAGCGTGATACATCATCAAGGATTCATTGAAACATTGAATTAAAATGCCGAATAGCACTGTATATGTGCTGATTTAGCCTCCTGGCGCGTGCACGACTCCGATGTAATGGCCGCACACGCGCCAGAGGAACGACGGACCTTTAAAGTTATGAGCCCGCGTCTCCTAATTCGTCACAACGGCCAGCCGCCAATCCGCTTCGAACACGACAGGGCGAGCCCTCATACCGACGACCAATGAGAGCGCCTGGACGACAAAGCGTCCCTGGTAACAGTGGGGAACCAAACGCGGCTCCAAAGATACACGCCGATGCTACACAAAACAAGTTAGATACAGAAAAAAGGTAGGTGTCTGACATCCTAACATCTACATATCAGCAGTCACTGGATTGTAGCCAAAAGGATGACTGTTGCTGACAGATAATATCAGAATATGATTCTGATTAGAAGTGTTGCCTAGGAGCCGTCTCGCACGGAGACTCACTCCTGGTGTTTACACACATTGCCTAGGCAATGCCTCACCCGGAGGCTAAAACTAGAAATCGCATCTCAGAAGCCCAGATCAAAAAAACGCAGCTAATTCCGAATACGGGGAATAGACAGATGTTACTGACTAACATGGAAACTAGTATGGAGTATGTCATGTATTCTATGGGAAGCGGCAAGAGACAAAGCTAGCAAGGGCATTAACTTTACTTACTCGCCCCCGAGATAACACTATATAATAATGCAAACCAATACTGAAGATACAATAGCAGGGTCGCTTATTCAGGACAGAATGTTTACAGTAGACACTTGGAGATATTGGTTAGGGAAAACAAGAATATGAAATCTGCTCATTCAGGCCATGAATGTTGATGGTCTGCATTCTGAAGATCCATTCGGCCTCCTTCTGCAGAATATTTTTGTCCAAATCCCCACCTCTCAGTAGTGGCCTGACATATTCTATTCCCTGAAATCCAAGGACCATCGCATCTCCATTATGACATGCCGGGGTATCCACTTTCCTCCTGACGTCCCCTATATGGTCGCGGATCCTTCTCCTAAATTCCCTGCCAGTTTTACCCACGTATTGCAGGTGACATCTACATGTGATCAGGTAAACAATCCCCTTCGTTTTACAATTAATGTAAGACCTATTTTCGAAAGTTTCTCCAGTTTTTGAGCTCTTGAAATTCTTGCTACACAGAATCGACGTACAGGCTTTACATGATCCACATCTAAAGGTACCTTTCAGATTACTGTTCAGCCAGGTGCTTGGTTGGGCCTGCGGTTGAAGGTGACTATGAATAACTCGATGCCTTAACCCCTTCCCGCTCCTGGATGTACTATTAGGTCATGGCAGCTGTATCGTTCGAGCTCCATGACCTAATAGTACGTCTCGGGAGTAACGGCCGTTTCGGCCGTCCTCCCGACACATACAGGAGCTGTGACAGCTGCTGTCTCGTACAGCAGCTGTCACAGCTCCTACAGCGGGGACCGATCGCTGTGGCCCTGCTGATTAACCCCTTAAAAGCTGCGTTCTATAGAGATTTTAGTGGTTAAGCTGCCATCGCCGGCCTGCTACACGATAGTGGCCGGCGATGGTGACTATGGCAACCGGACACCAAACAATGGCGTCCGGCTATGCCATAGACGGAAGCCTAGTGGGTCCTGACAACGTCAGGACCCACTATGCTTGCTGTCAGTGAGTAGCTGACAGTTCTAATACACTGCACTACGCATGTAGTGCAGTGTATTAGAATAGCGATCAGGGCCTCCTGCCCTCAAGTCCCCTAGTGGGACAAAGTAATAAAGTAAAAAAAAAGTAAAAAAAAGATGTGTAAAAATAAGAAAATAAAAGTTTTAAAAGTAATAAAAGTAAAAATCCCCCTTTTTAACTTATCAGTCATTTATTATTAATAAAAATATATAAACAAACAAATAAACTATACATAATTGGTATCGCCGCGTCCGTAACGGCCTGAACTACAAAATTATTTTGTTATTTATCCCGAACCGTGAACGCCGTAAAAGAAAATAATAATAATAAACCGTACCACAATCACAATTGTTTGGTCACTTCACCTCCCAAAAAATGCCGCAATACTTTGCTTCTGGAATAAAAAGAGATCAAAAAGTCGCATGTACCGAAAAATGGTACTGGTCGAAACTACAGTTCGTTACGCAAAAAATACAGTTGTGAATACTTTGAGGGGTCTAGTTTCTAAAATGAGGTGTTTGATAGGGGTTTCTAATATATGGGCCCCTCAAAGCAACTTCAGTACTGAACTGTAACCTAAAAAAATAAATAAATGAGGCAATACTTCGCTTCTGGAATAAAAAGAGATAAAAAAGTCGCATGTACCGAAAAATGGTACTGGTCGAAACTACAGTTCGTTACGCAAAAAATAAGTCCTCGCACGGCTTTATTGATGGAAAAATAAAAAAGTTCTGGCGCTTAGAATAAGGTAACACAAAAAGTGAATGATTTTTTACAAAATGTATTTTATTGTGCAAACGCCATAAGACATAAAAAAAGCCTATAAACATATGGTATCGCCATAATCGTATCGCCCCGCAGAATAAAGTGAATATGTCATTTATAGCGCACGGTGAACGCTATAAAAAAATTGAATAAAAAAACAATAGTAGAATTGCTGTTTTTTAGTCACCACGCCACCTAAAAATAGAATAAAAACTGATCAAAAAGCCGCATGCACCCCAAGAAAACTACAATGAATTCCTCAAGGGGTCTAGTTTCCAAATTGGGGTCACTTTTGGGGGGTTTCCAATGTTTTGGCACCACAAGACCTCTTCAAACCGGACATGGTGCCTAATAAAAAAGAGGCCTCAAAATCCACTAGGTGCTCCTTTGCTTCGGAGGCCGGTGCTTCAGTCCATTACCGCACTAGAGCTACATGTGGGATATTTCTCAAAACTGCAGAATCTGGGCAACAAGTATTAAGTTGTGTTTCTCTGATAAATCCTTTTGTGTTATAAAAAAAAATGGTATAAAGAGGATTTTCTGACAAAAAAAATAATGTAAATTTCACCTCTACTTTGCTCTAAATTTCTGTGAAACACCTAAAGGGTTCATAAACTTTCTAAATGCTGTTGTGAATACTTTGAGGGGTCTAGTTTCTAAAATGGGGTGTTTGATAGGGGTTTCTAATATATGGGCCCCTCAAAGCAACTTCAGAACTGAACTGTAACCTAAAAAATAAATAAATGAGGCAATACTTCGCTTCTTACATTATACTGATAATGAGCCCACCCCGAGATGACCCCAGTTTTGACCGTTTGTATAAACGGAGACCCCTATTAGACCGTTTCAGTGCCCGGTTTTCCCAAGCATACACCCCCGAGAAGTGTGTTTCTATTGATGAGTCCCTGGTACATTTTAATGGGAGGGTTCAATTCCGCGAGTACCTGCCGGGTAAGAGGGCAAGGTATAGCGTGAAGATGTATAAGCTATGTGAGAGTGCATCAGGGTATACCTACAGGTTTAGGATATATGAAGGAAAGGCCACCCCCAAACCAGACTGCATCCTGGACTACAATAGTTACATGGGAGGGGTGGACTTGTCAGATCAAGTCCTGAAGCCCTACAGCGCAATGCGGTGTGGTATAAGAAGCTGGCCGGGCACATCATACAGATGGCATTGTACAATGTGTACGTGCTACATCGATGTGCAGGCCAGAGGGGAACTTTCCTGGAATTTCAAGAGGTGATTATCAAGAACCTAATCTTTAGGGATCAAGAAGTACTTCTGGAAGCGGGCCCACACGCATCGTACCAGGGCAACACTTTCCAGGAGAAGTTCCCCAAACTGGCAAGAAGGGAAAAAGTCAAAAGAGGTGCACAGTCTGTTATAAGAGGGCGATAAGGGGTGACACAATATATCAATGTGACACGTGTCCCGAATAACCAGAGCTCTGTATGAAAGTGTTTTCAAATTTATCATACATCCCTTGGTTTATAATTTACCCCAATTTTACTTACCCTGATGCACTCCGCACAGCTTATCCCCCCTCGTCTTTCCCCTCTGGGCCCTGCTGTGTGCCCAGGCAGCTGATAACAGCCACATGTAGGGTATTGCCATACCCGGGAGAACCCACATTACAGTTTATGGGGTGTAGATCTCCGGTCAAAATGCTCACTACACCTCTAGATGAATGCCTTAAGGGTGTAGTTTTTAAAACGGGGTCACTTCTTGCGGGTTTCAACTGTACTGGTACCTCAGGGGCTTCTGCATACATGACTTCGCACTAGAAAATCCCCAGTAGGCCAAATGGTGGTCCTTTCCTTCTGAGCCCTCCCATGGGCCCAAACGGCAGTTTTTCACCACAAATGGGGTATTGCGGCACTCAGAACAAATTGTGCAACAGAATGGGGTATTTTGTTTCTTGTGGAAATAAGAAATTTTCAGCCAAAACTACATATTATTTGAAAAAAATAATTTTGTTTTAATTCCCAGCCCAATTCAAATAAGTTCTGTGAAAAAACTATGGGGTTAAAATGGTCACAACACCCATAAATGAATTCCTTGAGGGGTGTAGTTTCCAAAATGGGGTCATTTGTGGTTGGTTTCTATTGCTTTGATACCTCTGGGGCTCTGCAAATGCGACATGGCACCCGAAAACCAATCCAGCAAAATCTGGACTCCAAAGAACAAATAGCGCTCCTTTCCTTCTGAGCCCTCCCATGGGCCCAAACGGCAGTTTATCACCACAAATGGGGTATTGCCGCACTCAGGACAAATTGGGCAACAAAATGGAGTATTTTATTTCTTGTGAAAATAAGAATTTTTGAGCTAAAACGACATATTATTGGAAAATATATATATTTTTTAATTCCCAGCCCAATTCAAATAAGTTCTGTGAAGAAACTATGGAGTCTAAATGGTCACATTACCCATAAATGAATTCCGAGAGGGGTGTAGTTTCCAAAATGGGGTGACTTCTGGTAGGTTTCCATTGCTTTGATCCTTCTGGGGCTCTGCAAATGCGACACGGAACCCGAAAACCAAACCAGCAAAATCTGCACTCCAAAGAACACACAGCGCTCCTTTCCTTCTGAGCCCTCCCATGGGCCCAAACGGCAGTTTATCACCACAAATGGGGTATTGCCACACTAAGGACAAATTGGGCAACAAAATGGGGTATTTTGTTCCGTGTGAAAATAAGAAATTTTGATCACAAATGACATTTTATAAAACTGTGCGGTCAAAATGGTAACAACAACCATAAATGAATTCCTTGAGGGGTGTAGTTTCCAAAATGGGGTCACTATTGGGGGATTCCTACTGTTTTGGCACCTCAACACCTCTTCAAACCTGACATGCTGCCTAAAATATATTCTAATAAAAAGGACTCAAAATGCACTAGGTGCTTCTTTGCTTCTAGGGCTTGTGTTTTATTCCACGAGCGCACTAGAGACACATGTGGGACATTTCTAAAAACTTCAGAATCTGGACAATACATATTTAGTAGTGTTTCTCTGGTAAAACCTTCTGTGTTACAGAACAAAAATTGAATAAAATTGAAATTCAGAAAGAATAATGAAATTTGCAAATTTCACCTCCACTTTGCTTTAATTCCTGTGAAATGCCTGAAGGGTTAAAAAACTTTCTAAATGCTGTTTTGAATACTTTGAGGGGTCTAGTTTTTAAAACGGGGTGTTTTATCAGGGTCTCTAATACATAGGCCCCTCAAAGCCACTTCAGAACTGAACAGGTACTTTAAAAAAAAGGCTTTTGAAATTTTCTTAAAAATATGAGAAATTGCTGTTTATGTTCTAAGCCTTGTAACGTCCAAGAAAAATAAAAGATTGTTCAAAAAACGATGCCAATCTAAAGTAGACATATGGGAAATGTGAACTAGTAACTATTTTGGGTGGTATAGATGCATTTCAATTCTGAAAAAGGCAATTTTTTTCAAAATTTTCTCTAAATTTTGCAATTTTTCACCAATAAACACTGAATATATCGACCAAATTTTAGCACGAACATGAAGCCCAATTTGTCACGAGAAAACCGTCTCAGAATCGCTTGGGTAGGTTTAAGCATTCCGACGTTATTACCACATAAAGTGAAATATGTCAGATTTGAAAAATGGGCTCTGAGCCTTAAGGCCAAAACAAGGCTGCGTCCTTAAGGGGTTAAATTACGCCCTCTTCTGTATGTAATCATCCGGGAATCCCCTACTAGATTCCCCACATCCGTATCAGCTTTGAGGATGCCCCAGAATCGTTTTAGAACTTCCCTAACCTCTCTATTTGCTGAGTCAAAAGTGCCAACGACCCTAATAGATTCCTCCTCCGATTTTTCGGGTTTTGGGTTCAACAGATCGTTTCTATTATAACCCAGGGCATTCTGATATGCCACCTTTAAGACATCCTTGGGATACCCCCTATGTCTAAACCTACCTTCAAGATCTCGTGCAGAGACCTTGAAGTCAGAAATGGAAGAGCAGTTTTGATGCGCCCTCAGGTATTGTCCCTCAGATTCAAGGGGTGCCAGCTTTCCCAGCATAACAGGCTGTTCGTAGCAGTCTTCTTGCGATACATATTGGTTTGGATGATCCCTGAATCAGTCTTAAAAATCATGACATCCAAGAATGTAATTTTAGTCTCTTGAATTTCTGATGTAAAGAATAGTCCTAGCTCATTTGCATTCAAGATATTAACAAACTCTTCAAAGTCACCCTTAGTTCCCGTCCAAAGGATCAAGACATCGTCAATAAATCTGATCCAAAGGAGTATACATGATGAGAATTTCTCCATAAGGTCACTAAAAACAACCTCTTTTTCCCACCAGCCCAGATAAAGGTTAGCAAAGGTGGGGGCACATGGGCTACCCATTGCCACCCCCCTGAACTGGTGGTAAATCTTTTGGTCAAACAAGAAGAAGTTGTGTTCCAGAATGAATCTGAGCAGATCAATGACAAGCTCATTGTGGGCCTGATATTGTATCCCTTAGTCATTAAGAAAATATTCTACAGCTCTACATCCATGATTGTAAGGGATGGAGCTGTATAAGGATTCCACATCCAGAGAGGCCAAAAGGACGTCACGATCACAGCGTATACCTTCCAATCTCCTCAGCGCATCCATGGTGTCCCTCACATAGGATGGCAGGAAGACCACAAATGGCCTGAGGTTCTGGTCGAGGTATAGGCTGACATTTTGCGTTAGACTGTCTATCTCTGATACAATGGGGTGACCTTTAAGAGGGGTCACCCCCTTATGTATTTTAGGGAGACTGTAGAAAGTTGCCGTCTGTGGATGCTCCACAAGCATAAACTTAATTTCCTTTTCACTAATAAGGTTACAAGAACTAGCTGGACCAAGGATATTCTTTAAATTATCTCTTAACATGGTGGTGGGATCACTGGTAAGCACCCTATAGCAGTGTCGATCCCCTAGGATCCCTTGACACATTTTGCTATATTGCGTGCATAGATAATAGATAATAGACCAGGGGAGAAATGGCAGGTCTATTATCCCTTGAAAAGAACGACACCATTATTATTAAGCCTTCGGATAAAGGCGGAAATATAGTGGTGATGGATCGCCCGCAATATAGCAAAATGTGTCAAGAGATCCTAGGGGATCAACACTGCTATAGGGTGCTTACCAGTGATCCCACCACCATGTTCAGAGATAATTTAAAGAATATCCTTGGTCCAGCTAGGTTACAGAATTTTGAGGCAGATTTTGACCTGACCACACTATCTTGCCGCGTTTTTTGCTGCGTTTTTTGCCCGCGGCGATTGAGGGCAGCAGACAAAAACCGCAGCGAAAAATGCATTTTCTGCCTCCCATTGATTTCGATGGGAGGTCAGATGCGGAACCGCGGGAAGAAAGGACATGCTGCTTTTTATTTTTTCCGCGACTGGCTCCCATTGATTTCAGATTAAATCAATGGGAGGCGGTTTTTGAAGTTTTTTGGTGCTGATTCTGACGCAGTGTTCGAGTCAATATCAAGGCCCAAAAACTCTGTGAACTGGGATTTATTGTTAGGTTAGGAACACACTAGGCACGCTGCGGAATTTATGCAACACGTTTTATTGCGGAAAATCCACAGCGTATTACAGTCGCAGCAGAGTGGATGAGATTTGAACAAATGTCATCCACACGCTGCAAAAAAAATTGACCTGCAGTGTGTTCTGCCACAAAAATCACAAATGAGAAAAATAAAAGGTATTTTTTTAAATTTCTAAAAAAGTTTCGACTTGCCCCAGCCGTAATTTAGGTGACGCGATCCTCTACTCTTAGCGCAGCCCGGCCTCCTCTCATGACGTTTCATCCTATGTGACTGCTGCAGCGGTCACATGGTCTACAGCGTCATCCCAGGAGGCGGGACTATGTTCAGAAGAGAGAGATGCGTCACCTAAACTACGGCCGGGGGAAAGTCTAAACTTTTTTTTCACTGCAGGATTTCCGCAGCGGACATGCCTCACGAAACCTGCGCCACTATTTGGTGCGGTTTTGCTGGCGTAATTCCCTGTGGCTACCAGGGCGGATAAGCTGTGTAGCTTAACTCAGCATATCCGCCTAGTGTGTTCCTACCCTTATGATGTCGCTACTGGAGCTGCTGCCTGTCTCTAAATAGGCAGTTGGTCCAGTAGAATTTGTAATTATTATTTTTTTGTGAACCAGCTTAAAAAAATACAAAACTTTTGTGTTAGGCTTTGTTCACATCTGCGTTGGAGGCTCCGTTGCAGATCTGACAGACAACCGGATAGAATAGTGCAGCATACTGCACTATTGTTTTCGTTAAAACCACCGACACCCCAACGGAAATCCGATAAAACCCATTAAAGTCAATGGGTTTCATTGGCGGCAGGTGTTGTCAGTGGCGGATTATCATTAGGGCGGTTCGGGCGGCTGCCCGGGGCCCGAGGCTCCCAGGGGGCCCATAGCCACCCGAATCTCCTCATGCCCAGTGGCGTCGCTAGCACCGGAGGGAGCCCCGGTGCCAGGACCGCACCTGTCATGAGACAGGGGAGCTTTGCTCCTACTTAGCAACCGTGGTCTCTGCTGCTTTAGAAGCTCCCCCTCCAGCCCCCCTTCCCTGCTCTAAACATCTCTCCTCCTGCTGCTAGCTGTCGGGACATGGAGGCTGGTCTTGATAGGCTTCCGTACATGGCAGACACAGAGGCCATTGTTTGGCCTCCGGTCGCCATGCTAGCCATCAGCAAACCTCGCGATTTCATTGTGCGGTCTGCTGATGTGCTACAAACCCCTAAAATGCGGCGATTGCAATTGATCGCCGCATTTAATGGGTTAATTGCCGAAATCAGCAATTGTCACCGACAATGTGCACCGGGAACCGCGCAGTAACTGGGCGTCCTTGTGCGCTAAGACACTGGCCACCAGGACGTACAGTTACGTCGTGGTGCGCCTAGGGGTTAATGGCTCTCCACCATGCACATGGATGCACAACCACAACACAGCTAGATCTTAAATTACTGTCTTGGAATGTAGCGGGGCTGAAAACCTTGATTAAGTGAAAGAGAGTTCTCTCACACTTACATAAATTTAGACCCCATATTGTCTTCCTGCAAGAAACGCATTGGAAGCGAGGAGATCAATTCTAAAACCCATGAAGCTCCATGGATAGGTCAGTGTCATTCGGCCTCATTTCACTCCAAGACTAGAGTAGCCGCCATGCTAATAAACAAGAATGTAGACTATGTGATACATGATACATACAGCAATCCCGAGGCCAGATACATTTTTGTAGACATCACAATAAGTTCCCGCAGGTATTCCCTCCTTAATGTTTACACCCCGAATTCACCCAATGCTGAATTCTTCTCCCACATTCACAACTTTCTCCTAACAAAACCACTATCTACAATAATATGGGGAGGGTATTATAATGCAACGATGGACGACTCCATAGACCGCTCAAGTAATTCCACACATGATGCCCCAACCTCTAAGATTTTGGCAACTCTACTGACTCACCTACAACTTTTTTGAAGAAAGGAAGGTGATTACAGCACCAGAGAGAATATTTGATGTAATATGATGGGTGCAAGCCTTTACAGGAACCTGATCCAAGGTTCCACAAATGGAAACAATAATTTTCAAGGAACAAGGCAACACATCCAAAAATAGGAATTTTATTTACACACAACATATTGTGGGTAAATAAAATTCCTATTTTTGGATGTGCTGCCTTGTTCCTTGAAAATTGTTGTCACCTACAACTTTGTGACCCATGAAGACTCAATAATCCTACAGCCCGAGACGTTACATTGTACTCCTTAGTCCACGACTCCCATTCTAATTTCCTTATATCCACTTTACTATTCCCTGATATAATGGACGCTGCCATGTATAATATAATCATCTCGGACCATGCCCCCATTTCGCTAACTGTTAACCTCAGGGCTACCCAAACTACTAGTACAAACTGGCTCTTTCTTGCATATCTGATGGACTCAGATGATTTTAAACAGTTCTTAATCCGTCAATGGGCGAACTATGCAGATGACAATTTACAGCATGTGAATGACACTAGCCTCTTTTGGAGGACCTCTAAAGCCATCATGCGAGGATGTATCATAGCTTATGTCTCTCACAAGAGACGCTCACACACTGCTCGGTATAACTCCCTGTATGGCAGTTTGACAGATGCCCACGCTCAACACATAGCTAATCCCACTCCGGAAACTAAACAACACTACCTAGATTCACGTTGGCTACTTGATGCATTTTTACTAGGACAGGCCCAATGGTTCAATGGCACAGTTAGAAATAAATATTTCAGATGGGGAAACACAATGGGATGTCTGCTCTCCAATCTTATTAAAACCCCCAAATCTAGCTCCAGAATTCTAAAACTAAAGACTAATAATTTGTCCTGTTCCCCCACCACCGACCCTACTACTATTCAACAAACATTCTTGGAATATCACAGAACATTATACTCACCCTCAACACCGGACCCCCAACTAACCCAAAACGTACTAATTGGTACATCTCTTCCTAAACTAACCTCAGATCAACAGACCCTGCTTTCCCAGCCAATCGCTGAGGAGGAGATCGAGTTGACGATCTCGCACCTCTCGAATGGCAAATCTCCGGACCTAGAGGGTTTATCGGGAAAATACTATACAATTCTAAAACCACATATAGTGCCTACACTCGTGTCCCTATTCAATCTTATTTACGTAAACAATACCCAAATACCTAGATTTCATGACTCCAGGACCATCCTGATCCCTAAACTAGCCAAAGATCCTACTTTAGTACAATCCTATAGACCTATATCTCTCCTTAACCAGGATTATAAACTGCTCGCTAAAATCCTAGCTAATAGAATGCAACAGGTACTCCCATTGCTTCTCACGACGTCCCAACTAGGATTCCTACAAAACTGTCACTCCTCTAAACGCATTAGACTAGCAATAGCAACTACTATAGCCGCTCAATCTAGATCGGCTCCCCGATCCATGCTTCTCAGCCTGGATGCTGAGAAAGCATTCGATAAACTCTCTTGGACGTTCTTAAACTCCTCTCTCCGATGCAGAAATGTCTATTTTCTCTAATTATGTACAACTGATACAGGCTGATGCATGCACATCCTTCACCATAAATGGACTAAATACAGACTGGTATGGGCTGCCTGCTCCCCCCCCCCCTCCTCTTTAACATATCGCTAGACCCTCTGCTATGCTTGATACATTCTGACGAAGAAGTCCAGGGAATTAAAATAAATTCCCAGGAGATACGTATCTTAGCATTTCCAGACGATGTATTGCTATTTCTTTCCAACCCCAGACACTCGCTCCCCTCCGTCCTCTCGCTTATTGAGACATATGGATCACAATTAGGTTTCACCATTAACTTACAAAAATCAGAAGCACTACTCCTTAAGGGCCCATCTCCACCTTCCTGGGCTGGGAGACTGCCACTCAAATGGTCAAGATCTCACATCACCTATTTAGGGACAACCCTCACACAAAAAAAAACACAAACATTTTACGCCGATAACATAAACGCGCATATAGAACATCTGAAACACCTATTAAATATTTGGCAATCCTCCACCCCCTCCTTCTCAGGCAGAGCCAACCTAATAAAATCTGTGGACTTTCCAAAATTCCTGTACCTAATGCAATTCCTTCTCATATATTTAAAACCTAAAAGATGGAAAAATAATCATGGCCCTCTACAGAAAAGTTATCTGGAACAATGGCCGACCTAGGATAGCCATGAGAGTCCTCCAGCAAACAAAATTTAATGGAGACATTAACTTTCCAAACATGCACGATTATAGCCTGGAAGCTAATCTGAGAATTGTGGCAGATTGGACACATAACACCTCGCATTACTCCGAACCTCTCGTGGAGACGCAATTTGCCAAACCTCAATCTTTATTATACATCTTGCATGCCCCTAGTGACAGCCTGATGGACAGGGAGCGCCTCAAACCTCTCCTCTCCTCAGCTATCAAGACATGGCAGGTTGTGCGCAAAAGAGCCATCTTCACCCCCCATACTTCACTATTATTGCCATTTGTAGGTTATCCTGATTTTCAACATGGGCATCCTGCTGGAATATTTACTCGCTGGGAGGGGGAGGTGTGCGATGCATATCCGATCTATTGCTGACCGATGCCTCCCATCCACTGGAGCTTAGGGAATTTCAAGACAAGTTTAATTTCTCTTCTCAGGCGCTATTCCCATTCTTGCAGGCTTCTAGTTAAGTTAGAAAAATCACACACCAGATCTCTCCTGATCTCTCACAAGACCTAGTGGTTAACGTAATTCTCAAAACTAAAAATACCAAGAGAATAATATTGTTGTATTATAATTTCCTGATATCTCCTATTGATTACATTACCCCCACAACAGGTGCACATTCCTTGTTACAACATTTTCCCACACTATCCATCAATGATATTATGGACAGTTTATACACCGCATCGAGACTCGTTCCATCAGCATCCTACTGGGATAAAGGGGCAGCACGTCCACCGGACTTTCATGTTTAATTAGGCCATAGCACTCTGGACTATAAGAAGGGCTCAGCCCCTTCCTCCCATGCCTGAGCTTTATTGTCGTACCCTAAGTTTGTCTATGCAAATGGCCTCCTAGTGTTTCCCAGTTCCCAGTGTTCCCTGCTCCTGTATCCTGTATCCTGTGCTATCCTGGTCAAGTGCCGTGCTGAGCTGAAGTCGTGCTGTCCTGCTACACCACGCCTAACGTCTATCTCCTGCCTAGTACCAGCCGAGCCTGCCTTGCTACTGTCAGAGCTGCCACAGGTACCCTATACGAACTATAGACTGTAACCTGTGCCCTGTTGACCATCTGCCATACCGCCAAGGCCCTACTACCCAGTGGGTCCACGAACCCAACGTGAAGAAATCCACGAACCCAACGTGAAAAAATCAGCTAGCGGGAAAAAGAAGCATCCGACTCCACTGAAATAAATGGGAGGCGGAAGTTTGCGGCGGGTTCCGCCCACTAAAATTTTTGCAGTGTGGACGGGACCTAAGGGGTAAGATGTATAAGCTGGCAATTTCCCCATACCCCTTATAACCCACTGTACATAAAGCGGTGGTGGTAACATTATTCCTTCTCTGACAGTTTCCCCATACTGTACTCCTTCTAAACCACTGTACAGAAAAGCAGCAGCATTGAAATGTATGAAGGGTGAGGTGATAAATACAATGAAACACAGTAGCGTAATACATCAACATAATCATTGTGCATCACAAAATAAGCTGGCACCCCCACCGATCAGTAGACAGAAGAGACCTGTAGTCTACTATATGCAAGGCACAGCCCGTATCTTGGCAGTCTGTATATCTCGGCACCCTTGCTGATCAGCTGAATGAAGAAGCCACGGCTTATGTGTCTTGTTACAGTATTACTTCTACTGCTTTTCTGTACAGTGGGTTAGACGGGGTAAGAGACTGTCAGTGAAGGAATAATGTAGCCACCGTCGGTGGTGCTTTTCAATACAGTGGGTTAAAAAGGGTAGAGTATGGGGAAACTGGCAGAGATGGAATAATGTAGCCGCCGCAGGTGCTTCTCTGTATAGTGGGTTAGAAGAGGTATATGGAAACTGTCAGTGGAGGAATAATGTAGCTGCCACCAGTGCCTTTCTGTACAGTGGGTGAGCTGGGGTATGGGGAAACTGTCAGTGGAGGAATAATGTAGCTGCCACCAGTGCCTTTCTGTACAGTGGGTGAGAAGGGGTATGGGGAAACTGTCAGTGAAGGAATAATGTAGCTGCCATCAGCGCCTTTCTGTACAGTGGGTGAGAAGGGGTCTGGTGAAACTGTCAGTGAAGGAATAATGTAGCCGATGCGGGCGCTTTTTTGTATAGTGGGTTAGAAAGGGTATGGGGAAACTGTCAGTGAAGGAATAATGTAGTCGCCAACTGCGCTTTCTTTACAGTGGGTTAGAAGGGGTATAGTATGGGGAAACTGTCAGTGCAGGAAAAATTTAGCGACCGCCGGCACATCTGTTACAAGGTGTGTGGGAAAACTGTCAGTGATGGAATAATGATACTGCCGTCGGCGCTTCTCTGTGCAGTGGTTTAGAAGGGGTATGGGGAAATCGTAAGTGAACTAATAATGCAGCTGCCGGTGCTTTTCATTACAGTGGTTTAGAAGGGGTATGGGGAAACTGTCAGTGAAAAAAATTTAGCCCCTGCTATGCTCCTTTGTACAGTGGGTTAGAAGGGGTATGGGGAAACAATCAATGAAAGTGCAGTGTATCCGCTGCCACAGCAGCTTTTTTGTACAGTGGGATAGGAAAAGGATGAAGAGCTAATCTGTGAATAGTTGGTTATATGGGGTACAGGAGACCTGGCGCTACGGCTAGGAGAACCAATCCTGCCTCTTTTTTTTTTTATAATATAATTTTTTATTGTTGTTGATTTAAATAACAAAATATTCCATACTACATAACAAAAAAAACTAGGAAAATGTTCAGAGTTAACATTATATTAAACTAAATATTATGTAGTACAGACCATTATCCCAAAAGTAAATGCTGGAGAATCAACCCCTAAAACCCCGGAAAATAACGTGCGGGGCGGGGGGTGGGGAGGGGAAACTACAAAAAAAAGATTTAAAAAACAAAACAAAAACATTACTCGTCAAACAACTACTAACACATTTTAAACCAGCCCTAAGGTATTTTTCTGTTCGGGGGATAGTTTCATCATCCATCTGTTCCAGATCTTATGAAAAAAATTCCCCTTCCTCTTTACTTAGCGTCAACTAAAAGCGTCACTCTATTCAACTTATGGTGCCATTCTATTTCTCGTGGGAAATCTTTTGAGATCCATTTATAACTGATAACCAAACTTGTCACAAACAAAATCTTTCTAATTAGGTTGCTACAACCACAGTCTTTCAAAAGAGCAGAGATACCAAAAATAAATAGCATCAGTTCGATTGGAACCTCTTTCCGAATTAATTTAGAAGTAGATGCTGCTACTCCACTCCAGTATCTATGTAGCTTGGGACAATACCACAACAAGTGGATGAGATCCGCTTGATGTATGCCGCATTTCTGACAATTATCGTTATTCCTTAATCCCATAAACCAAGAGCTTCGGTGTATAATAAAGTCTATGATTGATCATAAAATAAATAAATCGGTAATCGCGATTTACTGATGCTTCTCCGATATGTTTATAAACTAACCCCCAATCGATCCTAATCCCAAAAGCCTTATCCCATTTTCCTTGTGATTTAATATGATTTCCTTCATTCCCTAAAAATAATTTTTCATATAGTAAGGACCAAATTCCTTTCTTACTTTTTAAACATTCTAATGAAGAACAAACCGTGATTTATATTTAATGACCAAAAAGGCGTATTTAATTTTAAAATATCTAAACAGACCATAATCAGGGACCTTGTACAGTCTCTGCAGTTCAGTAAAAGTTTTTAGTTGTGCATTATTAAATAAATTCGATATCCTTGTGATGTGATGCTTTTTCCAAAACAAAGAGAGGTCGTCAAACTCACCAAAATCCTTATTTTCCCAGAGGAATGACTTCAATAAAGGTATTACATTTTTCAATGAGTTTGACAGCATCCCAGACCCGCTACTGGTTATCATAAATAGGCCCAAGTCTAAAATCAGGGGAATTCAGAACCCCAGCTTCTAGAGCTTCAAACATAGACCATTTGTCCCCTAGAGTTTTCAACAAAAATCTATTAGCCCCCAGGCCCTTCCAGTCCCGGAACTGTTGGAACTGAGAAGCTAAAAAGTACTTCTTCCAATCAGGAGCTGTGTATTGCGGCTGAATGAGGTGAATTTACAGGAATTTACCTCCCTGCTTCATAATTAGTTCATAGCGGAGTAGCAGAGGAAGTTCCTCCACTCGCCGAGGGTTCACCATGCACAGCGCTACTTTAAGTGCTGTGCTCAGAGAAGCCCTTGACGGTACTGTCCATTTATGAGCGGAATCCCCGACTAGAGTCGGCAACGGGGAATCCGCTCAAGTTTTAGCCACTGATGTCACTATCCATATATGTACAGTACGGTAAAGGGCTTCCCCAAGCACAGCGCTTAAAGTAGCGCTGTGTCCGGGGAGTCTTCGGTGAGCGGAGGATCTCTGTCTACTCTGAACTAATTCTGAAGCAGGGAGCTGATAGTTCCCTGCTTCAGAATTAGTGGCTACTCCTTGAGCCGTTATATGGACATATATGGACATTGACATCAGTGGCTCCTCCTGGAGCGGAATCCCCGGCCAGAGTCGGCAACGGGGATTCGCTCAAGGAGTAGCCACTAACGTCACTGTCCATATATGGACAGTGACATCAGGGCTTCCCTCTAGGAACGGAATCCCCGGCCTATGCTCTGGCTGGGGATTCCGCTCCTAGAGGGAGTCCCAATGACGCTATCTACAGGGCGGGGGTAGCGCTATCTACAGGGGGTGTCACTATCAACATGGAAACTATGGCAGTATATAGGGGTTCTATCAACATGGGCATCGAGAGCGCATTGGCAATTTATATATGGGCACTGGCACTAGGGGCAGCTTTGGGGAGTGTTATACTGAATAAGGGCAGGTAGGGGGGGCATTATACTGTATGGTGGCAGCTATGGGGGCAATATACTGTATGGTGGAAGCTAGAGGGCATTATACTGTGTAGGGGCAGCTATTTGGTATTATACTCTGTGGGAGGCACCATGGGAGCATGATACTGTGTGAGCTGAATCGGGAGTGTATAGATGGGGATTGGGTGGGATTAGAGGCGTGGCTTAAAAGAAAAAAAATTGTCCCTCTTTGTGATACTTGAAAATTGGGAGGTATGTAATTGTACCTGCGTCTATAGGACAGAGGTACAATTAGAAGAAATGAATGGCCGGGTACGTTCCGTGCCCGGCCATTCTGTGCCTTTCTACGAGCGAAGCGGCGCGATACTTTGCGCCGCTTGCGTTATTGAAAAGTGCTGATTGACAGGGAAAGTCATTCTGTCCTGCCAATCAGTGCGTTTCGTAGATGCAAGCGGCCTGATCACGTCATCGCGCTGGAGCACGTCTCCATTGCCGCCGGACGGCGCAGGAGCGGGATTCAGGTGAGTTTGTATAGATTTTTGTTTTATCCTAATAAAAAAGTGTGTGGCATTATCTACGAGGGGTGGCTTTATCTACAGGAGGGCTTTATCTACGGGGGGCTCTATCTATAGAGGGGCTATATACTGGGGTGGGCTATATGTGTCGTACTATATACAGGGGTGGGCTATATGTGGAGCACTATATACAGGGGTTGGCTATATCTACAGGTGGGCTACATACAGGGGTGGGCTATCTGTGGATCACTATAGGGGGAGCTATATGTGGGACACTATATACAGGGGTGGGCTATATGGGTGTCCCTATCTACAGGGGGCTCTATGGGGGGCACTATCTACAGGGGGCTCTATGGCAGGCACTATCTACAGGGGGAATGTATAGTGCTATTATATTTAGGGGCATAGTGTGTGGTATAATGAGAACTTTATCTTTGTTTATAGGTGTAGAAATGTTTGAAACTCAGAAGCTGAAGACATCTGAGCGGCAAACTGCAGAAATGGGCTGTGACCGGGAGAAGTCATCATAGAGGTCTGGACCGGATGAAGAAAAAGAACTAGAATCTGAAATGTCACCGGTGAGTCACTTAATGTAAATGTTTATTCTGCCTCTAATCAGTACTGTAGTCACTGTATGATCTGGAGCGATGATGGGTGATATGATTATGATATGATTTTTTTTGTGAAACAGCAACTCAAAGCATATCCTTACCATTGTTCGCGCCATGCCTGGAGCTGAAAACAATTTAGTGCAAACCTATACAGCTGGAGTTGCACTAAATTGAGCTGTATTTGTGCTGGTGTTGTATATATGTAATGAGCTGGGTTCTGGTGCTGTATATATATATATATATATATATATATATATATATATATATATATATACTGAGCTTGGTTCTGGTACTATATATATGTACTGAGCTTGATTCTGGGGCTGTATTTATGTACTGAGCTTGGTTCTTTTGCTGTATTTATGTACTGAGCTTTGTTCTTTTGCTGTATATATGTAATGATCTTGGTTCTGGAGCTGTATTTATGTACTGAGCTTTGTTCTGGTACTGTATATATGTAATGAGTTGGGTTCTGGTGCTGTATATATGTAATGAGCTTTGTTCTGGTGCTGTATATATGTACAGAGTTTGGTACTGGAGCTGTATATATGTACTGAGATTGGTTCTGGGGATGTATATATGTATTGATCTTGGTTCTGATGCTGTATTTATGTACTGAGCTTGGTTCTGGTGCTGTATATATGTAATGAGCTTGGTTCTGGTGTGGTATATATGTAATGAACTTTGTTCTGGTGTTGTGTATAGAACTATATTGCTTGTAAAATGTACAAATGTTTTTGTGCTAGAGTTACATAAAAAAAAATTTGGAAAAGAAATTACACGCTATTGATTGGTAGGGAAAACAAACATGGCGAGGGGGAAGGAGATGGCAGCGGGAAAGAGGTTGGGGGTGGCGCCAAACTGAATCTTTGCCCCGGGTGCTGTAGAAAGTAGCTATGCCTCTGCCTTTATCTCCTTGCATAGGTGTTCAAGCAGGCAAAGTTGTATTTGTTCTTATGCCAGATGACAGCGGGGAGCTAAGGAATTTATCCAAATTTTGGGAGTTTTTCTCTTTCTGGGACTCTGGTAGACAATTCCCCGATCTGTGTTGAGAATTGCCCTTTTCGGGCTGTTTTTTAGCCGGCATATTCAGGGCATTTATCTTCCCTTTATAAAAGCTCCACAACTCAGGAGCAGCTTAGCAGCAATGGAGGAGCTCAGCAGCAGTGGAAAAGTTCAGCAGCCATGGCAGAACTCAGAAACAATGAAGAGACTCAACTGGGAAGGGGGACCTCGGCAGCAATAGAAGAGCTCCACAGCAATGAAGGAGCTCAGCGGCGTTGGAGGAATTCTGCAGCGATGGAGGGTCTTGACAACAGTGAAGGAGCTCACCGGCAATGAAGGCACACAGCGGAGGTGGAGGCACACAGCAGCCCTAGAGGAACTCAGCAAGAATGGAGGAACTCAGCCACAATAGAAGAGCTCAGCAACATTAGAGGAACTCAACGACAGTGGAGGAAATCAGCAGCGATGGAGGAACTCAGCAACAATGGAGAAACCCGGTAACAATGGAGGAACTCGGCAGCAATGGAGGAGCTCGGCAGCAATGGAGGAGCTCGGCAGCAATTGAGGAGCTCGGCACCAATGTAGGAGCTCGGTAGCAATAGGGTAACTCCGCAGCAATAGAGGAACTCCGCAGAAATGGAGGAACTCAACAGCAACAAAGGAACCCAACAGCAATGAAGAAACCCAACAGCAACGAGGGAACCCAACAGCAATGGAGGAACACATCTGCAATGAAGTAACCTGGCAACATTAAATAAAACCAAAACAAAAAAAATACAGCAAACAAGGAGAAACTCAATAGAGGATCTCAGCAAATGAAGGCCTTCAACTGTAATGGAAAAAACAAACAAAAAATAAATAAAAAGAACCAGCAGCAATGGAAGTGCTCAGCAGCTGTGGAGGACCTCAACAACAGTAGAGTATCTTAACAGCAATGGAGGATATCAGCATCCATAGCGGAACTCAACACCAACTCAACAACAATGGAGGACCTAGGCAGAAATGGAAGACTACAGCATCCATAGAAGAACTCAGCAGCCATACACTTCCAGCATACTCCTCCAGCCCCATCAAACGGCCACCAGAGTGCAACAACAATCTTGCCTGTGCATACTGAGTCCTGCCGAAACTCACTGCATGCCTGCAGCAAACACCATGCTCTGAACAGGTGAGGAGGGGAGAGACGAGAGAGAGAGAGAGAGCTCACGAAACACGCCCGCTCATAAGATCACCCAGACCTACCTCCCTGCTGCTACCTCTTTAAAGTGGACAGTGATTTTATGGGGTGTCGGAAGACCAGGACAGAGAGGCAGTGGATCCACCTCTGGCTCCTCTTGACAGTATTTTCTTGGGGTCCGCTCACATTCAGTACATGTATAGTACAGTACTGCAATAAAGTGTGGCTGATGTAGTTCTAGTTGTGGAAAAATGCTGCAAAGTAAGAATGCTTTCAAAAATAGATTAGTTTTTATTTCTCAATTAACAAAAGCCAAATGAACAGAACAGAAATCTAAGTCAAATCAATATTTGGTGTGACTACACGTTGCCTTGAAAATTCCATCAATTCTTCTAGGTACACTTACACACAGTTTTTGAAGGTACTCAGGGAGGTTGTAGACTGTACTTGCCGGTAAGCACCTGTAAAGAAGTTGTGGCTTGAAGTACAGTACAGTATTGTTATGTGCAGTGACAAGCTTTTATTCACCTGCCCTGCTATCTAGTGTGCAAAACATGAATTGCAGATACACTTACATTCGTGTACTGCAATGTGAGATGTTAACCCCTTAATGACCAGCCTATTTTGGACCTTAATGACCAGGCCATTTTTTAAGTTTTTCCATCGTCGCATTCCAAGAGCTATAACGTTTTTATTTTTGTGTCGACATAGCTGTATAAGGTCTTGTTTTTTGCGGGACAAGTTGTACTTTTCAATAGCACCATTTTGGGGGACATATTATTTATTGATGAACTTTTATTAACTTTTATTTGGGGGGAAATAGAAAAAAACCTTAAATTTTGCCACGCTTTTTCGCGTCTTAAATCTATGCCGTTTACCGTGTGATATAAATAACACAATAACTTTATTCAGCGGGTTGTTACGATTGCAACGATACCAAATTTGTATAGTTTTTGTATGTTTTACTACTTTTACACAGTAAAAACGCTTTTTTTTCAAAATTATTTGTTTTTGTGCCTCCATATTTGAAGAGCCGTAACGTTTTTATTTTTTTGCCGATGCAGTTGTATGAGGGCTTTTTTTTTGCGGGAAGACTTGTAGTTTTTATTGGTACCATTTTTGAGTAGATGCGACTTTTTTATCACTTTTTATCACATTTTTTTAAAGTCAGTATTCACAGAAAACAGCAATTTTTCCATAGTTTTTTATTAAATTTTTTACGGCGTTCACCGTGCGGGTTAAATAATGTAATAGATTTATAGTCGGGGTCGTTACGGACGTGGCGATACCAAATATGTGTAACTTTTTAACTTTATTTTGTTTTTTTAATAGTAAAGCATTTTGTGAGGGGAAAAGCTGGGTTTTTCATTTGTTTTCACATTTTTTTTTTTAATTAACTTTATTAAACTTTTTTTCACTTTTTTACTAGTCCCATTAGGGGACTATAATATGCGATTCTCCGATCGCTATTGTAATACACTGCAATACTTTTGTATTGCAGTGTATTACTGCCTGTCCGTTTAACACGGACAGGCATCTGCTAGGTCATGCCTGCAGCATGATCTAGCAGGCATTCACTCCAGGCAGACCTGGGGGCCTTTATTAAACCCCCGGCTGCCATTGGAGACACAGACACTCGGCGATCGTATCGCCGGGTGTCGGTGGGGGAAAGAGGGAGCTCCCTCCCTCTCTCCAAAACCACTCAGATGCGGTGCTCGCTATTGTGCACCGCATCTGAGGGGTTAAACGGGTGAGATCGATACTAATATCGATCTCACCCGGCAGCTCCCAGCCCTCAGCTGCCTCTAGCAGCTGAGAGCAAGGAGATTTGACAGCTCCCTGCTCTGTAAACTTATTCCGATGCCGCGACGTAAAAAGTCTATGGCATCGGAATAAGGCCCGTTAGTGACCGACGTAGAAACACGATGGGCCGGTCACTAACGGGTTAATGTCCTAGGCGTATTCAATTTTTATCCTAGCATGCCAGAAGTTAAGATAATGAATGCTACATCTGTATGTGTAATAGAGAGAGACACATGTTTATGTTATCTAAGATTTCATTGAAACCCCCCTGTTCCCTACCCTTCCTTTTTGAAAACCCCTCCCTTTTTACTTGTTTAAAAAAAACAAAAAAGACAATTTACAAAAAAAGTTAGAAAGAGCTGCTGGATGCTATAAATCACTTTCTATGATGAGGACAGAAGCTTTCTTAGGGTTCCCTACGGTACACAGTGTACCAAAAAATAATATGAAGCCACCCTTTCCTGGTTTCCAAAGGAGCAACTCATCCTGCACAGGTAAAGAGCAGTACAGGAGGACATGAGGTACCGTACTGTGGAGAGGCTCTACTAGACAGCCAATCTGAGCATGCAATACAGGGTTTAACCAAAGAAATGTCCATACGGATTGGTTGGATCTTCAAGGCAATCGCATGTGCCTCCGATCAAAAGTGTCTGTAGGATTGTATGTTGAATGTGTACAGTGGGCCAGGAAAGACCATTGTATGTTTAAAATGTTGTAATCTGAGGTCATTGTAACCTAAGTGACCACTGTAGCGCATATGGGAGTTTCAGTTAGCTATGAAATTGTTGATACTGTTCAAGTTTAACTGGTTCCCGACTGCTGGCTGTGTATTTACGGCCAGGTGTCAGGGTCCTTAACCCCTTAAGGACGCAGCCTAGTTTTGGCCTTAAGGCTCAGAGCCCATTTTTCAAATCTGACATATTTCACTTTATGTGGTAATAACGTCGGAATGCTTAAACCTACCCAAGCGATTCTGAGATTGTTTTCTCGTGACACATTGGGCTTCATGTTCGTGGTAAAATGTGGTCGATATATTCAGTGTTTATTGGTGAAAAATTGCAAAATGTAGAGAAAATTTTGAAAAAATTGCATTTTTCAGAATTTAAATGCATCTGCTTGTAAAACAAATGGTTATACCACCCAAAATAGTTACTAGTTCACATTTCCCATATGTCTACTTTAGATTGGCATCGTTTTTTGAACATTCTTTTATTTTTCTTGGACGTTACAAGGCTTAGAACATAAACAGCAATTTCTCATATTTTTAAGAAAATTTCAAAAGCCTTTTTTTTAAGGTACCTCTTGAGTTCTGAAGTGGCTTTGTGGGGCCTATGTATTAGAAACCCTGATAAAACACCCCATTTTAAAAACTAGACCCCTCAAAGTATTCAAAACAGCAGTTATAAAGTTTTTTAACCCTTCAGGCATTTCACAGGAATTAAAGCAAAGTGGAGGTGAAATTTGCAAATTTCATTTTTCTTGCTGAATTTCAATTTTATTCATTTTTTTTTCTGTAACACAGAAGGTTTTACCAGAGAAACACTACTAAATATGTATTGTCCAGATTCTGCAGTTTTTAGAAATGTCCCACATGTGTCTCTAGTGCGCTCGTGGACTAAAACACAAGCCCTAGAAGCAAAGAAGAACCTAGTGCATTTTGAGTCCTCTTTTTTATTAGAATATATTTTAGGCAGCATGCCAGGTTTGAAGAGGTGTTGAGGTGCCAAAACAGTAGGAATCCCCCAATAGTGACACCATTTTGGAAACTACACCCCTCAAGGAATTCATTTAGGGTTGTTGTTACCATTTTGACCGCACAGTTTTTTCACAGCACGTATTTGAATTGGGCTCTGAAATGAAAAAAATGTCATTTTTTCCAATAAAATGTCATTTGTGATCAAAATTTCTTATTTTCACAGGGAACAAAATACCCCATTTTGTTGCCCAATTTGTCCTTAGTGTGGCAATACCCCATTTGTGGTGATAAACTGCCGTTTGGGCCCATGGGAGGGCTCAGAAGGAAAGGAGCGCTATATGTTTGTTGGAGTCCAGATTTTGTTGGATTGGTTTTCGGGTACCATGTCGCATTTGCAGAGCCTCAGCGGTATCAAAGCAATGGAAACCCACCAAAAGTGACCCCATTTTGGAAACTACACCCCTCAAGGAATTCATTTATGGTTGTTGTTAGCATGTTGACCACACAGTTTTTTCACAGCACCTATTTCAATTGGGGTGTGACATTAAAAAAAATGACATTTTTTCCAATAAGATGTAATTTTTTACCAAAATTTCTTATTTTCACAGGGAACAAAATACTCCATTTTGTTGCCCAATTTGTCCTGAGTGCATCAATACCCCATTTGTGGCAATAAACTGCCGTTTGGGCCCATGGGAGGCCTCAGAAGGGAAGGAGCGCTGTGTGTTCTTTGGAGTACAGATTTTGCTGGTTTGGTTTTCGGGTGCCATGTCGCATTTGCAGAGCCCCAGAGGTATCAAAGCAATGGAAACGCACCAGAAGTGACCCCATTTTGGAAACTACACCCCTCAAGGAATTCATTTATGGGTAATGTGACCATTTAGACTCCATAGTTTCTTCACAGAACTTATTTGAATTGGGCTGGGAATTCAAAAAATATATATTTTTTCCAATAATATGTCATTTTAGCTCAAAAATTCTTATTTTCACAAGAAATAAAATACTCCATTTTGTTGCCCAATTTATCCTGAGTGCGGCAATACCCCATTTGTGGTGATAAACTGCCGTTTGGGCCCATGGGAGGGCTCAGAAGGAAAGGAGCGCTGTGTGTTCTTTGGAGTACAGATTTTGCTGGATAGGTTTTCGGGTGCCATGTCGCATTTGCAGAGCCCCAGAGGTATCAAAGCAATAGAAACCAACCACAAATGACCCCATTTTGGAAACTACACCCCTCAAGGAATTCATTTATGGGTGTTGTGACCATTTTGACCCCATAGTTTTTTCACAGAACTTATTTGAATTGGGCTGGGAATGAAAACAAAATTATTTTTTTCAAATAATATGTAGTTTTGGCAGAAAATTTCTTATTTTCACAAGAAACAAAATACCCCATTCTGTTGCGCAATTTGTTCTGAGTGCCGCAATACCCCATTTGTTGTGATAAACTGCCGTTTGGGCCCATGGGAGGGCTCAGAAGGAAGGGACCACCATTTGGCCTACTGGGGATTTTCGAGTGCGAAGTCATGTATGCAGAAGCCCCTGAGATACCAGTACAGTTGAAACCCGCAAGAAGTGACCCCGTTTTAAAAACTACACCCTTAAGGCATTCATATAGAGGTGTAGTGAGCATTTTGACCTGAGACCTACACCCCATAAAGTGTAATGTGGGTTCTCCCGGGTATGGCAATACCCTACATGTGGCTGTTATCAGCTGCCTGGACACACAGCAGGGCCCAGAGGGGAAAGACGTGGGGGGATAAGCTGTGTGGAGTGCATCAGGGTAAGTAAAATTGGGGTAAATTATAAACCAAGGGATGGATGATAAATTTTAAAACACTATCATACAGAGCTCTGGTTATTCGGGACACGTGTCACATTGATATATTGCGTCATGCATTATCGCCCTCTTATAGCAGACTTTGCACCTCTTTTGACTTTTTCCCTTCTTGCCAGTTTGGGGAACTTCCCCTGGAAAGTGTTGCCGCCCTGGTACGATGCGTGTGGCCCCGCTTCCAGAAGTACTGGGTGCCCCCCCTTCTTGGTCCCTAAAGATTAGGTTCTTGATAATCACCTACCTCTTGAAATTCCAGGAAAGTTCCCGTCTGGCCTGCACATCGACGTAGCACGTACGCATTGTACAAAGCCATCTGTATGATGTGCCCGGCCAGCTTCTTATACCTCACCGCATGGCGCTGTAGGGCTTCAGGACTTGATCTGACAAGTCCACACCTCCCATGTACCTATTGTAGTCCAGGATGCAGTCTGGTTTGGGGGTGGCCTTTCCTTCATATATCCTAAACCTGTAGGTATACCCGGATGCACTCTCACAGCTTATACATCTTCACGCCATACCTTGCCCTCTTACACGGCAGGTACTGGCGGAATTGAACCCTCCCTTTAAAATGTACCAGGGACTCATCAATAGAAATACACTTCTCGGTGTGTATGCTGGGGAAAACCGGGCACTGGAACGGTCTAATAGGGGTCTCCGTTTATACAAACGGTCAAAACTGGGGTCATCTCGGGGTGGGCACAGCTCATTATCAGTATAATGTAAGAAGCAAAGTATTGCCTCATTTATTTATTTTTTTAGGTTCCAGTTCAGTTCTGAAGTTGCTTTGAGGGGCCCATATATTAGAAACCCCTATCAAATACCCCATTTTAGAAACTAGACCCCTCAAAGTATTCACAACAGCATATAGAAAGTTTATGAACCCTTTAGGTGTTTCACAAAAATTTAGAGCAAAGTAGAGGTGAAATTTAAATTTTTTTTTGGTCAGAAAATCCTCTTTATACCATTTTTTTTATAACACAAAAGGATTTATCAGAGAAACGCAAATTAATACGTATTACCCAGATTCTGCAGTTTTGAGAAATATCCCACATGTGGCCCTCGGGCGGTAATGGACTGAAGCACCGGCCTCCGAAGCAAAGGAGCCCCTAGTGGATTTTGAAGCCTCTTTTTTATTAGGCACCATGTCCGGTTTGAAGAGGTCTTGTGGTGCCAAAACATTGGGAACCCCCCAAAAGTGACCCCAATTTGGAAACTAGACCCCTTGAGGAATCCATTGTAGTTTTCTTGGGGTGCATGCGGCTTTTTGATCAGTTTTTATTCTATTTTTAGGTGGCGTGGTGACTAAAAAACAGCAATTGTACGATTGGTTTTTTTTTTGTTTATTTTTACAGCGTTCACCGTGCGCTATAAATGACATATTCACTTTATTCTGCGCGGCGATACGATTACGGCGATACCAGATGTTTATAGTTTTTTTTTATGTCTTATGGCGTTTGCACAATAAAATACGTTTTGTAAACAATCATTCACTTTTTGTGTTACCTTATTCTAAGCGCCATAACGTTTTTATTTTTCAATCAATAAAGCCGTGCGAGGACTTATTTTTTGCGTAACGAACTGTAGTTTCGATCAGTACCATTTTTAGGTACATGCGACTTTTTGATCTCTTTTTATTCCATTTTTTGGGAGGTGAAGTGACCAAACAATTGTGATTGTGGTACGGTTTATTATTATTTTATTTTACGGCGTTCACCGTGCGGGATAAATAATGAAATAATTTTGTAGTTCAGGCCGTTACGGACGCGGCGATACCAATTATGTATAGTTTATTGGTTTGTTTATATATTTTTATTAATAATAAAGGACTGATAAGGGAAAAGGGGGGATTTTTACTTTTATTACTTTTAAATCTTTTATTTTCTTATTTTTACACATCTTTTTTTAACTTTTTTTTTACTTTATTACTTTGTCCCACTAGGGGACATGAGGGCAGGAGGCCCTGATCGCTATTCTAATACACTGCACTACATGCGTAGTGCAGTGTATTAGAACTGTCAGCTACTCACTGACAGCAAGCATAGTGGGTCCGGACGTTGTCAGGACCCACTAGGCTTCCGTCTATGGCATAGCCGGACGCCATTGTTTGGTGTCCGGTTGCCATAGTCACCATCGCCGGCCGCTATCGCGTAGCAGGCCGGCGATGGCAGCTTAACCCCTAAAAAGCCGCGATCTCTATAGAACGCGGCTTTTAAGGGGTTAATCAGCGGGGACACAGCGATCGGTCCCCGCTGTAGGAGCTGTGACAGCTGCTGAACAAGACAGCAGCGTCACAGCTCCTGTATGTGTCGGGAGGACGGCCGAAACGGCCGTTACTCCCGTGACGTACTATTACGTCATGGAGCGCGAACGATACAGCTGCCATGACGTAATAGTACGTCAAGGAGCGGGAAGGGGTTAAAACCTGCGCCATAGATTATTTATGGCACGGGTTTTAGCTTTCTGCACGAGTAATCGGGCAGCTGAATGTCGGGTCTCCGGCTGTCAGTGACTGCCAGGGACCCTGAGGAGAACATAGAAGCAGCTTTCGCTGCTTCTGTCTTCTCTGATCTCTTTTACACAGAGCTCAATGAGCGCTGTGTATATGAATAGAGGCAGCAGCAGCACCCCTGTCTCTATTGCTCCCGGTGATCATGTGACTGGTCACATGATCGCCGGGTGCCGTTAGTGGCAGGCTGCTGCTGGGTCTTACTAGACCGAGCACAGCCCTATTAGTGACAATAGTCACTATAAGAGGGCTGATTTCCCCTGTAACTGGGGCTGTGGCATCTCCAATTACAGTGGAAGAAGATGGTGTAAAATAAAAAATAAATATATATATATACAGTCCCCCAAAGGTCTTTTCTGATCTTTGAGGGATAGACCATAGTAATAAAAAAATAAAAGTAAAGTGCAAAAAATATTATTAATAATACACATATAATAACCACCCCCAAAAAAATGTCCCCGTCCCCCCCGCCAATCATTGTTGTAACACTAACCCTGAGCCAATTACCCTAAAATAGAATATATTTATAACGCATCCTTTATATTATATTATATATTTCTTGTGTACTGTATGTTTATTCTGTTTATTTTATTCTGCTGTACACTATATGGTTTTGTAATTGTCTATTGCCCCCTTTCTTTTCATTATTACTATTTTTATTATTTTTTTATGCACTGTAATGTACATATTCATTATTATCTATATATATATTCTTATTAGCATATATTTATTCACTATTTGTATATTATACACTCTATGTATTATCACTATTCATTATTGGTCTGCATTACTATTATATGTTCTGCTGGGTTTACATAATTGTGCACTTTATTTATATGTTTATATTTTTATATATATTTCTTTTAGTCATATATATATTTTTATATATTTATTATTTATTTTTTATTTTTTTATATTTAATATTTTTCATTTATATTTATTTCTTGGTTACCCCCTTTTTTCAGTTTATATCTATTTGTTATTTCGATATATCGATATATGTAATATATGAGCTGCTGTGTACATATATATATATATATATATATATATATATATATTTCTATCTTTAGAGTATCTGTCCGGTCACCTTTAGTACTTTTGCATAATCAGTAGTCCCCACTTCTGTGTTTTCATATCTCTCTCTTTGTTCAAGTTATTTTGGTAGCCTTTCCTGCGATGCATGCACAGACGCTTGTACGCGCATGCGCCGTGGGACCCACAGCCGCGAGTGCCACTTAGCGCCTGGCGTTGTCATGGTGATTTCGTCATCAGGCGGCGCCATGTCATCTGACGCGTGGCGCGTCGCGTGCTGTGCGTGTCACCCGGCGGGCGGGTCAAGCGCCGATTTGCATCCGTCCCAGGTGAGGTCAAACCCTGTTTTACTACCATATAAACCCCTAGAATTTGAATGCATGTAGCCTCCTGACGAAGCCGGTCTACAGGGCGAAACGCGCGTCGAGGCGTTCACTCATCCGTTCACTTTGGTACTTCTGCACCGCTTTCCATCATGTCCCAGGGTATGTGCTGGCCTCTTTTTCTCATATATGCATATTAGCTAGAGTTAGGTTTAGTCCCTCGGCCACTTATGCCTTTATCCATTACTAGGGCTTTTCTAGTCTAGCTATTCATCTTGTTCACTAGTTAGGCAGCATTTTGATTATATGTGGGATCTTGGTTATCCTGTGCTCACGTTTATCTTCTCCCCTGTGGGTTTATTTTAGCGTGTGCTTTAGCCATTTTTGGATGGTTGACTCTGTGTGCTCATGGTCTGTTCCATCTGACCCTGCTGTTTAAACTCTTCCGTGTATGGTTCCTTTTTTATCCTGTATTATGTGATTATGTACTATATTCAATAAAGATTTTTGTACTCTTGTATATTATTGGTATACTATTTTTTGAGGGTCATGTCCCTTTTCTTTGGTTCGCTTTTAGGTTGTCTGCTATATTGAGGGACCCTTGTATACGCCATTGGTTTGGTGTGAGGTTTGTTTAGGTTGTTCAATTCGGTTTGTCTGTGTTTACAGAAAATACCTCAGGATATATGGATTTCAGGAAACGTGATAAAGATTGGATTACACGACTGGGTACCATATTCGGAGAGGATTCAGCAGTGACTACAGAGAGTAGTAATATTAAGGGCTTGAAACTTAAAATACGTGATCTTCTTAAAAAACGCACTAAGGTTTGGTGGAACAAGGCAGCATTAGAAAATTATTTACAAAAAGATATCATACCCCGTGGTCTGCGTCTGCAGGTGTTTCCAACCTTAGATGCTGAAGATCCCTCTTTTGTCACTAAATGGGAAGAGTCCCTCACCAAATGCTCATGTACGCTTATTGAGCTGCTCATTGGAGCAGATCGCAGATCTCTTGACTCTCTAGAAAAGGAAATTGACCTCCTCAAGGATAATATACAACAGTCCCTTAATAAAGAGGAGTTTGATAGCTTTGACAAAATACTAGAGGACGAATTGATAAAGTGGGAAAGAGAAGTACAAGATCTTAAAATTAGGAAATTCCAGCGTGATTTGAGTGATTTCCAGTCCAATAAAATCTATCGCTGGCACTCTAAAAGGGATAGAGCTCGTTCTCTATCTCGCTCCATTTCCTCTACTTCCCTTGTATCTGAAGAAGAATGTGGCGGTTTTTTAGACAAACCTCTGGCTGCAGGAGATGGAGACCCTATGTTCAACCCCAGAACACCAGCAGCCAAAAGAAAGACCAGGGGGGTGTACAACAGGGACAAGAGAAACAGGAGGCTCTAAAGGTAATTAATCTCTCTACCTACACCTTATCACCATCTCAAATTGATGTCTTGCAAAAGGGTCTGTCTTTTTCCCCTACTGGTAGATTTGATCTCTTTACCACCATTAAGGATTTGGCCCTGTTTTCCAGGAAATTACTCTTTAAGAAGCATTTTGGTAGAAGGGTTGACACTATCCCTATGGGCTCTCCAGCAGAACAACAGGCATTTGATGCACTCATCTCATTACTGGATGAACAGGAGGTCAAACCCGATCCTAGACTTCCCATGCATCTGTGCCACCGTTCCCAACATTTCCCCCCCTTCGCGCTGTGTCCTTCAGTGGATATCTTCTTTAAATTAGTGAAAAAAGATCTAGAAACTATTTCTGACTCCAGAATATCCTGCAATTTAAATTTTAAACAAAGACAGGCAATTATTGAACTCAAAAAACTTAAGGACGTGATTATTAAACCAGCTGATAAGGGGGGTAATGTAGTGTTATGGCCGGCACAGATGTATGAAACTGAGGTTTTCCGCCAATTAGACATGCGACATTGCTATCGTAGGCTACCATCAGACCCCACTTTGATTTTTAAAAGGGAACTAGATACCCTTTTACAAAGGGGTGTGGACGAACAAATTATCAATGCAAAACTTAAGGAGGGTTTGTCGGTTGAATTTCCTATCAAACCTACATTCTATCTATTGCCAAAAGTGCATAAAGATGCCGTCAATCCCCCTGGTCGCCCAATCGTGTCAGGGATCGGTGGCCTGTGTGAAAACATCTGTAGATTTGTGGATTTTTTCTTACAGAAATGTGTGGAAACATTGCCGTCTTATACTAAGGACACAACAGATATGTTACAACGGTTAAATGGTTTACATCTTGAGGCTGATATGTTCTTGGTTACATGCGACGTGGAGTCCCTGTATACGTCTATATGCCATGACCATGGGATACATGCGTCAAGATTTTTCTTGCGGATGACTAACCATGACCCGGATCTCATAGAATTCGTATTATGCCTTCTTGATTATGCTTTGACACATAATTTTTTTGTTTTTAAGGACCGCCTCTTCCTACAGCTCCAGGGCACGGCGATGGGGGCGACATGTGCGCCCTCCTATGCCAACCTTTTCCTGGGGCTGTGGGAAAGGGATATTGTCCAGCAGACTCCGGGTCATGATTCGGTACTCCTGTGGTCAAGGTATATAGACGATATTCTTTTTATCTGGCAGGGCTCCGCGTCGCTTTTAGAATCTTTTCTTGCTTCTCTTAATGCCAATGACCTTAACATTAAACTCACGTGGAAATATAGCAAGACCTACGTTGAGTTTCTGGTTATCTGTATCATGAAGGATGATGGGGGCTTTATTTCAACCGATATTTTTCGGAAAAAAACCTCTACCAATTCTCTCCTCCATGCCTCCTCTGCACACTATCCTAAGGTTAAGAAGGCTATACCTGTGGGCCAGTTTCTGAGGGCAAGGCGTATCTGCTCCAGTGACAGCAGTTTTGAGCGCCAAGCATCTGATATGACAATGAGGTTCAGAAATCGAGGTTATAGTCAGAGGGACATCCAAAGGGGTTACCTCAGAGCTAAACACTCTACTCGCGATGGACTTCTGGTGAGTAGGCCCAAAAAGAATAACATTGACCAAAAGGTGAGATTTATCACTACTTTCAATCCACTTTGGACTGAGATTCGTGATATTCTACAGAAGCATTGGAGGGTCCTTCTTACTGATCGTGATTTGGCAGGGATTCTTCCTAGTTATCCCCCCATCACATGGAGGCGTTCTAAGAATTTGAGGGATCTCCTGACATCTAGCCACTACATCCCCAGTATCCCTCCTAATCCGTTCGGTAGTAGGGGTCCTCCTTGGTGTTCATTCAATTGTGGTAATTGCTCTGCGTGCAAATATATTCCACGTGTTTTTGATTTCTATAGTTCAGATAGAGGTAAAGACTATAAAATTGTGTATAATATCACATGCAATACAGTAGCTGTGGTATATTTTGCCACTTGCCTCTGCGATCTCATTTATGTTGGCATGACCAGCAGGCCCTTGAAAGTACGGGTGTTGGAACATGTCAACAAAATCAAGTCCGCTTCTAATGCATTGGACTTGGAAAAACTCCAACCTATTGCTCGACACTTTCATGAGGTTCATTCTTGCAACCCTAGGGGTTTTCAGGTACGTGGAATCGATCGAGTTTCCCTGGGGTGTAGAGGTGGTGATGTACGGCTGGCATTACTTAGAAAGGAAATTAAATGGATCACGTTACTTAATACTGTGGCACCATTTGGTTTAAATGAGGCCACTAGTTTCAGGCCCTTTTTGTAAATTTCAACTATGCGTGAATTTTATAATTTTTTCTAGGGTTTTTTTCTTGTTTTTAATTCATTTTTTATTATTCTGCAGTGTGTATATTAGTAAGTGGGTCTACTTACTTATGTCTTTCCCTGATTTGGAAAAGATTATTTGCGGCTACAATTCCAGTCTAGGATTGGAGGATACAAAAATACTTTTATAATTGGAGCTTCCCTTTTTTCATTCTTATGTTCATGTATCATCCATTTATTATTTTTTCTATTTCTTATTTTTATTTATTTTTTATTTTTTACTTTTTCCTTTTTATATTTATATTTATTTTTATTATTTAGATCTATTTTCATTATTTTCTGTATTTTTATTTTCTTTTACAATTATTATTATTATTTTCATTATTCATTACCATTTATTATTTTCTATTTCTATTTATATATATATATATATATATATATATCTCCTCTTGATTATTATCATTATTATTTTCTATATATATATATCTTATATATTTTCTACTATTCACTTATCATTTGCTATGTATATATTCTGTATTTTATAATATGTCTGATATATGTATACCCTGTTTATCTGTAACCAATGTAGTGCACTTTCTTTATTTTCATTGTATATTAATTTTTTGGTTTATGAACTATATTATATAATACTGTGCCTTATTTATTTATTCTATTTATTATTCTACTCAATTTTTTGAATAATATATATATATATATATATATATATATATATATTTCGCAAATTGTTATATTTATTTATATTTATTTTTATATTTATTATTTATTTCTGTTTTTGTTTTATATTATTATTTTATTATGTATGATTACTCTATCCTATTTTGGTGGTCCCATGCACTTTGATATTTATAACACATCCTTTATATTATATTATATATTTCTTGTGTACTGTATGTTTATTCTGTTTATTTTATTCTGCTGTACACTATATGGTTTTGTAATTGTCTATTGCCCCCTTTCTTTTCACTATTACTATTTTTATTATTTTTTATGCACTGTAATGTACATATTCATTATTATCTATATATATATATTCTTATATATATTCTTATTAGCATATATTTATTCACTATTTGTATATTATACACTCTATGTATTATCACTATTCATTATTGGTCTGCATTACTATTATATGTTCTGCTGGGTTTACATAATTGTGCACTTTATTTATATGTTTATATTTTTATATATATTTCTTTTAGTCATATATATTTTTTTATATATTTATTTTAATTTATTTATTTTTTTAATAATTTTTATTTTTTTTATATTTTATATTTTTCATTTATATTTATTTCTTGGTTACCCCCTTTTTTCAGTTTATATCTATTTGTTATTTTGGTATATCGATATATGTAATATATGAGCTGCAGTGTATGTGTGTATATATATATATATATATATATATATATATATATATATATATATTTCTATCTTTAGAGTATCTGTCCGGTCACCTTTAGTACTTTTGCATAATCAGTAGTCCCCACTTCTGTGTGTTCATATCTCTCTCTTTGTTCAAGTTATTTTGGTTGCCTTTCCTGCGATGCATGCACAGACGCTTGTACGCGCATGCGCCGTGGGACCCACAGCCATGAGTGGCACTTAGCGTCTGGCGTTGTCATGGTGATTTCGTCATCAGGCGGCGCCATGTCATCTGACGCGTGGCGTGTCGCGTGCTGGGCGTGTCACCCGGCGGGCGGGTCAAGCGCCGATTTGCATCCGTCCCAGGTGAGGTCAAACCCTGTTTTACTACCATATAAACCCCTAGAATTTGAATGCATGTAGCCTCCTGACGAAGCCGGTCTACAAGGCGAAACGCGCGTCGAGGCGTTTACTCATCCGTTCACTTTGGTACTTCTGCACCGCTTTCCATCATATCCCAGGGTATGTGCTGGCCTCTTTTTCTCATATATGCATATTAGCTAGAGTTAGGTTTAGTCCCTCGGCCACTTATGCCTTTATCCATTACTAGGGCTTTTCTAGTCTAGCTATTCATCTTGTTCACTAGTTAGGCAGCATTTTGATTATATGTGGGTTCTTGGTTATCCTGTGCCCACGTTTATCTTCTCCCCTGTGGGTTTATTTTAGCGTGTGCTTTAGCTATTTTTGGATGGTTGACTCTGTGTGCTCATGGTCTGTTCCATCTGACCCTGCTGTTTAAACTCTTCCATGTATGGTTCCTTTTTTATCCTGTATTATGTGATTATGTACTATATTCAATAAAGATTTTTGTACTCTTGTATATTATTGGTATACTATTTTTTGAGGGTCATGTCCCTTTTCTTTGGTTCGCTTTTAGGTTGTCAATTACCCTAAAATAGACATGTAATATATAAAAATTTACGGTAGACAATGGCGATCTTAAATAAAAGGTCTATTTTAGGGTAAAATTATGTTATTACCCAAAAATATTGCTACAAAGTGAAAAACGTATTTTTTTACTATTATTTTCAAACTTTAAGCCTAAAAAAAAACAACGCAAAAATAGTAAAAAGGATGTGTATAAAAACAATAAAAAAAAGAAACCTGCATTGTCTATGAAAAAAAACAATGCAAAAATCACGTCGCTCGCACAACAAATAAAAAAGTTAGAGCCGTTTAACTAACGAGTGCTAAAAAGGGCTAAACGGTGTCAGGTCCTGAGGGATCAAAATAGCCCGGTCCTGCTCACGCTCGGTCACGCTTCTATTTATTGCAGTCCAAAAATAAACAAGTGCTTATCCAGCATACAAGACACACTAACTAAACTGCAGGTTTCCTCTCCTATTACAATACAGTGTTCCTTGGTTTAGGCTTTCCACACTATCCTTGTGTTGATTCCCAGGCTCTGACACTGGACTGCAAAGCTAAATAGCCCAGTGAGCACACCTGTATGATTTGGAATAGGGGAAACCATGTACTAGAGCGGGGGGGGGGGGTATGGCATGTCCCCCTACCCAATCCTACCTGGCATTCTATAATACAGGCCCAGAAAAAAGACATAACCAAATTTTCCGCAAACTCTGTTTTGCTGTTAATGGCTATGTACACCTTTTGCACTGTTTTTATTTTTAATTGCATTGCATGTTTTTTGCAAAATAAAACATATTTCTATTTGGTCTTAATTAAAGTTGTTTACCATTTGTCTTCTGTACCTGCAGTGTATTTCAGTACATGGCTAGCAGCTGTATTCAGTTCTCTCTCTGATCCGTCAGTCAGATCCCTGACGGCAAACTCAGCAGCTCCTCCTTTGTAGACTCATGTACAAGCATTTAGTGTGACATCTGTACATGCGCAAGGTCCTACTCACTGGTGTGTTCTGTGCAGATGAAAACAGTTCCCCTTCAGTCAGCAGCCACTTTCTCCTCTTCACTGAGTACTACAGTGAATGCCCAGCGATCTCTCCCAACCACAGATAGCTGGGCATGCACAGTGCAACATGTCGCCTGTGTTCCCAGAGAGCTATAGTGTTGTGTGCAGAGGGGGAAGGGGAAGGATGGGAAATACATACATAGACATGCTGTGCGACTGTGTGGGCGTGATTATGCCAAACAGCCTCAGAAGCAGCAGAAGGGAGGGGGAAAGCTGAGAGGAGAGAGCAGAGGGAAGGCTGTGCTCGTGCATGAGAAATCCACACAGCCAGAGAAGAGAACATGTGACCAGTGCTGGGGAACACCCCTAGATAAGAGAACATGTGGCCAGTGCTGGGGAACAAAATGTTTACGGCTGTGGTCTTGTAGCTGAGCATTCCTAATAACCCTACCAATGACTTTTAGTGCATGATGGGAGTTTTAGTTTCATATCAGCTGGAGAGCCACTTGTTAAAGAACACTGCAATACATCGTAGTACTGTACGGTATCCTTCTAAGACCATTTACCTCAGTCCCCAGTATGACTCCACTCTTCTTCTCAGTCCCCAGCATAGCTTCGGTCACCTCATTCCCCAGCATAGCTTCCCTCTCTTCAGTCCCCAGAATGGCTTCACTCAAAGTATTTGTCCCTAGCTTAACTTCCCCTTCCTCAGTCCCCAGCATAGCTTAATTTTCCTTCTCAATCGCCAGCATAGCTTCCCTCTCCTCAGTCCCCAGCATGGCTTTCCACTCCTCTGCCCCCAGCATGGCTCCACTCTCCTTCTCAGTCCCCAGCATAGCTTCCCTTTACTCAGTCCCCAGCATGGCTTTCCACTCCTCTGCCCCCAGCATGGCTCCACTCTCCTTCTCAGTCCCCAGCATAGCTTCCCTTTACTCAGTCCCCAGCATGGCTTTCCACTCCTCTGCCCCCAGCATGGCTCCACTCTACTTCTCAGTCCCCAGCATAGCTTCCCTTTACTCAGTCCCCAGTATTTCATCCCTCTCCTCAATCCGCATAATGGATTCCCTCTCCTCAGTTCTTTGAATGGTTTCACTCTCCTTCTGAGTACCCAGCATAGCTTCCTGTTCCTTAGCCCCAGCATAGCTTCACTTTTCTCAGTTCCCAGCATTTCTTTCCTCTCCTAATTCAACAGCATAGCTTTCCTCCACTCAGTCCCCATTATATATTCCCTTTACTCAGTCCCCAGTTTAGCTTCACTTTCCTTAGTCCACAGCATGGCTTTCCTCTCCTCATTCCACAGAATGGCTTTCCTCTCCTGATACCACAGCATGGCTTTCCTTTTGTCGGTTCACAGCTTTCCGTTGCCAAGGTTCCTAGCACAGCATCCGTTTCTTCAGTCTGCAGCATGGCTTTCCTTTTTCTCAGTCCACAGCTTGGCTTTCCTCTCTTCAGTCCACAGCTTTCCTTTCTTCAGTCCCCAGCATAGCTTCCATTTCCTCAGTCCCCAGCATAGATTCACTTTCCTCAGTCCATCACATGGCTTTCCTTTTCTCAGTCTACAACATGGCTTTCCTCTCCTCAGTCCAGAGCTTCCCTTTCCTCAGCCCCCAGCATGACTTTCCTTTTCTCAGTCTACAGCATGGCTTTCCTCTCCTCAGTCCAGAGCCTCCCTTTCCTCAGTCCCAAGCATAGCTTCCCTTTCCTCAGTCTCCAGCATAGCTTCCCTTTCCTCAGTCGCCAGTATATATTCCCTTTCCTCAGTCCATCACATGGCTTTCCTTTTCTCAGTCTACAACATGGCTTTCCTCTCCTCAGTCCAGAGCTTCCCTTTCCTCAGTCCCCAGCATAGCTTCCATTTCCTCAGTCTCCAGCATGAATTTCCTATCCTCAGTCTACAGAATGGCTTTCGCCTCCTCAGTCTACAGAATGGCTTTCGCCTCCTCAGTCCCCAGCATAGCTTCCCTTTCCTCAGTCCATCACATGGCTTTCCTTTTCTCAGTCTAGAGCATGGCTTTCCTCTCCTCAGTCTAAAGCTCCCTTTCCTCAGTCCCCAGCATAGCTTCCCTTTCCTCAGTCTCCAGCATAGCTTCCCTTTCTGCAGTCGCTAGCATAGATTCTCTTTCCTCAGTCTATCACATGGCTTTACTCTACTCATTCCACAGCATGGCTTTCCTTTACTCAGTCCACAGCATGGCTTTTCTCTACTTAGTCGACAGCATGGCTTTCGTCTCCTCAGTATACAGCATGGCTTTTCTCTCCTCAGTATACAGCATATCTTCCCTATCCTCAGTCCCCAGCATAGCTCCTTTCTCCTCAATCCCCATCATAGCCTCCACTCTACTAAACCCAAATGACCCCCAAAATATAGTGCCATTCAGCTAATAGAGCCCAATAAAGAATACAATACAGAGTACAATGGACTCAGAGAAATTAGTCTGCTATAATCATGACTATTCTAGATTCACTTACTCTCACCCCTCTAACTAGTGACCAAAGGCCCCCATGTACACTTGCAGATACACGGCTCCTCATCAGGTGGTGCGGCCCGACTCTACAAAGCATGGTAACTGACTCCAAAATCTTGGTGCTGGCCCATAGACCTGGCTAAAATATGTCCAGGCCTGACATGCTGCACAGTGGCCTGTAGGCAAAGGGCCCACAACCATGACTACCTCCTTTAACCCCTTCCTGCTTTGGCCACTTTTGACCTTCCTGACAGAGCCTCATTTTTAAAATCTGACATGTTTCACTTTATGTGGTAATAACCTAGGAATGCTTTTACCTACCCAAGCGATTCTGAAATTGTTTTTCTCGTGACGTAATGGACTTTATATGAATGGTAAAATTTGCTCGATACATTCAGTATTTATTTGTGAAAAACACAAAAATTTTTTTTTAAAAATGCAACAATTAGCATTTTTCAACATTTTTATGTACCTGCTTGTAAAACAGGCAGTTATACCACACAAAATTGTTTCCAATTAACATCCCCCATATGTATACTTTAGATTGGCATAGTTTTTTGAACATTCTTTTATTTTTCTAGGACGTTACATGGCTTAGAACTTTAGCAGCAATTTCTCACATTTTCAAGAAAATTTCAAAAGGCGATTTTTACAGGGGGCAGTTCAGTTGTGAAGTGGCTTTGAGGGCCTTATATATTAGAAACCCCCAATAAGTCACCCCAATATAAAAATTTCACCCTTTAGACATTTCACAGGTATTAAAGCAAAGTAGAGGTGAAATTTACAAATTTAATTTTTTTTGCAGAAATTCATTTTTAATCCATTTTTTTTGTAACACAGAAGGTTTTACCAGAGAAACACAACTCAATATTTAGTGCCAGATTCTGCAGGTTTTAGAAATATCCCATGTGTGATCCTAGTGCGCTTATGGACTGAAGCACAGGCCTCAGAAGCAAAGAAGCACCTAGTGGATTTTGGGACCTCTTTTTATTAGGATATATTTTAGGCACTATGTCAGGTTTGAAGGGCTCTTGCGGTGCCAAACAGTGGAAATCCCCCAAAAGTGACCCCATTTGGGAAACTACGCCCCTTAAGGAAATTATCTAGAGGTATAGTTAGCATTTTGACCCCACAGGATTTTTGCAGAAATTATTGGAAGTAGGCCGTGAAAATGAAAATCTACATTTCTTCAAAGAAAAAGTAGGTTTGGCCAATTTTTCCTCATTTCCACAAGGACTAAAGGAGAAAAAGCACCCCAACAGTACCCCATATGTAGTCATGAACGGCTGTTTGGACACACAGCAGGGCTTAGAATGGAAGGAGCACCATTTGGCTTTTGGAGCTCAAATTTTGCTTGATTGATTTCTGGGCGCTACGCTGCATTTGCAAAGCCCCTGCGGGACCAAAACAGTGGAAACCCCATGGAAATGACCCCTTTTTGGAAACAACACCCCTCAAGGTATTCATATAGGGGTGTAGTGAGCATGTTAACACCGCAGGTGTTTTGCAGAAATTAGTGTGCACTCGATGTTGCAGAGTGAAAATGGGATTTTTTTCCATAGATATGCCAATATGTGGTGCTCAGCTTGTGCCACCATAACAAGACAGCTCTCTAATTATTATGCTGTGTTTCCCGGTTTTAGAATCGCCCTACATGTAGCACTAATCTTTTGCCTGGATATTCGACAGGGCTCACAAGGGAAAGCGTATCATGCAAAGTTGAGGCCTAATTTGACAACTTACACAATATTGGTTCACAATTGTAGGACTCTGATGTGAAATAATAAAAAAAAACCCTGAGGTGACCCCATTTTGGAAACTACACCGCTCAAGGCATCTATTAAGGGGTGTAATGTACATTTTCACCCCACAGGACTTTTCCATAAATGATTGAGCTGTGAATGGTGCAAAGTAAAAATTTTAAATTTCTCCCTAGATATGCCATTTCAGTCGCAAATATGCTATGCCCAGCTTGTGCCACTGGAGACACACGCCAAAAAATTGTTAAAAGGGTTCTCCCTGGTATGGCAATGTCATATATGTGTAAGTAAACAGCTGTTTGGGCATGCTGTAGGTTTCAGAAGGGAGGCAGCGCCTTTTGGCTTTTGGAGCGTGGATTTTGATTGGTAGTAATTTTTTTTTTAGTTTTACTGGTATTTTTGTTTATAATGTGGGGGTACATGTAAGCTGGGCAGAGTACATCCTTTCTGCACAGGCCAGTGTCGCACTGATAAATGGTGTACTTTCCTATTCTCCTTTTGGTCCACACTCCGCACATTTGAAGTTTGTGGAATTTTGCTGGGAAAATTTTGTCCTGGTATAATCTGGGCACTCTCGCTTCCAGCAGATATGTTTGGGCCCTATCCTTCCTGGTTCTTTAACCCCTTCCGCACCTTGGCGTAAATGCACGTCCAGGTGAGCAGTAACTTTGCGCACCTGGGCGTGCAGTTACGTCCGCGCTTTAACAGTTAACCGCTGCGCGGCGCTACACTGCAGCGGCGGTTAACTGTGCAGGGCGTCTGCCCTGCTCTCCCCGTTGCCGATCAGCGGCCTGTCGCCGCTGAAATTGGCAATTAATCCCTTCGATGCGGTGGTCGATTGCGATCACCACATTGAAGAGGTTTACAGCGGATCGGCAGCCCCCCACATGCATTTGCGGGGGCTGGCGATCCTTATCACGGCAACCAGAGGCCAGAAAATGGCCTCCGGATTGCCATGTACGTGTGTAGTGTAATGTGTTCTAGCAGCGATCAGAGCTGCAAGTCTAAGTGTCCCCTAGTGGGACAAGTAAAAAAAGTAAAAAAAAGATAATAAAAATGTTTTTAAAAAGAGTAAAAATAGAAGTTAGAAGTGACATAAACAAAGAATGCTTTTTTTCCTATAATAAGTCTTTTATTATAGGAAAAAAATGAACACGATAAAAAAAGTACACATATTTGGTATCACCGCGTTCGTAACGACCCCATCAATAAAACTGTAGTATTATTTTTCCCGCACCGTGGACACCGCGAAAAAAATAAACGAAAAATATGCCAGAATCACAATCAGAATATACAATAAAAAGTGATCAAAAAGTCGCATGTACGCCAAAATGGTACCAATACAAACTACAACCCGTCCCGCAAAAAACAAGCCCTTACACCGCTTTTTTGACTGAAAAATATATACATATGGTATCGCCGTAATCGTATAGACCCGCAGAATAAAGTAAAATGGTAATTTATAGCCTAGGGTGAAGGCAATAAAAATAAGAATAAAAAACATTGACGGAATTGATGTTTTTTGGTAACCTTTCTTGCCAAAAAATGGAATAAAACGTGATCAAAAAAAATTCTGGTACCCCAAAATGGTACCAATGAAAACTACACATTATCCCGCAACGAATAAACCCTCACACAGCTCCGGTGGAGAAAAAATTAAAAAAATTCTGGCTCTCAGAATATGGCGATGCAAAATGTGCAGAGTGTTCAAAAAGCAGATACGATCGGGCGCCATTTATCAGTGTGACACCGGCCACATATCTATGAATTATTATTTATTTACTGCATTATTATACCCTCTTATTATACCCTGATGTACCCCACACAGATTACATATGCCCCCACATTATAAACTGAAACACCAGTAAAACCCCAAACAGAACAACTACCAATCTACATCTGCGCCCAAAAGCCAAATGGCGCTCCCTCCCTTCTGAGTCCTGCATCGTGCCTAAACACCAGTTTACGTCCACAGATATGGCATCGCCATACCTGGGAGAACCCAGTTAATATTTTATGAGGTATTTGTCTTCAGTGGCACAAACTGGGCATAACATGTAGTGCACTAAAATGGCATATGAGTGGAAAACTGTAATTTTCACTCTGCACCATCCGCTGCACATTAACACCTTCGCGCACCACGACATAGCATGTCGTAGTGTGGGGGTGATGTATGGAGCGTCTCATGTGAAAAATAAAGAATTAAAAACGGCAAAATCGCTATTTTTTGGTCACCTTCGCTCTACCTAAAGATGTAATAAAAAGTGCTCAAAAAGTTGTATGTACCAAAAAATTGTACCAATAAAAACGACCGCTCATCCCTCAATAAATAAGCCCTCATTCCGCTCTATTGACTGAAAAATAAAAAAAGTTGTGGCTCTTGGAACGCGGGGAGGAAAAAACTAAAAAGGAAAAGAAAAAAATGGATCAGTCCAGAAAGGGTTAATTACTTTCTAATGAAAAACCATTTATGACCACACGTGGGGTATTGCCGTACTCGGGAGAAATTGCTTTACAAATGTTGGGCAGCTTTTTCCCCCTTTATCCTTTGTGAAATTGAAAAAATGCAACATTTTAGTGGAAGAAATGTTCATATTCATTTTCACAGCCTAATTCTAATAAATCCTGCAAAAGACTTGTGGGGTCTAAATGCCCACTATATCCCTAGATAGATTCTTTAAGTGGTGTAATTTCCACTTTTGGGGGGTTTCCACTGTGTTCGCCTCTCAGGGGCTTTGCAAATGCGACATGGCACCCAAAAAACATTTCAGCTACATTTGAGCTCCAAAAGCCAAATAGCGCTCCTTCCCTTCTAAGCCCCACTGTGAGTCCAAACCGCAGTTTATTACCACATATGGCATATTTCCGTAATCGGAAGAAATTGTTTTACAAATGTTGGGGTGCTTTTTCTCCTTATTGCTTGTAAAAATTAAAAATGGCTACCTTTTTTCAGAAAAAAAGTAGATTTTTACCTTTACAGAATAATTCCAATGAATTCAGCAAAACAACTGTGGGGTCAAAATGCTAACTTTATCCCTAGAAAAATTACTTGATGAGTGTAGTTTCCAAAATGGGGTCACTTTCCAGGGGTTTCCACTATTTTGTTCCCTCCAGTGCATTTCAAACGCGACACGGCACTGAAAACTATTCCAGCAAAATCAGAATTTCAAAATCCAAATGGTGCTCTTTCCCTTCTGAGTCCTGCTGTGGGTCCAAACAGCAGTTTATTACCACATATGGGGTATTGCTATAATTGGGAGAAATTGCTTTACATATGTTGGGGTGTTTTTTCTCTTTTATTCCTTGAAAAAATAAAAAATGTCTAAGTTTTTTCAGAAAAAAAGTAGATGTTCATCTTCACATACTAATTCAAATAAATTTAGCAAAAAAACTGTGGGTTCAAAATGCTAACTATACCCCTAGATAAATTCCCTGAGGGGTGTAGTTTTCAAAATGAGGTCACTTTTGGGGGTCTTTATTGTTTTGGCCCCACAAGACCTCTTCAAACCTGACATGGTACTGAAAATATATGCTAAAAAAAAAAGAAGGAGGCCTTTGCTCCTTTGCTTCTGAGGCCGGTGTTTCAGTAAATTAGCGCACTAGGGCCACATGTGGGATATTTCTAAAAACTGCAGAATCTGGGCAATAAATAATGAGTTACATTTCTTGGGTAAAACCTTCTGTAGTATAGAAAAAAATGTATTACAAATGAATTTGGTAAAAAAAAAAAATGAAATTTGTAACTTTCACCTCTACTTTGCTTTAGTTCCTGTGAAACGCCTAAAGGGTTAAAACACTTTCTGAATGCTTTTCTGAATACTTTGAGGGGTGCAGTTTTCAAAATGGGGTGTTTATGGGGACTTTCTAATATATAAGGCCCTCAAAGCCACTTCAGAACTGAACTGGTCCTTGTAAAAATCGCCTTTTGAAATTTCTTTGAAAATGTGAGAAATTGCTGCTAAAGTTCTAAGTCTTGTAACGTCCTAGAAAAATAAAAGAATGTTCAAAAAATTATGCCAAACTAAAGTAGACATATGGGAAATGTTAACTAGTGACTATTTTATGTGGTATTACTGTCTGTTTTACAACCAGATACATTTAAATTTAGAAAAATGCAAATTTTTGCAAATTTTCTCCTAATCTTGGTGTTTTTTACAAATAAATATTTCATTTATCAACCAAATTTTTTCACTAACATAAAGTACAATATGTCACGAGAAAACAATCTCAGAATCGCTTGCATAGGTAAAAGCATTCCGGAGTTATTACCACATAAAGTGACACATGTCAGATTTGAAAAATCGGCTTCGTCCTGAGGGCCAAAACAGGCTCAGTCCTGAAGGGGTTAATTATAGGGCCTTGATAAATCTTTTTTTGAAACAGAAGAAATGTTACCCTCGGGCCGGCACAACTGCATATTTTGCTTTCCTGTCATATTGGAGCCTTAACTAATTTCTTTTTTCATAGACGTAGTGGTATGAGGCCTGTTTTTTGCAGGATCAGATGTAGTTATTATTGGTACCATTTTGGGGAACATGCAACTTTTTATCCTAGTTTTTGGGAGGCAAGGTGACCAAAAAACAGCAACTCTGGCATAGTTTTTGTTTTTTTATACAGCGTTCACCAAGCATCATAAATTTCATTTTAATTTTATTCTGTGGGTCAGTACGATTCTGGAGATACCTAATTTATAGCACTTTTATGTGTTACAACTTTTTGCACAATAACATTACTTTTGTAAAAGGAATGTCTTTTTTCTGTCGCCATGTTCTGAGAACCATAACTTTTACATTTTTTCATCGACTGAGCTTTATGAGGGCTGTTTTCTTGCAGGACAAGCTGTAGTTAGTATTGGTACCATTTTTGTATACACACCACTTTTTGATCACTTTTTATTCCAATTTTTGAAGGGCAAAGTGACCAAAAAACAGAAATTCTGGCATTGTTTTTTACTTATTGTTTTACGCCTTTCACCGCGTGGAATAAATAACATAATATTTTTATAGTTCAGGATGTTACAGGGATACCAAATATGTATGGTTTATTTACTTTTTTCATTAATAAGGGATACTTGATAAGGGAAAACGGGCAATTGTGTTTTATTTTATTACTTGAAACTTTTATTTTACTTTTAACAACTTTTATTTTAACATTTGTAACAGTTTTTTTCACTTTTCTGTAGTCTCACTAGGGGACTTAAAGGTCCAACTGTCAGATTTTTTTTATAATACATTGCACTACCCATGTAGTGCAATGTATTAGATCTATCAGTCATTCACTGACAGCAAGCCGATTATGCTTAGCCTCCGGGCGTGCCTATTCGGCTTCCGTAATGGCAAAGCAGGAAGCCATTGTTAGGCCTCCTGTTGCCATAGTAGCAGTCAGCAGTCCTGCGATTGCAGGGCAGAGCTGCCATTCTGCTGCCAACCACTAAGATACAGCGATCGCTTTCGATCGCTGCATCTAAGGGGTTAATGGCAGGAATCTGAGCTAGCTCCGGTTCCTGCCATTACAGGTGGATGTCAGCTGTTACATACAGCTGACATCCACCGCTGATGACGCCAGCTCAGCTCCTGAGCCAGAGCCATCTTGCCGGCGGCTACGGAAGCCTTTTAGGGTCTGAAAGTCTTCCATACTAGGCATACCGGGGGGCCAGTGTAAGGCCTCCTGTTGCCTTTGTAGCCACCAGAACCCCGACAATTTCATTGCTGGGATGAGCTGCAAACACCCTAAATGCAGCGATCCGTTTTGATCGCTGCATTTAAGTAGTTAATGGCTGAGATCGGAGCAAACTTCTGTCCTCGCCATTACCCCAGGATGTCAGTTATAACATGCAGCCGACACCCGGAAAGTATAATTCCTTCTATTCCTGGTCATCCTACGAAGCAACACAGAAACCAATAGGATAAAGAAAGTTTATACGGGTGGGCAAATTGACGACAAAACTGTACGTCCAAAGGCTGCTTCCTCTGAAGCCCCAATGTCCAGTCTATAGTGCTTCATGAAGGTGTTTGGTTAAGACCAAGAAGCTGCCGAACAGATTCTCTCCAATGGAAACCTTCCTCTCTCCGCCCATGAAGCTGCCATAGCACGTGTTTAATGAGCACAAACTTTTTCAGGAGGCGGTTTTCTTCCTAATATATAACCAAGGATAATAGTCTTTCTTAGCCATCTGGCTAATGTAGCTTTGCATGCTTTAAATCCTTTCTTCCTTGGAAGAAACATGACAAACAGATTATCTACCGTCCTAAAGGACTTAGTCCTTTCAAGATATTATTGTAGTGCTCTACCTACATCCAGTGCGTGAAGATTCTGCACCGAAGCTTCTGACACTTCCGTCAAAAATGATGGTAAACATATTTCCTGATTAAGATTCACCATTGACGGTACCTTCGGGCGAGAGGTTGGTAGAGTTCTCAAAACTACTCTTCCTGGAAAAAAGAAATATACGGTGCTCTACATGCCAGAGCCTAGATGTTGCATATTCTTTATGTGGATGTAATTGCAGTAAAAAAAAACAACTTGTATGTAAGCATCTTTAGATCTAAATCTTGTAAGGGCTCGAAGGGAGGGTCTGTAAGTGCTCTTAAGACCAATGAAAGGTTTAAAGTAGGATATGGCTCTAAGACCCTTGGTCTGAGCCTCCTCATTGATGTTATGAATCTCTTCACCAACGATTCCTTAGCCCAAGACTTTCCTGACCAAGCTGACAAAGCTGATATTTGGACTGCCAGAGAGCCTGGTTTTAACCCCTGGTCAAATCCAGCCTAGAGAAAGGAAAGGAAATCCGACACTGAAGGTTCCTTTTCAGTATTCCCCTGATTAAACGTCCATCTTTTGAAGGTTTCCACAACTCTCTTGTAGATCTTGGTAGTTGCACGTCCTCTGGACTGCATCAAGGTCTCTATAACAGAGGCTTGGAGTCCTAGCTCATTTAATATGTCAGTCTGAGAACTTTGACATTCGGACTGTATAGATTGTCCTGTAATAACAGGTCTGGGCGGTGAGGTAGTTCCCAGAAATTACCCTGGACATCTGGAATAGCCTGGGAAACCATACCCTTTTGGGCCAGCAGGGTATGATTGCTATCATTGAGGACTGGTCTTCTCGGATCTTCGTTAACAGTCTCATAATCATTGAAATCGGGGGAAAGACATAAGCCAACCTGAAGGTCTATTTGATAGAAGGCATCTAGTGCCAGCGGTCTATTGTGACTAAATAGGGAGCAGAAATCTAGGCATTTCTTGTTGGCACGAGTCGCCATCAGATCTATCACTGGATTCCCAATTCTCCAGATTATCTGGTTGAAAACATCTGGGTTCAATTCCTACTCCCCTGGAATGTCTTGATGACGACTGAATCTGTCTGCCCATACATTGTTGACACCTCAGATCTGGATTACCACTAGATCCTGCACATGGACCTCTGCCCATCTCGTGATCCGTGCTGTCTCTTTCTGTAAAAGGATGGATCTGGTGCCACCCTGTCTGTTCAGATAACTGACAGTCACGATACTGTCCGATTGAATCTTCACTGCCTTGCCTTCTAATAAGGGCTGGAAATGCCTTAACACGTCTGAGACTGCTAACAGCTCTTTTAGATTAAAGATAGGCTCTGTTGTTGGGAGTCCAATGCCCCTGGGTCCTCTGACCCATTATGTGGGCTCAGATCAACGTATATATTGGGGACATGTCTAGTTTCTCACAATGTTGAAACATTATTTGGGCTCCCCATCCAGTCTCTGAAGCATCGGTTGTCAAAATTGTCCACCTTGGTGATTTAGTGACTTGCCGTTCCCTGGTGGGAGGAATCAACATGTACTCCTCTAGAGACTCTATGGATCTGTTCCATCAAGATAGCAGATTCTGCTGGAGATCCCTCATGTGCCCTCTGGCCCATGGGATCGCTTCTATTGCATCACTTTGCGAAATGAAACCATCTTGATCAGCGTCAATTCTGCTATATGGGTAGTTAAAATTTGACGTCTCTCCTCCGAGAGGGCAACTGTCATAGTTTTGGAACTGAGGATGAATCCTAGAAACCTTTGTGCAGGAATTAAATTGTATTTTGTCCTGTTTACGAGCCAACCTATGTTGATCAAAAATTATATCACCTCCTGAAGGTGACTCTCCATCAGACTTGCTGACTTGGCTATTAAGAGCCAGTCGTCTAAATATGGAACTATCGCTATACCTTTTGTTCTTATCTTCATCATCATGGCAGCTAACACCTTTTGTAAAGATCCAAAGGGCTGAAGATAGGCTGAACGGTAGGCATGTAAACTGGAAGTGTCTCATGACACCCTTTTCTGGGAAGGCCACCCTTAAAAATTTCCTGCAGGATCTTATTATGGGTATATGAAGATATGCTTCCATTAAATCCAGCGTCTCCACGAAGTCTCCCTGTTCTAATAAGGCTGTTGCAGATCTTATGGTTTCCATATGAAACCTTTGTTTCCTTACAAAGGTATTTAGGTATCTCCGGTCTAAAATGGTTTTGGAACTAGGTACTCCGTTGCGGATAAATTCTCTGATAGATGTTCTGAGAGCTTCCCTTGCCTGGAGGTCTGAGGGGAAAGCTGTGACTTGAAACTTTGGCTGTGGAGGAAATTGAATATCTATTGTATAACCCTCTGAGATAACTCACACTATCCAGGGATCTAAGCCTTGATCCTGCCAGACTGAAGCGAAGGCTAGAAGTCCTCCCCCTACCGGCGGAAGGCTGGCATCAGACGTAGTAGGAGGAGGAGAAGGACTAATTAAATCTTCCTCTTCCCCATGATCTATGAGAAGTTCCCCTTTGGGAAGTCGAGCCTCTTTCCTTAAAACGAAAATTTTCTCTGAGGTTCCTAGAACCCATCGCTGACGAGGACCCTCTACGAGCAAATTTTCATCTAGGTCTCTGAAAAAACCGAGAGAGACTTCCCCTTCTTATCTGAGAATTTTTCCATGAGTTTGTCTAACTCCTCTCCAAATAGCCTCCCAGGATTATATTCCATCGCACATAATGCATTTTTGGACTTCCAGCCTGCAACCCAAGGCTTGAGCCATATGGCCCTTCGGCCTGCCACAGATAAAGCAATATTTCTGGCTGCTAACCTTATCGACTGACTAGAGGCATCATTAAGAATGTCCGTGGCTAAAGACATATACCTAAAAACCCTCAAGTGCTCATCCCTCTGGTCTCCTTCCTGAATGTCATCCTGCAACTTAGCTAGCCAACTCCTAAGACTCTTACTTACCGCTGAACTAACAATTGCTACCGTAAAAAGTGCCACTGCAGAACCATATGACTTCCTAAAGGATAAGTCGGCTTCACGATCAAGGGGCTCTCTAAGGCTTGCTCGATCCTCCACCGGCACTATTTTCTCACGGCTACATCAACTTTAGGAGAGCTTTCCTACTCTCTCCTCTGATCCTTCTCAATAGGGAACATTAATTTGAATCTTTTATTTATTACTGGAGCTCTGTCCGGGGTGCTCCACTCTCTCTTCATAAATTGTTTAGCTGAGTCATCTATAGCAAAAGCTTTAGGTTTTCTCTGTACTTCTTGCTCCTCTGAGGGCATTTTCAGCTCGTCTGTCCTGACTGCCCAAATCAACCTGTTTATCTTTTCTAGAGGGAACATAGCCTCCATCGGCTCTTCCACTCCCTCTGAGGCCGACGTATATACCAAATCCAGTACTTGTAGGTCTCCATAGGACAACATAGACGCATCCTCACTGGTGGTCTTTGTCTTAGGGCTAAGCCTACCATTAGATGAAGTCTGAAACTGAGCAGATCCTAGTTATTTTACAGATTCAGTTACACATTCTCTAATGAAAGCTGTCATTTCTGTCGATATGACCGTCTCACCACCTTGCCTCAGTAGACAATCTCTGCATAATTTCTCTTGGCAACCGTCAGGTAAGGGAGTATCACATGTATTACAAACTAAGTTCCTTCTCTTAGAAGACACTTTTCCATTTCTTCGCTCATATCTTCTTGAGTCCTCAGAACCTTGACTGAACATCTGATAACAAAAACACATAAATGTAATAATGATCCCAGGTGTAACTGAAGAGAGAAAACTTCTCCTCTGAAACTTACTTTGAAAGGGCCAGCAGAGAACTCCGCAGCCTATGAAGAGATTCTTCATAGGCAACTGATCAGACTGCGGCTTTAAATACATCAGGAAAGAAAAGACTCCTCCCAGTGGGAAGAACCCACTAGTTTGGTAACTCCTCCTCTTCAGTAGGAACTTTTTCCAGGAAGAAAAATCGGCCTACACAAGAAACAGGGGAGAGGCACCTAAAGACTGTCCTTTCTATAGGAGAACAACCTCTAAAATTGAAGCTCTACTAATCCCTGTATATAAATTGAGAGCAGAGCGCAGTCTCTAGCTCCGCCCCCTGACCGACGTCAGGAGCGGTGGAGCAACCAATCAGGAGCAAGACTAGCTCCAGCTAGAGGGGGGCTGCTGATGTCACCCAGCTCCACCCCCTCTAATCCTGCTGGCCAATCACGTCATGACAAGCAGTTCCTACAGTTTGTGCTGTGAACACTAGAAACAACGGCAGAAATAGAGACATTAAAGAAAATAAATCCCTGGATGCTACGTCTGGCTAGAAGTTCTGCAAAGCTTCCCCCTCCCAGGAAAGGGACCTGGGAAAGGGGGAACAAACACCTTTAGGAACCAGAACCATCAAATCACCTGTCATCACCAATGGTAGGGAAAAAAAGACACAGGGGGATGGGGCTTAGGTCCCTACGTATAGTCGAGTTAATGGATTATTCTATTGTTTCTTGCCACCTGTCCTACAAGCAGTGGAGTATTAATCCATTGGCTTCTGTGCTGCTTCGTAGGACGACCAGGAAAAAGAGATGTAGTAGCAATACTTGTTAATCAGAACACGTATGTGATAGCTATAAGATCCAGAATTGCAGATATTCTCAATAAATCTTGTCTGCCTTCTAGTGGGCTATGAGTGACATAAATTCCTTATTGGCATGTTACACCATTAGTTGTAATTTTTTTATGTAAAATCTTTTGCTCCATGTATTTTCAGACTAAATTATTTGTGTCAAGGCTTTCCATTGATATGCTCCATCATAAGAGCAGAATAACAAATACTGGAGCTGCCGGACCTATCGCATCAGTTGCATAATGCAAACTAACAGTACCCATTGACTGTAATTGGTTCCGTCAGGTTTTCCTCATCGTGTTCCTTGTTTTGCTGAACTACAGAGACGACAGAGCCTCTGAAAAAGATGTGAACAGAGACTAAAATACAGCATTTTAAACTATATGCCCAGTTCATGACTAAATTTATTTATGTTTCATATAGTCCAGGCTATATAGAGTACACTGGGTCTGTTTATTGCTCAAAGAAAACTGAAATCAACAGAAGAAATACGTGAGTACAATGTGCATATTTCTCTATTTTTCTTTTTAAATGTGTTGACACATTTAATTATGTAATTAAATTGTAATACTCCTACATAATCCAGTCATCTTCTTTCCTGAGTCACATGAGCTGAGTTAACACGCTCTCTGTGAGGCAGTGAAAAATCATACATGACATCTGTACGTAATGCTTGTACCGCATAAACTATTAGGATTTAATTTTGGGGTGTTTGTGACATACTTGTGCCATCATGTAAATGGATGTGCCAGCAACTTATGAGTATCATTAAAAGGCACATTTTAGAAAGAGCTTCTCAGGTCGAGTACCAGCAAAACCACTGGATTCTAGGCTGGATTCACACAGACCAGTGTAAGTCTATGAGGGATCCGTGAAAACAATGGCCTTGTGAACGACCTCATTGAAATACATGCGTCCGTGTGATGGCCATTTTTTAACGGCGTTCACATGGACGAGATATGCACTCGTCTCAATTCGGCCTTAGTCGCAATGATGACAGAGGCCCAGATTATGTGCAAGAATTGTTTTTTACTAACTGATTGTAACAGATATAAGTTCTTTACTAGGCCGGTGGTATGCAGGACGGCTACAAGGAGATGCAAACATTTCAACACTCTCTTTAACGTTAAAGCAGAAAATGGCGGAAATGGTGGCTCAATAGCTTCACTTTCTTGTTGGACAGCGCTTTTAATTCCTCCCTGCTTCAGGGGTTTGTCCTCTGTAATCTCCAGGCCCTTTCTCTATCTTGTGGTCTTCATAATCTCTATTGCAAGCAGGGAGGCCCCTCGCAACTCCACCCAGATTTATAACTGTTTACAGAGAAACCCCTGGCAATTTCCACCACATGTTCCAAGCCCACTCCATCTTCAGGGCCTCTTATCAAATTCGTGCTTTCCAGCGCCAACAGCACTCCTGCTTCAGTCCTACGGTCAGTGATGGCTCACTCTGGGCAGCACATGAACAGCCCCCCCCTGGCACCCACACCTCAATGGAATCAGATACAGCAGGTATTGGAGAAGACATGTACAAAAGAGGGGGTATACACAAAAGGGCATAGACCCTCCCTAAAATGTTCATTTGGCAGAGGGGTCTTTGAAACCCCTCAGGCACCAGGGCATAGGGGGCAACTGCTACATCTTTACTACTTATAGCTACACCCAGGGGCGTAACTAGGAAAGACTGGGCCCCATAGCAAACTTTTGACTGGGGCCCCCCCTCCCCTGGGTGTCACACAATCCCCCCCCCCCTTGTAGATAGTGCCTTTTTACAGCCTCCCCTGTAGATAACGCCATACAGCCCGCCTGTAGATAACGCCATACAGCCCCCCCCCTGTAGATAACGCCATACAGCCCCCTTTGTAGATATCTACAGGGGGACTGTATGGCGTTATCTACAGGGGGGCTGTATGGTGTTATCTACAGAGGGGGACTGTATGGCGTTATCTACAGGGGGGACTGTATGGTGTTTTCTACAGGGGGGGCTGTTTGGCGTTATCTACAGGGGGGACCGTATGGTGTTATCTACAGGGGGGACTGTATGGCGTTATCTACAGGGGGGCTGTATGGCGTTCCCTGCAGGGGGGGGCTGTATGGCGTTATCTACAGGGGGTGTCTGTATGCCGTTATCTACAGGGGGACAGTATGGCGTTATCTACAGGGGGACAGTATGGCGTTATCTACAGGGGGGACAGTATGGGACAGTATGGCGTTATCTACAGGGGGAACTGTATGGCGTTATCTACAGGGGGGACTGTATGGCGTTATCTACAGGGGCTGTCTGTATGGCATTATCTACAGGGGGACTGTATGGCGTTATCTACAGGGGGGACTGTATGGCGTTATCTACAGGGGGGACAGTATGGCGTTATCTACAGGGGGACAGTATGGCGTTATCTACAGGGGGGCAGTATGGCGTTATCTACAGGGGGCACAGTATGGCGTTATCTACAGGGGGGACTGTATGGCGTTATGTACAGGGGGGACTGTATGGCGTTATCTACAGAGGTGGCTGTATGGCGTTATCTACAGGGGGTGTCTGTATGGCGTTATCTACAGGGGGACTGTATGGCGTTATCTACAGGGGGGACTGTATGGCGTTATCTACAGGGGGGACTGTATGGCGTTATCTACAGGGGGGACTGTATGGCGTTATCTACAGGGGGGACTGTATGGCGCTAACGCCATACAGCCCCCACTGTAGAGAACGCCATACAACCCCCACTGTAGAGAACGCCATACAGCCCCCCCCCTGTAGGGAATGCCATACAGCCCCCCCTGTAGGGAACGTCATACAGCCCCCCCCTGTAGGGAACGCCATACAGTCCCCCCTGTAGGGAACGCCATAAAGCGCCCCCCCCTGTAGGGAACGCCATACAGCGCCCCCTGCAGGGAATGCCATACAGCGCCCCCCCTGCAGGGAACGCCATACAGCCCCCCCAGCAGGGAACGCCATACAGCACCCCCCGGCAGGGAACGCCATACAGCCCCCCCTGTAGGGAACGCCATACAGCCCCCCCTGTAGGGAACGCCATACAGCCCCCCCTGTAGGGAATGCCATACAGCCCCTCCCCTGTAGGGAATGCCATACAGCCCCTCCCTGCAGGGAAAGCCATACAGCACCCCCCCGTGTAGGGAACGCCATACAGCGCCCCCCCCTGCAGGGAACGCCATACAGCCCCCCTTGTAGGGAACGCCATACAGCGTCCCCAACCCCCCAAAAAAATGCGACCTACAGTGTGTCCTACAAATTACATGCATCCTCTATCCACAGGATAGGGGATACATGTGCGATCGCTGGCATTGATAGGGAGAATGGGGGACTGAAAGTCCCCTGAAGTTCTCCATGACTAACCTCTGACTTCCGGCGTCTGTGTCGGCAGCTCAATAAAAATGAAAGGAGCGCTGGTCTCGCATGCGCACAAGCGCGACCAGCGTTCCATTCATTTCTACGGAGAAGCCGACACAGACCCCGGAAGTCCGAGGTTTGTGATGGAGAACTTCAGGGGACTTTCGGTCCCCCGTTCTCCCTATCAATGCCAGCGATCACACATGTATCCCCTATCCTGTGGATAGGGGATACATGTCTTTTGTTTAATGGCAGAGCGGGGAGATACCTCCCTGCTCTGCCGTAGTGTTCAGTGGCGTCCCGCTGTAGCAGCCATAGCGGCTGCTAGCGGAGCCTCCGGCCATGGTGGGGGCCCGTGCCGGCGGGCGACACGGGCCCCCTCATGCCGCGGGCCCCGTAGCAGCTGCTACGGCTGCTATGGTGGTAGTTACGCCACTGGCTACACCCCTGAATGGAAAGGATGTTGAAGAGAAAACAAACACCAGGCCCTTCTGCTCGGTTGTAAGAGTGCTACATGTACAACCCGGATAGGAGACTGTTTGAAACTGTACTGGCATTGCTAGACTCTGAAAGCACCAGGGGCACCTTTGGGAATTGATTTATTTTTAAAGGGGATGTTTGAGGGTTGTCCAATCTTAGCCCATGAGTTCCATCATAAGTATGTATAGCATACCTTCAAATATAAATCATGTAAATAATAATGCTGCAACGTTATAAATTATTGCCACCATATACCAGGCAGATAAAAAGAGTACTGATCAGTCAGAGAAAAAATAACAATTAAATCCAATGACAGTTGACATTTTTTCTAAATGTAGTCATTTAAATACCCTGTCTTTTCCATCTGGCACAGACCAGCATGAAGGCCTTTTCCAGCTGTAGGGCAGATACAATTGAAGTTATTGGAGCATGGATAATCTAAGTGCTGAAAAACGTAAATTATTTATGGCGCATGAAAAGTTTTATCTGTGTAGCTGGTACTGGCAAATATAATCAGGCAGCTCAAACTCGAACTTGCATTTTTCTTTTTCATCATCTGCACTCATAAAAAAATAACAAATCTTTAAGATACAGGTTATTTCTGCCCCACTAGTTACTCACGCAAAAGCAACCACATTCCTCTTTTGGTCTTACCGCCATATGTGCTACAGTTTCTATCCTTCATTTAATTATATGGTGTAACTAGTTAATGGTATTTCAGTTTCTCATAAATAAATCTTGATAGATATGAATAAAGGAGTTATTTAAAGGGGTTATATGTAAAACGTACTAATTTTTACAATATTTTCATGATCTCTGATTTTTGTAAATTAATCGAAATATTTTTGCTTAAATCCAGAGGCTAAAAACCTAAACTTTAAAAAAAAAAAAAAATGCAGTAAAACACAGCAAAAATAGCATATGTGAATGAAACACTAAGACTAAGCCTTTTTTTCACACGGCCCTATTTAGTCAGTATTTTGCATCAGTATATGTGAACCAAAACCAGCAGTGGGTCCAAAACATGGAAAAAGTGCAAATCTTACCATTATACTTTTAAACAAGGGACCTTCCTGTATTAGCACTTTTTCCCCTAATAGGGCAAAGGAAAAGGAGCTGTCCAAAACAGACTTGTAACAAACTTAATAAACTTGTAACATATGCACCCTTGCACTATGCACCAAGCAGAAATGTTCTTAAGGCATACACACCATTTTGATGCAGCTTTTGGTGCAGTTTTTTTTAGCCTAAGCCAGAAGTGGATCTACTGTATACGGGCTAGTTCACACTGAATTTATGTCACTCTTTTTAACGCAGAAACAGCGCCAAAGAACGCCAGAAATCGCCTTCCATTGACACTCCTGTGTTTGGCTCAAAAAACTAAGACAAAAACTGCACCAAAACTGTATGGGTGATCCTAGCTTAAAGGTAGGCTTTTCTGGGTTTGTAAAAATGTGGAGGTGAACCCTATTCCTTAAAGGAGACTTTGAGTTGTGCTTTTGCGTCTGCCAGCGTATGACAACCTTTATTTTGCTGTCTTTAAATGCATATGTGTTTCTGTTTATTGCTGGCTTCTGACCTAATACCTTAGCGCTGGCAGACGCCATGCCATCTTAGTGTATTGTTGTGCCACAACAGCAAAAAGGACAAGTACAGCATGGCTATGTTGCGTCCTCATGCTAGGGGCAGCGCTTACAATATAAAAGGCAGTTGTTCCCGCCATCCAGTGTTCAGTGTGTGGGCAAAAGCCTGAGAAACTTGCTGTGTGACCAACTGCTGTGAAAGAGAAGATGCTGTGGGTGCCGAGGGGTACGTCTGCGGGCCCTGAGTGTGAAGTGGGTCTAGAACCATTGATGGGTGACGGGCAGGAGTCTCCCCATGTGTTGCAGTGTGCAGGTGTGTGTTATGGGTGATGGGCGGTAGCCTCCAAACTGAGCTGATTGAGCAGAACTGTAGAAGCAGCCTGTTGAGGCATAGTCCAGGGCCTCGAATCTGAGAGGACATACCCATGCATCAAGGAGGAGTGTCCTTGACTGTCCAAAAGTGGTGAGTAGGCCATCTGAGACACTTTCATCGCATATGTGACTATTCCTAAATATATAGAAAAAAAATTGCATTTGCCATCTTTGGGGTCTTTTCTAACATCTAACAATTGGTGAATCTTACTTGATCTCTGATTATACGAAAGGCCCTATTACACCAACCAATTTTGGCTGGTGCAATGAGTGCCAATTAATGAGACAACTCATTTGCTCCTATCACAAGGAGCTATGTATGGGGATAAGCGCTCATTACTCCGATCGCTCGTCCCCATACATTATATCATGTCAGCAGCGCGTCTCTCTGTTTACAGATATATATTAACGTTTTTTTAAACTATACGATCAGCAGATGAACGAGCGTTTATCTGCTGATCGCTGCCTTGTTTACACAGGGCAATAATCAGCAACTAGCGTTCTATGAACGCTTGTCTGCCCGATTAATTTTCCAGTGTAAAAGGGCCTTTACAACCTAACATCAGTGAGCATTGGACAAATCCAACCAGAATCACTAGCAAACGGTTTCCCTGTTATGATATGTACAATTCACATTTAGATGCATTTAGGTATTTTTCTCTTATTACTTTCTCTAAGGCCTTATTCACACGAATGTGTCGGCCATTTTTTCAATGGCTGCATTAAAATGTACTTGTATGGGGCTATTCAGATGGACGTTTTTAAAAGACTGTGCGAACGGTCCGTGAAAAAATAGGACATGTCCTAATTTTGCCAGTTTTCACGGATCCCTGATTAGACTCAAGTCTATGAGGGATCTGAGAAATCGGGTCCCAGACGGGTGCAAATTGACCGTGAAAAAAAGGCAGTTTATCCACAGTCGATTTGACACCTGTTCGTGTGAATAAGCCCTAGGATTTAGGTGTGAATCAGTGGGGGCTCTAGCAGTGGAGCCCCAGCAATCAGACACTTATCAACTATCTTGTTTATAGGTGATGAATATTGATTCTGAGAATACCCTTTTAAGTTAAAAAGAAATAAAAAAAATATGAAATAAAACATGAAATATATATTTTGATTGAAGAATGATTTATGATAATTTCTTATTCTTTATCTCAACTGTGAAGTCATTAAAGAACAGGCGCACAGACATTCAATGTGTTTAGTCCCACCAATATTGGAACTACCATAAACTGAAGGCAATCTCAAGACATCTCTTACAGCAAATCTTTAATTCCAGCAAAAATCATACTTCCTTTTAATATTATTGCTCTTTGATTGGCTTCTTTCCTTCTATAAAAAGTAAATCTCTTCTATACACAGATACATTATTGTATTTTCAGACATTCCAATGTTCCTTAGAAATCTTATCAATTTTAGTATAAAGCCTTTTTAAAAATTGTTGTTATTGTGTAGTTGTGAGAAAAACTGTCTATTTGGTGTCTTACTGTGTTTTCTGAATCGTTGCTATTGTAGCCACAAAGTGATTGATTTGTTTCTTCAGGTAACAAAAATAAAAAAATTCCAGCTTTTCAAAATAATTGTTAAAATCGAGTAACAGAAAAATAAAGCATGTTTTTAGCAAATGTTTAGAAATGAAATGATTAAAGCAGACCTCTAAATAAAATCTGGGTAATTCTCCATTCCTCTAAAATTAAATTGACTGGAGTCTGGGAAGCTGAGATCTATGGTTATGTTTGAGTCCAGGGGCAAGGATTCAGTGTGCTGCCATAGCTCTGCATCTAGCCAGTGGGTTGCTGTTGGCCTCCCCATCCACCGTCGGCACATAAATCAACCACCCCCAGCAGCACCCCTGGCTCTAACAATGGTAATCTCTCTTGTGTAGATATTTTGTATTATTGCAATCCAGTTACCCCATGTACCTAACTTACATAAGAGAAGGCCCAATCTCACCAGCACAACATCAAAAGATACATCACTTCTAAGGCTCATGAGTTTCCCATAGTGAAAGAAGCTATTTCATACATTTTATGCTTAGCTATATGAGCTGCAGTAGACTAGCATCTTCTTCATCCAATCCCCTTTAAAGCTGTTTAGAGACGTTACTGCCTGAAAAATGATTTGGCCAACCATATTGGATATGAACCAAATACTTGTGTTACCTCTTATCGCTGGAAAATAAAAAAGATGGGATTGGAAAAAAATATCTTGTTGAATTTTTGGTTCCCCCAATGGCAATCCTGAGCCAAGAGTCTGCTAGGTCCCATAGACGTTAGATTGGCAGCAGATCTACTGAAAATCCCGCCAATTGTGCTGCTTAGTACTCAAACTCCAACTGACCACATCAAACTATATCTATTTTATTCAGTCATGACCATAGTTTCATGAAGAGATTGTATAGCTATATTATATTGAGAATTGGTCTTTTTTGTGGCCAGTACTATTGTCATACTAAGGCTGGGTTCACACGACCTATTTTCAGACGTAAACGAGGCGTATTATGCCTCGTTTTACGTCTGAAAATAGGGCTACAATACGTCGGCAAACATCTGCCCATTCATTTGAATAGGTTTGCCGACGTACTGTGCAGACGACCTGTTATTTACGCGTCGTCGTTTGACAGCTGTCAAACGACGACGCGTAAAAATACAGCCTCGTCAAAAGAAGTGCAGGACACTTCTTTGGACGTTTTTGGAGCTGTTTTCCCATAGACTCCAATGAAAACAGCTCCAAAAACGGACGTAAAAAACGCAGCGAAAACGGCGCGAAAAACGCCGCGAAAAATGCGAGTTGGTCAAACAACGTCTGAAAAGCAGAGTCTGTTTTCCATTGAAAACAGCTCTGGATTTTCAGACGTTTTTGGTCACTACGTGTGCACATACCCTTACACTCTATAGTAACATAGTAACGCTCTACTATAGGATTTATTATGGCGTATACATATATGTGTGTGTAGTATGTGTAAAGTAGCTTTTATTCTACTAGGGTATGTTTATGATATGTAATATTTACTACTGATAAACTTTGGTTTCCAATACATTACCTTATATTTTACTAAGCAACGTGTAGCACACTCGAATATAAAATTGCATACTATTATTATCACAGGAATAATACATCGTAATAGAATTTACTTGCAACTATAACTGCCCCATTATTACTGGTACACTTTATATTGAACCATTGATCCATTATAATTGCCCCCGGCAGCCTTTTACATTCCATCCCCTATACTATCAATAGTGGACTATTTAGCAGATTACTATCATTATGAGAAGTACATCTTCTGAGTCATTTCAGGAATTATTCTTCCAGTTCAACCTTCTTCTCTTCTAACAACATCATAGGAGATAGAGGCAAAGGTTTTTAAGAAACGTTCTTAGAAAATGTCTGTTGGGGCATAGCATAAAGGTCGTGACCATATGGTTAAATTCCCCAATCATTGCTTTATCACGAGTCGACAGAATTATTCAGACTGAAAAAGTCACAAAGAAAGATGTGCGGCATTTCAAATAATTTTTCAGTCAGCTCAATTAATAGTATCAACATTTGATGTGAAAGCTTTGCTATTCATCTCTCACAAAACACAATGTTCCAGGAAGAAAGTCCTTGACACATCATGAAATCTGAAATACTCTAAATTGAACAACATTCACTTGCACTAAAAAGGAGTTACGGTAATCATTACGCTTCATTGCATGGGATTTATTCAAAAAACTGACGTTTTATAAAACACTACATTTAAAGTGGTTGTCTGGGATTAGAAAAAAATGTATTTTTTTCCCCAGAAACAGCTCCACATCTGCCCATGGACTGTGTCTTGTATGGCAGCTGAGTCTCATTAATTACCACACCAGACACAACCCATGGACAAAAATTGCACTGTTTATGTAATACAAAAAAGTTATCACAGAAATTGGATTGTCTGTTAGAACGTAACTTTTAATTGTACTATATGATAAAACACAAACCTCTTCTATAATTAGAGGAAACTTTCTGTTAGGATTGGTACAGTGGAGGACCAATCAGAGGCTAGAACATGCGTGCCAAAGATCAGCAAAGCAATGTTGTCATTTAGGATTGGGTTACCTCCGAGAGCACTTCACTGCTTTACATCACTTGGCCGTCAGAAAGATTACATGCACGGCTGTAATATAATATACTGATTTAGCTGGCTCTACTGAAAAATAAAAGAAAGCAATAGTGTAGATACACTTTAGCGGTGTATAAATTAGGCGAGCATTTTACAAATGAGACTTTTTTTTAGAACAAAAATATTGTTATCCATAGCAATCAAAATTGTTAAAAATGTTCTATACATTTCTGACTGACAGAAAAGATTCTTGTCAGATACGACATTTCCATGCACTGATTGTTGGCTTGAAACATCAAGTAAAATCTGTTGCATAAAGGTAAAAATGCTTGTCATTGACAACTCTTAAGAACTAACATACTAAAAAGATGTCGTTTGTGCAGATACAACACGGTATGATTATAGATTGGACACAGTGGTGTAGCTATAGGGGTCACTATTGCCCCCTACAGCCCCCGCACCACGTATATTAAAAGTTACTATAGTCACTAGGGCCTATGTAAAAAAAACTACACGGGCCCCTGTTACTATAGTAACAGTATACTTACCCTAATAATTCCCGAGCTCAGCGGAGGTCCTGACATCTTTGATGTCATGACATCACGATACAGTGCGGTGCGCAACAGGTCACGATGCGGGATTACGTCAGGACCTCCGCTGCAACCGGAGCCAAGGAGGAGGGTAAGTATAACATTACTGTCTGCTGCTAGATTAGATACAGGCTTAGGTACAGGGTCCAACAGACAGTATCACACATGGGCCCTGTATCTAAGCCTACCACATGTGTTACAAATGTTGTTGTTTATTTTGTGTTGGTGCTTTTTTTACAGGTTTGGTTATTGGACTATGTCGGATTCGAGGACTACTTCGATGACGGCTTTTTTTATTTTCAATAAAATGGTTAACGAGGGTTGTGTGTTTTTTTTTTATTTCAATAAAATATTTTTTCTATGTCTTTGTATTTTTTTTTAAACTTTATTACTACCGCCTTAATTATGTCAGCTGGCTGACAGCATCCATTACTCAGGTGGGGATTAGTGTTAGCCGGTGTGGAGGCTAACACTAACCCAAATTATTACTCCGCACCCACCGCCAACAGGGGGACCGGGAAGAGCCGGTTGCTATCTGGGTCGGCCGCAGACTGGTATTATTAGGCTGGGAAAGCCTAAAAACAGTGGGCCTTTCCCACCCTGGAAATGCCAGCCTGCTGCTGCTGCTGCTATGTTGTATCTGGCTGGTTATGAAAAATGTGGGGGACTCCACATCATTTTAAAAAATAATAATAATCATTGGAAAAAACAATGTGCCCCCCCCCCCCTTTTTCACAACCAGCCAGATACAACATAGCAGCAGCAGGCTAACATTACCAAGGTGGGAAGGGCCAAGGTTTCTGGCCTTTCCCAGCCTAATAGCACCAGCCTGCGGCCGCCTCAGTGCCCGACCATCCCTACAGATGGTCTTGTACTGGATCGCACCTGGCTCTTCCTGGTACCCCTGGTGGCGGTGAGTACCGGGGTAATAATAGGGGTTAGTGCAAGCCTTTTCACCGGCTAACATTAAGCCCCACTTTAGTAATGGACGCTGTCAATCAGCCAGCGGCCATTACTAAGGAGGTAGTAATAAAGTTTAAAAAAATACAAGGGCATGAAAAAATATTTTATTGGCATAAAAAACACCCACACAATCCTCATTAACTATTTTATTGAGAATAAAAAAAAACTTTGTCATCGAAGTAGTCCACAAATCTGAAGTAGTTCAACAACCGAACCTGTAAAAAAACAAACACACAAAAAAATTAGTAACACATAAAAAAATCAAAGCAATTATTATACTTACCTTTCCTGGGTCCAATGCTGGAGCCACAATGTCAGAGAGTTGTGCCCTTTATCTTAGCCTATCATATGTGATAAAGTCTGCTGAGCCACTGTATGTAATCCTATCCATAGTTATAGGGGCTTTGTGCTATAGATATGCTGTTTCCCTGACGTTTCAGGACCTTAGTGACGCCCCTGGCTGCTAGTGCTGCATCGTTGGGTCACTTAGTAGACCCAGCAATGCAGCTGAAAGCTGCGGGCCGTCGGCCATGAGGAGAAGGTGGGGGGACCAAGAAGGATTTTTTCACCAGGGCCCAAGAGTCATTAGCTATGCCCCTGCAACCAGGCCCACCCAGGCTCCAGCTGCTGCCTCCATCTCCGTGGTGACCAACCGATGCAATGTGATGCCAACATTGCGACACTATGTTATACAAGTGTATTAAAAATGTAGGTGCGAGTTTCCACACTTTTAAAATATGTTTGCTGTGTGCTTTGCTTGCATGGAAGAAGGGCAAGCCAGAACGGGGAGCCAATTCATTCTGCTCTCAATAGCTAGATATTAGTCGAGTGGTAAGTAATATCCAGCACTAATATGTGTACTGCAGGGGCATTGCTAGGCTCTTAAAAGATCAGGGGCACAAGCCCCGAGACATATTTACCCCCCCTTGAAAAAAATTTTTTTTTTACAAACATATCGGAGATAACATATCTATAAGACTAAGGCTGGGTTCACACGTGGCGGAATTTCACTTGAATTCCGCTGCGGACACTCCGCAGCGTTAATCCGCAGCGGAGCCGTTTCTGCATTGACTTCCACTTCTATTTAGAAGTGTTCGTTTAGACGATGCGTAAAATTCCGCTGCGGAGCATAGGCTGCGGAGCGGAATTTGGTGTCCTCAGCATGCTCTGTCTGTTGCGGAGCAGTGGCGGACTCATGGCGGAATTTCTCCATTGACTTCAATGGAGATTCTAAGTTCCGGAATGAAGTCCGCAGCTGTCATGCACATGTTATGTGTGCTGCGGATGCGTCTTGCTTTTTTGACATGACATTTCTTCATTCTGGATGGACCTATGTATTTCTAGGTCTACAGCCAGACTGAGGAAGTCAATGGGGCTCCCGGAATTACGGGAGCGTAGCTAGGAGACGTCAGTAAATAGTTACTGTCCAGGGTGCTGAAAGAGTTAAGCGATCGGCAGTAACTGTTTCTGCACCCTGGACAGTGACTACCGATCCCAATATACAGCAACCTGTCAAAAAATAGAAGTTCATACTTACCGAGAACTCCCTGCTTCTTCCTCCAGTCCGGCTTCCCAGGATGACGTTTCAGTCTAAGTGACGGCTGCAGCCAATCACAGGCTGCAGCGGTCACATGGACTGCCGCGTCATCCAGGGAGGTCGGGCTGGATGCCGAAAGAGGGACGCGTCACCAAGACAACGGCCGGTAAGTATAAAATTCGTTTATTTTCACTAGGGAAAGTGCTGGCCCTTCTCTCTATCCTGCACTGATAGAGAGAAGGGAAGCACTTTTACCGCAGTCCGCAGCAGCTAGTCCGCATCAATTTACTGCACATTTTGGGCAGATCCGCAGCCGTAATCCGCAACCCGGATTAGGTGCGGCATTGATGCGGACAGTTGCGGAGGAAATCCGCCACGTGTGGTCATGCCCTAAGGCTCCTAAAGCTACACCGATGGATAGAATTGGATACATTGTCTCAGCAGACAGTATCATACATGAAAGGCTTAGATACATGGCCCCGGCAGATCGTATCACACATGATAGGCTTAGGGTATGTTCACACACAGAGTTTTCAGGCGTATTTCAGGGCATAAACGCCTCGAAATACGCCTGAAAAAACGGTAGCTAAACGCCTACAAACATCTGCCCATTGAATTTAATGAAAAAACAGCATTTCGTTTAGACGGGGCGTTTTTTTACACCGTCATTTTGAAAAACAGCGCGTAAAAATAGTAGCATTTCACTTGAGCCATTTTTGCAGCTGTTTTTCATTGTGTCAATGGAAAAACAGCTCCAAAGACATCTAGAAAAAAGGCCTCAAAAAAACGTTTTCAGCTTAAAAAATGGCTGAAAATCAGAGGCTGTTTTCTCTGAAAACAGCTCGGTAATTTTCAGCCGTTTTTGCTTGTGCATGTGAACATACCTTTAGATACATTGCCCCAGCAGACAGTATCACACATAATAGAGTCCCAGCAGTAAGTATCCTTGTACTAACATATGTACACCCCACAAAGAAAGTGCGTGTGTGTGTGTGTGTGTGTGTGTGCATATACAGTTAGGTCCAGAATTATTTGGACAGTGACACAAGTTTTGGCATTTTAGCTGTTTACCAAAACACATTGAATATACAGTTATGTAATCAATATGGGCTTAAAGTGCGGACCCTCAGCTTTAATTTGAGGGTATTCACATCCTAATTTGAGGAAGGGTTTAGGAATTACAGTTCTTTAATATGAAGATGCCTCTTTTTCAAGGGACCAAAAGTAATTGGACAATTATCTCAAAAGCTATTTAATGGACTGCATGGGCTATCCATCAGAGAGATAGCACAAATGTTAGGAGTGGCCAAATCAACAGTTTGGTACAAAAAAGGGCGCACTGGTGATCTCGTGAACTCCAGAAGGCCTGGACATCCACGGAAGACAACTGTGGTGGATGATCGCAGAATCCTTTCCATGGTGAAGAAAAACTCCTTCACAACATCTACCCAAGTGAAGAACACTCTCCTGGAAGTAGGTGTATCAGTATCTAAGTCTACCATAAAGAGAAGACTTCATGAGAGCAAATACTGAGTGTTCACCACAAGGTGCAAACCATTAATCAGCCTCAAAAATAGAAAGGTCAGATTAGACATTGCCAAAAACATGTAAAGAAGCCAGCCCAGTCTGGAACAGCATTCTTTGGACAGATGAAACTAAGATCAACCTGCACCATGATGGGAGGAAGAAAGTATGGAGAAGGCTTGGAACGACTCATGATCCAAAGCACACCACATCCTCTGTAAAACATGGTGGAGGCAGTGTGATGGCATGGGCATGCATGGCTGCCAAAGGCACTGGGTCACTAGTGTTTATTGATGATGTGACTGAAGACAGAAGCAGCCGGATAAATTCTGAAGTGTTCAGGGATATACTTTCTGCTCAGATTCAACCAAATGCAGCAAGGTTGATTGGACGTTGCTTCACAGTATAGAAGGACAATGACCCAAATCATAATGTGAAAGCAACCCAGGAGTTTTTTAAGGCAAAGAAGTGGAATATTCTGCAATGGCCAAGTCAATCCCCAGATCACAACCCGATCGAGGATGCATTTCACTTGCTTAAGACAAAGCTTAAAGGGAACCTGTCACCATCATTTCACCTATTGAGCTTTACTTATCCCTCACTTGCCGCTGCGATCAAAAGTTTGTTGCCGTTATCCCCTCTACTAAACTCCTCCGACTGTAAATAGCGGTCTGCAAACATTTTGTGTCTTTTATCATAATAATCGGGTTTCCCGTTGTGCGCAGACACCAGAAGAGGTCATCAATGCCCAAGCGCGGGATTTTGTGTGCTGGGGGGAGGCGAGGAGCTGTCAATCAAAAGTAAGGAGGCGGGGTAAACTCGGAAAGACTTGAGGAATGAAGATATGACTCTTTTCAAACGAAGATTTGATTCTTTTTAAATGAAGATTTGACTTTTCAAATGAAGATATGACTCTTTTATGCTCTTTAGCATACGGCACGGGAACACTAAAAAGCTGAATACTAAAGCTACAGAGCAGACTAAGAAGATAATTATAGGTTATATAGAAATGATTTTTCACCCACTACCACCAGGTATTGTCGGTTTAATAGGTGAAATGCTGGTGACAGGTTCCCTTTAAGGCAGAAAGACCCACAAACAAGCAAGAAGAATTAAACCTATTTAGCCTTGAAAAAAGGCGACTAAGGGGGAACATGATTAACTTATATAAATATATTAATGGTACATACAAAAAGTATGGTGAAATCCTGTTCCATGTAAAACCCCCTCAAAAAACAACGGGGCACTCCCTCCATCTGGAGAAAAAAAGGTTCAACCTGCAGAGGCGACAAGCCTTCTTTACTGTGAGAACTGTGAATCTATGGAATAGTCTACCGTAGGAGCTGGTCACAGCAGGGACAGTAGAAGGCTTTAAAAAAGCCTTAGATAATTTCCTAGAACAAAAAAGTAATAGCTCCTATGTGTAGAAATTTTTCCCTTCCCTTTTCCCGTCCCTTGGTTGAACTTGATGGACATGTGTCTTTTTTCAGCCGTACTAACTATCTAACTATGTAACAACTGGAGACAGCTGCAGTAAAGTCCTGGCAAAGCATCACAAAGGAGGAAACCCAGCATTTGGTGATGTCCATGGGTTCCAGACTTCAGGCAGTCATTGCCTGCAAAGGATTCTCTACAAAGTATTAAAAAACCCTGTTTTACTTATGGTAATGTTAATTTGTCCAATTACTTTTGAGCCCTTGAAATGAGAAGGCTGTGTAGAAAATGGTTGCAATTCCTAAACGTTTCACAGGATATTTTTGCTCAACCCCTCGAACTAAACCAGAAAGTCCACACTTCAATTGCATCTCATTGGTTTCATTTCAAATCCAATGTGGTGACATGTAGAGCCCAAATCATGGAGATTGTGTCACTGTCCAAATAATTCTGGACCTAACTGTATATATATATATATATATATATATATATATATATATAGTGAGGGTTTAGCATTAGGAGAGGTTGGTACAGCGGTTTCTTAGTAGCCAGAGACAGGGACACCGTGCATTAAAGTTCATAACAGGGCTTTGCCTGTGTTTTATTCTTGTCAAAGAAACAGCCTCTTGTACAACAAGGCAAAATACAAAATAAATCCTGCTCGTCTGAGCACTAACTAAACAAGATATTATCTAACTATACCTAGTGCCTTCCTACCAGGCACTGGACACAAAGTAACACAGGTCTTTACTCACATAGAATACAGGCTACTCCAGACTTAGTAGTCTCCGGTCTGAGTCAGGGGTGAGACTGACACACACTGTGTCTGCACCTTTTTATTCACAGGCTGCAGGTGCAGCTAATTGAGCAGCAGCCTTGTCCTACAAACAGAGATGGACAAGGGATTGGGGAACCCGCCCTGCTCTTCCCCAATCCAACTCCAGGCCCTTTTTCCGGCTTTTCCTTAAGCCGAGATTGGAAAGCTAGAGCTTTCTATTGCAAAAAATACTCATTCCCTGGAGCCTAGGATACATATGACAGGATTCTAGGGGAAATATACCTTCCCTCAATGACTTTACCTGTCACTGTCTCACATACCCTCTTCCTCTGTTCAAGCCCGTGGGATCGGACACATTTAGCTACAAGGCAGTGTGTCCTAGACAAAGCGTCAGCATTGCCCTGCAGTTTTCCTGCTCTGTGTTCCACAGTATATTTGAAGTTCTGCAAAGTAAGAAACCACCGTGTAACTCTTGAATTTCTCTCTTTAGCTTGACACATCCACGTAAGAGGAGAGTGGTCTGTAACCAACCTAAACCGACGACCCAATAAATAATATCTCAGGGACTCAAGTGCCCACTTAATTGCCAAGCACTCCCGTTCAACTATGCTATAGTTTTTCTCAGCCGGGGTAAGTTTTCTGCTCAAATAGGTCACAGGATGTTCCTCACCACCCACCTCTTGTGACAGAACTGCTCCGAGCCCCACATCAGAAGCATCAGTTTGGACAACAAACTCCTTTTTGAAGTCAGGAGTGACTAAGACTGGTTGGTTACACAGGGCCAGTTTCAACTCTTGAAAGGCGCTTTCAGCCTTCGTGTCACACTTGACCATGACAGACTTACTTCCCTTGGTAAGATCTGTCAGGGGCGCTGCTGTGCTGGCAAAGTTTGGAATGAACCTGCGGTAATAACCTACAATTCCTAGAAAAGCTCTGACCTGCTTTTTGGTTGAGGGCTGGGGCCAGTTTTGGATAGCCTCAACTTTGTTGACCTGTGGCTTTATCACCCCTCTCCCAATTATGTACCCCAGATACCGTGCTTCCTCCAAGCCTAAGGAACATTTCTTTGGGTTTGCTGTTAACCCCGCGGCTCTGAGGGAGTTTAGTACTGCTTGTACTTTTGGTAAGTGGCTTTCCCAGTCATCACTAAAGATTATAATGTCGTCCAGATATGCCGAAGCATACCGACGATGGGGTTTGAGGACTATGTCCATTAACCTTTGAAAGGTCACTGGAGCCCCATGTAGCCCAAATGGTAAACAAATATATTGAAACAGACCATCCGGGGTGATGAAGTTTTCTCTTTGGCGCCCTCCGTGAGGGGTACTTGCCAATAGCCTTTGGTTAAATCAAGTGTTGAAAAATACCTTGAATGGCCCAGTCTCTCTATTAACTCGTCAACTCTTGGCATTGGGTATGCGTCAAACTTTGACATCTCATTTAACTTGCGGAAGTCGTTACAGAAACATAATGACCCATCTGGTTTCGGAATCAATACAATGGGGCTTGACCATTCACTTTTTGACTCTTCAATAATCCCAAGGTCTAGCATTTTCTTGACCTCCTCAGATATGGCTTGTCTACGAGCTTCAGGGACTCTGTAGGGTTTCAAGTGGACCCGAACCTGAGGCTCGGTCACAATGTCATGTTTTATTATACTAATCTGTCCTGGCAGTTCTGAAAACATGTCTGTGTTTCTCTGCACAAACTCTTTTGTCTCCTGTTTCTGTGGCTTTGCGAGGGATTCTGACACATACACATCTGGGTTAAGACTATAGGGGGTACTTACTGCCATGAGGGTCTCTCTTTCTTTCCATGGCTTAATTAAGTTTACATGGTATAACTGCACTGTCTTCCTTTTACCTGGTTGGTAAACTTTATAATTTACATCCCCCACCTTTTCAATTATTTCATACGGCCCTTGCCATCTAGCAAGAAATTTGCTTTCTACGGTTGGCACTAAGACCAACACTCGATCACCAGAGTTAAAATTTCTAACTTTAGCAGTTCGGTTATACACCCTGCTCTGAGCATCCTGAGCTTGCTCCAAGTGTTCCTTAACTATCGGCATGACCGCAGCGATTCGGTCTTGCATCAACGTGACATGCTCAATTACACTCCTATAAGGTGTGGACTCTTGCTCCCAGGTTTCCTTGGCTATGTCCAGGAGACCACAGGGTTGTCTGCCATATACAAGTTCAAAAGGAGAAAACCCTGTGGATGATTGAGGAACTTCACGTACAGCGAACATCAAATAGGGCAGAAGACAGTCCCAATCCTTCCCATCCTTACTAACCACCTTCCTCAACATGCCTTTTAATGTCTTATTGAATCTTTCGACAAGACCATCAGTTTGAGGGTGATATATAGAGGTACGCAGGTGTTTAATTTTCAGCAGTTTACATAATTCCTTGGTGATTTTGGACATAAAGGGAGTTCCCTGATCAGTAAGGGCCGACCAGATCCATGGCAATTCTTTCAAAAGGGATCCCAATGATAGGCAAAGGCACCAGCGGACTCCTAAAATGTGGCATAGGAGCCGTTATCTGACACTCCGGGCAGGACTCGCAATACCTCTGAACTTCCGTATTTACCCCCGGCCAGAAGAATCGTTGTAAGATACGCTCTCTGGTCTTTTCGCAACCTAGATGTCCACCCAGCACGTGTTTATGAACCAGGTCCAACACCGTTCTACGATACGGTTGGGGTATCACCAGCTATTCAACAACCTCCCCATGTATGTTATCTATCCGATACAGCAAATCCTGGTTAACCGCCATGTGTGGAAACACCTTATCAGCCCCTGGATGTTGAGGCACTCCATTTAATACCTTAGTATTTTCCCTGGCTTTTACCAATGTGGGATCGCTAAGTTGAGCAGTCCCAAAATTGTTACGTGATACATTTAACTCTGGTATCTCAGAAATTTCCTCCTGCTCATCTGTTTCACCAGGAAAAACAGCCAGAGGAAATTTATCAGGCTCAGTGGTCACCCCTACTGCTGGCACCTCAGCATCCTCGTTAAATGGTTCTGGGCTAATCACAGCTCACACATTAATACCATCATTAACATTTACAGTGGAGGTTACATCTTTCTTCCTCCACAAGTCCCAGAACACTGGGAAGTCTCTCCCCAGGATCACACTGTGCATCAGGGACTTGACCACACCCACTTCATGGCAAGCGGTTCCACAGGAAGTCTCTAGAGTGACCAAAGCGGTGGGGTATTCTTTAGTGTCCCCATGAATGCACAGGACCCCTATACTATGTCCGCTGAATGTTCCAGGGTCTAACAGGCTGGCATGCACCAGGGTAACCAGACTCCCAGAATCCAGCAAGGCACTCACAGTACATCCTTCCACTTTTACGACACACATTTGTTGTTCAGTCTCGTAAACCGTCTCAGCAGAACAAACAGGACGTGCAAACAAGGATATTCGCCTTGCTGCATCACACTCCATTGGCTCAGTAGTCAGGGGACAATTGGCAGCAATATGCCCAGGTCCATAACACCGCCAGCACTGTATGCGGCCCCGGTCCCCAACTTGAGACCCTGGTCTGGCCTTCAGTGTCTCTCTGGGATTTCTTCCCTCCGTCTGCTCCCCTTCTGAGCCACCTCCCTTAAAGACATTTCTCACCCCTCTAGTAAATGGAACAGTCTTACCGGGTGCTCCGCACGATTTGCTGTTCCTGGGGTTAGAACATCCAGGCGGTACTTCTTGGAGTAGATCCTGAGTAGCTCTGTACCTTTCAATCAGGTTCACCAGCTGTTCCGCATCTGTAGGATCTCCTTGACCGACCCAACGCTGAACCTTCGGTGGTAAGGAGCGGATGTATTTGTCAAGCACCACTCTCTCCACGATCTGCGCAGGGGTTGATTCCTCTGGCTGTAGCCATTTCCTTGCAAGATGGACAAGATCATACATTTGTGATCGCGCAGGTAGGTGTTCCACAAAAGTCCAGTTGTGCACCCGTCGAGCACGCACATTCATATTAACACCCAGACGGGCAAGGATCTCACCCTTCAGCTTGGAGTAATCCTTGGCATCCTGCTCATTGAGATCAAAGTACGCCTTTTGCTGCTCTCCGATTAGGAAAGGTGCCACCACTGCTGCCCACTGATCTGAAGATAACTTCTCTCGTTCTGCCACTCGCTCAAACACCATGAGATAGGCCTCAACGTCGTCGGTGGGTGTCATCTTCTGCAGAGATGTCTGTACCGCTGCACGAGTGGTTTGGCGCAAACCATGAGGCCCCACTGACCTCTCCACTGAGGCCTGAATTTGGTCTTGCAAATGGCGATTAATTTGCTGCTGTTCTTTTAAGGCCAGTCTGTGGGCTTCACCCAGCAGAATATTGGTTTCAGCCTGTGCACGCATGGCTTCCTCATGCACCATTCGCTGAGTTGCGCTGGCTTCTTGCAAAGCTGTGCTTATCTTCCCCTGGTTGATATTAGCCTGAATCAGCTGTTTAAGTATTTCATCCATTTTAACAGTCTCTTTTTTTAGCCCTGTTGCCGCCTTCACCCAAGACATACACTTCCAAGCACTCTCGGGGAGAAAAAAAATTGTGTTGTTGCCCCTAGCAATGATTTTCCACTTGGAGCTGCAAAAGTTCTTTTAAATAGGTGTATGTCTCTTTAAGACCGTGCCCGCATCGGCCACCATATGTGAGGGTTTAGCATCAGGAGAGGTTGGTACAGCGGTTTCTTAGTAGCCAGAGACAGGGACACCGTGCATTAAAGTTCATAACAGGGCTTTGCCTGTGTTTTATTCTTGTCAAAGAAACAGCCTCTTGTACAAAATAAATACAAAATAAATCCTGCTCGTCTGAGCACTAACTAAACAAGATATTATCTAACTATACCAAGTGTCTTCCTACCAGGCACTGGACACAAAGTAACACAGGTCTTTACTCACATAGAATACAGGCTACTCCAGACGTAGTAGTCTCCGGTCTGAGTCAGGGGTGAGACTGACACACACTGTGTCTGCACCTTTTTATACACAGGCTGCAGGTGCAGCTAATTGAGCAGCAGCCTTGTCCTACAAACAGAGATGGACTAGGGATTGGGGAACCCGCCCTGCTCTTCCCCAATCCAACTCCAGGCCGTTTTTCCGGCTTTTCCTTAAGCCGAGATTGGAAAGCTAGAGCTTTCTATTGCAAAAAATACTCATTCCCTGGAGCCTAGGATACATATGACAGGATTCTAGGGGAAATGTACCTTCCCTCAATGACTTTACCTGTCACTGTCTCACAATATATATATATTTATAGAACAACATATCGGTAGCACTATGACCCTATAGCTATAGATAGGATTACATCCATAGGCTCAGCAGACTTTATCACATGATAGGGACCAGCTCGCTGACATTGAAAGGTAAGTATAAGAATTGCTTTGCTTTTTTATGTCACTATTTTTTTTGGGTGTGTTTGTGTTTTTTTACAGGTTTGGTTGTAGGACTACTTATTATTCGAGGACTACTTCGATGACAGTTTTTTTTTATTCTCAATAATAAAGGGGGCTGTGTGTTTTTTTATTTCAATAAAATATTTTTTCTATGTCCTTGTATTTTTTTAAACTTTATTACTACTGCCTTGGTAATGGCCGCTGGCTGATTGACAGCATCCATTACTAAGGCAGGGCTTAATGTTAGCCGGTAAAACCCTAACACTAACCACCATTACTACCCCGCTACCCACTGCCTCCACGGTTGCCGGGAAGAGCCGAGTACGATCCAGTACCCAACCATCTGTAGTGATGGCTGCTCACTGGGGCGGAAGCAGGCTGGTTTTATTAGGCTGGGAAAGCCCAAAAACAGTGGCCCTTCCCACCCTGGTAATGCTAACCTGCTGCTGCTATGTTGTATCTGGCTGGTTATGAAAAATGGGTGGGACACCACGTCGTTTTTTCCAATTATTATTATTTTTTTAAAAAGTGACATGGGGCCCCTCCATTTTCCATAACCAGACAGATACAACACAGCAGCAGCAGCAGCCTAGAATTACCTGGGTGGGAAGGGCCACAGTTTTTGGTCTTTCCCAGCCTTATAATACCAGCCTGCGGCCACCCCAGTCCCTGGCCATCACTACAGATGATTCGGTACCCCTGACGGTGGTGGGTACTGGGGTATTATTGGGGGGTTAGTGCTAGCCTTTTCACCGGCTAACACTAAGCCCCACCTTAGTAATCAACATTCTCAATCAGCCAGCGGCCATTACAAAGGCGGTAGTAATAAAGTTTAAAAGAAAATATAAAAACATAGAAAAATATTTTATTGAAATTAAAAACCCACAAACAATCCTCGTTAACAGTTTTATTTAGAATAAAAAAGCCATTATCTAAGTAGTCCTTGAATCCGACGTAGTACAATGACCGAACCTGTAAAAAACCACAAACACACAAATAAAACATTAGTAACACGTGGTAGGCTTAGATACAGGGACCATGTGTAATACTGCCTGTTAGACCATGTATCTAAGCGTAACACAAGGTAGGCTTAGATACAGGACCCCAGCAATGTTAGGGTATGTGCACACGTAAACTGCATTTACGTCTGAAATTATGGAGCTGTTTTCAGGAGAAAACAGCTCCGTAATTTCAGACGTAATTGCTCGTCCTCACATTTTGCGAGGCGACATTGACGACCGTAATTTAGAGCTGTTCTTCATTGAATTCAATGAAAAACGGCTCAAATTACGTCCAAAGAAGTGTCCTGCACTTCTTTGACGAGGCAGTCATTTTACGTGTCGTCGTTTGACAGCTGTCAAACGACGACGCGTAAATGACAGGTCGTCGGCACAGTACGTCGGCAAACCCATTCAAATGAATGGGCAGATGTTTGCTGACGTATTGGAGCCCTATTTTCAGGCGTAAATCGAGGCATAATACGCCTCGTTTACGCCTGAAAATAGGTCGTGTGAACCCAGCCTTATTGTTACACTTATCCTTCTCTTCGGCTTCGGGGGCAGCGGATGTCCGGACACCATCTTACGTCATGACGTGAGAAGACGTTGGGACTTCCGCTGCGCTCGAGAAGGAGGAGGGTAAGTTTAGTGTAGTTACTATAGTTACTTTAGTGTGTATTTTATTATATCGGTCCCAGTTACTATAGTAAGTTTGTATAGATGCGGTGCGGCGGGCTGCAGCCCCCCTTGGCTTCAGGGGCCCAGTCGCAATTGCAACCGCATTGACGCCTATAGCTGCACCACTGAATGTTTCAGTCGCCCGGGGGAATCGGGGCCCCGGGCCAAAGATCCAGGGCTTGGGCCCGAACGCCCAGTGCTAGCGACGCCACTGCGTATGTGTGCATTTATATATATATATATATATATATATATATATACATACACACACACGTATATGAGAAGGGGTAGGTGAGAGGTGATGTTGTTCTTTATGATTAAAGGGAATCTGTCACCAGATTTATGCTGCCCTATCTCATGGCAGCATAAAGTATTGACAGACAACCTGATTTCAGGGATCTGTCACTTGTCAATATGGTGTCGTTTTCATAAAATTACTGTTTACCAGCTGCAGCACAAGCTGACCGCAGCGTGCTCCCCCTGCTGCTGATTGACGGCCTTCTCCCTATTACCGTGCATAGACAGGGGCGTAGCTAGGGGGGGGGCAAGCGGGGCATGTGCCCCGGGCGCAGTTCAGAGGGGGGCGCCAGAGCCCCCTCCTCCTGCACTATAATTGTACCTGTGTCGCAAGAACACAGGTACAATTAGAAGCAATGAATGACCAGGCACGTTCGGTGCCCGGCCATTCAGCGCCTCTCCACGAATGAAGCGACTGGTACCTTTTGTACCAGTGACGCTTCCATCGATGAAAGGCGCTGACTGACTGGCAGGGAAAGTCATCCTGCCTAGCCAATCAGCGCCTTTCATAGACGCCGCGTTCAACCCCCAGGAGACCTGCGCAGAAGAGAGCAGGTCTCCATGGCTGCCGGACGGCGTGGGAGCGGGAATAAGGTGAGTTTGAATTTTTTTTTTAAATTGTAATAGAAGTGCGTGGCTGTATCTGCGGGGGGGACTTTGTCTACACGGGGGACTTTATCTACGGGGGGTGTTTATCTACAGGGGGACTATATCTACAGGGCTGGGCTATATACAGGGGGACTATATCTGCTGGGCTATATACAGGGGGACTATATCTACAGGGGGACTATATCTACAGGGGGGCTATATACAGGGGGACTATATCTAAAGGGGTGGGCTATATACAGGGGGACTATATCTACAGGGGGACTATATCTACAGGGGGACTATATCTACAGGGGGACTATATCTACAGGGCTGGGCTATATACAGGGGGACTATATCTGCTGGGCTATATACAGGGGGACTATATCTACAGGGGGGCTATATACAGGGGGACTATATCTACAGGGGGGCTATATACTGGGGTGGGCTGTCTATACAGCACCATATACAGGGGTGGGCTATATAGTATATAGCCCCCTGTAGATATAGCCCACCCCTGTATATGGTGCCCCATAGATAGCCCACCCCAGTATATAGCCCCCCTGTAGATACAGTCGCCCTGTATATAGCCCAGCCCTGTAGATATAGCCCCCTGTAGATATATTCCCCCTGTATATAGCCCACCCCTGTATATAGCCCCCCTGTGTATAGCCCACCCCTGTAGATATAGCCCAGTCCTGTAGATATAGCCCAGCCCTGTAGATATGGTCCCCCTGTAGATATGGTCCCCCTGTAGATATAGTCCCCCTGTAGATATAGTCCCCCTGTAGATATAGCCCACCCCTGTATATAGTCCCCCTGTAGATATAGCCCACCCCTGTATATAGTATCCCACAAATAGCTCCCCCCTATAGTGCTCCACAGAAAGCCCACCCCTGTATATAGCCCCCTTGTACATATAGTCCACCCCTGTATATAGTGCTCCACAGATAGCCCGCCCCTGTATATACTATATACAAGGGTGGGCTATCTGTGGAGCACTATATACAGGGGTGGACTATCTAGTGGAGCACTATATACAGGGGTGGACTATATGTACAAGGGGGGGCTATATACAGGGGTGGGCTATCTGAAACACTATATACAGGGGTGGACTATATGTGGAGCACTATATACAGGGGTGGGCTATATCTACAGGGGGGGCTACATACATGGTTGGGCTATCTGTAGAGCTCTATATACAGGGGTGGGCTATATCTACAGGGGGCTATATACAGGGGTGGGCTATCTGTAGAGCACTATAGGGGGAGTTATTTGTGGGACACTATATACAGGGGTGGTCTATATGGGGGCACTATCTACAGGGGCTCAATGGCAGGCACTATCTACAGGGGGCTCTATGGCAGGCACTATCTACAGGGGGCACAGTGTGTGTGTGGGACACCGTGTATGGTGCTATTATAATTAGAGGTGCAGTGTATGGCGCTATTATATTTAGGGGCGTAGTGTGTGGTATAATGATAACTTTATATTTATTTATAGGTGCAGAAATGTTGGAAAAGTGAGAAGCTGAAGACATGTGAGCGGCAAACTGCAGAAATGGACCGGGAGAAGTCATCATAGAGGTCTGGACCAAATGGAGAAAAAGAACTAGAATCTGAGACGTCACCGGTGAGTCACTTAATGTAAATGTTTATTCTGCCTTTGATCAGCACTGTAGTCACTGTATGATCTGCAGCGAGATGATGGGTGGTATGATCTGCAGTGAGATGATTATGATAGGATTTATTTTTTGTGAAACAGCATCTCCCAGCATATCCTTATCATTGTTCGGGCCATGCTGGGAGCTGTAGTTTTACGCCGTACACACCTATACGGCAGGGGTTGCACTAAATTGAGCTGTATTTGTTCTGGGGCTGTATATATGTACCGAGCTTGGTTCTGGTGTTGTGTATAGAACCATATTGCTTGTGAAATGTACCAATAATTTTATGCTCGCGTTACATAAAAAGAAATGACACCTCGATTGGTAGAGAAAACAAACACGGCGAGGGTGAAGGAGATGTCGGGAAAGAGGTTGGGGGGGGGGCGCCAAACTGAATCTTTGCCCCGGGTGCTGGAGAACCTAGCTACGCCTCTGGCATAGAGAAGGAAGCTGTCAATCAGCAGCAGTGGGTAGGATTATCCCGCATATAATGAATATGGAGGACTCCAGAATTAGTGCGTGCACATTATTAGGAGGACTCCTGGCTCGGCTCGCGCAGCATCTGATGAACTTTTTTTTTTAATGAAAACTACACCATATTGACAAGTGACACGTCAATGAAATCAGGTTTTCCGGCAATTGAAAATCTAAATTTTTTCTCATAAAATGTAGTTTTAGCTCAGATCTTTTCATTTTTGCAACAGATAAAGGAGAAAAAACACCCCAATATTTGTAAAGCAAACTCTTCTGAGCACAGCAATACCCCATATGTGGTAATAAACTGCTGTTTGGACACATGGCGGAAGTTAGAAAGGACGGAGCGCCATTTGACTTTTGGAGCTCAAGTTTTGCTGGAATGGTTTGCGGCCCCATGTGACATTTGCAAAGCCACTGAGGGGCCAAAATAGTGCAAACCCGGCAAAAGTGACCCCATTTGGGAAACTATACCCCTCGTGGAATTTATCTAGCGGTATAGTGAGCATTTTGACCCCACAGCTTTTTTGCTGAATTATTGGGATTATGCAGTGAAAATGAAAATCTACATTCTTTCCACTAAAATGTTGAATTGTTTTCATTTTCACAAGGAATAAAGGAGAAAAAGCGCCCCAACAATTGTAAAGCAATTTCTCCCGAGTACGGCAATACCCCATATGTGGTTATAAACTGCTGCTTGCATACACCGCAGGGCTCAGAATGGCAGGAGTGCTACTTGGCATGTAGATTTTGGTTGATTGTTTTTTGGGCGCCATGTCGCATTTGCAGAGCCCCTGAGGTACCCGTACAGTAGAAACCCCTAAGAAGTGACTCCATTTTGGAAACTTTACCCCTCAGGGTAATCATCTAGGGGTGTACTGAGCATTTTGATCCCACAGGTGTTTCATAGATTGTATTAGAATGAGGCAGTGAAAATGAAAAATTATTTTGTTTTCCCAAAAATATGTCGTTTTGCACCCAATTTTTTTCCCACAAGGGGAAATAGGAGAAAAAACAACACATAATTTGTTACCAATTTCTCCCGAGTACGGCAATACCCCATGTGTGGCCCTAAACTGCTGTTTGGGCACATGGCAGAGCTCAAAATGGAAGGAGTGCCATGTGGCTTTTAGAGCACAGATTTTGCTGGACTGGTGTAGGGGCAACATGTCGCATTTGCAGAGCGTTCTTAGGTACCAGAGTAGAGTGTAAAACCATGAGAAGTGACCCCATTTTGTAAACTACACCCCTCAAGGCATTTATCATTTGCCTGGACATATGACAGGGCTTAGGAGTGAAAGGCGCATGTGAGACCTATTTTGGTGATTTTCGCAGCATTAGCCCACAACGGCAGGGCTCTGAGGTCAAATAGTAAAACAAACCCCCAAGTAGTGACCCGCATTTTGGAAACTGCACCCCTCAAGGCATTTTGACAACACAGGTTTTTTTTTTTCTATTAGAAATGAATGCTCAGTGGATGGTGCAAAGTGAAAATTGCAAATTTCCACAGGTATGTGCCATTTTAGTGCACAATATTTTGTGCCCAGTTCGTGCCACTGAAGACAAATACCTCAAACTGTTAAGCGGGTTCTCCCGGGTATGGCGATGCCATATATGTGGACGTACACTGCTGCTTGGGCACGCTGCAGGGCGCACCATTTGGCTTTTGGAGCGTGGATTTTGCTCGCTAGTTGTTTTGTTTGGGGTTTTGCTGGTATTTCATTTATGATGTGGGGGCATATGTAAGCTGTTTGGAGAACATCAGGGTATAATAAGAGAGTATAATAATGGGGTAAATAAATAATTATCCACAGATGTGTGGCCAGTGTCGCACTGATAAATGGCGCCCGATCTTATCCGCTTTTGGACACTTTGCACATTTTGCATCGCCATATTCTGAGAGCCAAAACGTCTTTATTTTTTCTCCACCGTAGCTGTGTGAGGGCTTATTTGTTGCGGGACAATCTGTAGATTTCATTGGTACCATTTTGGGGTACATGCGATTTTTTGATCACTTTGTATTTCATTTTTTTGGCAAGCAAGGTGACCAAAAACCTGCAATTCTGATGTTTTTTATTATTTATTTTTTTGCGGCGTTCGCCATGCGCTATGAATGACAATTTTACGTTATTCTGCGGGTCGGTACGATTACGGTGATACCAGATGTATATAGTTTTTCTTATGCTTTGAAGCGTCTGCACGATAAAATCACTTTTGTTTCAAATAATTTATTTTTGGTGTCACCATATTCTGAGAGACATAACTTTTTTATTTTTCCGTCAAAAAAGCGGTGGGAGAGCTTGTTTTTTGCAGGACGGGCTGCGTTTTTTAATGGTATAATTTTGGGGTACATGCAACTTTTAGATCCCTTTTTTTATTCTGTTTTGCGAGGGGTAGTGACTAACAAACAGCGATTCTGGAATATAATATTTTTTTACGGTGTTCACCGTACGGGTAAAATAGCATGATATTTTTATAGTTTGGGTCGTTACGGACGCGGGGATACCACATAGGTGTACTTTTTTTTATGTTTTTTGGTTTTTCCTATAATAAAAGACTTATTATAGGAAAAAAGGCTGTTATAGTGTTTTTTAACATGAAACTTATTTTTTTTAACTTTTTTACAACATTTTTATTAACTTGTTTTAACTTTTTTTTTTGTCCCACTAGGGAACTTGAAGGCATGAAGCCCTGATCGCTATTCTAATACACTGCACTACCTACATAGTGCAGTGTATTAGAGCTGTCAGCTATTCACTGACAGCAAGCCTAATAGGCTTCGCCTCCCGGCGGGGCCTAATAGGCTTCCGTACTAGGAAGCGATTGTTAGGCTATGGTTGCCATAGCAACCATCGGAACACCCGCGGGTGCCGATGGTTGTCATTAGCAACCATAGGGTACGATCTAATCACTTCGATGCAGCGACAGCTGCATCTAAGGGGTTAATCGGCCGGATCGGAGCCTTGGTCCGGTCCTGGCCGTTAGGGCACGATGTCAGCTGTGACAAACAGCTGACACCCGCGCCCGTGGCAACCATCGTGGTTGCCGACAGGCTACAAGACACTTCGATGCATCAATCCCGTTGATCGATGCATCGAAGGGGTTGCAGAGGGTCGTCGGACAGCTGATTCCCGGCGGTGATAGCGCTGGCTCAGCTTCTGAGCCAGCGCCATCACATACACACGTCATGGAGCTGTGATTGGTCAGTCTGCTTTGACTGACCAATCACAGCGATCGCCGGCAGGAGACCGCTGTGAATGGTCCCCTGCCGTCTTACTGTGCCGATCAACTGTCATAAACAGTTGACGACACAGTTCTGTCACCTTGTCCTTTGACAGGGTGACAGTTTTTAGCCAGGACGCGCCGGTACGTCCCTGTGCCTTAAAGCACTTCAATGCAGGACGTACTGGTGCGTCCTGGTGCGCTAAGGGGTTTTAATTGATTCTGCACTGTTCACATTGATTCTTTTTAATGCGGTGGTATGCCTTTTAGATGGCTTATGGATGAGGTTGGAGCAGGTTCGGAAGCTTTTGGAGGGAGGAGCCAGCTAGAGTAGGCGGAGCTTCCCTGTCTTCCAGGACAGTTGAAGAGTGAGGTAGTTGGTGGCTGAAGTGAAGTCTGTGAGGAAAAGTGATTATCTGTAGTACTCACAGCAATTGCTTGGGTTATAAGACTCTGGCCAAACTCAGCATTTTGGACTTAAGAGTGCTATAGAGGTATAGTAAACGTGTCTCAAAGATACCTATAGCTGCTACTCAGAGAACTCAGGAAGACTGGAAACAAGCTCCAACCAAGTCAGAGTCCTCTTAAGACCATTTTCCTCTAATAAACTGTGAGTTTAACCAGTTTAAATACTGTCCAGCCGCCATCTCCTAACCCATGTCCGCACCCCAACAACATCAAGAGCACCCCACCTTCCATCTGGGCAGGAGACATTAAACAGGTGGTGCCCCGGGGGAAGGACTACTACCACATCATCCCAGATGCGACCCCCTCATCACTGCTCCGGCCCTAAGGAGTGAGGGAGTGAGGTAAGACCAGCCACTGTGGAGACCCCAGACTGGAGGACAAATACCACCCACGTCACTGCCTGGGCCCCTACTACTACTACTACCTTCCTCTCTTAGCTCTCTCTGGGTCGCTGCAATTGTATTTGTGTTTACTTTTAAAACTATGCTGTTCCAACACCTCCTGTACCCTTACTTAGTACCTCGGTGACTGGCTGCCACAATCGCGTGACATAAACACATCACTGGGGAAAGGTGGGTACCTGCGGTGCGGGAATTGCACAGAATTACTAAGATAAGTGCGTTACAAATTGATCTATTTTCAACCTAAAGTCCAATTAAACAAATTTTAATATTTCAGAAAACCCCTTTGACAACCTTCCCCAGTGGTTGCTGCTTTCTTTGGGTCCCGCTGACAATTCTGCTTACTTCCCTCTCTTTAAAGGTTGAAACGGTAAACCCCCTTGGGCCCTGACCAGACTCACTGTATGGGGCTCTAAAATTTCTGATGGCAGCCCTGGATATGTGTATTATTTCAACCTTATCAACTGTGTAACTGTAATTAGGGTATGTTCACACGTCACGGCGTGAATTTTTCAGAAAATCAGCAGAAATCTGCAGCTGCCACGGATTGGCTAGCGGAATTCAATGGAGCTAATCCGCTGCCTTACAGCACAAAATCCATGCAATAATGAACATGCTGCAGTGCGTTTATTATTCCACAAGGATATAACATACCCAATTCACATGTGTTGCCATGTGAGAAGATTCTGTCAGGATTTAGGTGCACAATCCACATAAAAATTCTGACACAATCCTAAATGTGTGAACATGCCCTAACAGTTTGAGTTGTATTATTTGTGCTTTCATCAAATCTCCAGGCAAAAATCATTTGTTGCTTACTGGCAGTGTTGGCAATTTTGTAAACACATATGCAAGTGAACTTAACCCCTTCGTGCTCAGCGACGTACTATTCCTTCATGCTAAGTGCATCGTTCGAGCTCAGCGCCGGAATAGTACGTCGCGGGAGGAACGCCCATTTCGGCCGTCTTCCCGACACATACAGGAGCTGTGACAGCTGCTGTCTCATACAGCAGTTGCCGCAGCTCCTTCAGTGGGGACCGATCGCTGTGTCCCTGCTGATTAACCCCTTGGAAGCCGTGTTCAATAGCGATCTCGGCTTCTTAGGGGGTCAAGCTACCATCGTCGGCCCGCTACACGATAGCGGCCGGCGATGGTGACTATGTGGTATCCCAGAGGATGCAGATGTTATGAAAGGACCTGATGAGGGTAGTAGTCCCCCTAATGTCTAGTTTATTAGTGATGTCATGGTAGCTGTAGTGGTGGTCCAAACCCTGGGGCACCTCTCTTAGAACATACACCAAGTCAATTGTCAACAATGGAAAGCAAAATCAGACACAGTCCTCTGCTAACCAAAAGTCTCTTTACTGAGGAGAACTTCTGCGCAGCAATAACTCACAGCAATACAGTCTCTCATTACCATGACTGGCCTAAGTAGAGTCATGTGCTATTTAAACCTTTTAATCCTATTCACCCCTTTTTTCGGCCCACCTCCCAATAACGACACGTGACAACCGAGGTTGGATATGAAATGGCCACAGCAGCCGTTTATTTATTTACATTATTTAAATGCAATTTAATCCAAAACATTCGGATAACTCCTTTTGGAATTCGACCGGAGAATTCCTTCTCTAATTCACATGACCCAACATGGGTCAGAATCAGAATTAACAATCAACATTTTTAATACTTTAACAGAGCAGGGGAAGTCCTTGAAGCCATTTTTAAAACCGGATTTTCTTTAAATTAGCCATCTGCAAACCACCACCAACTCTTTACCTCCAGCCGTAAACCAGCTCAGAGGCACCGCTCACCTCTGCAGATGGCTCCAACCACCAGAAGACCACTTCAAAGGGATAACACCCTATGAAGTCTTCTAATGATATACCTTTTTGGGGGACGCATACCCCCGACCCCCCCACCATTTTGTACTGACCAACCTCAAGGACTCCCCCCGCCACAACGAAACAGGCCTTGACTACCTTAAGCCTGTGAGTTCCTCCATACCACAACCGCCCTCTCAATTCCTTCTGCTAAGGCCAAGCTCCACAGATCAATTCCAACCTCGGTCAAATGCACCTCATCACTACGCCAATAATTCCCAACCCCGGACTCCAGATCCCTGTGTCGAACACAAATGCCCCCGTTCTTGGCAACGAATCGTGACACCACCCGATTCACCTTAATGCGGGCCTTATTAACCCTCTCCACCGACCTTGCCAGGCGCCAAGACTTCCTCGGAACTAGGTCCGACCAAACAATCATCAAGGACGGATGAGACGCCCACAGACACAACAAATCGTGCTTTATATCCCGCACTAGCTCACGAAAGGGGCGTACCCCTAGATCGTTCCCCCCAACATGTAACACCAAAACCTCCAGGACTCTATCCAGGCGAGCATATGTTTGAAACTCGGCCAATAGCCGGCTCCATAACATACCTCGAAATCCCAACCAATGTAACACCGCATCCCGACGCGGAATGCGAAGCTGGCGGCCATCCGGGCGCACGTCCACCCGCAGTGCCCCCCAGTGCACAAAAGAATGTCCTAACAGCCAGACTAAACATGGGCGATGATCTGAAAATGGAGGACAAGAAACTCAAAGAAACCATAAGAAACAACGTACAACTCATAACAGATGAGGGTGAACGTAAGTCCTAAACCTATTGGACTCCCAGCGGCCAATGCGACGCACACCCTCGTCATCCAACCCCCAACGCCCAGCTTCCATAACCGCGCCAATTCTGAACGAGTGAGACGAGTAACACCCGTCCCCCACACCAACCACAGCCAAGCATTTTTTGAAAATTGCATCAAGTTGATACTTAGACAGAAACGCGCCATTCTCATGGCGGAGCAATGGCGCCTCCGGCACCTCGCCACATGGCCTGAACGCACCCATGCAAGCGACCAGACACATCAACGACCCCGGGAGAGCAAACAACACTATCCGCTTACCCCGGCCCAACTGATCAGTTTTGGACCGCCGCAACAACAACTCGAGTCTATCCTCGTAAAGACCAACATCCGCCTGTCGCAACCCCCCAGCCTTAGCCTTACTAGGGGAGACCAACTCCCCAATTCGGAGTGCTCCAAAAAACCCGAGGGAAAAAGCCAATCGAAACAAATCTACCTCGTACGATGAATTGCACACAGCCCCCAGCGATGCGCCCAGTGAACCAAGGAGGGCAAAAGACACGGGTCGCCTCTGATCTGCTTCGGCCCTCCCTCTACGCAAACCTTTCAAAGCTTGCCTTACTAGAAAATGCTTGGATACATCCTGGAAACCCCGTAACTTGAAACCAAACGCCAAACCCGCAACAAAACGATTCACCTTAGCCAGCGAAAACCCCGCCTCCCACGCATCCCCAACCAGTACAACAATGCTACCAACCTGTCTTGCTCCGTGCAGACGTTGCCCAATACTCTTATCCAATCCTCCCATTGCTGCCAACAAGCCGAGTAAGCGTTCCAAGTCGCCCTAGCCAGCGACCGTTCAATCAACCCTTCCACGGGACCGAAACCAGCTCCCAGAGATGCTCCGGGCAAGCCAAGCCGGACGCATCCGCTCCCGGTGCCAATTGACGAAAACGATCCCACTGCGAGCGAGAAAGAGCATCAGCATACAGTTGGACACCCCTGGAACATGCACCGCCACTACCCACGCGTTTAGCGACAAGCACAATAACACTAGGTGACGCAACAACTGAACCACCGGTGGAGATGATGCTGATAAGTTGTTAATTGCTAGCACCACCCCCATGTTATCACAGTGGAAACAAACCTTTTTATCCCTGAGCCTGTCCCCCCAAATGGTCGCTGCAACCACGATGGGAAACAGCTCGAGCAGGGCCAGATTTTGCGTAAGCCCACTGACCACCCAGCTGTCCGGCCAGTTCCCCGCACACCATTGACCCCCCGCATATGCGCCAAAACCCCCGAACCCCGCCGCGTCAGTAAACAACTCCACATCGCTCATTTCTTGCCCCGGAGACATCCACAACGATTTACCATTATACTACCCGAGGAACTCATCCCATACCTGCAGATCTGCCTTGTGTTCCAAACCAAGCCTCACAAAATGATGGGAAGCCCTGATACCCGCCGTCGCTGCCGCCAATCGCCTACTAAAAATTCTACCCATTGGCATAATCCTACAGGCAAAATTCAACTTCCCCAGCAGCGACTGGAGTTCGCGCAAAGTGATCTTCTTCAGTCGGAAGGCCCGCCTCACTTCTGCACTCCATAGCGACCGAATCAATTGCGATCCCTAAAAAACAGATGGTGGAGACTGGGCCCTCAGTTTTACCCGGCGTGAACGGAATTCCGAAATCCGACGCAACCTTCTGCAAGCAATACAATAGGTTACCGCAAACAGGGGAACCGCTAGGGCCGACACACAAAAAGTCATCCAGATAATGTATCAATGAGTCCAACCCAGCTACACCCTTCGTCACCCATTCCACGAAGCTACTAAAAGCCTCAAAGTATGCGCACGAAAGAGAACACCCAATTGGAAGACACCTATCGACATAGAACCCCCCGTTCCAGAAGCAACCCAACAGCCGTTGACTCTCCGGATAAACCGGCAGCAAACGAAAAGCCGCCTCAATGTCTGTCTTCGCCAACAACGCCCCTGGTCCCGCCCCCCGCACCAACGCCACCGCTTTATCAAATGACGTGTGAGCCACCGAGCATAAATCGTGATCTATCCCATCATTTACCGACGCTCCCCTGGGAAAGGACAAATGGTGAATCAAACGGAAATTATGGGGCTCCCGCTTCGGCACAATTCCCAAGGGGGATACAACTAAATTTACCACCGGCGGCTCGACAAAAGGACTGGCCATGCGCCCCAGCGAAACTTCCTTTAACAGTTTTTCTGAAACAACCGCCGAGTGCAAATATGCCGACTTAAGGTTACGCCGTGTAACCGGGACCTAATACGGAGGAGGGGGAATAACAAAACCAAACGAAAACCCCTCGAAAATTAACTTGGCTGCAACCCTATCCGGATATTCAGTTAGATACGGTGCCATTCTTTCCACCCTCACCGGACACCGCCCCTTGACCAACGGAGGAGGACTGAGGACCTGACCGCTTCCCTTTCCGCATGCATTTTGCAGCCCCATGAGAGGAGCCGTTACACTCCGAACAGACATGTTTAAATTTGCATGAGGCCCCGAACTTACACTGGCCATCATTGAACTGCCAGCAGAACCCAAGTTTTGAACCGGAACCCTGTCCGGACTGACCCGACTGACCTCCTTGGCCGACGCTCCCGGGAAAGGACTGCTTAATCGGGGCCGTAACCCTTAACCACAGCGCAATATCTTTTTGATCCTACCGAATCGCCGGCCGTACCGCTTTGCGCTGGCGAAATTGCTCATCATACCGCAACCACGCCTGCCCCCCGTACGCCCTATAAGCCTCTCCGATGGCATAGAAATAACAGAACAACGCCGAGCAATTTTCCGGCACCTTTTCTCCAATCACGCTCGCCAAAATAGCAAAAGCTTGCGACCAGTTAACGAACGTCTGCGGAATAAGCCTATACCGCCGGTGTTCTTCTTCCTCTTTTTTACTCTCATCCCGCTTGCCTTTATCCAAGTTGAACTTTGCAAGCGGCAGAAGAGAAAATATCTCCACGTATTCATCCTTCCAAATTCGGTCCCTCACCTCCTGCTTCAGGTGAGCACCTAACGGACCCTCAAAACAGACATAAACCTCGCCCCGAGCACGATCATCCAGCCTAATTCTATCCCCATCATTCTGCGCCTCAGTTTGAACCGACACTGCTACTGCTTCTCTCGACACCTCCGCAACATTACTACCCATGGACCGTGGCAATACATCATGATGACCTTCCCATACCACCGCCGGGGACACCGCAGGAACTACAGGGGACGCTGCCCTATCTAAGTGCCCGACTAACTCGCGCAAACAACCCACCAGATCCGATAAGCCAACGCGCCCGACAACGCCACTATCGACAGCCACAACCTCCGCGCTCGCTGCCCCACCCTCAAAACCCGACATAAAAATTGCTGGATACGGTAACGTAGGAGTTACACACTCACCGGGCTGCCCAGGCGCTGTATTCCCGCCAGCCGGAAAATCCTGACCGCGCTGCGTCTCATCCAGCTCTCCATCTTCTAACTCCTCTCTTGCTGCCGACTGGTGCTAACACCGACATCTCCGACATGGGGACCCCGACATGCTGACCGCGGGGCCGGCCACCTGCCGCCTGACCGTAGGGATCCAAACCTCTGACGGACTTGTTGCCTCGACGTCGGCGTTGATCTTGTCGTCCTCCCCGATGATCTCGAGGAAGCCTGCCCCCTGGCCGGCACATCACCATGCGGGGCGGCTGTGGACTGCACCCGGCATACTGCGGCTGAAGGCAGGGGTGTGATAGGGAGCCCGGCCTGCGACTCCCTGTTAGCCGCCGAGCCCCGTCACGGCTGGGGATTCCTGCCAGGACGCAGGCCCTGGGAGGAGGCGCCCGTCCCAGCAACCTGGCCTGCAGCGTCCTTAGGAGGGCTCCCCCTGCGACGCCGGGCCCGCGGGGCCATGTCTGGGCTCAAATGCTCTGGTGGACGGGACCGCCGGGAGCGGCAAGGTGACCTGGCCTGAGCCACCGCTCCCGACGCTGCCCTCTGCTTTATTGGAGCAGGGGCCACAGGGATCATCTCTCCCCCTGCTGCTATTTCACTAACGCCCGTGAGGAGGGCGGGGGAAGGGGGCGCCTCTGTGCTGGCTGCCGACACAGAGCGCGACGGGCCTGCCTGAGGGATCCGGGCTAGCGCTGCAACTGTCTCCTCCAGCCAGCCCGGATCATGAAACACCGCCGCAGCCTGCAGCTGCTCGAGCATTGCGGCCAGGGAAGATATCCTAACTACTGCAGTGGGAGGTAAGTGAACGGCCAGCTCTCCCAGCACGTTCTTTCTCAGCTAACTATCTACCTGTTGTTCCTCCCGCTGCTTCCGGCTCAATGCCGAAAACAGCGGGAGGAACAGATAACTCCCCCCTGTCCCCTCCCCTATACGTCTCCTCCTTTCCTACAAACTATCTCCTCTCCTATTGGCTCCCTCTCCCTCCTATGGCAGTCATGGAGGCTTCCCCTTAAGCCCTCCGCGCTGCCGTCCAGCCTCGTCTGTATAGTGGCGTGTGCATGTGAGGAGGACCCCTGGTATAGTGGAGTGTGCATGTGAGGAGGACCCCTTGTTAGCTGACTTGCAGGGATATGCTTGTGAGGGGTGATGCTAACACAGTACTTTCCTCAGATTATGCAGTTTATGGTTTTGGGGGAGACACAGTCCTTATTATGGCTACAGAAGGGATCTGTACCGGTTGGCTCCCGGTGGGTGACTAACTTGAGGGAAATGTAGTTACTCACGGTTACTGGGCCACGGTATCCGATAGCCGGACGTGGACCTAAGACATGTGGCTTGACCGGAGGCCTACTTTAAGATCCAGGATTGCAGAAAGGCTCCTCTGAAACTGCTCCTTTCTGGCAGATAGATTCTCTCCTTCTCGGAGGCGGTAGAAATGTGTATGTTATCTCCTCTGTATGGACTGGTGAAGGGTCCTAGGAATATCTGTGCTTTGCATGGGCCGTGACATTCACCATGCAGTGCCTAGGCATGGCAGGTAGGTAGCTGTAGATTCCCTGCCATGTGTTGCACAGCATGTGTTGCTGGCACCTCACCCTAGACTCCCCAGAACTCATCTCCTCTGGTTTTCCTGCCCTCTGCTAAGAGATAGGCTGGGCTAAAGTCTCCACCCACAGATTGCTACCAGCTTCTGGATAGAAACTTGTTATGTGTCAGGAGTGATTGGAATCCTACACTCACATGCACTTACAGTGGGTCCACCATAGATGGCAGCAAAGTAATTAAGCACATGGCAATATACACAGTGTATGCACGCAGGAAATACATGATATACAGAGGCATACTGACACCCAGTACTAGTACATTGTGACAAACCTACTACCATACGACAACTACTCCAATTATGGAAGTAGGGAGTGTACTGGGACACTACAGCTATGGCAACCGGACACCTAACAATGGCGTCCGGCTATGCCATCTATGGAAGCCTAGTGGGTCCTGACTAAGTCAGGACCCACTATGCTTGCTGTCACTGGGTAGCTGACAGCTCTAATACACGGCACTACGCATGTAGTGCTGTGTATTAGAATAGCGATCAGGGCCTCCTGCCCTCAAGTACACTAGTAGGACAAAGTAATAAAGCTAAAAAAAGTTTAAAAAAACATTGAATAAAAATAAGAAAATAAAAGTTTTAAAAGCAACAAAAGGATAATTTTTATACCAGCGTCCCATCAAGTGCCTTGCTTCCAGAAGTACTGCGGCATGCGGCACTGCTAGAAGAAATCTGAGAGGCCTCCCTAAGACTCTGCTTGGGCAAACAAGAAGGGGTGAGAGCCGGGCACAATCTAGCAGCAACATATTGTGTGTCAAGTACAAGGACAAGAGAGATGTACTTGTATTGACAACAATACATGGCCACACCAGTACCCATGTACCTGTACGAGGTACCAGTACGGAGACCCTCAAACCAGACTGAATCCTGGACTATAATAGGTACATGGGAGGGGTGGACTTGTCAGATAAAGTCCTGAAGCCCTACAGCGCCATGCGGTGTGGTATAAGAAGCTGGCTGTGCACATCATACAGATGGCATTGTACAATGCGTACGTGCTACATCGATGTACAGGCAAGACGGGAACTTTCCTGGAATTTTAAGAGATGGTTATTAAGAACCTAATCTTTAGGGACAAGGAAGGGGGGGCACCCAGTACTTCTGGAAGCGAGGCCACACGCAACGTACCAGGGCAACAATTTCCAGGAGAAGTTCCCCAAACTCGCAAGAAGGGAAAAAGTCAAAAGAGGTGCAAAGTCTGCTATAAGAGGGGGATAAAGTAAGACACAATATATCAATGTGACACATGTCCCGAAAATCCAGGGCTCTGTATAAAAGTGTTTTAAAATTTATCATACATCACTGGATTTTCAATCTACCCCAGTTTTACTTACCCTGATGCACTCCGCACAGCTTATCCCCCTCATCTTTCCCTTCTGGGCCCTGATGTGTGCCCAGGCAGCTGTTAACAGCCACATGTAGGGTATTGCCATACCCGAGAGAACCCACATTACAGTTTATGGGGTGTATGTCTCCGGTGGCACATGCTGGGCACAATATATCGGACACTGAAATGGCATATATGTATAGAAAATTGCAAATCTCACTCTGCCCCATCTGCTGCGCATTATCTTTTGCGCAATACCTGTGGGGTCAAAATGCTCACTACACCTCTAGATGAATGCCTTAAGGGGTGTAGTTTTTAAAACGGGGTCACTTCTCTGGGGTTTCAACTGTACTAGTACCTCAGGGGCTTCTGCATACATAACTTAGCACCAGAAAATACCCAGTAGGCCAAATGGTGGTCCTTTCCTTCGGAGCCCTCCCATGGGCCCAAACGGCAGTTTATTACCACAAATGGGGTATTGCCGCACTCAGGACAAATTAGGCAACAAAATGGGGTATTTTATTCCTTGTGAAAATAAGACATTTTGAGCTAAGACTACATCTTATTGCAGGGGTCTCAAGCACGCAGCCCGCGGGCCGCATGGGGCCCCTGGGGCTGTCATCTGCGGCCCGCGGGAAACAGAGCCGCTAGTATCGGCTCTGCTCCGAGACTCTGGAATTCCCTGACATCGCTGTTCACATATGAACAGCGATGTCTGGGGCTTCCCCAGAGCCGGAGTCCCGAGCAGAGCGCTGGTGTCGGCTCTGCTCCGGGACTCTGTGGAATTCCCTGACATCGCTGCCCATATATGGACAGTGTGTCAGGGTCTAGCCCAGAGCGGAGCAGAGCCCTGGTGTCGGCTCTGCTCCTGGACTCTGTGGAATTCCCTGACATCGCTGTCCACATATGAACAGCGATGTCTGGGGCTTCCCCAGAGCCTGAGTCCCAAGCAGAGCGCTGGTGTCGGCTTTGCTCCGGGACTCTGAGGAATTCCCTGACATCGCTGTCCACATATGAACAGCGATGTCTGGGGCTTCCCCAGAGCCTGAGTCCCGAGCAGAGCGCTGGTGTCGGCTCTGCTCCGGGACTTTGAGAAATTCCCTGACATCGCTGTCCACATATGAACAGCGATGTCTGGGGCTTCCCCAGAGCCGGAGTCCCGAGCAGAGCGCTGGTGTCAGCTCTGCTGCGGGACTCTGTGGAATTCCCTGACATCGCTGTCCACATATGAACAGCGATGTCTGGGGCTTCCCCAGAGCCTGAGTCCCGAGCAGAGCGCTGGTGTCGGCTCTGCTCCGGGACTTTGAGGAATTCCCTGACATTGCTGTCCACATATTAACAGCGATGTCTGGGGCTTCCCCAGAGCCGGAGTCCCGAGCAGAGCGCTAGTACAGGCTCTGCTCCGGGACTCTGTGGAATTCCCTGACATCGCTGCCCATATGTGGACAGTGTGTCAGGGTCTTCCCCATAGCGGAGTCCCGGGCAGAGCTTTAGTATAGGCTCTGCTCCGGGACGCTGCGGAATTCCCTGACATATCTGCCCATATATGGACAGTGTGTCAGGGTCTTGCCCAGAGCGGAGCAGAGCGCTGGTGTCGGCTCTGCTCCTGGACTCTGTGGAATTCCCTGACATCGCTGTCCACATATGAACAGCGATGTCTGGGGCTTCCCCAGAGCCGGAGTCCCGGGCAGAGCGCTAGTACAGGCTCTGCTCCGGGACTCTGTGGAATTCCCTGACATCGCTGCCCATATGTGGACAGTGTGTCAAGGTCTTCCCCATAGCGGAGTCCCGGGCAGAGCGCTAGTATAGGCTCTGCTCCGGGACGCTGCGGAATTCCCTGACATATCTGCCCATATATGGACAGTGTGTCAGGGTCTTCCCCAGAGCGGAGTCACGGGCAGAGCGCTATTATCGACTCTGCTCCGGGACTCTGGGGAAGCCTCTGACATCGCTGTCCATACATCGACAATGATGTCAGGGGCTTCCCCAGAGCAGGAGTCCCAGTGATGTCAGGAGCACAGCTGGAGTCCCAGGAAGAGCCTACTAGCGCTCTGCCTGGGACTCCAGCTCTGGGCAAGCCCCTGACATCACTGGGGCAGCCTCTACAGAGGGCACTGGGGCAGCCTCTACAGAGGGCACTTTGGCAGCCTCTTACAGAGGACACTGTGGCAGCCTCTACAGAGGGCACTGTGGCAGCCTCTACAGAGGGCACTGTGGCAGCCTCTACAGAGGGCACTGTGGCAGCCTCTACAGAGGGCACTGTGGCGTTATCTACAAGTGGGTGTGTGACAGTATCTGAAGAGGACACTGGCATTATCTAGGGGTGTGTTGCATTATCTACAGAGGGCACTGTGGCCTTATCTACAGAGGGCACTGTGGCCTTATCTACAGAGGGCACTGTGGCCTTATCTACAGAGGGCACTGTGGCCTTATCTACAGAGGGCACTGTGGACTTATCTAGGGGTGTGTTTCATTATCCACATAGGGCACTGCGGCAGCATCCACAGAGGGCACTACGGCAGCATCCACAGAGGGCACTGCGGCACTATCTAAAAAGGGGCTGCCCAATCTTGACATGTGTGCTAACTGAGTCGCCGGACTGCATTTAGCGACATTTAAACTGGAAAGCTGGATTGTTGAAATAAGCACGTGGAGCAATATCTCAAATTTTAAACCTAGCGCTATTATTATAGTAATGTAGTGTTATTATTCTAGTAATATAGTGTTATAGTAGTTCAAATAACTAATTGATTAACAATAATTTTGTATTGTATCAAATTTGAAAGTAATGCGGCCCGTCAACTTCCCATTTTTTCTATATGCGGCCCACTTACCCGGCCGAGTTTGAGACCCCTGTCTTATTGGAAACAAAATTTTTTTTTAATTCGCAGCCCAATTCAAATAAATTCTATGAAAAAACTGTGGTGTCTAAATGGTCACAACACCCATAAATGAATTCCTTGAGGGGTGTAGTTTCCAAAATGGGGTCACTTCTGGTGGGTTTTCATTGCTTTGATACCTCTGGGTCTTTGCAAATGCGACATGGAACCCGAAAACCAATCCAGCAAAATCTGGACTCCAAAGAACACATAGCGCTCCTTTCCTTCTGAGACCTCCCATGGGCCCAAACGGCAGTTTATCACCACAAATGGGGTATTGCCGCACTCAGGACAAATTGGGCAGCAAAATGGGGCATTTTGTTTCCTGTGAAAATAAGAAATTTTGATCAAAAATGACATCTTATTGTAAAAAAATTATTTTTTTAATTTCACAGCCCAATTCAAATACGCGCTGTGAAAAACTGTGTGCTCAAAATGGTAACAACAACCATAAATCAATTCCTTGAGTGGTGCAGTTTCCAAAATGCATTAGGTGCTTCTTTGCTTCTGGGGCTTGTGTTTTAGTCCATGAGCACACTAGTGCCGCATGTGGCACATTTCCAAAAACTGCAGAAACTGGACAATACATATTTAGTAGTGTTTCTCTGGTAAAACCTTCTGTGTTACAGAAAAAAAATAGAACAAAATTGAAATTCAGCAAGAAAAATGAAATTTGCAAATTTCTCCTCCACTTTGTTTTAATTCCTGTGAAATGCCTAAAGGGTTAAAAAAACTTTCTAAATGCTGTTTTGAATACTTTGAGGGGTATAGTTTTTAAAATGGGGTGTTTTATGGGGGTTTCTAATACATAGGCCCCTCAAAGCCACTTCAGACCTGAACAGGTACCTTAAAAAAAACGCTTTTGAAATTTTCTTAAAAATATGAGAAATTGCTGTTCATGTTCTAAGCCTTGTAACGTCCAAGAAAAATAAAAGAATGTTCAAAAAACGATGCCAATCTAAAGTAGACCTTTGGGAAATGTGAACTAGTAACTATTTTGGGTGGTATAACCATCTGTTTTACAAGCAGATGCATTTAAATTCAGAAAAATGCTATTTTTTCTAAATTTTCTCTACATTTTGCAATTTTTACAAATAAACACTGAATATATCGACCAAATTTTACCACTAACATAAAGCCCAATGTCTCCTGAGAAAACATTCTCAGAATCGCTTGGATAGGTTTAAGAATTCCGACGATATTACCACATAAAGTGAAATATGTCAGATTTGAAAATTGGGCTCTGAGCCTTAAGGCCCAAACTAGGCTGCGTCCTTAAGGGGTTAAAGACCTTTTACACAGGCCAATTATCGAGGGAACGCTCATTCCCGATCATTGCCCTGTATAGACAGGACAACGATCAGCCTATAAATGAGCAAATGCTCGTTCATTGACTGATTGTATAGTTTATGTTGCCGAAAAGATTATCATTGTCGGCAGCACATCTCCCTGTGTAAACAGGGAGACGTGCTGTCGACATGATAGAAACGTATGGGGACGTTGGATCGTATTAATGAGCGCTCGTCTCTATACTAGCTATTTGTGAAAGGAGCAAACAACCAAGTCAGGCTGGACCCTTAGACTTGGTGATGAACTCCACATTCCTTTTTTGTATATTTTCTTGCATAGTGTAAAGTAGTACTGGGATCCGTTCCTATTTTTGTTTAAAAAAAAAAGGGGAGGCATCTCTTGAACATAGTGTAAAGCCACATGCACACGACCGTAGATTTAGTCAGTAATTAAGGATTGTAATTACAGTCCGTAATTATGGACCCATTAATTTCTATGGCTGACGGATTCCTTCCCGTATATTTACGGGAGGTGTCCATGCCTTAGAAACCTTACGTAAAAAATAGGACATGTCCTATTTTTTTATTTTACGGACCGTGCTCCCGTACTATAATGGGAGCACGGTCCACAAATGTGAATGACTGTCTGCAGCCGTCCGCACCGTAATCACGAACCGTGATTATGGGCACGGTCGTGTGCATGGGGCCTAAAACAGTACTGCTTTTATAGAAAATGGCATTCTGGGCAAAAGCTAAGTGCATACAAAGTCCATACAATGACCACACGTTACAGCCATTCAGTGCCCAAATAAATACATATGCTGTCGTACAGTGCCTAAAGGGTGAAAGGGTAAATTCCCTGGTGGTCTAGGGCAGTAAGCGGTAGTTACTCACCATTTCAGGCTCCTGTGATGTCTTGCTGTGTTAGGGTAGTCTGCATCTAGCTAATCACGTTTAACTTCTCTTTCATACAGATTAGTGCAGAGCAGGAGACAGAAAGGATTGTAAAGCTGTGGCTAAATGAACTCTATGGGGCAGATTTATGAAGAGTGGCGTTTCATACCCCAGTCTAAATATGAGGCCTGCAGGAGTAAGATGCGACTGATTTACGCACACCTCTTAATAAATTTATTGCATCTTCTGCTTTCCATGCTTTAGAAAGGGAAATCTATGATAGCTACGAGCTGGAGGAGACTTCCACTATAATTTATGCTAGTTTCTGGCATAAGTTATAGTTAATGATAAAAAGTCGCAAATCATTGCGCAAATATGGCATGTGACATAATTTGCAACTTTTAAACCCCACTTAAGTGGCATAAACATTTTAATAACCTCCCCCTATGTCTGACTACTCTGTCAGTGGAGCACAATGTTTTTTAGCTCCTCTCTTGGGTTGCTCATGGGGGTTCAGTCCATATGGACCTGTATGTCACCCCCTAAGTCTGGTCCTGGCGTGAAACCAGCCTATTCCCTGAGTGAAGGTATTAGTTTAAAGGGATTTTCCCATCAGAGACATTTATGACATATCAACAGCATTTTCAACCTCTGGGACCAGCACCTATCTCTGCAACAGGACCCCCTAAACCCCGTTCTACTGCTCTGTGTTGTGGCTGAACCGTGTGATTTGCCACCATGAATTACGGAAGTCCCATAGTAGTGAATGGCAGTTACGGAAGGAGAGTAGAAAGCAAGCTACGCTTTTTCCGTAACTACCAATTGCTACTACTGGAGTTACGAAAACAGCATAGCTCAGCGAGCTACATTGTTTCCATAATTCATAGTTGGAAATCACACGCTTCAACCACAACACAGAGCAGTAGAACAGGGTTTAGGGGGCCCCGTTCTAGAGATCGGTGCGGGTCCCAGAAGTGGGACCCGCATCTATCTGACATTTATGGCATATCCTGTGGATATGTCATAAATGTATGTAAGAGCGGTCAGCACGGCACTGTAATGCTGTGAAGACAGCGCAGGGACAAAGGCAGACTCACCGGAAGTTCTACTCTGAGTGGATGCGCTTTGTCATTGTCATGACAACGGCTGTTCACCGCTGGGTGCCATGACGCGCTCACGCATGCGCAGAAGAGGAGTGAAGCCGAGGAAGTAGCCGGAAAAGGAGAAGATGGAAGTGACGCAGGGCGAGCGTGAGTGAGAGAGAAAGGGCACGAGAAGGAGAGAGGAGCAGAAGAAGAAGCGGAAGCTGCGGCAGGAGCGGAGGGCAGTGTGTGGAGGTGAGGAGAAAGGAAGAGGCAGCGGTGGGGAACTGAGGAGAGGGGAAAGAGTACGGAGTGGGGAAAGAAGGTCCGTGTCGAGGTTGTGGACACCAGAGGCCACAGTGAGCACCCGCTCTCCAACCCAGCAGCCACCAGCACGTGCCGCCCAGCAGCCACCAGCACAAGCCACCCAGCAGCCACCAGCACAAGCCGCCAGGCAACCCAGCAGCCACCAGCAGTAGCCGCCCAGCCATGTAGCAGCCCAGCCGTGCAGTCCAGCCATGCAGCAGTCCAGCCGTGCAGCAGTTTAGCGGTGTAGCAATCCAGCCGTGCAGCAGCCCAGCAGTGTATCAGTCCAGCAATGCAGCAGCCCAGCAGTCCCGCCGTGCAGCAGCCCAGCAGTCCCGCCGTGCAGCAACTCAGCAGTCCAGCGGTGTAGCAGTCCAGCCGTGCAGCAGCCCTGCAGTCCCGCCGTGCAGCAGCCCAGCAGTCAAGGGGTGTAGCAGTCCAGCAGTGCAGCAGCCCAGCAGTTCAGCGGTGTAGCAGTCCAGCAGTCCAGACGTGCAGCAGCCCAGCAGTCCAGCCATGCAGCAGCCCAGCAGTTCAGCGGTGTAGCAGTCCAGCTGTGCAGCAGCCCAGCAGTAGAGCCATGCAGCAGTACAGCCATGCAACAGTGCAACAGTCCTGCCGAGCAGCAGTCCAGTCGTGCAGCAGTCCAGCGACTCCGAGTCATAAGCCGCAGCAGCCAGACCCTAGACGCGGTCCCAGGAAAGAGAGAGAGGGAGCGGAGGAGCACTGGTACTGAACTTGTTTCCCCTTGATCAAGGACAGGGAAGCATAGATCCCGTACTGTAGGCCAGTGCACCAGGGCCTTCGCAATTCGGGGGAAATTAAATAGATATTGAGCCGCACACTTCAACGTCCCAACCTCCCATTAGTGATGACCACTTGCCTGTGTTCCTGCGCCATCTATGAAGACATTAGTTACCTGAAGTTATATGTTTTAAACAAGAAGATATCCTGTTCTGATTGTCTACAGTAAAAAGTTAAACCAGCAGCAGTGTCGTATCTATTGTTCAATACAACAGCCACCCACATATATGTCTCTGATGGGAAAACCCCTTTAAAGCCAGCTTTTTTATCTCTTCAGTTTTGGCTATTTAGTGAAGAGGTGCATAGTTCTTATGCATTTTCATCATACATTGTAAAACTGCATGAAGGTGTCACGTACCATTTTAACAAAGTACAGGGGTCTATTTTTAGGAAACTTATGGGTATAGTAGTATAGTATGTTTTTTTAAATTTTCGAATAAAGTGAAAATTTTCTTGGCTACCAGAAGTGTAAAATGTCAAGAAAACTCTGGCAGCAAGGGGTTAAACAAAGTCTGTTATTGTCGTCAGTGAGCAATGCTACATCTGTAACTACAATCGTTGCGGCCTCACATTTTAATGGAAAGCATTCACTTATGACTTTCTATAATGGGTATACTGGGTTCTTTTGTTCAACAGCATCTGTACTACAAGGATTTCAATGTGAAATAGTACCTGTGATGGCCAAACTGTAGATTTTCCTTCCATTTATTCTCATGCCATGGTAAAACATATAAAAATGTGGTCATAACTGAGCCAAACAAGCAAGATGTGCATTATGTGGGATTATTGCATGCTGGGAGTTTCCTATTATGAACATTCACTTAAACAGCACGAGATCAAAGACACAATACATAAAAGAAAGTAAAACTCCTCTCTTGTAGAGTGTTATCTCTTGGAAATGTCAAGGTGACAACATACACAGTATTAACGCCTAGACGCCACAGTCATTTTTCATTTTTTCATTTTAGTTTTTTACTCACCGCTTTCCAAGAGCCATAACTTTTTTATTTTTCCATCAGTGGAGTGGTGTGTAGGCTTGTTTTTTGTGAGAGAATGTTGTAGTTTCTATTTGCACTGCTTAAACTACTATATAATGTACAGGAAAAATAACAAAAAATTATTTGTGGAGTGGAACTGGAATAAACTGATTCCTCCATTTTTTTTGTCATTTTTTTTTTTACATCTTTTATCGTGCGTTAAAAACCACAACTTAACTTTATTCTGCTGGCAAATATGATTATGATGAGTTTTTATTATGTTTTACTACTTTTCAAAAGAAAAAGGCAGGCAGGGCTTAACCCCTTAATGACCGCCGATACGTCTTTTTACGGCGGTCATTAGTGGGCTTTATTCTAGAGCGCCGCCAAACTACGTCGCTGCATTAGAATAAAGTAAACAGAGCAGGGAGCCGTGAAATATCCCTGCTGTCAGCTGCCAGAAGCAGCTGAGGGCTGGGGGCGTCCCTGCTCTGCCGGGTGAGATCGATATTAGTATCGATCTCACCTGTTTAACCCTTCAGATGCGGTGCACAATAGCGAGCACCGCATCTGAATGGTTTTGGAGAGAGGGAGGGAGCTCCCTCTCATCTCACTGACACCCGGCGATAAAATCGCCGAGTGTCTGTGTCTTCTATGGCAGCCGGGGGTCTAATAAAAACCCCCAGGTCTGCCTGCAGCGAATGCCTGCTAGATCATGCCGCAGGCATGACCTAGCAGATGCCTGTCCGTTTTAAACGGACAGGCAGTAATACACTGCAATACAAAAGTATTGCAGTGTATTATAATAGCGATCGGAGGATAGGGAAGTCCCCTAGTGGGACTAGTAAAAAAGTAAAAAAAGTTTAATAAAGTTAATTTAAAAAAAAAGTGAAAAAAAAAAATTAAAAACCCAGCTTTTCCCCTTACAAAATGCTTTACTATTAAAAAAAACTACAATAAAGCAAAAAAGTTACACATATTTGGTATCGCCGCGTCCGTAACGACCCCGACTATAAAGCTGTTACATTATTTAACCCGCACTGTGAACGCCGTAAAAAATAAAATAAAAAACAATGGAAAAATTGCTGTTTTCTGTTAATCCTGACTTTAAAAAAATGTGATAGAAAGTGATCAAAAAGTCGCATCTACTCTCAAATGGTACCAATAAAAACTGCAAGTCGTCCCGCAAAAAACAAGACCTTATACAGCTATGCCGACGCAAAAATAAAAAAGTTACAGCTCTTCGAATGTGACAATGGAAAAATCTAAAAAATGGCTTGGACATTAGGGCCCAGAATGGCAGCAGGGGGAAGGGGTTAAAGGAAGGGTGTCATTTTTTATTTTTTTTTATAAGTTTATTGTTTTTTATTTATTTAAATATATTAACTAGTTTATTTATTTCGTCCCCTAAGGCAGGGTTCAAACTGACTTTTTTGCAGGCGGAAAATCTGCCTCAAAATTCAGTTTTTTGGCGCGTTTTCCGACGCAGTTTCCACGTCAAAATTGGGGGTTTCGTGCAGGGTGCTTGTGTAGGGGGGGTGCATGCAGGGTGCTTGTGGGGGGTTGTCTGGTGGGGTGCGTTCAAGGTGCTTTTGGGGTGGTATATGCGGGGGTGTCTGGTTTGCGGGGTGTGTGTGGGGGGCGTTGTGTGCGTGCTTGTGTGGTTTGCGGAACGTCTGCATGTGTGGGAGAGGTTTGTGGGGGGGGCTCCATGATGCGCCAGAATTATTATCTATTAATATTTCTGACGCATCTCTAGGTCCTGTGCGCCACAATAGAAAAAAATATTTCCTTATGTCTGTGTTTTTTTAATACTTTATTAGCGCCTTCGTAATGGCAGTTGTCTGTTTGACGACCTCCATTACTAAGACAAGGCTTAGTGTTAGCTAGTAAAAAGGCTAGCACTAACTCCCCATTATTAACCCGGTCCCCACCACCACCAGGAGTGTCGGGAAGAGCCGGGTATGATCCAGTACCCGACCATCTGTTGGGATGGTCGGGCACTGGTGTGGTTGCAGGCTGGTAATATTAGGGTGTGTTTACACGGCTTTTTTTCAGCCAATTTTCGGGCCGTAAATGGCCGAAAAACTGCAGAAAAATCAGAAGCAGAACGCCTCCAAACATCTGCCCATTGATTTCAATGGGAAAAACGGCGTTCTGTTCCGATTGGACTTTTTTTAAGCGGCCGTTTTGAAAAACAGCTGCGCAAAAAAAAGCCCACGAAAAAGAAGTGCATGTCAATTCTTGAGCCATTTTTGGAGCCGTTTTTCATTGACTCTATACAAAAACAGCTCCAACAACGGCTGTAAAAAACGCAGCGAAAAACGCGAGCTTGATTAAAAACAGCAGAAAATCAGGAGCTCTTTTCGCTTGAAAACGCCTCTGTATTTTCAGAAGTTTTTTGCTAAGCGTGTGAACATACCTTTAGGCTGGGCAGGGGCGTAGCTAGCCAGCGCCACCTCCTCCTGCACTATAATTGTACCTGTGTCGCAAGGACACAGGTACAATTAGAAGCAATGAATGACCGGGCACGTTCCGTGCCCGACCATTCAGCGCCTCTCCACGAATGAAGCAACTGGTACCTTTTGTACCAGTGACGCTTCCGTCGATGAAAGGCGCTGACTGACTGGCAGGGAAAGTCATCCTGCCCAGCCAATCAGCGCCTTTCATAGACGCCGCGTTCAACCCCCTGGAGACCTGCGCAGAAGAGAGCAGGTCTCCATGGCTGCCGGACGGCGTGGGAGCGGGAATAAGGTGAGTTTGAATATTTTATTTTTTTTAATTGTAATAGAAGTGTGTGGCTGTATCTGCGGGGGGACGGACTATATCTACAGGGGGGGCTATATCTACAGGGGGACTATATCTACAGGGGGTGGGCTATATACAGGGGGACTATATCTACAGGGGGGCTATATCTACAGGGGGTGGGCTATATACAGGGGGACTATATCTACAGGGGGGCTATATCTACAGGGGGTGGGCTATATACAGGTGGACTATATCTACAGGGGGTGGGCTATATACAGGTGGACTATATCTACAGGGGGTGGGCTATATACAGGGGGACTATATCTACAGGGGGTGGGCTATATACAGGAGGACTATATCTACAGGGGTTGGGCTATATACAGGGGGACTATATCTACAGGGGTTGGGCTATATACAGGGGGACTATATCTACAGGGGGCTATATACTGGGGTGGGCTATCTACAGGGGGACCATATCTACAGGGGTGGGCTATATACAGGTGGACTATATCTACAGGGGGTGGGCTATATACAGGGGGACTATATCTACTGGGGGCTATATACTGGGGTGGGCTATCTATGGAGCACCATATACAGGGGTGGGCTATAGCTACAGGGGGGGCTATATAGTATATAGCCCCCTGTAGATATAACCCACCCCTGTAGATATAGCCCACCCCTGTAGATATAGCCCACCCCTGTAGATATGGTCCCCCTGTAGATATGGTCCCCCTGTAGATATGGTCCCCCTGTAGATCGCCCACCCCTGTAGATAGCCCACCCCTGTAGATAAAGTCCCCCTGTAGATATAGTCCCCCTGTAGATATAGCCCACCCCTGTATATAGTATCCCACAAATAGCTCCCCCTATAGTGCTCCACAGAAAGCCCACCCCTGTATATAGCCCCCTTGTACATATAGTCCACCCCTGTATATAGTGCTTCACAGATAGCCCACCCTTGTATATAGTATATACAGCGGTGGGCTATCTAGTGGAGCACTATATACAGGGGTGGGCTATATGGCAGGCACTATCTACAGGGGGCTCTATGGCAGGCACTATCTACAGGGGGCACAGTGTGTGTGTGTGTAGGACACGGTGTATGGTGCTATTATAATTAGAGGTGCAGTGTATGGCGCTATTATATTTAGGGGCGTAGTGTGTGGTATAATGATAACTTTATATTTATTTATAGGTGCAGAAATGATGGAAAAGTGAGAAGCTGAAGACATGTGAGCGGCAAACTGCAGAAATGGTCTGTGACCGGGAGAAGCCACCATAGAGGTCTGGACCGGATGGAGAAAAAGAACTAGAATCTGAGATGTCACCGGTGAGTCACTTAATGTAAATGTTTATTCTGCCTCTAATCAGCACTGTAGTCACTGTATGATCTGCAGCGAGATGGTGATACGATTATGATAGGATTTATTTTTTGTGAAACGGCATCTCCCAGCATATCCTTATCATTGTTTGGGCCATGCTGGGAGCTGTAGTTTTACGCCGTACACACCTATATGGCAGGGCACTAAATTGTGCTGTATTTGTGCTGGTGTAGTATATATGTATTTACACAAATGTATATGTATATATGTACACAAATGTAAATGTATATATGTATTCACACAAATGTTTTTATGCTCGCGTTACATAAAAATAAATGACACGTCGATTGGTAAAGAAAACAAACACGGCGAGGGGGAAGGAGATGTCGGGAAAGAGATTGGTGGGCGCCAAACTGAATCTTTGCCCCGGGTGCTGGAGAACCTAGCTACGCCTCTGGGCTGGGAAAGGCCAAAAACCATGGCCCTTCCCACCCTGGTAATGCTAGGCTGCTGCTATGTTGTATCTGGCTGATTATAAAAAATGGGGGGGGGGGACCCCACGTCGTTTAAAAAACAAAAATGACAAAAACATGTCAAATTATCATTTAATTTTTAATACTTCCAACCTTGTGGAAAAAATAAAATTACTCAAAAAAAAACAAAACATTTTTTATAAAAATAAGTAACTTACTTAAAAAATTATTTGAATTCACGACACATTCCCCTTAACATGAGCAGAAAGAAGCCAGATCTAGGGGCCTTAAGGACACAGCCTGTTTTCACCTTATGGACCAGGCCATTTTTTTCAAAACTGACGTGTCACTTTATGTGGTAATAACTTTGGAATGCTTTTACCTATCCAAGCGATTCTGAGATTGTTTTCTTGTGACACATAGGATTTTAAGTTAGTGCTAAAATTTGGTCGATACATTCAATGTTTATTTTTTTTAAAAACACCAAAATTTTGAGAAAATTTGTAAAAATTAGCATTTTTCTAAATTTAAATGCATCTGCTTGTAAGACAGAAATTAATACCACACAAAATAGTTACTAGTTTACAAATCCCATATGTTTACTTTATCTTGGCATAGTTTTTTGAAAAATTTTTTATTTTTCTAGGACGTTACAAGGCTTAGAATTTTAGCAGCAATTCCTCACATTTTCAAGAAAATTTCAAAAGCCTATTTTTTTAGGGATCAGTTAAGTTTTAAAGTGACTTTGAGGGCACTATATTAGAAACCCCCATAAATCACCACATTTTAAAAACTGCACCCCTCAAAGTATTCATAACAGCTTTTCAAAAGTTTATTAACCCTTTAGGTGCTTCACAGGAATTGCAGCAAAGTGGAGGTGAAATTTACAAATTTCATATTTTTTGCAGAAAATCATGTTCACACAGGCTATTTTCAGCAATTTTACGGGCCGTAAACGTTTTTGGAGCCTTTTTTCATTGACGCTGCGAAAAACGCTAGTTTGATTAAAAAATGGCTGAAAATCAGGAGCTGTTTTCCCTTGAAAACAGCTCCGTATTTTCAGCCGTATCTTGTTAACCATGTGAACATACCCTAACACAGAAGCTTTTACCAGAGAAACGCTACTCAATATTTATTGCCCGGGTTCTGCAGTTTTAGGAAATATCCCACATGTGGCCCTAGTGCACTAATGGACTGAAGCACAGGCCTCCGAAGCAAAGGAGCACCTAGTGGATTTTGGGGCCTCCTTTTTATTGGAATATATTTTAGGCCCCATGTCAGGTTTGAAGAGGTCTTGTGGTGCCAAAGCTGTGGAAACTCCCAAAAAGTGACCCCATTTAGGAAACTGGACCCCAAGGAACTTATCTAAGGGTATAGAGAGCATTTTGACCGCACAGGTTTTTTGCAGAAGTAGGCTGTGAAAATGAAAATCTACATTTTTTTCATAAAATGTAGGTTTAGCTAATTTTCTTTTCATTTCCAAAAGAACTAAAGGAGAAAAAGCAACCCAACATTTGTAGAGCAGTTTCTCCTGAGTAAAACAATACCCCATATGTGTTCATAAACAGCTGTTTGGACACACGGCAGGGCTCAGAACGGGAAGAGCGCCATTTGACTTTTGGAGCTCAAATTTAGCTGGAATAGTTTGCGGAGGCCATGGCACATTTGCAAAGCCCCTGAGGAGACAAAATAGTGGAAACCCCCCAAAAGTGACCACATTTAGTAAACTACACCCCTCAAGGAACTTATCTAAGGGTATAGTTAGCATTTTGACCCCACAGGTTTTTTGCAGAAATTATTGGAATAGGCCGTGAAAATGAAAATCTACCTTTTTTTCAAAAAAATGTAGGTTTAACTAATCTGTTGAATAGACACTTTCGGATGATTGGGACATTTTTATTAGAGGGGTGTGTAGTGCTTGAACACGTATAACACTGACTTCATTTTTTACACTGGGGGTTGTGTGTGTTGTGTACACGTGTATTTCAAAATTGCTGAATAAAAAAAACAAAAGAAGAGAAGAAAGAAAATAAAAGTTTAGAAAAAAAATGAAGTATAAAAAATTTACTGAACAAACTTCAGTAACAAAGAATTATGGCAATATAAAACTGTAAAGAATTCCCTGACTCTAACTAAAAGTGATGCTGAATCTGCTAATAAAACAAACTAGTATAAAAAACGACTGCATTAAATTTAGGCTAAAATTATAAAACTACACTATGTAAAATTTAGTGAAGAACTTCAGTAAAAAAATTGAATGTCCGTCACTAACCGATGCTAAATCTGTAACGCTATATGTTAGTGCTAAAAAAACTGTAGTATAAAAATTATACTGCAGTAAATTTAGACTAAAACGATAAAACTACGCTATGTAAAATATAGTGAACGAACTTCAGTAAAAAAACGAAATGTCCGTCACTAACTGACGCTAAATCTGTAACACTATATAGTAATGATAGAAAAACTGTAGTATAAAAATACTGCAGTAAATTTAGACTAAAACTATAAATCTACAGTAACCACTGAAACTAAATGTAACACTATATTTTAGAAAAACACTAGTATAAGAAATATACTACAGTAAATTGACACTAACTTTAGGAAAATCGTATAGCTAAAACTACCTAAAATGCTATGTAATTTTTTTTATTATAAAACGGACGCTAACCTATACGTCCGCTACCCTAACGCCCAACCTACTCAGGTACTAGCTACCCCTAAACTACTGCTACCCTAACGTCCTACCTATGCAGGTACTAGCCACACCTAAACTACCGCTACCCTAACGTCCTACCTATGCAGGTACTAGCTACACCTAACTATATTTTATTTAACATTTTTACAGTTTTATATATAAAAAAAGGCCCAAAAAAACCTGCGTCACCAAATTAACACTGAGGCTGATTATAGACTTAGCACTCAGTGGCGGCAGGGTGCACACAAAAAGATGGTGAAGTAAAAATAGGACAAAAAATAAACCTGAGCCAAAAACTTAGCACAGATGCCGATCAGTGATGGTGGTCACTGATCATCGCTCAAGGGCTGCAGGGCGCAAACACGGACACTGTGCCGGTAGAAAAATAGAAAAAAAAAAAGGCCCAAAAAAAAGCTGCGTCAATAAATTACCACTGAGGCTGATTATGGATTCAGCACTCAGTGGCCGCAGGGCGCACACAAGAAAATAGTGCAGTAAAAGCAGGCCCAAAATTAAAAAACTGTGCCAAAAAATTACCACAGATGCTGATCAGTGATGTCGGTCACTGATCAGCACTCAGTGGCCGCAGGGCGAATACACGGAGATCGTGCAAAACTGTCAAAATAAAAAACAGGTGCCAAAAATTGCTGGTCACTGATCAGCGGCTGCAGGACGTACACGGAGGAGGGGGGCAGGGGGTTGGGGGGGCTGGAACAGGGCCTGGGATAGGGGAAATTCAGGAATCACTAGTGCTGCTACTAAAAAAATAAAAAATAAATCAGCAGCAGTACAGTTGATGATGATGATCACAGGTTGGCAGAGCTGGTGCAGGGTGTTTGAAACACCCGCCATGTCTACGATTTGTCGGTTTATGCAGACCAACCAATGGTAATGATGGGGGGGGGGGTGGCACCATCACTACTGCGTTACAAGTAGAAGGCAGGGATTGGTGCCATCCTAGACAATCCCCACCATATCACTGTGCTATGGCTGCTACAGCACGACACCACTGAGCACTACAGCAGAGCAGGAAGGTATCTGCCAATAAAGGGGTTGTTCCTACAAAACACATGTATCCCCTATCCACAGGATAGTGGATACATGTGTGATCACTAGGACCAGGGCCGGCCCTAGGATAGGTGGCGCCCTGTGCGAAATGATCTTTCGGCGCCCCACCCCATCATTAAAAAAAAATGCCCTATAAAAAATTTATAATGCCCCTTTAGTGCCCCCATACAGTATAATAATAATAATATTTAATAATATAATATATTATGTGAAGGATGGTTTATTTGCTTATATTCTCTGTATGAAATTACATTGTGAATTATCAAGCAGGATGCCGAATTACTAAGATATGTATTATGTGAAAGTGATTATAATAATGTTTAAATTATTTAGTTTCGTGCAGCAGCCATCTTGTCTGGAGTTCCCATCTTGGTTCTTTTGTAGTGAATAGGAAAGACATTATTCCTTTCATACAAGTAATGTTGATTTCGTATGTTTTATCTTTGACCTTGGTTCCCATGCAAAGTTTGTAGAGAAAGAACAGGGAGTGAGAAGGGAGGGCCAAAATATGTGTGTGAAGAGAGTCTCCCCCATCTCCACGAGAATATTCTATCCAAGAGAGATAAGGCCACCTGCAAACCTGATGTGTGAAGAATTATAATGATGTATCTGGGATGTATTTTATTGTATGCTTTTTACTGAATAACAAATATTGTCACATTGTCTCTGATTGGTTAACCTCAAGCCTACACCCCTTCTGAATTTCAGTTTAACAGTTTGAGTTTGGTAATAAATCCTTCAGAGGAGCATTTTGAACATATCAGCATGTCTGTGTGTTTTCTTCTCCTCTCTCGATATATATCGGTGAAATATCCTAATTAGGATACTGAATATTGGGGTCTGGCCTAAGAGTCTGTTTGGACTCGTATAAATTTCAGTCTAATATATTTTGAGCCATTGATTTCCACGACAATTACAACCCCTTCAAGGACACAGTATTTTGTCCTCTAATTGTGCCCACAGCATTATGCCATCTGTAGTACCCCTACACAGTATAATGTCCGCTTAGTGGCCCCCACACAGTATAGTGCCCCCCTGCAGATTTTACCATACAGCCTCCCTGTAGACAGTGCCATAATTCCCCATCTCCTTTTTGTAGACAGTGCCATGCAGTCCCCCACCTCCCCCTTGTAGACAGCGCCATACAGTCCCCGCACCTCCCAATTGTAGACAGTGCCCCCAAACAAAAACAAACATTGTACTCACCTAGGCCCCATTCCCATGACGAACTGAGCTGCTCCATGACAGGACACTGTAGCCTAGTACAGAGTTTCCCAACCTTTTCGGACTCGAGGCAGCACTGGAAAAAAAAAATTTCCTCAGGGCCCTCTACCAAAAATTGTTTTGAGAAAGACAGAAAACGACTAAGAACAAGCACTCCACTCATAGGGCATGTTCACACACGTTTTTTGGAAGGCAAAAAAAATCTGCCTCAAAATTCCTTCAGCAACTGACAGCGTTGTGTGACCTTTTTTTTGTGTTTTTTCTTAAGCTGTTGAAGCGAATGCAAAAGACGCAGGGAAAAAAAAGCTCCAAACGGGCGCCGCAGGTATTTTCTTCCTCCTATTCATTTAAATTGGAGGTCAGAGGTGGAAACCACTTGAAGACCATCAGCCCCCCACTCACAGTAAAATGACCATCAGCCCCCCACTCACAGATTCCCCCTGTAGGTAGCGCCACACAGCCCCTTGTAGGTAGCGCCACACAGATCCTTGTAGGTAGCGCCACACAGCCCATTGTGGGTAGCACCACACAGCCCCTTGTAGGTAGCGCCAGACAGCCCCCTTGTAGGTAGCGCCACACAGCCCCTTGTGGGTAGCGCCACACAGCCCCCTTGTGGGTAGCACCACATAGCCCCTTGTAGGTAGCACCACACAGTGCCCTTGTGGGTAGCGCCAGACAGCCCCCTTGTAGGTAGCGCCAGACAGCCCCCTTGTAGGTAGCGCCACACAGCCCCCTTGCAGATAGCGCCACACAGCCCCCTTGTATATAGCGCCACACAGCCCCCTTGTAGATAGCGCCACACAGCCCCCTGTAGAGTGTGCCACACAGCTCCCTGTAGGGAGTGCCACACAGCCCCCTGTAGGGGGTGCCGCATAGCCCCCTGTAGGGAGTGCCGCACAGCCCCCTGTCGGGAGTGCAGCAAAGACCCCTGGTAGGAAGTGTCACACAGCCCACATCCCCCTGGTAGGGAGTGCCACACAGCTCCCTGGTTGGTAGTGCCACACAGCCCACTGGTTGGTAGTGCCCCACAGCCCCCTGGTTGGTAGTGCCCCAAAGCCCCCTGGTTGGTAGTGCCACACAGCCCACAGCCCCCTGGTTGGTAGTGCCACACAACCCACTGCCCCCTGGTTGGTAGTGCCACACAGCCCACGGCCCCCTGGTTGGTAGAGCCACACAGCCCACAGCCCCCTGGTAGGTAGTGCCACACAGCCCCCTGGTTGGTAGTGCCACACAGCCCACAGCCCCCTGGTTGGTAGTGCTGCACAGCCCACAGCCCCCTGGTTGGTAGTGCCACACAGCCCACAGCCCCCTGGTAGGTAGTACCACACTGCCCACAGTCCCCTTGTAGGTAGTGCAAGGACTACGAAATGACCCTGATAGCTGGCGGGCAATAGACATTCAAAAAAGGACAACTGTGCAGGAGCACACAAAATACCCAGCTATTAAATAAATGTGTGGGAATAAACTAAGATATAACGTTTATTTAGACTGAGTAAAGGATTAATCCTTTTAGCTAGATTAAATAAAAGTTATATCTTAGTTTATTTCCACACTACTTTTTGATACCCGGGAAAGCTGTTTATTTTGTGTGCTCCTGCACAGTTGTCCTTTGTAGGTAGTGGCACACAGCCCACAGCCCCCCTGTAGATAGCAACCTCCCCCTTCCAGTAAAGAAAGCGCCACTGTAGCTCCCTGAAGGAGCGGAATCCCTGTTCGGGTACTAATCAGTCTCAACCGGCAGGGATAATACGCTGAGTTCGTACGAAAGGAATCACACCACACAGAGTCTGGTACAAAGCTCCTCACTCAGCATCAGGCGTCACTGATTTATTTATTACACACATTTGTTCTATATCTCCTTTCTCCTGGGGGTGGGTACATGTTATCACACTTTTATAAAAGCACGTATCACTGTAAGCCTCTTGTTACTTTGTGTCATCCTTGGATAGGTTCACCCTTATCTGGTCCTTTAGATATGTCTTCATAGTTCATAGTTTGTTCATACCAGGAAGTGACTTGTTATTTTATTAGTGCGTAGTCCCTGTTCAGGGGCCATCTTGCCACGTATACTTATCTAATCCTATTACTATTGCTTCATCACAATTATGTACACAACTCTATAGTCTATATTTTATTAAAGAAAGAAAATTATTATAAACATTAACTTCTGTCCACTCCATCCTTCACAGTCCCCCCTTTTATCATTATTTTCTTCATTTCTTAACCTAAGTGTGTCCGTGCTCTGGGAAAGGGGAGTAAAAGGATTTTTTCACCAGTTTGAGACGAGCCTCCCCTATTAGGAGACCCCCCTTTGTAGCTGGACTTAAAGAGTCGGTGCACACCCTACACTATCTATTCATCTTCAGAACAATAGTCTCGATAAAGGGTGGTTGTTTTCATGGATGGAGTTGGTAAAAGTCCTTCAATTTCTGAAGAAAACATAAAAGTGGGAGTTACTTCAGTTATAGTTTTAGTCATTAATTTCTTCATACATGGTAATACACAACAAGCAATAACTGCGAAAAGCACTAGAAAGATTAAGATTACAATCCCAATTTGGGCCAGAATTTTCTGCCATCCGGTTAACCATGAGAAATACTGATCCCATGGGTCTGTGAAACCTCAATTTCGTTTTAATTCCTCGGATAAAGAAACAATCTGTTTGATTGCCATGGTTACTTTGCCGTTTGGTCCTGTGTTATCTGGAATAAAAGTACGACAGGTAGTACCTATCATGGCACAAACGCCTCCTTTTTCTGCTAGTATCATATCAAGGGCCATACGGTTCTGGAAAGTCATAGTAGATGTGGGTCCTAACTGGTCAGCTAGACCTTGTAAAGCGTCCCTAGTATAGTTAACAAACCGTTGCTGGTTGTAATAGATATAATTTATCCAATCTACATTTTTGTTAGCTGTGATCATAGGGATTAATGATTCAAATCAAGCTGCTACCTGATCCCGGGCCTTGAATTCATCTGGGACCCCCCTTGGGACTCCTATAGCATCTATATACACATGGGGGTCAAAACTTCCTTTCAGATCTCTTTTTTCCCCTTGTAAATATGTGACTATTTTGAGAGATGGTCTCTTGGGTTTCTAACTGTATACCATTCAATACTCCTAAATATCTCTTAAAATTGTTATCAAGAATACAAAATATCTCCTATTTCTTATTTGGCTATTATTCATACATAATATCATCCCATCAGTTTCTTTTATTACAATCGTAGAGTTGAGCCTCTCCTTGTTGCATCTTTCATAAGTCTTATTTATCATTTCGTTTCTATTTTTACTGGTTGTATATTTCTGTCGATACTGTAAATCTGGTTCATAACAACAAAACCACAGCCCCGGCGTCTCTTCTTGTATGCTAATGTTGGCTGTTTTGTCTATGTGAAGGTACACAGTCCCTCCATGTGGTCCTTTTTTCCAAGTCCCTTCGGTTGTAGTCACATTTGTAGTATAACACGGGGCATTGGCCTTACATGTGTAGTTACCCTCCTTTCTATCCACTGTGGCATTCGCCCACCCTGTCCTGAACTGTTCCAGTGATTCTGTACTGATTACGTGTACAGGAGTAGCAGTTCTGCCTTTTTGTATAAGAGCACACGCAACAACCGCCGCAACAACCGCAAAGATCTTCATTCTTCTGGCTGAAGAACCTTTTTACAATGACTGGCGTGAATCCAGCTTGCCTTTCCTTCGAGCTTCACTGAGGTGCTTGTAACGAGTAGGACTTGAAAAGGACCATCAAATCTTGGGTCTAGACTTTTCCTCACGTGTCTTTTAACAACGACCCAATCTGCTGGTTCTAGCTTATACGTCAACTGAATCAGGACCTGGAATGGAAGCAAATACTTGTGCATGCACCTTGGTCAATTGTTTGTCAAGCGTTGATACATAATCTGTTAGTCTACCATACTGCATTTGGAGCACCTGTGGAAAATAACATCCTAATCTGGGAGCCGACCCAAATAAGATCTCATATGGGCTGAGACCTGTTCTTTTTGTGGGCGTGTATCTTACTGAGAACAAGGCTAATGGTAGACACTCGGTCCATGGTTTCCCGTTTTCTACCATTGCTTTTTGGATTTTCAATTTGAGAGTCCCATTTAGTCTCTCAACCTTCCCACTGCTTTGTGGATGGTATGGTGTATGTAGGGCTTGACTTATGCCTAGAGCTGACAACACATGGTTCATGATTTCACCCGTAAAATGAGTTCCTCTGTCGCTCTCGATCACCTCTGGAACTCCATATCTGCACACCACCTCGTTGATCAGTTTCTTTGCTGTGGCTACGGCTGTAGCTTTGGTTACTGGAAAAGCTTCTGGCCATCCTGAAAAGAGATCAATACAAACAAGCACATACTCCTAGGTACCAACTTTGGGTAGTTGAATATAGTCTATCTGCAGTCTCTGGAACGGATATATAGGTCTGGGTGTGTGCTTCTGTGGTACTTTTACAGTTCTTCCAATATTATGTGTTGCACAGATCATGCATCCTTGTGTAAAACTGCTGGCCATCACACTAAACCCTGGGGCATACCACACCTTGTTTACCAAGTCCATCATTGCCGTTTTTTATTGGTGTGTCTCTCCATGTGTTATCTGGGCCATCATTGGGAACATTGTCTTAGGCAGGCACAGTTTATTCTGGCATTGCCAGAGGCCATCTTTTCGTAGCGTTGCTCCTTGGGCCGTCCACTTGTCTTTTTCTTCTTTTGTTGCTTGTCCTTGAAGTTTTTTGCCGTAGTTCCGGGCTTACAGCTGGTCTTGTTTCCTCTGGATCTTTTATCTGACATACGGCTGCTAACACGGGTAGCTTCTGTGCTGCTTGCTTTGCCGCTTCGTCTGCCAGGGCATTTCCTTTTGTCTCTGGTGAACTCACCTTAGTGTGAGCTTTTATCTTTACTACTGCTACTTCTGTGGGTAACATCAGGGTCGCCATCAAATATTTTACAAAGTCTGCATTCTTTACAGGTGTACCTGCAGAGGTCAAAAATTGTCTTGCCCTCCATATGGGGCCATAATCGTGTGCAATCCCAAATGCATATCGAGAGTCAGTGTATATATTTGCTGTCTTTCCTTCTGCATGTTGGCATGCTGCTGCCAGGGCCTTAAGCTCCGCTTCTTGTGCTGAGCGGGACGCTGGTAAGGAGGCTGCTTCTAGGACTACATCTTCGGTGGTTACTGCATATCCTGTAAGAAAAGATCCTTCTACAAAATACCTTGAACCATCCACAAAGAGTATTTAGGTCTGGGTTTTGGAGTGGGGTATCTTTTACATGTGCGAAGCCCACTGTTTCCTGGGCCATAAGGGCCATACAATCATGTTCATCAGTTTCAGACAAAAATTGTGACCATACTTTACCTACGTCTTCTCCCCCCTTGCTCCAAAGGCAGTAAGGTAGCTGGGTTCAATGTAGTACAGCGGTGTAAAGTAACCTGCTCAGGGAGAAGAAGCGCACAGGTTAATCTCAAATGTCTTGCAGTGGACAAATGCTTAGGTTGTACTTGAGTTAGAATAGCAGTAATATATGTATCATGTGGTGGAAATGCCAGGACCAAATCTGAGGCCTTGTTTAACATTGAATTTACAGCAATGATAGCTCTCACACATGATGGGGAACCTCGGGCCACAGGGTCTAGTCTAGCTGAATAATATACTATCGGGCTCTGCTGTGGTCCATGACTTTGTGTGAGAACCGCAGTGTCATGTCCATTTTGTTCAGTACAGTACAAAGTATATGCTTGCGTAGAGGTACTCCATGGATTGGTGTCACAAGCCGCTACCAAACACAACTCCTCCTCATTCAGCTGATAATCCAGAATACTTTGAGAATCTCACTTTTATCAGGTTCTGCAAATACTTGATTAATACAAAAACAAATAAAAATAAAACATTCCCAAAAACTTTACATCAAATTAACAATGTCCAGACAAGTTTTGTTTTGCCTTCTCCCTCATCTAAATCCATAAAGACTCGTGTGAGTGATGTCACCTCGCCTCCTGTGTAACTTTGCTGGAGGGGGATGGTCTCTTACACATAAACCAAAATTGTACCTGATCAGTTCCTTCACCCTTCCCCCCTTTGTGGACTCTGCGAGAGTGATGTAGCAGAGTTCACAACTACATCTCAACATAACACTAATTTAACCCCTTGTAATGTACAACAGCCTGAAACAAAAATGACTTTTTCCTGACAAACATTTGATCTTTACAATGACATAACTCATGTGTGAAATCAAAAACAAAACAATTGTAGTTAGTTATTCAATAAAACAGAAAATATTATCTCTGATCACATTAATTACTGCAAACCAATAAACAGTATATAAAAATAGGGAACGGTGGGGGGCACATACATTTTCAAAACCCCGTGTCTCACAGTATCTGTAGTTTAATACATCTGAATTAACATCAAAACACATGAAATCTGATCACATCATAACACATAAATATCGTAACTTTTATAACCAACAGCGCTTGCGCAAAAGAGAAGAAATGTATTTAGGTTTGTAGACATTACTGATATATATATATCTCAGCAGTGCATATTGAGATCCCTCTGTCTCATCAGCCCTGCAGACTGCACCCAGTCAGCCCCCCTCCTCCTCCTCTCAAACACAGCACACTTTAGGGGGGAGGGAGGTCACAAACTCGCAGCTTCTCACAATCTTAACACTTTCAATGCCGGCAAAACAACATACGTATCTGCAATCATTTATCACACCATTGTACAGGAATTATCTACGTTAATGTTTAACCGTACAATCTGACGGCCACCATCTCTATATTATGATGACGTGTTGTTTCATCAGTGAACTAAAACTGGAACTTCTGTAAATAGAAAAAACACTACAAATGACAAAATTAACAAGGTGATTATTTCATACTGATTTGGTTGGGCCGGGCGTGGCCACATCCTACGGAGGGGGCTTATAAAATCCACCTTCTTGTGTGAGTACCGGATATAACGGAACAACAGGTTTAGGTGTACCAAGATGGCCTCCTGGGGCGGGGAGTGGTGCCGAAGGCGTGGCATATATGGGAGGATCGGGGCGTGGAAAGTGACATGATACACAATATTCAACTTGGGGCGGGTTCTGTTAACCACAACTGGGACACTCCCACGAAGTTAGAATTCCACCGTCGCCATTATAGGGCGGTGGCTGGACACGTTCTTTGTAATACACATATTTGATGATTTTACCCTTTCTGTCTCGTATTTCTTGCTCAGTAAACTTGTCTTTAGTTATGGCTATGGCTGTTCTTTGCCAAGCTAATGCTTCATCTAACTTTCCTTCGTCACTTAATCTTCCCTTGTTTTCCCTAAGAGCTGCAGCCCATTCTTCCATCTATAAATATGCCACCTATGTGCATAACTTTCTTACTATTTTCTACATTCTTCTTGCCTTCTCTTTTTTCTACTATCTCTTTTGCGGTTAATGAACCACATTCCTTTGCCTGTCTCTTTGTTTTAAACACATTAAACATACTGTTCTATATTTAACACCGTCCTGAGAATGAAACCTTATTCTCGATGTTTCTGAACACAAAACACAATTTTTTTTTTATTTTTTTTTAACACAATTATAACTGACTGTCTGTCTCTGTCGTCTTAATGGTATCAACCTATACCCTGCGACCAATTAAATTATTACACTTACACCTGTCGTCTTAATGGTATCAACCTATACCCTGCGACCAATTAAATTATTACACTTACACCTGTCGTCTTAATGGTATCAACCTATACCCTGCGACCAATTAAATTATTACACTTACACCTGTCGTCTTAATGGTATCAACCTATACCCTGCGACTATTTGTCTCTGTCGACTTAATGGTATCAACCTATACCCTGCGACGAATTAAATTATTACACTTATACTTATCACCTATGCCGGCGAGACGCGACTATCTATACTATGATTCTTGGAACCACACAGCGGGTTAACTCTCTGTCGCTGAGAGTGTGGCCGGGATCGACTCCAAATACCTCGGTATCTTATCACCTGCTCACTCTCCCACACGGATAAGAGCCAATATTCATAAACATGAACTTAACCTTACCGTGTTTTATTTGAAGCTGATCAGACTTCCTGGGAGCGTGGCTGGTGATTCGATGTTGAGGCGTCTGGGGGTCGTCGATCACGGACACGGCTTATCCCTCGAGTGTGGCCCCACGTCGAGCGCCAAAATGTTCGGGTACTAATCAGTCTCAACCGGCAGGGATAATACGCTGAGTTCGTACGAAAGGAATCACACCACACAGAGTCTGGTACAAAGCTCCTCACTCAGCATCAGGCGTCACTGATTTATTTATTACACACATTTGTTCTATATCTCCTTTCTCCTGGGGGTGGGTACATGTTATCACACTTTTATAAAAGCACGTATCACTGTAAGCCTCTTGTTACTTTGTGTCATCCTTGGATAGGTTCACCCTTATCTGGTCCTTTAGATATGTCTTCATAGTTCATAGTTTGTTCATACCAGGAAGTGACTTGTTATTTTATTAGTGCGTAGTCCCTGTTCAGGGGCCATCTTGCCACGTATACTTATCTAATCCTATTACTATTGCTTCATCACAATTATGTACACAACTCTATAGTCTATATTTTATTAAAGAAAGAAAATTATTATAAACATTAACTTCTGTCCACTCCATCCTTCACATCCCCGTGTGGCCGGGGATTCTGCTCATGGAGCGCTGCTTGATGCCTCTGTCCATATATGGACAGTGACATCAGGGAAAACTCCTGAGGCGGAATCCCCGTCCACGGTGTTACAGACGCTATGACCATCGATTCCACTCCAGGAGAAGCTCCTGTTGTCTGTGTCCATGACGTCATTGTCTTCTCCTGGAGTGGAATCCCCGGTCATAGAGTTTGCAATGCTGTGACCGGGTTTTCCGCTTCAGGAGTTTCCTATGATGTCACTGTCCATATATAGACAGAAACATCAAGCAGCGCTCTAGGAGCGGAATCCTCGGCCACACGGGGATTCCGCTCCATCAGGGAGCTATAGTGGCGCTAGTAGACAGCAGAGCAGGGAGATAGTGCCCCCCTGTAGATAGTAACCCCCACCCCCTTTCCAGTATAGATAGCGCCACTGTAGCTCCCTGAAGGAGCGGAATCCCCATGTGGCCGGGGATTCCGCTCCTGGAGCGCTGCTTGATGCCTCTGTCCATATATGGACAGTGACATCAGGGAAAACTCCTGAAACGGAATCCCCGCTCACAGCGTTGCAGACGCTATGTCCGTTGATTCCACTCCAGGAGAAGCTCCTGTCATCTGTGTCCATGACGTCATTGGCTTCTCCTGGAGTGGAATCCCCGCTTCAGTAGTTTTCCCTGATGTCACTGTCCATATATGGACAGAGACATCAAGCAGCGCTCCAGAAGCGGAATCCCCAGCCACACGGGGATTCCGCTCCTTCAGGGAGCTACAGTGGCGCTAGTAGACAGTAGAGCAGGGAGATATCTCCCTGCTCTGCTATAGTGCCGTCGCTACCGCTATAGCAGCCACAGCAGCTGCTAGCGGCACCACCGCCCTCATGCCCGGTGTCACCGCTAGCAGCTATGGCTGCTACAGCGGTAACAACGGCCACTAAGTGAAGAAGCGCCCGGGTGGAAAGGCGACTGCAGTTAGTGTGTGTATCCCCGCTGGTAGTTGCAATGGTGCGTGGCTACACACACCCACTGGCGCCCCTCTTTCCGTGTGGCGGCTGGCGCCCTGTGCGACCGCACTGGTCGAACATAGCTAAGGTCGGCCATGACTGGGACGCCCAGTGATAAGGAGAACGGGGGACCCAAAGTCCCCCGAAGTTCTCCATGATAAAGCTCGGACTTCCAGGGTCCATGTCGGCAGCTTGTGCGCATGCGTGACCAGCGCTCCTTTCATTTTTATTGAGCTGCCAGACGCAGACCCCGGTAGTCTGCGGTTTCTCATGGAGAACTTCGGGGGACATGTGTTTTGTGGGACAAACCATAGGCTACAGGCTGTTTTTTGTTTTGGGGGGGTATTGGGGCTGTATGGCGTTATCTACAGGAGGGGGCTGTATGGTGCTATATACAGGGGGCTGTGTGGTGCTATATACAGGGGTCTGTATGGCACTATCTACAAGGGGCGGTTGTGTGGCATCCAGGGGAGGTAGGGCCTCAGTCAAAAGTTTGCTATGGGGCCCAGTCTTTCCTAGTTACGCCCCTGTCCAGCACTGCTCCCGACAATTGGTCAGTGACTTCATGTGTTTCCTATATCTGGAGTTCCCCAGCAGAGCATCAGCTGATGGGGACTCCAGCATTGCTGCCAACGTCACGGTCACTGTCCATATGTGGACAGTGACATCCATATATCGACAGCTGATGCTCTGCTCCGGGGACTCCAGCGATAGGAAACCCCTGAAGTCACCGTCCATATATGGACAGTGACGTCAGCAGCAGTAGTGGGGTCCCCGAGCAGAGCATCAGCTGATGCTCTGTCCGGGGACTCCAGCATTGCTGCCAACTTTACGGTCAGTGTCCATATATGGACACTGACGTCGGCAGCAGTACAGGAGTCCCCAGGCAGAGCATCAGCTGATGCTCTGCTCAGGGACCCCGCTACTGCTGCCGACATTACTGTTCATATATCGACGGTGACCTCAGGGCGTTTCCTATTTCTGGGGTCCCCGAGCAGAGCATCAGCTGATGCTCTGCCTGGAGACTCCAGCATTGCTGTCCATGTCCATATATGGACACTGACATTGGTAGCAGTACGGGAGTCTCCAGTCAGAGCATCAGCTGACTCTCTGTTCGGGGACTCCACTACTGCTGCCGACGTCACTGTCCATATATGTGACTTCAGGGATTTCCTATCGCTGGAGTCCCCGACCAGAGCATCAGCTTGTGGCGGGGAACGCAAATAAACACTGACACCACTTGAAGTTGTTTCTAATGCGTTTACTTAAATGTTTATGGTACAACGTCAACTTCCTGTGTCACTGGATATATGCAACAAGGCTTAGATGCTATGGGCGCAGATGAACTTCCGGCTTTACGGTTGGGGGGTTCTCGAGAGGGTCCTTCTCCTAGTGGCTGCGCCTCAACCTCCCTATAAACCTGGTACGGCAGGTTACAAGGCCACCTCCGCAGGTCACAGTGGGGCTACCCACTACTTTTCCCCAAGACTGGAGGCTATGCCCCGTCACCCTTGGCTGCGGCAGGAGGTTGATATTTGGTTCGCTCTGTGCCTTCGCGGGTTGACGTGGGAGCTACCCACTACCCTGCGAAATGACCACTATAAGGGGAATGCGGTACTCACTGTTGGTCCATTGCTGGTGTCTGTTGATTCGTTCTTGTTTAACGTGTCTCTGTTCCTTGACACACCACTTTCCTTTGACACAGTCCTCAATAGCAAATCACTGCTTTAATTCAACATATGCCACACTTGCAAGTGATCTTCTGGTGGGGGAGACTCCGCAGACAACACAGGGTTAACACTACTTCCAGGCTGTTCCAAGCCCTAACTTCACTTCCCAGTGTTAACTTATCTTCTGCTCTGGGCCTCACACAGGCACCAGTCCAATCACAGCCCTCTCTCCTTCACTTCAGATCACACTAATCTTTGTGGCTATTAATAGAACACACAGTCCTCAGAAGTATATCTCAGGAGTATAAGACCACACACCGACGCCATTAACAGTGTGGGCACCAGGTTACACAGGGCACTTATCTGAGGTGCTGGCCAGCTCCATGGCTCCTCTCCCTGTTCCAGTTCAGCTTTTTCCTATTGGCACCTTCTCTGGGGTGGCTTTATCTCTCTCACCAATCCTCTGCTATAGTGCTAACCCCCACTCCTCCTGGTTCTAGCTCATCTCAGCGTCCTCCCCCGAGCCTCCTCTCTACACACGTCTCTGTTTTTCCATAGCACACCCAGTCCTGCACTTCCTGTCCAGCAGCTCTATATCTTAAGCCAGTGACAGTGACACCTAGTGGCTGCTAATAACATGGCAGGAATATACTAAATAACACAGAATGAAAGTACCAACCAACATGAAAGATGCCCAGAGAAGACTGTTCAATTTAAAAGGGCAGTATCCCCGCCTTACAAGCTGATGCTCTGCTCGGGTACTCCACTACTGCTGCTGATGTTACTGTCCATATATGGACAGTGACTTCAGGGGTTTGCTATAGCTGGAGTACCCGAGTAGAGCATCAGCTGATGCTCTGCCTGTGGACTCCAGCATTGCTGCAAACGTCACTGTCACTGTCCATATATGCAGCAGTATGGGATTCCCCAGGCAGAGCATTAGCTGATGCTCTGTTCGCAGACTCCACAACTACTGCCGACGTCACTGTCCATATATGGACAGTGACATTGAAGTTGGCAGCAGTGCTGGAGTCCCCGGGGATAGAGCATCAGCTGATGCTCTGCTCGGGAACTCCAGCTATAGGAAACCCCTGAAGTCACCGACCAAATGTCGGGAGCAATGCTGGGGTCCCGAGCAAAGTGCTAGCTGATGCTTTGCTCAGGGACTCCAGCAATAGGCAATGTGACAGCACCTTGCGACCATGCCATTGATAACATGCCGACACAAACAGCACAAGAAGAAAACCTTCAGTCACGTGGGCCGTGTCAGTGCGTATTAAATATTAGAAAAGCTAAAGGACTTCCAGGAACAATTTACCGGTTTTGGACGGCACCATTTAGTACCGAATTTTTAATGAAAGTACACTAGTTAGTGACTTCTTTTTACTTAAAAATATGAATGCAAAGCAATTTTTGAAATTGTTGGTCCCCGGAAAACTACTTTAAGTCTCTGGGCTGCCATGACAACCATCGGCACCCAACGATCGCATCGCCGGGGGGATATGGGCTGTCAGAGGGGTCCCATCTAAGTGGTTAAACAGCTAGTTCTCTCTGTTCCTGGCCGATAGTGAGAGGTGTCAGCTGTAATACATAGCTGACCCCCGCAGCATATGTAGTGGGCTTTGCGCGTGAGCCGGCTCCATACTTCAATCCCTGCACCAAGACGTACAGGTGCGTCAAAAGGTTAAGTTGCTTTTACCATAACAAGCACAATCTATTCTGTACATGCTTTACACCACTCCATGCAAAGCTTGGCATTTTGCTTTGTGATGTCAGGCTTGCATGCAGCTGCTCGCCCATGGAAACTCATGACTTGGATAAGTAGAGTCGAGTGATCCATAATTATTCCTTACCCTTTTAGAATAATAACACACGACACCAGGTTGGATTTTAATGGCCACAGCAGCCGTTTATTATAAATTTTATAAAATTAGAAAATTTTATAACCCAAACTTTAAATAACTTAGAATTCCCAAACATTGGAAATTCTACCAGAATACACATACCAAACCCTTAACAGGGTCAATATAAATAACACCTTATAATTGACCAGGGGACGCCCTTGAGGTTACCACGACTTATAAAAAACGTAGCCATCTGCCACCACCACTTGTTTTACCTCCAGCCGTAAACCGGCTCGAAGGCACCTTCTTGCAGATGGCTTTTCCATAAAGCACTTCAAAGGGGTAACACCCTAAGAAGCCTTCCACCTATTTTTGGGGGACGCATACCCCTGATGCGACCCCCCCACCAGTTTTACTGACCAACCTCAAGGACTCCCCCCGCCAGCCACCGTGACAATGCAAACACCACCAATTACACCAGGCAATAACCACCATTCAATACCCACACTTCTCCTTCCAAAATCTGTAAAATAAAAAGGGGCGGGTGGGCGGGACTCCTGTGATGTCTCACTTCTCACTGTCTCCCTCGTACTGAGGAAAACAGCGGGAAGCCCGAGACCTACTCCCCCTCCCTCCTCACTTCCAATCCCCTCCCCTTCATTCCCTGCACATAACCTTAACCCTTTCCTCACCTGTTCCCTCCTATCCTGTCATGTCGGCCTCCCCTCACTCCTTGCAGTCAGCAGTACAGCCGCTTCTTGACTTGGATAAGTAGAGTCGAGTGATCCATAATTATTCCTTACCCTTTTAGAATAATAACACACGACACCAGGTTGGATTTTAATGGCCACAGCAGCCGTTTATTATAAATTTTATAAAATTAGAAAATTTTATAACCCAAACTTTAAATAACTTAGAATTCCCAAACATTGGAAATTCTACCAGAATACACATACCAAACCCTTAACAGGGTCAATATAAATAACACCTTATAATTGACCAGGGGAAGCCCTTGAGGTTACCACGACTTATAAAAAACGTAGCCATCTGCCACCACCACTTGTTTTACCTCCAGCCGTAAACCGGCTCGAAGGCACCTTCTTGCAGATGGCTTTTCCATAAAGCACTTCAAAGGGGTAACACCCTAAGAAGCCTTCCACCTATTTTTGGGGGACGCATACCCCTGATGCGACCCCCCCACCAGTTTTACTGACCAACCTCAAGGACTCCCCCCGCCACTGCGACATGGACCTTGACCGCCTCAAGGCCGTGAGCTCCTCCACACCAACACACCTCTTTCAATCCCGTCTGCTAGGGCCAAACTCCACAAATCCATCCCCACCTCATTCAAATGCACCGCATCCTGTCTCCAATAACAACCTACCCCCCCTTCCAGATCCCTATGCCTGACCACAACACCTCCATTTCTTGCCACAAATGCCGACACAGCCCTGTTTACTTTGTATTCTGGCCTTATTAAGTCTCTCCACGGATCGGGCCAAGCGCCATGTCTTTCTTGGTACAATATCTGACCATACTATAATCAGGCCCGGGTGTAATGCCCATAAACACAACAAGTCGTGCTTAATATCCCTCACCAAATCTCGAAAAGGGCGAACACTCAAATCATTCCCCCCAACATGTAAAACTAAAATTTCGGGAACCCGGTCTAGCTGCGTATACACCTGGAATTCCGGTAGTACCCTTGACCAAACCATTCCCCGAAAACCCAGCCAATGCAGGATAGCATCCTCCCGCGGAATCCTTAGTTGACGACCATCCGGGCGAACCTCCGCCCGTAATGCGCCCCAGTACACAAAGGAGTGCCCCAGGATCCACACCAGCAAAGGACGCGAACCTGTGAAAGAAATAAACACACACTTCTTACAACTCCCAATCACACTCCATCTTCCACCAGCACCACATACCTCCCAGCAGCTTCTTAACAGTCTGACAGCAAGTGAGGCCGCACATAAGATCGAAAACGGTTAGACTCCCATCTCCCGATACGCCTGACCCCAGCCTCATCCAACCCCCATCGCACCGCCTCAGTTGCTGCGCCAATACGAAACGAATGGGAAGAATACTCAGCTGACTGCAACCCAATTGCCAGCAAACAACGTTTAAACACTGCCCCAAATTGAAACCTGGATAAAAAGGACCCGTCTTCATGCCGCAGTAACGGAACCCCCATTACCCCCACCTGTACCCCAAAAGCAGACATACACTGTACCGGACACACCGCCGAGCCCCTGATGGCAAATAACACAATTCGCGTCCCCTTACCCGCCGTGTCCGTTTTTGACCTGCGCAGCAATATCTCCACTCTATCGGCAAACAACTCCACATCCTCTTGACTCAGTCCCCCCGCGCGCAACCCACTTGGTGACACCAATTCACCCACTCTAAAAGCCCCAAAAAAGGCTAATGAAAAAGCCAAGCGAAACAACCGGACTTCGAAGGCTGAACTGCAAACCAACTCCACGGCCGTTCCTAATAGGCAAAGAATTCGGTAAGAAACTGGCCGCCGCCGATCTACCGACCCTCTTCCCCTGCGAATACCTTTTAAAGCTTGAACCGCCAAAAATTCTTTGGTAACGTCTTTTTCGCCATGCAATTTCAAGCCAAATGCCACAGCGGACACAAACTTATTCACTTTCGCTACAGACACACCAGACTCATACGCATCCCCCAACCAATACAATAAGGCCACCATCCTGTCCCGGTCTGACCGGACGTCACCCAAACCTCTCAACCAAAGCTCCCATTGAGCCCAGCCAGCCCTATACGCTGCCCATGTAGAACTCGCCAAGGATCGCTCAATCAATGCTCCTGCCGCAGAGAGACCAACTCCCAAAGATGATCCGGACATACCATGCCGATCCGATCCGCTCCCGGCGCCAGCTGACGAAAACGATCCCACTGTGAGCGAGAAAGGGCATCAGCAACGCAATTTTCAACCCCCGGCACATGCACCGCCACCACCCAAGCATTTAATGACAAACAAACCAACACCAAATGCCGCAACAGTTGAACCACCGGAGGAGAAGACGCCGAGATGTTATTGATAGCCAACACCACCCCTAAGTTATCGCAGTGAAAATGAATCTTCTTGTCCCTGAGCCTATCCCCCCAAATGGTCACAGCGACCACGATGGGAAACAGCTCGAGCAGGGCCAGGTTCTTTGTCAAACCGCTTTCCACCCAACTAACCGGCCATCCCCCATAACACCACTGGCCACCACAATAAGCACCAAAACCGCCCCCTCCAGCCGCATCCGTAAATAAATCCAGATCCACGGAATCGAAAGCCCCAGCCATCCACAAGGACCTGCCGTTGTACTGTCCCAAAAACCGATGCCACACTTCCAAATCGTCCCGATGCTCCCCTCTCAATCTGACAAAGTGATGCGGAGCCCTCACACCAGCAGTCGCCGCCGCCAACCGCCTACTGAACACCCTGCCCATAGGCATGATCCGACATGCAAAGTTTAACTTCCCTAACAATGACTGCAGACTACGTAAGGTGACCTTTTTAAGCCGACACGACGCCTGAACCTCCAAACGAAGAGCCACCAACTTATCCTCCGGAAGCCTGCATTCCATTAAAACCGAGTCAATTTCGATGCCCAAAAAACGAATAACCGTAACAGGCCCCTCCGTTTTGTCAGGAGCCAGCGGGACTCCAAACTCCTTCATGACTCTCTGCAAGGAAAACAAAATATTGGCGCACACCGCTGATCTGCCTGGGCCAACACACAAAAAATCATCCAGGTAGTGAATAACTGAATTCACACCTGCGACATCCCTAATTACCCATTCCAAAAAAGAACTAAAAGCCTCAAAGTAGGCGCAAGACAGGGAACAGCCCATTGGCAAACAACGATCCACAAAAAACTTCCCCTCCCAAAAACAACCCAACAACGGTTGACTCTTGGGATGAACCGGCAGCAACCGGAAAGCCGCCTCAATGTCGGTTTTTGCCAACAAAGCACCTGCGCCCGCTTCCTGCACCAGCGCCACCGCTTTATCAAATGACGCGTACACCACCGAACACAATACCGGATCAATACCATCGTTAACCGATGCACCCCGGGGAATAGAAAGATGATGAATCAACCGAAACTTGTTTGGCTCCCGCTTCGGCACCACACCCAACGGGGAAACAACAAGATCCGACACCGGTGGTTCAACAAAAGGCCCAGCCATGCGACCCAAACCCACTTCCTTAAGAAGTTTTTCAGTCACCACCCCCGCATGCTGGTAAGCGGACCGGAGATTCCGGCGAGTCACTGGAATATCATAAGGAGGAGAAGGAATTACAAAACCCACGCTAAAACCATCCGCAATGAATTGCGCCCCATCCCTATCCGGGTATCTACCTAGAAAGGGGGCCATCCTTTCCAGCTTCACCGGCGTCACCCCCTTGACCAGCTGAACCCCCTGATCCCCCTCCCTTCTTGCCTTTTCGCAAACACCTTGATGCGCCATGAGATGACCCGCTGCAATGGGAACACACGTGCTTGAACTTACACGTTGCCCCAAATTTACACTGGCCGTCGTTAAACTGCCAGCAAAAACCGAGTTTTGAACCGGAACTTTGACCAGACTGACCGACCTGCCCTGCAGACCCTCCGCTCCCTGGAAAGGACTGTCCCGGCTTAACCGGAGCCGTCACCCTCAACCATAATGCGATATCCTTCTGATCCCATCTAATGCCGGGCCGAACCGCCTTCCGCTGCCGAAATTGTTCATCATAACGCAGCCACGCCATACCGCCATAAGCCCGATGCGCCTCACCGATAGCATCCATATAGCAAAAAAGCGCGGAACAATTTTCCGGCGCCTTTTCCCCCACCACACTAGCCAAGATCGCAAAGGCCTGCAGCCAATTCACAAAAGTTTGTGGGATAAGCCGATAACGCCGACGTTCCTCCTCTTCCTTTTTGCTCTCATCCCTCTTCCCTTTGTCCAAATTAAATTTTACCAACGGAAGAAGGGAAAATATCTCCACATATTCGTCTTTCCAAATACGCTCCCGAACTTCCTGTTTTAAATGCGCCCCCAACGGCCCCTCAAAACAGACATACACCTCCCCTCTTGCTCTATCATCCAAGCGCACCCTGTCAGCCTCTTGAGCCCCGTCTGTCTGCACTGACGCAGCCACCGCCCCCGCCGAGCCCCCCACTTGCACCCTATCATGCGGCTGCACTACCAACGGCGGCGCCGACCAAACCGCAACCGGGGACACCCCCGCCGATACCGGGGCCTGCGACCTATCCAATCTGCTAACCAGCTCACGCAAACATCCCACTATGTCATCGAGACCGCTACCACCTCCCCCGGCAGACCCGACGACTGCCCCAGAACCCGCCGCATCCCCCGCGCCACCCCCCATGCGCGGAGTAAGAGTAGGAAAAGAAGAAGAGCACCCACCTGGCTGCTCAGGCGCTGTGATCCCGCCAGCCGGACGAACTTGCCCACGCCGATCCTCAAACACGTCTCCTTCATCCGTGTCACCCGTTATCTGCGACCGCTGCCCGCACCTACAATGCGAACACGGAGATCCCCGACCAGACTGTCCCGAAGGGCCGGCCTCCATATTGGCCCCGACGCTGATAGGGCCAGCCACTTGCTGCCCGTTATGCGGTATCCCCAGTTCCGACCGCACTCCACATCCCACCGGACTCGCCAGTCTTCCAGACTCAGATCTCGCAGCAGCCAGCCCCCTGATTGGCACTTCACCAGGCGGGGCTGCAGACATCACCGCATCATGAACCACACTAGATGGGGGGGGTATTGGGGAAGCCAGGAGCCAACCCCCCCCTGACCGCCAAGCACCGCCGCGGCTGGGGATTTCTGCCAGGCCGGGACCCCCTAGGGGATGCCGCTCTCCCTGGGGACCGGCCTGCAGCGACCCTGGAGGGGCTTCCCCGGCGGCGCCGAACCCGCGGGATTTCCTCTGGGCTAAGTCTCGCTGGGGGTCGTGTACGCCGTGACCTGCGAGCAGGCACCACCCCCGGCGTAACTACCTCGGGCCTGTTCACTCCACTATCCGGAGGGCTGAGCAGCAGAGGGCTGCCTAGATCCAAGGACAAAACAGCAGGGGATGATAGAGAGGAAGCCGCCCCTCCCCCCTCCCTGGCCACCGCGCGATGAGAGCGCCGGGGCCCAGCAGCCTGGGGCACGGGCCTGCTCACTCCACTATCCGGAGGGCTGAGCATCAGAGGGCTGCCTAGATCCAAGGACAAAACAGCAGGGGATGATAGATAGGAAGCCGCCCCTCCCCCCTCCCTGGACACCGCGCGATGAGAGCGCCGGGGCCCAGCAGCCTGGGGCACAGTCATCCCCACAAGTCTCGTCACCTGCTCCTCAAACCAGCCGACGTCCTGATTATCAGCTGCAGCCCGGAGCCGCTCCACAAGTTCACTGAAGGACGCCATCTCCCACGATCAGGTAAGAACACACACACACGCTGCTGCTGCTGCTGCTGCTGCTGCTGCTGCTGCTGCTGCTGCTGCTGCTGCTACGACTCCTGTGATGTCTCACTTCTCACTGTCTCCCTCGTACTGAGGAAAACAGCGGGAAGCCCGAGACCTACTCCCCCTCCCTCCTCACTTCCAATCCCCTCCCCTTCATTCCCTGCACATAACCTTAACCCTTTCCTCACCTGTTCCCTCCTATCCTGTCATGTCGGCCTCCCCTCACTCCTTGCAGTCAGCAGTACAGCCGCTTCTTTCCATGGAGTTGCCAGGTCACAGTTTTTGTGCGGATGTTAATGCCAAAGGTGGCGTCTTTTTCTACTAAATGAGTAGGAAGTTTAGCAGATGCACACCTTATCACTCCTAACATTTAATCTGTGACTCCGAAAATTTACTGCCATCTTAACCCCTTCCCGCTATTGGGCGTGACTGTACATCCCGATTTACAGTGCATTCCCGCAATATGGTGTACAGTCACGCCCTGTAGATGAAGCGGGCACAGGAGCTGTGCGCACTTCATCTTCAGCAGCTGTCAGCAGTTACCGCCGATCGCCGCCGTTTAACCCCTTCAATGCGGCTGTCAATGGCGTCCGCCACATTGAAGTGGTTGAAAGAGGGAGGGGGCTCCCTCGGTACCCCCCCCCCCCGCGCGAGAGATCACTGCTAGGTTTCCTCGTTGCCCAGGTACGGAAGCCTATTAGGTCCTGCCCAAGGCAATAGCTAAAAGGCTCAACTGTCAGATGAAGAATGACAGTTACAATACACTGCACTACAGGGGCGTAGCTAAAGGCTCATGGGCCCCGATGCAATAGTTCTTATTGGGCCCCCCTCCGCTAACTTCTCATGGCCGACGGTCCGCAGCTTTCAGCTGCATCGTTGGGTCTCCTAAGTGACCCGACAATGCAGCACTAGCAGCCTGGGCGTCACTGAGGACTTAAAATGTCATGGGAAATAGCCCCAATACATATGTGTCCCCCCCAAAAAAAATTGTGTGTGTATGTATAGGAGACAGTATAGCATATCTATAGCACTACGACCCTATAAACTATGGAAAGGATTAGATACATTGGCTCAGCAGACAGTATCACACATGATAGGATTAGACACAGTGGCCCAGCAGACAGTATCACACATGATATAATTAGATACACAGCTCAGCAGGCAGTATCACACATGATTGGATTAGATACAGGGCCCAGCAGACAGTATCACACATGATTGGATTAGATACAGGGCCCAGCAGATAGTATCACACATGATAGGATTAGATACAGGGCCCAGCAGACAGTATCACACATGATAGGATTAGATACAGTGGCTCAGCAGATAGTATCTCACATGATTGGATTAGATACAGGGCCGAGCAGACAGTATCACACATAATTGGATTAGATACAGGGCCCAGCAGACAGTATCACACATGATAGGATTAGATACAGTAGCTCAGCAGACAGTATCACACATGATTGGATTAGATATAGGTCCCAGCGCGCTGACATTGCGGCTCCAGCGCTGGACCCAGGAAAGGTAAGATTAATAATTGTTTTGCTTCTTTATGTGTTACTAATTATTTTTGTGTGTTTGTGTTATTTTACAAGTTCGGCTGTTGGACTACTGCGGATTCGAGGACTAGTTCAATAACACCATTTTTTTATTCTCAAAAAATGGTTAATGAGGGATGTGTGTGTTTTTTTATTTCAATAAAATGTTTTTTCAATGTGCTTGTATTTTTTTAAACTTTATTATTACCGCCTTATTAATAGCCGCTGGCTGATTGACAGCATCCATTACTAAGGTGGGGCTTATTGTTAGCAGGTGCAGAGGCTAACACTAACCCCCATTATTACCCCGGTACCCACCGCCACCAGGGATACTGGGAAGAGCCGGTTACGAACCAGTACCCGACCATCTGTAATGATAGTCGGGCACCGGGGCGGCCGCAGGCTGGTATTATTAGGCTGGGGAAGAACAAAAACAGTGGCCCTTCCCACCCTGGTAATGCTGCCTGCTGCAGCTTTGTTGTATCTGGCTGGTTATGAAAATTGGGGGGGGACCCCACATCGTTCTTCCCTATTATTGTATTTTTTTATTTTTTTAAATGGCCTTTCCCATCCTGATAATACCAGCCTGTGGCAGCCCCATTGCCCGACCATCACTACAGATGGTCAAGTACTGGATCGTACCCGGCTCTTCCCAGCATCCCTGGTGGTGGTGGGTACCGGGCTAATAAAGGGGGTTAGTGTTAGCCTCTGCACCGGCTAACACTAAGCCCCGCCTTAGCAATGGATGCTGTCAATCAGCCGACGGCCATTACTAAGGCAGTAGTAATATAGTTTAAAAAGAAACACAGACAAAGAAAAAATATTTTATTTAAATAAACAAAAAACACACAACCCTCATTAACAATTTTAATGATAATAAAAAAGCCGTCTTCGAAGTAGTCCTGGAATCCGACGTAGTCCAATGACCGAACCTGTAAGAAAACACACAAAAAACGATTAGTAACACGTATTAGGCTTATATACAGGGCCCATGTGTGATACTGTCTGTGGGACTCTGTATCTAAGCCTACCACAAGGTAGGCTTAGATACAGGGTCCAGCAGGCAGTAATCTTATACAGTATAAAATGACTGTTTGCTGGGGCCCTGTATCTAAACCTACTGTGTGGTAGGCTTATATACAGGGCCCATCAGACAGGATCACACATGGGCCATGTATCTAAGCCTACCATGTGATTGGCTTAGATACAGGGTCCAGCAGACAGCATCACACAATCTGTGATCCTGTCTCATGGGCCCTCTAAGACTGCTACATCGTAGGCCGTAGGCTTAAAGGGGTTGTCCAGTCCCTAAACATTCATGGCTTGTCCTCAGGATAGGCCATCAATAGCTGATGTGTCGGGGTCCGGCTCCCAGGACCCGCCAATCAGCTGTTTTGAAGGGGCCGCAGCATTCGTACGAGAGCTGCTTCCCCTTCATTTCACTTAATCGCTGACACTGTGAATCGCGGACACGTATTCACAGTGTGAGCAAGTGACCGGAATGAAGTGACCGGAATGAAGGGGAAGCAGCTCTTGTACGATTGCTGCGGCCCCTTCAAAACAGCTGATTGGCCGGATCCCAGGAGTCGGACCCCGCCAATCAGCTTCAACAGACAGGGATATTAATCTTACTCTCCTCTTCAGTCGCGGCAGAAGTTCTGTCCTGACTCTATCCAGGATCACGATGTTGTGCGCGGCGCATAGCGTTGTGACGTCATGCAATGCGCACAGCGCTGTGACGTCAGGACCTCCGCTGCCCCCCCCCGAACTAGGAAGGTAAGTACTGTCAGTTACTATAGTAACAGGGGCCCATGGCCTGATTTACTATAGTAACATTTTATTGATTGCTACCGCTGCGACCCCTATAGCTACGCCACTGCTGCACTACATAAGTACAGTGTATTGTAAAGAGGATCAGAAGATCCGATCTTCAAGTCCCCAGGTAAGCGTAAAAAAAAGTGAAAAAAGTAAAAAAAAAATGTTAAAGAACAATAAATAAATAAAAAGTTTTAACTAATAAAAACAATAATCGCCCTGTTTCCGTGATCAAGTCCTATATAGTTAGAATAAAAAAAATTAAAACATGAAAAAACTATTCATAATAGGTATCGCCGGGTTTGGAACGGCCTGAACTATAAAAATATCACATTATTTTTACGGCACGGTGAACACCGTAAATAAATAAAATAAAAAACATTGACAGCATTTTATTTTTTGGTCACCTTGTCTCAAAACAAATGTAATAAAAAGTGATCAAAAAGTTGCAAGTAACCCAGAATTGTACCAAAAGAAACTACAGTTCGTCACGCATAAAACAAGCCCCCCCCTGCAGCAATATCAACTGAAAAAGAAAAAAGTTATGGCTGTCAGAAAATGGCGACACTAAAACATGATTTTTTTTTAGGGTATGTCCACACGCCCTATTTACGGACGTAATTCAAGCGTTTTTCGCCAGGAATTACGGATGAAAAAACGGCTCCAAACCGTCGGCAAACATCTGCCCAATGAATTCAATGGGTCTTACGGTATTCTGTGCAGACGGGCTTTTTTTTTTACGCGCCGTTGTCAAAAGAAGGCGCGTAAAAAGACGGCCGCCTCAAAGAAGTGCATGTCACTTCTTGGGACATAATTGGAGCCATTTTTCATTGACTCCATTGAAAAACAGCTCCAATTACGTCCGTAATGGACACCGCGAAAACGTCTGAAATTCAGGAGCTGTTTTCGCCTGAAAACAGCTCCGTAATTTCAGACGTGTTTTACGTTTGCGTGTGAACATACCCTTAGAAAAGAGTATTTTTATTGTGGAAAAGTAGTGAAACGTAAAAAAACAATATAAATTTGGGGTCACTGTATCTTATCGACCCTCAGAATAAAGTTAACATGTTGTTTATACAACACGGTGAACACTGTAAAAAAATAAAAAACAAAACAGTGCTAGAATTGCTGTTTTTTTGTTTCCTCATCTCCCAAAAAATGGAATAAATAGTGACTAAAAAAAAAGCGCATGTACCTCAAAATGGAACCTGTCATGGGGTTCGTTAGATACACGATCAACAGAACCAGTGACGACAGGGCAACTCACACGAGGTTTATTTCATCCAATGCTGACAGAACAAGTAGCCTTCAATGCAGGAACAGCACACAGTCCACAAAATCAGGTAATCACAGGAAACTCCTCAGATAACTGGCCTCAGCTTCAGCTCTCATTTAGGCCTCATTTACACGAGCGTAATATACGCGCGTGCGACGCGCGTGCTTTTCACGCGTGTCATACGCACCTATATTACTCTATGGGGCAGTGCAGACGATGCGTGAATTTTGCGCAGCGTGAGTGCGTTGCGTAAAACTCACGACATGTTCTATAATCGTGCGTTTTTCGCGCAACACGCACCCATTGAAGTCAATGGGTGCGTGAAAACAACGCATGCCACACGGACGCTCCTGCGTTGCATGCGCGAAAATCACGCAAGAGCTGTTATGTCCATGCAAAAGAGTCTATAAAGCTAGACAAAGCAAACTCAAACCAGGAAGTGCCTGCGTTTCCAGTGCGAGGGGGGAAGCCTAGTCAGTGCCTGGAGACTCTGTCAAGGTTGCTTGCTGTTTGTGAACTAATCTACTGCCATGCCGCGCGGGATGGACGTAGAGCGCCTCATCCTCTTTGTCCAGGACCATCCTGCAATCTGGGACTCGCGCTCAGAGGAGTACCACAACAGGACGGTCAAGGAGGACGCCTGGGAGGTCGTCGCCCAGAACCTTTTTGAGCAGGAGTGGGACAGTGGCCGAACCCGGGGACCGCACTCGGTTGGGTGAGTACCACGCATTTTCTGTCAATGCCTGTCATCCCTATAGAAGACCTGGGGCCCTGTATGTGTATTCCGCGCATTAGCACGAGGAACTTTGGTGGAGCAAGCGCATCACCGTGTCCCACGTTATTGGCACTGCTGGGCCCTTCAGTTAGAAGTGAGAGGTGATAGTTCTGATGGCGTGTTATGTGTTTGTTAAATCCAACAGTCCAAGATATCAAAACACGGTGGCGGAGCTGCCGTGATCAATTTCGCAGAGAGATGGGTGACAGGGGACGCAGCGGAGATGGCGCTTCTCACAAATGCCCCTATATCTACACAAAGCAGCTGATGTTCTTGAAGGACATCATGGAGATGCGCACGTAAGAGTTTATGCCTTTGCATGTGTCTAATGTGTGTTTGCCCATGTCCTGTTTGCCAACGTGTTGGTGTGGGCATTGTTCAATATTCTATTCTTACGTTTTTTTCTCCTTGTAGAACCACCGACAATTTGGAGGACACCGCCGAAGAGACTGACGTCGGCGAGTCTCAGCAAGAACCTCCTGCTCCCAATGTCCTGCCGCCCAGCCCAGAGCCGACACCCCAGGAGCCGGCACCTGGCCAGTCTGCAGGGTTCGTCGCCTCTCCAACAGAGGAGCGCCCCGTGCGTGCCAGCAATCGCCGTGTCCGTGCTCCACAGCCCTCCACAGCTGCCCAGGTAGATACTCGTGTCCTTGAGTATCTAAGGCGAGCCGCTGAAGAGGACGGGAATGACGCGTTTGCGCGAAGCATAGTTCCCCTCCTATGGCTGGTGCCCATGGACCGTATGGGCCGTCTGCAGGCTTCGATAGTCACATTGATCGACGCTTCCAGACCGCCCCACAATCCTAACATCTGCTTCACGGCCATAGAGCAATGGCGCAGTTCATACATGCCGGCCACCACGCCCCAGGTGCCTGCCCCATTCCACCCTGTCCCCCAGATGCCACGCCCACATCCGTACATGCACCCTATGGCTCCCCACTTCCCTGGCCCAACATTCCACCCCCAACATCAGCACCACTATGCTGGCGAGGAACAACCTAGCCAGTTCCAGGTCCAGCATAGTGGTGCTGAAATGCAGGCGTATGACTCCCCGGGACAACAATACCAACACCTATGAGTGTGTTGGTGGCAAGAGTTTAGGACGCCACAGTTGTGTGTGGTGCAGGCCTGCCAACATTTATTTCGATATCATTTGTTGGATGTGTATTAATATACACCATGTTGGTGTTTTTCTTTTGATGCAAAAAGTTTGTGTTGTGCCCAAACACAGCATTAAAAAATTTCATGGTTAATGGTTGGATTTCGTGTTGTTATTCATTGATACCACACAACACAAGGTTTGACACACATTTCCTTTGCCTACACTCTCACACACTTCTGGCCTTTTGGTCCAATGCATACACACGTGATATGAGGTTTTAGTTAATCTCTCGGGGTTTGACATGGATTGCAAGCGGTGGCAATGTTTAGGTGCTGCCATGGGCCCCGAAGCAACCTAAGTACACTTGCAATTGGACTTTTTTGAACTTTAGGCCGCACAACATGATATCTCGGGAAAGTAAGTCGCCAACTGTCTAAAGTCCTGCTCAAACCCCGACAGATGTAAGCTCGCAACCCGCGTCAAGGGTCCTCATGTTTTGCGAGTCCCTAACCCAACACCAACCCCAAAAAAACACGAAATAACTGGTCACATGTGACGTGTGTAGTGAAGCCGCCAAACAACAGACACCCCTTCAAAGGTCATCAACCCCCCACGGTGCGGTTCCAGATGGGCACTCAAAATATGCCGCCAAAGTATCCCGCACTCGAAGGCCGGAAGAGACAGATCGGCCGAGAGGAATCACAGGGCCAATGTCACTGGTGCCTGCATGTGTTAGGATATATTCTGCATCAAAGGTAGCATCATTAATGCGGCAGAAGTTATGCAGAACTACACACGCTTCTATAACACGTGTGACATTCTGCATGGACAATTGCATTGTTGACAGAAAGACACGCCACCTGTTAGACATAATGCCAAAGGCACATTCCACACATCGCCGAGCTCGGCCAAGGCGGAGATTGAACATGCGCCGACGGTCATCCAAGCCCCTTCTTGCAAAGGGACGCATGACTTGCCTTCTGAGTGCAAACCCCTCATCCGCCACGATGACTGCTGAGGGGTTTGAGGCTGAGGCATGACCGTGCTCTTTAACCTCTGCCACAACACGACACAGGTGGATGTGACAATGAACGAAATGGTGGTCACTCCCAAAAGAAATTCAAAATGTAACGAATGATAACTATTGCCTGAAATCTAGAAAACAACGAGAAAGAAAAAGAAAGGCAGAACACATGTTAGGGGGGGCTGGTGAAGCAGACAGCGTCATGGACTAAGTAATAGCAGCTGCACACATACCTCAAGGTCACAAGCAGCCGTTCCTCGGCCGAAATGCAGCGTCTCATGTTGGTATTCTGGTAGGTGAGACCAGAGCGCGTTTGCTCAAGCAGAAGGTCAAATGTGGCCACAGACATGCGGCAGAAGGCTCGAAATTTTTCTGGATGCCGGCGTAAGTCCTCATACAGGGTATGGAAATGGCCTTTTTTTTGTACGCTGGGCCACAAGTGGATGAACCCAAATGCGACTTCTTACAGGCGTCTGGTGCTGCAGCATGTGTCGGCACTCCCCAAACCGACGTGAGATCATTCAGACAAGAAGCACACGCGCCAGCGATGGCGAAGGCATAATTGTGGCGTGTCAAGGCGATTCCAACGTGAAGGGAGAAACACACACTGTGGTTTCTGCAGAGGCGGAAATAAGGTTCTAAACAGGCTTCTCCCAGCAAGCAGGGTTTGGGCCAGCTGGCCTATTTGTAGGCTGGCGTCCCAGTAATCCCCTCTGCGTTTTTTACGCGCGATGCAAACGCTAGTCGTGCGCGTGTTTAAAACGCAACAACGCTGCGTATACGCAGTGCATACGCAATACAAACGCGCGTAAATCAGGCCTAAAGTCTACATCCAGGAGATCCACATCTTCCCAGGACAAGCCCTTATATACCCATCAGCGAGAGGAACATCTTGGCAGTTTCCAGTCACCATGATTTGTTATAATGACTTTAGTTTGTAGTTCTACTGACTGTATGTGAGTTGTGATCTTTTGTACTATTATGTGTATTGCCCAACTATTGTCTGCCACAGCCAGGATGAGGACACAGTGGGGGAGATAATTGGATCTGCTTGGTTTGCACTCTAGCTGAGTGATGGTGGTGCCCAGTGCCGCATCTACCATGAGGCAATGTGAGCCGACAGCCTCAGGCGGCGCAGCCCAGCTGAAAGTGGGGGGCGGCATTTTGAGCCAGAGACGGACTGGACCGGGGAGAGGGATTATTTTGCTTAGCAGACGTGCCCGTCTGTGAGAACACTCCTGCTCCTCTCTGACGCTGTATGAAGCACGCGCCACCAGAGAGGAGCAGGTCTGCAGGAGGAGCGGTCGTCTCCTCAAGCAAGTGACCAGACGAATGAGGTGAGTGGTGGACTGCTTTGAATACAAGCTACGTCCTCTCCCTCTCTCTCCCTTTCGTCTGAAGCAGTCGGTGCAAAGAAGAGGGGGAGGGGAGAGTTCACAGCCTCAGTGTCTGCAGAGAGGAAGCTCTGTGTCTAGTCCTCTCCTGTGTCCCCTGTATCCCCCTCCTCTCCTGTGTCACTTTGCTTCCCTCTCCTCTGCCCCCTCCTCTCGTGTGCTGTGTCCCCCTATTTGTCTAACAGACCAGCTACTTCTGCAGCTGGTTATATCTGCTGTCCTGGGATGCCTCTGCTGCTTCAAGAGACTGCATGAGATATCCTACATAGAAGGTAAGTGTGTGTATGAGTGTGTAAATGTTTGTTTGTGTGTGTGTGTAGCAGTATTGTGCGTAGTGTATGTTGCAATATAATAGGCAGTGGCGTAGCTGTAGGGGTCGCAGCGGTCGCAATTGCGACTGGGCCCCGAAGCCAGGGGGGCCCGCAGCCCCCCGCACCACACCAATAAAAAGTTACTATAGTAACTCGGGCCGCGGGCCCCTGTTACTATAGTAACTGACAGTACTTACCCTCCTGGTTCTGGAGCGCAGTGGAGGTCCTGACGTCAAGCGCTGTGCGCAGCGTATGACGTCACAACGCTATGCGCCGCGCACAACATAGTGATCCTGGATAGAGTTAGGACAGAGCTTCCGCCGTGGCTGAAGAGTAGGGTAAGATTAATATCCGTCTGCTGAAGCTGATTGGCGGGGTCCGACTCCCGGGACCCGCCAATCAGCTGTTTTGAAGGGGCCGCAGTGTTCGTACGAGAGCTGCTTCCCCTTCATTCCGGTCACTTCATTCCGGTCACACTGTGAATCGGTGTCGGCGATTCACAGTGTGAGCGAGTAAGGGAAATGAAGGGGAAGCAGCTCTCGTAAGAGTGCTGCGGCCCCTTCAAAACAGCTGATTGGCGGGTCCCGGGAGACGGACCCCGACACATCAGCTATTGATGGCCTATCCTGAGGATAGGCCATCAATGATTAGGGACTGGACAAGTCCTTTAAGCCTACGATGTAGCAGGTTTAGAGGGCCCATGAGACAGGATCACAGATTGTGTGATGCTGTCTGCTGGACCCTGTATCTAAGCCAATCACATGGTAGGCTTAGATACATGGCCCATGTGTGATCCTGTCTGATGGGCCCTGTATTACTGCATAAGATTACTGTCTGCCTGACCCTGTATCTAAGCCTACCTTGTGGTAGGCTTAGATACAGGGTCCCACAGACAGTATCACACATGGGCCCTGTATCTAAGCCTAACACGTGTTACGAATCGTTTTTTGTGTGTTTTCTTACACAAGATTTTAGATTCCAGGACTACTTCGATGACGGCTTTTTTATTATCAATAAAATGGTTAATGAAGGTTGTGTGGTTTATTTTTATTTCAATAAAATATTTTTTCTATGTCTTTGTGGTTTTTTTTCAACTTTATTACTACCGCCTTAGTAATGGCCGCCGGCTGATTGACAGCGTCCATTGCTAAGGCGGGGCTTAGTGTTAGCCAATGCAGAGGCTAACACTAACCCCCATTATTACCACGTTACCCACCGCCACCAGGGGTGCTGGGAAGAGCCGGGTAACATCCAGTACTTGACCATCTGTAGTGATGGTCGGGCAATGGGGTGGCCGCAGGCTGTGGAAGGCTTTATACAGTGGCCCTTCCCACCCTGGTAATGCTAGGCTGCTGCTGCTTTATTGTATCTGGCTGGTTATGAAAAATGGGGGGGAACCCACGTCATTTAAAAAAAATAAAATACAAAATAATTGGAAAGAACGATGTGGGGTCCCCCCTAATTTTCATAACCAGCCAGATACAACACAGCAGCAGCAGGCAGCATTAGCAGGGTGGTAGTGGCCACTGTTTTTGGCCGTCCCCAGCCTAATACTACCAGCCTGCGGCCGCCCGGGTGTCTGGCCGTCACTGCAGATGGTCGGGTACTGGTTCGTACCCGGCTCTTCCCAGTACCCCTGGTGGCGGTGGGTACCGGGGTAATAATGGGGGTTAGTATTAGCCTCTGCACCTGCTAACATTAAAGAGGCTCTGTCACCAGATTCTCAAACCCCTATCTCCTATTGCATGTGATCGGCGCTGCAATGTAGATAACAGCAACGTTTTTTTTTTAAAACTTTCATTTTTGGCCAAGTTATGAGCAATTTTATATTTATGCAAATGAGCTTTGAAATGGACAACTGGGCGTTTTTTTTTTCGTTATGTCCAACTGGGCGTGTATTGTGTTTTTAACTGGGCGTGTTTATGTGTATGACGCTGACCAATCAGTGATCCACTATATAAGGCTGCGCCTCCATCCTCTTCTGCCCCAGTCACTTATTCCCAAGCACTGTAAACTTTCATATTGGTTGCGCTGTGAATATTCGGAGAACGTGATTGGTTTATGTGCAGGGTAATGAACATACAGACAAGCAGTAGAAGACTGAATTCAATGAAATGCTCAGCCCTTAGTCAGTCTTCTACTGCTTGTCTGTATGTTCATTACCCTGCACATAAACCAATCACGTTCTCCGAATATTCACAGCGCAACCAATCTGAAAGTTTACAGTGCTTGGGAATAAGTGACTGGGGCAGAAGAGGATGGAGACGCAGCCTTATATAGTGGATCGAGCGGGTTCCCCAGCAGCATTTAAAAAAAACAGGATCCTGACCTGTCCACAGAGTTTAAGGCAGCACAGAGTATTTCAGGAGATGAGCGTGCGGATCTTGTGCGGGGTGGTGACTTGCCAATCATGTGAAGGTGTTATTGATGACAGGAGTGGAGGAGAGGTAACAGACTGAGAGCTACGTAATGGTAAGAGCAGAGTTCACAGCAGCACAGAATATTTCAGGAGAGGAGCGTGCAGATGTTGAGGAGTGTATGACGCTGACTTGTCACTGATTGGTCAGCGTCATACACATAAACACGCCCAGTTAAAAACAATACAAGCCCAGTTGGACATAACGGAAAAAAAACGCCCAGTTGTCCATTTCAAAGTCCATTTGCATAAATATAAAATTGCTCATAACTTGGCCAAAAATGAACGTTTTAAAAAAAAAAAACGTTGCTGTTATCTACATTGCAGCGCCGATCACATGCAATAGGAGATAGGGGTTTGAGAATCTGGTGACAGAGCCTCTTTAAGCCCCACCTTAGTAATGGAGGTTGTCAATCAGCCAGCGGCCATTACTAAGGCGGTAATAATAAAGTTTAAAAAAGTACAAGCACATAGAAAAAATATTTTATTGAAATTAAAAAACACAACCCCCATTAACCATTTTATTGAGAATAAAAAAAAACTGTCATTTTAATTGTCCTCGAATCCGAAGTCCAACAACCGAACCTGTAAAAAAACACAAACACACAAAAATAATTAGAAACACATAAAAAAGCAAAACAATGATTATTCTTAGGGTATGTTCACACGGCCTATTTACGGACGTAATTCGGGCGCTTTTGCCCCGAATTACGTCTGAAAATAGCGCCTCAATAGCGCTGACAAACATCTGCCCATTGAAAGCAATGGGCAGACGTTTGTCTGTTCACACGAGGCGTATATTTACGCGCCGCTGTCAAATGACGGCGCGTAAATAGACGCCCGCGTCAAAGAAGTGACCTGTCACTTCTTTGGCGGTAATTGGAGCCGTTATTCATTGACTCCAATGAATAGCAGCGCTAATTACGGCCGTAATTGACGCGGCGTTCAAGCGCCTGCACATGCCGGTACGGCTGAAATTACGGGGATGTTTTCAGGCTGAAACATCCCCGTAATTTCAGCCGTAACGGACGCCCTCGTGTGAACATACCCTCACCTTTCCTGGGTCCAGCGCTGGAGCCGCAATGTCAGCGAGCTGAGTCCTGTATCTAATCCTATCATGTGTGATACTGTCTGCTGAGCTGTGTATATAATTCTATCATGTGTGATACTGTCTGCTGAGCCACTCTATCTAATCCTATCATGTGTGATACTGTCTGCTGAGCCAATGTATCCTATCCATAGTTTATAGGATCGTAGTGCTATACACACACACACATTTTTTTGGGCAGACACATATGTATTGGGGCTATTTCCCCTGACATTTTAAGTCCTTAGTGACGCCCCCGGCTGCTAGTGCTGGATTGTTGGGTCACTTAGGAGACCCAGCGATGCAACTGAAAGCTGCAGATTGTCGGCCACGAGAAGTTTGTGGGTGGGGGGACCCAATAAGAACTTTTGCATCGGGGCCCATGAGCCTTTACCTATGCCCCTGATTATAGGTATATACAGTATATAGCGGTATTATATGTGAGTGTAGTATATAGCAGTATAATAGGTGTGCAGTGAATATAATGGTACTATATGTCTACAGTTATAGCAGTATTTTTTATACAAACAATATGTAGTGGTATTATGTGTACACACCTATAACACCGCTATATAATGTACAGAGTATAAAGTGATTTGATTAATTATACTTACAGCATATGTTGGACTCTATATGTACAATATATGGCAGCATTATATATATATATATATATATATATATATATATATATAGTACATGGGGGTATTATTCAGTCACTATGTGGTTATGGTGTGGGGGTATTATTCAGTAACAGTATGGGGGTATTATTCAGTCACTATGTGGTTATGGTGTGGTGGTATTACTCAGAAACAGTATGATGGTATTATTCAGTCACTATGTGGTTATGGTGTGGTGGTATAATTCAGTAACAGTATGGGGGTATTATTCAGTAACAGTATGGAGGTATTATTCAGTAACAGTATGGAGGTATTATTCAGTAACAGTATGGTGGTATTATTCAGTAACAGTATGGGGGTATTATTCAGTAACAGTATGGAGGTATTATTCAGTAACAGTATGGTGGTATTATTCAGTAACAGTATGGTGGTATTATTCAGTAACAGTATGGGGGTATTATTCAGTAACAGTATGGGGGTATTATTCAGTCACTATGTGGTTATGGTGTGGGGGTATTACTCAGTAACAGTATGCGGGTATTCAGTCACTATGTGGTTATGGTGTGGTGGTATTATTCAGTAACAGTATGGGGGTATTATTCAGTCACTATGTGGTTATGGTGTGGTGGTATTATTCAGTAACATTATGGAGGTATTATTCAGTAACAGTATGGAGGTATTATTCAGTAACAGTATGGAGGGATTATTCAGTAACAGTATGGAGGTATTATTCAGTAACAGTATGGAGGTATTATTCAGTAATAGTATGGCGGTATTATTCAGTAACAGTATGGAGGTATTATTCAGTAACAGTATGGGGGTATTATTCAGTAGCAGTATGTGGGTATTATTCAGTAACAGTATGGGGGTATTATTCAGTCACTATGTGGTTATGGTGTGGGGGTATTACTCAGTAACATTATGGAGGTATTATTCAGTAACAGTATGGGGGTATTATTCAGTAACAGTATGGGGGTATTATTCAGTAACATTATGGGGGTATTATTCAGTAACAGTATGGGGGTATTATTCAGTAACAGTATGGGGGTATTATTCAGTAACAGTATGGGGGTATTATTCAGTAACAGTATGGAGGTATTATTGGTAATGTTGGTCTTACAATCTATGTAAATTATTGTGGTGGGGGCTGTGGGGAAGTGTGAGTGTGGCAGCAGATGATCAGGTAAGAGACAGTCTGCAGAGTGGCATGTGATGTACTTTGACATGTAGGTGATACTTACGTGTGGGGTGTGGGCCCATAACTTGTGCACAGCCCAGGGCCTAAGATCATATTAATCCACCACTGGCATCGAGCCAGCACAGGCAGACCACTACAATACAGCAGGTAGAGCAAAGAAACCAGCCCAGGACGCGCCGCTTCAAAACAGCGCTAAGTGCGATCCGTCCTGGGCTGGCCTGAATGTAATTGCAGAGAGTGACGCCGCAAATGAGACTGGCTGCCGAGGAGAGATATGGGGCAGTGCTGTGCAGACTGTACTATTTGCACTGCACTGATTGGCAGTAAGAATAATTCTTTCAATATTTTCCATACTTCAAACAGCACTTTAAGGCTATGTTCACACTGAGTTTTTTGGAGGAGGAAAATTCTGCCTCAAAATTCAGTTTGAGATTTTGAGGCAGATTTTGTCCCTTCCTGCACGTCGTTCGCCGCGTTTTTCGCTGCGTTTTTCGCTTGCGCCCATTGAGTGCTACGGGCAAAAAACGCAGCGAAATACCCTTTCTCTGCCTTCCATTGATGTCAATGGGAAGTCAGAGTCGTAAACGCATGAAGATAGGGCATGTCCCTTCTTTCTCGGGAGGCATTTTCGGCTGGTTTTTGACGAGTTTTGCGGAGCGGTTTCTGCACCAAAAAACTCGTCAAAATACTACATGTGAACAGGGCCTAACAAATAAACATCAAATGTTTTCCTATTTAAAAAATTTATATATTGCGTGTTTGTGTAAAGCTAGTAATGGGAAAACTCCAATAGATTTGGGGGGGGGGGCACCTTTTTATAGTTCGTCTCAGGCAGCAGAGGGGCTAGGTTCACCCCTGGTGGTGCCTCCAAATGATCCCCTGTGGGGACTGGACAATGAGGACACTTTATGTCTTGTAGACTTAACCTCTGACTCATCTGATTGTCCATAGGCCAGAGACACAACCTGTGGTACCTGATTACAGAATCATTTCTCTCTGCTGAGGGCTCACAATAAATCACACAAAAATGTACCATCACAACCTCTACCGTCATATAATAAGTGAGCTGGCCATGTGGCCTACACAGGCCGATGGTCACCTCACTCATAAGCCACTTATTGCAGTTCAGTAGGAACAGTCCACAGGCTGTAAAGAAAGTCCAAAGCACATTTATATCCGGGGCAAAGAGCAATGTCTGAAAACACCATCACAAGGTTCAAGAAATTTCAACAAAAGTTCCACGTCATCTGTTAGTTTTGGAAGACCTGATCCGGTGGCTTTCAGGATAGTCCAGCCCATGAAATGGAGTCTCTGGGGTCAGGAGTTTTCTTGAGACCTTTTATCCAGTTTAAAGGTTTCTGCAGACTCCGCATGGCCCATCCAGAAACTTTCCTCCCCACTTTATCCCACCACAATATATTGGGTAATGCTGGCAAACTATCTGACCCATCACCCAGGCAAAGATCATACCAGAAAATACAGTCACTGTTTAGAATTGTAGTGAGTCCAGAGAATTTGGTGGCAGAAGATGGGGAGGTAGAAGTCCAATCGGTTTGAGAAAACAAGGACCATAATTGAAAAGGGTCTGAAGTCTCACCATCATCAAGGTAACCACTACTGTTGGGACCAGTGTCTTTTTGTCCTTCACAGACCTGCTCCTTCTTCCAACATGGAACTCGCTGACACTCCAGTGTTCTCCTCATCCATGTTGGAAGACTGTGTGCCTGGAGAGTCCATACTGACTGCAACATCCACATAATCAATGAACTCCGACAAATCAGACCTCAAGGTAACAATACAGCTGGGTTCCTCAACCTCCTGGAAATCCTGGGGTGAAGGGAACACAGGAAACACATCGCCAGGAGATGCACAAACATCATTGCTCACTAGTAGGTCTGTTTCATGTGACTTAACCTCAGTTGGGCTTTCAGAATTGGCACTAGCGATCTCAGTGCTAAAGATTTCAGGAGGTCCAGTGCTAGTTATATCTCCTGTGTCTTCATCATCCACACCAGTGCTAGTTATATCTCCTGTGTCTTCATCATCCACACCAGTGCTAGTTATATCTCCTGTGTCTTCATCATCCACAGGATTTGTTTCTGTAGATATATAGACATCCTCTGTATGAATTCCTTCCAGTCCTGAATTAAGTTCAGAATCTTTTCCCTCTTCTTGGTGCTCCCACGTCTTATGGGATATGCTGCCCCCACACTCCACGTCACTCACCACAGGACACTCTGGAGCTTTCTCTGGAGATCTGTAACGATCAGAGCCTGGAGCAGCAGCACAATCCTTATAACACTGTGCTGGCCGTTCACAACATGTTTGCGGCACCTCTCGCTCCACTTGTGCCAGACACCAATTCCAGTCCCAGTCCCAGAACTTATCATCCTTGGAGGCCAAACATCCCAGAACATCCATGGTCTCCTGGTACAACTCCCTAGCTCGCACAATAACTTGTTCCTTCCTTGCCATAGTCAGAGCCTGATCCCAAGCCCAGCGTTCAATGTCTTCTGTAGACTTTGGTCTAAGACAGTCCATTGTCTCCTGGTAAATCACAATTGTTCTCACGAAAGACATCCTGGTGTGCAGACCTCTGTTCATCTCTCCTGCACTCTGTTGATCCCACTTCTGACACCAGTTGTCATGGGGTTCGTTAGGTTAATACACGATCAACAGAGCCAGTGACGACAGGGCAACTCCAACAAGGTTTATTTCATCCAATGCTGACAGAACAAGTAGCCTTCAATGCAGAAACAGCACACAGTCCACAAAATCAGGTAATCACAGGAAACTACTCAGAGCACTGGCCTCAGCTTCAGCTCTCATTAAAGTCTACATCCAGGAGATCTTCATGTCTTGTGGACTGCACCCCTGACTCATCTGATTTTCCATAGGGTAGAGACACGACCTGTGGTACCTGATTACAGAATCGAATGATGAGGGCTCACAATAAATCACACAAAAATGCACCATCACAGAACCAATAAAAATTACAGCTCGTTCCACAAAAACCAAGCCCTCACACAGCTCCGTTAACGGAAAAATAACACGTTATGACTCTCAAAACGCAATGATGCAAAATTATGCTAAATGAAGGACCAGACTAATTTTTTAGGTCCAGTAGTTTTTCACTAAATACCCAACATCATCATTTGCTAGACCCCACACGTGAACCCCATAGATGCAGCGGAGATGAGAAAACTTTAGGGCCTTATAGGGCTAGTGAAGAAGTCAAAGATTAGGCAATACTGGAGCTCAGATATTTCGTATAATACCCAATAAACCTGGCCTGTGCATAATGGATTGGTTCAAAGTGTAGCACACCAATCCTCTGTACATCATCCTATTATGCCCTAATGCACTGCGCCCGGCTTACATATACCCTGATGTACTCCGCCCAGCTTACATATACCCTGATGTATTCCACCCAGATTACATATGCCCCCACATTATAAGCTGAAATACCAGTAAAACACCAAGCAAAATATGCACTTCAAAAGCCAAATGGTGGTCCAACTGAGCCTGGCAGTGTGCCCAAACAGCAATTTCTGACCACATATGGGGTATTACTGTATTCTGGAGAACCTGCTTAACAATTTATGGGGTGTGTGTCTACAGTGGCACAAGCTGGGCACAATACATTGGGCACTGAAATGGCATATCTGTGGAAAACAACAGTTTTCAATCTGCAACATCTATTGTGTACTAATTTTTGCAAAACACTGGTGGGGTCAAAATGCTCACTACACTTCTAGATGAATTCCTTTGGGGATCTAGTTTTCAAAATTGGGGTTCCACCGTACTGGTACCTTAGCTCAATGCAACATGGTGTCAAAAAACGAATATTGTAAAATCTCCACTCCAAATACTAAATGGCGCTCCTTCCCTTTAGAGCCTTGCTGTGTGTCCAAATAGCAGTTTATGACCACATGTGGGGTATTGCCTTACTCTGGAGAGAATGCTTTACAAACATTCAGGTGCTTTTCTCCTATAGTCCTCTCAAAAATACAACATTTGGGGCTAGAACTATGAAAATGTAAATTTTTTTTCACATCCCAATTTTAATAAATTCAGCAAAAACCTGTGTGGTCAAAATGCTCACTACACCCCAAGATTAATTCCTCAAGGGGTGCAGTTTACAAAATGGAGTCACATTTCAGGGGTTCTTACTGTACTAGTACCTCAGGGGCATTGTAAATGCAACATGGCGCCCAGGAATCAATCCTGCAAAATCTGCGCTTCAAATGCCAAATGGTGGTCCTTCACTTGTATCCTCCCGTGCATCCAAACAGCAGTTTATTACCACATATGAGATATTTCCCTACTCTGAAGAAGTTGTTTACAAATGTTAGGGTGCTTTTTCTCCTTTATTTGTTGAGAAAATTACAACTTGTGAACTACTGCTGCGTCTTATTGGAAAATAATGTAATTTTTCATTTTCACTGCCCATTTCTAATAAAATCTATTAGACACCTGTGGGGTAAAAATGCTCACTACACGCCTAGATGAATTCCACAATGGGTGTAGTTTGCCAAATGGAGTCACTTTTGGTTAGTTTCCACTGTACTGGTACCTAAGGGGCTTTGCAAAAGCGACATGGTGCAGAAAAACCAATCCAGCAAAATCTGCTCTCTAAAGCCAAATGGCGCTCCTTCCCTTCTGAGCCGTGATGTGAATTCATACAGTAGTTTATTACAAAATATGGGGTATTTCCGTACTCTGAAGAAGTTGCTTTTTCTCTTTTATTTGATGAGAAAACTAAACATTTTGACCTAAAGCTACGTCTTAGTGGAAAAAATTTTATTTTTTATTTTCACTGCTCAATTCTAATGAAATCTATGAAACAACTGGGGGCTCAAAATGCTCACTACACCCCTAGATTAATTCCTCTAGGGGCGTAGTTTCCCAAATGGAGTCACTTTTGGGGTGTTTCCTTTGTTTTGGCACCACAAGACCTCTTCTAACCTTACATGGTGCCTGAAATATAATTTAAGAAAAGAAAGGTCCTAAAATCCACTGTAACGTCTATGGCCACGGCCCGTAATTCTGACTTACCCCTCCACGGCCGCGGCCATGGACATGTGAGTTCCCTGCAGCATCGTCACCAGCACTCGCTTCCTAGTATCGACACTGTCTCCCGGAGGGCTCGCGCGCCCGTCTGTGCACGGTCTTAAAGGGCCAGTGCACGCATAATTGCAGGAAGTCTGCAATCAAGCCCAGAATGCTACTGGACTATAAAAAGGGTTTTACCCTCTTGTTCTTTGCCTGAGTGTTGTTCGTTACCCACGTTTGTCTTGCAAATGGTCTCCTAGTGTCTTCCAGTTTCCAAGTGTTCCCTGTTCCTGTATCCTGTATCCTGTTTCCCGTGCTATCCTGGTCAAGTGCCGTGCTGAGCTGTTGTCGTGTTGTGTTGTATTCCACGCCTGTTCTGCTACTCCATGCCTGATGTCTGCCTGCCACCTGGTCCCAGCCGAGCCTGCCTTGCTACTGTCCGAGTTGCCACAGGTACTCTCTGGACTATAGACTCTGTACTATACTTGTTTGGTAGCTGCCATCCCGTTATGCGGTACGGCCCAGTGGGTCCACACCCTGCATTGTGACAGTACACTTAGGCCATGGACCCCACTGGTCAATTCAAAGGCATGTCACCCTCCCAAGCCATGCAGGCGGACCTGCAGGATCTCCGAGCAAGACAAGATCAACTTCTTGTGGCAGTGAACTCCATGGCACAGCAGCTAGGGGCACTAGCTGGTTCCCTTCCTGCTCCCATGCAAGCTCCTCCGATCGACCCTCCTGCTACACCTCCTGGCAGTTCCGGTTCGGATCTTCGGTTCTCGCTTCCATTACCTTCTCGGTTCCATGGAGACGCAAGTGCAGGGGGTTTCTGAACCAATGCCATATCCATCTTACCCTGCACGCCCGAGAATTTCCGTCGGACAGAGCCAAGATCGCCATCATCGTGTCTCTACTTGCTGGCAAGGCCCTGGCATGGGCGAATCCAATCTGGGAACGTCAGGGATCCGAGACCCAAGACTTCCAGGGGTTCGTACGGTTATTCCGGACTGTTTCGAGGAGCCAGGACGAGTCTCGTCGACAGCCACTGCTATCTTTAACCTTCACCACGAGGACACCTCTGTGGGCGAATACACCATCCAGTTCCGGACCCTGGCAGTAGAACTGTCCTGGAACAATGAGGCCTTGGTAGCATCCTTCTGGCATGGTCTATCGCCCGAGATCAAGGACGAACTTGCTGCTCGAGATTTACCACCTGCCTTGGATGACCTGATTCTGCTTGCTACTCGGGTGGACATAAGGCTGAGGGAGAGATCTCATGAGATTCGACAGGAGAGACGGCTTCCTAGACTGGCGCCCAACTTCCAGCAACCCCTCTTGCCTCCTTCTACGGCTTTGCCCGAGGTTCAGATGCAGGTGCATCTGCTAAAATTGTCAGTTCAAGAGAAGAAGCGCAGGCACACCTCTGGACTCTGTTTATATTGCGGCCTCAGTGGCCATGTCATGCGTTTGTGTCCACAGAAGCCAAAAAACCCCAACAGCTAGGTTTGTTTGGAGAGACAACCATGGGCGCTACTGCATTTAATCAAGAACTCTCCTCCAAACTGTTCATTCCTGTGACCATCATCGCTGGTGAGAATCCCCATCCGATCTCTGCCTACCTGGACTCTGGCAATGCAGCCAATTTCATCTGCCAAGACCTTGTGGATCTTCTTCAGTTGCCCACTGTCCTGCTGGAAAGGCAGTTGATCGTTGCCTCGGTAGATGGAATGCCATTGCCCGACCCAGTTTTGTCTGTGGCAAAGCCATTAAGACTTCAAGTGGGAGCTCTTCACTCTGAGCTCATCTCCCTGTTTGCCCTGACCAAGGCCGTCAACCCTGTGCTGCTGGGTTTGCCTTGGCTCCGTTTGCATGCCCCAGTCGTGGATTGGAACTCTGGATAGGTTCTCCAGTGGGGCCCCAAGTGTCTCGGACGCTGTCTGGGTCATATCCATCCACGGCAGCCTCCTCCGCTTCAGTCATTGGCAGGTTTGCCTTCTTGTTACTCCATGTTTTCTGATGTCTTCAATAAGAAGGAAGCAGAGACCTTGCCGCCTGTCACGGACACTGGGTTTGTGGACCCACTAGGCCGCTCCGCCGTAGCGGGGAGGCAGCTGACCAGGTCACAGTCTATGTGAAAGTTAGATGGCAGACAGTAATGCTTAGGTACCTGAAATAGTCCGGGCGGAGGCTGTGGCTTCAGCACGGATGGAGGCAGGTGCGGCAAGTGGCGCCAGATGTGGCGGGCAGTATCCGATGAGCGGTAGACACTTGACGTGGCAGATGGCACTTGACGTGGCAGATGGCACTTGACGTGGCAGATGTCACTTGACGTGGCAGATGACACTTGACGTGGCAGATGGCACTTGAACGCGGGTAGGCACAGGAACAATGCGGAATACAGGAACGGTAACAGGGCACGGGTAACAGCTGGAACGGGAGACACTAAGGGACCATTTGCGAGACAGACTGGGAAAGACTAACAACGCTCAGGCAAGGATCAGAAGGGCTGGGGCATTCTTATAGAGCAGGAAATCATGTGGGTTAATGATTGTTTTCATGTGTTTTAAGAGTGGGCACGAGCGTGCGCGCGCACCCTACGGGACCCAGCCGGACGGAGCGGAAGTGAGCGATGGCATCTCCTAGGAGCGAGATGGAGGCCAGCGCTCACAGATCCATGGCTGCGGGCGTTGGGAGGTGAGTGAACCCGACGCCCCGCGGCCATGGGCGCTACAGTATCCCCCCTCTTACGCCCCCTCTTCTTGGGACCAGAGTGAGAGAGGAACTTTTTAATAAGAGTAGGGGCGCTGAGGTTCTATTCTGGCTCCCAGGACCTCTCCTCAGGACCAAACCCTCTCCAGTCCACCAGATAGAAAGTCCTTCCTCCTACCCTCTTGCGGTCCAGGATCTCCTTTACCTCGAATACATCAGAATGGCCGCTGAAAGCAACTGTGGAACTAGAGGTCTTGCTGTAGTGGTTCAGGACCACTGGTTTCAGGAGGGACACATGGAAGGAGTTAGGGATTCTGAGGGTAGGGGGCAGCCGCAGCTTATAGGAAACAGGGTTAATTTGTTGCAGGATCTCGAAAGGACCAAGGAACCTGGGAGCAAACCTGTATGAAGGCACCCTCAAGTGAATGTTTCGAGAGGACAGCCAGACTTTAGTCCCAGGAAGATACTGAGGCGGCTCTCTTCTTTTGGTATCTGCCTTACGTTTCATGCGATCTACCGCCAGCAAAATAGAGGACCGGGTCTGTTGCCAGATTTGCAGGAAGTCCCCATATGCAGAGTCAGCAGCGGGTACCTGAGATGAAGTCGACACAGGAAGAGGAACTCTGGGATGTTGACTGTACACGATGTGAAACGGAGTGGAAGTGGTGGACTCGCTTGTGTGGTTATTATATGAAAACTCAGCCCATGGAAGAAGCTGTACCCAGTTATCGTGCTGTGAAGAGATGAAGTGGTGGAGATAATTTTCCATGATCTGGTTGATCCTCTCAACTTGCCCATTGGACTGGGGGTGATAGGCAGAGGAAAAGTCCAAACTCACATCCAGGAGTTTATAGAGGGCTCTCTAGAACTTGGAGGTAAACTGAACCCCCAGGTCGGACACAATGTGAAGAGGCAAGCCATGCAAGCGGAAGATGTGCTGAATGAAGAAACTTGCCAGTCGAGGAGCAGAGGGTAGGCCGGTCAGCGGGATAAAATGTGCCATCTTAGCGAACAGGTCCACCACCACCCAGATGGTGTTGCATCCTGCAGAGAGAGGAAGGTCCGTGACGAAGTCCATAGCGATGTGCTGCCAGGGGGCACTGGGTACAGGCAGGGGTTGAAGCAGGCCGGCAGGCTTGCTGTGAGTCACTTTGTTAGAGGCACACACCGTGCAAGCAGAGACAAAGTCCAGAACATCCTTAGGTAGCGTGGGCCACCAGAAGTGACGAGCGATCAGGTCTTGGGTCTTACGGACACCGGCGTGCCCAGCTAGTTTAGAACTGTGTCCCCAGCGGAGAATTATTTTCCTGTCTGCCAACCGAACAAAAGTTCTCCCCGGAGAGATATTTCTAAGCTGCAGAGGATTGGCGGTGACAACGCAGGATGGGTCTATGATCGTCTGAAGGGACTCCACCGTGTCTTCCGTTTCAAATGATCTGGACAGGGCATCGGCCCTCACGTTCTTGTCAGCGGGACGGTAGTGGAGCAGAAATTGGAAACGGGTGAAGAACAGTGACCACCTGGCTTGACGAGGATTCAGTCTTTGAGCGGACTGAAGGTAAGTGAGATTCTTGTGGTCGGTGAAGATCAGGATGGGGTGAGCAGCACCCTCCAGAAGATGTCTCCACTCCTCCAGGGCCAATTTGATAGCCAGTAGCTCCCGATCTCCAATGGAATAATTGCGCTCAGCAGAGGAAAACAGTCTTGAGTAGTAGCCACATACTACTGCCTTTCCTTTGGAGCTCCTCTGGAACAGAAGTGCGCCTGCACCAACAGAGGAAGCGTACACTTCCAGTGAGAACTGCCGAGATACGTCAGGGTGATGGAGGATCGAAGCTGAAGTGAAGGCTTTCTTGAGGCTAATGAATGCGGACTCTGCCTCTGGAGTCCACACCTTGGCGTTCACACCCTTCTTGGTGAGGGTAGAGATGGGGGCCGTCAGAGAAGAAAAGTTCGGAATAAACTGCCGGTAGAAATTGGCGAAACCCAGGAACCGCTGTATGACCCTTAGGCCTTGAGGACGTGGCCATTCCAGGACAGACTTTAACTTCTCAGGGTCCATCTTAAGGCCTTGATCCGAGATGACATAGCCCAGGAAGGGCAGAGACCTCTTTTCAAAGGTGCATTTCTCTAACTTGGCATACAAGCGATTCTCTCTTAGTCGCAGAAGAACTTGACGAACATGCCTCCGATGTGTCATCAGATCTGGGGAGAAGATTAGAATATCATCGAGATAAACTACAACACACGTATAGAGGAGATCTCGGAAGATGTCATTAACGAACTCCTGAAATACTGCGGGAGCGTTAGACAGTCCGAAGGGCATCACTAGGTATTCGTAGTGCCCATCGCGGGTGTTAAATGCCGTCTTCCATTCGTCACCCCGGTGAATCCGGATTCGATTATAGGCCCCCCGCAGATTTAGCTTGGAAAAATGTTTGGCTCCTCGTATGCGATCAAACAGCTCGGAAATGAGTGGCAATGGGTATTTGTTCTTGACCGTGATCTGATTGAGACCACGGTAGTCAATGCAGGGTCGGAGAGATCCATCTTTCTTTTTAACGAAGAAGAATCCTGCCCCGGCCGGGGAGGAAGATTTTCGAATAAAACCCCTCTCCAAGTTCTCCTTGATATAGGCTGACATCGATAAAGTCTCTGGCAAGGAGAGAGGATATACTCGTCCACGGGGAAGAGAAGCATTGGGAACTAGTTCAATGGGACAGTCATAATTCCGATGTGGAGGCAACGTCTCAGCCTCTCGTTTGCAGAAGACATCCGCAAAACTGGCATACTGAGAAGGTAGATCGGAGAGTGACTGAGGAAGAGGGGGCGCAACAGGACGGACTTGTGACAGGCAATGGCTATGGCATCTGGAACCCCATTGAAGAACTTCTCCAGAAATCCAGTCGAGTGTCGGGGCGTGTAGACGGAGCCATGGCAGACCCAGCAGGATAGGATTGATAGCCTTGGGTAGTACCAGGAAGGAGATCTGTTCTGAGTGAAGAGCTCCGACCCGTAATGTCACCGGCTCAGTGATGAGCATGATTGAATCAGGCAACGGTAGACCATTCACAGAGGCAACTGCCAGGGGTCTCTCCAGACGGACTGTGGGTAGTTGAAACCGACCCACTAGATCTTGGTGGATAAAATTAGCAGCCGCTCCAGAGTCAAGATAGGCGGAGGAAGGATGTGATGTCTGTCCGGTGACGATGGCCACAGGTATCGACAATTTGGAAGAGGTTTTAATGTTTGGAGACGTTCCACCTAGAGTTGCCTCTCCAACCAACCCTAGGTACTGGAATTTCCCGGTTTCTGTGGGCATTGGCGCACAAAATGACCCTTGAGGCCGCAATACATGCAAAGTCCAGAGTAGCGTCTGCGCTGCTTCTCCTGTTCAGATAACCGGACTCTGTCTACCTGCATGGGTTCCTCAGGTAGCGCACTAGGAGTGGACAATAGTGGTCTCCGGGCAGGGGGTGCTGGTCTGTGGGCCCGGCTCTCCTGACGAACCTCTTGAGAGCGCTCCCGGATTCTCATATCAACCCGGGTGGCTAACAGGATGAGGGCATCCAAGGTAGAAGGAAGGTCGCGGGCTGCCAGTTCGTCCTTGATGTGAGAGGACAGTCCCTGCCAGAAGGTCGCCACCAGTGCCTCATTGTTCCATGCCAGCTCGGCTGCTAGGGTACGGAAGGAGATCGCATACTCCCCTACTGTGGAGCCTTCTTGCTTGAGGGTCAACAGAGTGGCTGCGGCAGAGGATGTTCGACCCGGCTCCTCGAACACGGCACGAAAGGACTGCAGGAACAAGGCTAGGTCCGAGGATACAGGTCCCTGTTGCTCCAAGATTGGGATCACCCATGCGAGGGCCTTGCCAGCGAGGAGGGAGATAATGAACGCTACTTTGGCCTCCTCGGAGGGGAAGAGATGAGGCCGTAGCCTAAAATGCACCGTGCATTGATTAAGAAATCCTCTGCATGCTCTAGGGTCACCGTCGTAGCGAGGAGGAAGAGGCTGAGGAACCGGAACAAACAGGGGGAGCAACAGGCAGTGGCACGGCAACAGCCTCTGGTGGAAGAACCGGGGGTGGAACAGCGAGTAGATCCAGGCGGACCAGAATAGAATTCACCGCCTCAAGGAGTTGATCCTGACGTGTGCGTAGGTCATGCATCTCTGTCTGAATTTTCTGTACTGGGGTCTTGGGCTGGCCAGCGGGTTCCATGGCCTGAGCGTACTGTCACGGACACTGGGTTTGTGGACCCACTAGGCCGCTCAGCCGTAGCGGGGAGGCAGCTGACCAGGTCACAGTCTATGTGAAAGTTAGATGGCAGACAGTAATGCTTAGGTACCTGAAATAGTCCGGGCGGTGGCTGTGGCTTCAGCACGGATGGAGGCAGGTGCGGCAAGTGGCGCCAGACGTGGCGGGCAGTATCCGATGAGCGGTAGACACTTGACGTGTCAGAAGACACTTGACGTGGCAGATGGCACTTGACATGACAGATGGCACTTGACATGGCAGATGACATTTGACGTGGCAGATGGCACTTGACGTGGAAGATGACACTTGACGTGGCAGATGACACTTGACGTGGCAGATGACACTTGACGTGGCAGATGGCACTTTACGTGGCAGATGGCACTTGATGTGGCAGGTGGCACTTGAACGCGGGTAGGCACAGGAACAATGCTGAATACAGGAACGGTAACAGGGCACGGGTAACAGCTGGAACGGGAGACACTAAGGGACCATTTGCGAGACAGACTGGGAAAGACTAACAACGCTCAGGCAGGGATCAGAAGGGCTGGGGCATTCTTATAGAGCAGGAAATCATGTGGGTTAATGATTATTGTTTTCATGTGCGCGCGCTGGCCCTTTAAGAGCGGGCGCGAGCGTGCGCGTGCACCCTACGGGACCCAGCCGGACGGAGCGGAAGTGAGCGCTGGCATCTCCTAGGAGGGAGACGGAGGCCAGCGCTCACAGATCCATGGCTGCGGGCGTCGGGAGGTGAGTGAACCCGACGGCCCGCGGCCATGGGCGCTACACCGCCACATCGAGCATATGATTGTCCGATCGACTTGGTTCCTGATTTGTCCCCTCCTCGCGGTAGAGTGTATCCTCTCTCCTTGCCTGAGACCCAGTCTATGTCTGCCTACATTAAAAAGAATCTGGAGAGGGGCTTCCTTTCTAATTCCTCATCCTAGGCCGGAGCTAGGTTTTGCTTTGTCAAGAAGAAAGATGGATCCCTCCGACCCTGCATGGACTACCGAGGCCTGAACCAGATCACGGTGAAGAACAGGTACCCATTGCCTTTGATTTCATAACTGTTTGATAACATACGGGGGGCAATTTTTTTTTTCTAAATTGGACCTGCGGGGGGCCTACAATCTGATCCGGATTCATCAAGGTGATGAGTGGAAGACTGAATTTAATACACGTGATGGGCATTATGAATACCTAGTTATGCCCTTCGGCCTGTGTAACGCCCCCGCAGTGTTTCAAGAATTTGTCAATGACATTTTTTGTGATCTCCTCTATGTCTGTGTTGTGGTGTATCTCGATGACATTTTGATTTTTTCCCCAGATCCAGTAACTCATCAGAGTCATGTCCGCCAGGTGTTGCTCCGTTTAAGGGAGAATCATCTCTATGCCAAGCTGGAGAAGTACGTGTTTGAGAAAAAGTTTCTTCCCTTTCTGGGCTATATCATCTCCGATCAGGGTCTTAAGATGGACCCTGAGAAGGTAAAGGCTGTCCTGGAATGGCCAAGGCTTAAGGGCCATATAACGCTTCCTGGGATTCGCCAACTTCTACTGGCTGTTCATTCCCAACTTCTCGTCTTTGACAGCCCCCATCTCTACCCTCACTAAAAAGGGTATGAATGCCAAGTTGTGGACTCCGGAGGCAGAAACCTCATTTGAATCCTTAAAAAAAGCCTTCACGTCAGCCTCTATCCTTCGCCATAGTCACTGTATTTTAACGATATATGTAATTGTGCTCCCGCAACATAGGAAAATTAATGTATTCACTGAAGTGATATATGAGTAAAATATAACATTTATTTTATAACTCTCTAAAAACAGGGGTACAATCACCACTGTGAAAAAGCCCCACCGTGTGTATTAAAAATGTATTAAACAATAATACCGAGTGCTGATTCAATTGGTGAACCCTCTATAACTCAGTATTTGATAAAGATATCAATCCGGAATCAGCATTTGAATATGGGCATAACAATAGTCTTGACCCTAAACCACACTAGAGTCCGTGATAACCGCACCGGAATCTCCTAATGTTAAGGTATACAAACAATGCTAGTGTTCCCTATGCTTAAAATTCCTCCTAACAACCGACCCTACGCGTTTCAATACTTATCATCAGGGGTCTGTAGCTTGGTCACTCTGGCCAGGATGCCAGCGATATTTAGTTCAGCAGCAGATATTCTGCTGTACACCACGGAAGCATGCTCGCATAGATGTCAGCGGCATGCTTCATTCCGGGACTATGAGTTACTATAAGCACCTGACTCCTCCCCCTGTCCTCGGCAGCACCAACCGAACCAGCCAATCAAACTCACCACCCGAATTCGTGACGCCTGTCCATGTGACTCCCGGCCGTCAGCTGACAACCCGGAACCAACATCGACCGCATCAAAACCGAACGCGCAGGCGCAGTAGAGGCCACGGACGCATCGCCCATGCTGCCAAGAACTAACCACTAACCGGAAGGAGTACAACGATATTAAAGGTTTGGATAAATGTTGCGGATCAGCTCCAAGCTGCAACTGGACTGCCATTGATAAAGCAACTTCACTCTGAGTACATATTTTGTAGATAAATGAATGTCTACCACACTACGAAGTATTATTGAAAAACCTACTGAAAAGGACTTAGCATGTTAGCCCAATCAATGATTGCAAATGACTGAAAAAACACCTGTCATAACAGGTCAGTTCATGAGAGTACACCGGAACTGCAGCTCCATGAACGACTTTGAGAGACAGGCGCAGGAGCTCACAGCTAGATTGAAGGATAGAGGCTTTCCCATGGGAGTAATCAGAAGGGCCTATGAAGGAGCAAGAGATGCAGATAGACAGAGTCTCCTTGTTCCTAGAAAACGAAGGGAAGAGAGAGTTACGAGACTCATAGGCACTTATGATTCCAAACAATGTGAAATTATGCAAATCCTGAAAAGGTACTGGCGTATCCTTAGTACTGATGTAGACTTAGTAGACCAGATTACACAATGGCCTTCAGTTACGTTCCGGAGAGGGAAAAACATTAGGGACAGGGTTATGCATAGCTGTTTTGACCCAATTACACAAAAAGGAACATGGCTGGACAGACAGATACCAGGTACACATAGATGTGGCAGGTGCAAGGCCTGTGATTTCATCCAAAGAGGTAACAAGTTCAGGAGTGTCGCTACGAAAGTGGAATACGACATTCGTGATTTTGTTAATTGCAATACAGCAGGGGTGGTCTACCTGATTGCATGTCCATGTCCACTAAACTATGTGGGCAAAACGGTGCGGCAGTTTCGGCGCCGGATCAGAGAGCATATTGGAGACATTGCTCATTCTAGAGATAATCCTATATCCAAACACGTACACTCTAAACATGAGGGTCGTGCAGAATGTTTAAAATTTCAGGCAATTGAACTCATAAGGCCTCCCAAACGGGGAGGTGACTGGGATAACCTTATTCTGCGAAAAGAAGCCCAGTGGATCTATAGATTGGCGTGCGTACAACCAGAGGGTTTAAACGAGCAGACAAATTATGTGTGTTTTATTTAAACATGCACCTTTATTGTCTGTTATCCTTTCAAGGCAGTCAGATATACATATGGCTGTTATGACAGGTGTTTTTTCAGTCATTTGCAATCATTGATTGGGCTAACATGCTAAGTCCTTTTCAGTAGGTTTTTCAATAATACTTCGTAGTGTGGTAGACATTTATCTACACAATATGTACTCACAGTGAAGTTGCTTTATCAATGGCAGTCCAGTTGCGGCTTGGAGCTGATCCGCAACATTTATCCAAACCTTTAATATCATTGTACTCCTTCCGGTTAGTGGTTAGTTCTTGGCAGCATGGGCGATGCGTCCGTGGCCTCTACTGCGCCTGCGCGTTCGGTTTTGATGCGGTCGATGTTGGTTCCGGGTTGTCAGCTGACGGCCGGGAGTCACATGGACAGGCGTCACGAATTCGAGTGGTGAGTTTGATTGGCTGGTTCGGTTGGCGCTGCCGAGGACAGGGGGAGGAGTCTATCCTTCGCCACCCTGATGTATCACTACAGTTCTCATTAGAGGTGTACACTTCCTCTGTTGGTGCTGGTGCACTGTTGTTCCAGAAAGGTTCGAAAGGCAAGACTGTGGTATGTGGCTACTATTCTAAGCTGTTTTCTTATGTAGAGCGCAGCTACTCGATTGGGGATCGGGAGTTACTGGCCATCAAGCTGGCTCTGTAGGCGTGGAGACACCTACTGGAAGGCGCAGCCCATCCTATCCTGGTCTTCACGGATCACAAGAACCTGACCTTGAATCCTCGTCAAGCCATGTGGTCGTTGTTCTTTGCTCGGTTCTGTTTCGAACTCCACTACCGACCTGCCGACAAGAATGTGAGGGCCGATGCCTTGTCTAGGTTATTTGAAATAGAGGACACTGTGGAGCCCCCACAGAATATTATTGATCCTTCCTGCATCTTCTCTGTGAACCTTCTGCAAGTTAGAGACATTCCTCCAGGAAGTACTTTTGTACGTCTGGCAGACAGAGGAAGAATCCTTCGCTGGGGTCACAGTTCCAAGCTGGCAGGTCACGCGGGTGCTCGTAAGACCCAAGATCTAATCACCCGTTAGTTCTGGTGGCCAAAGACGTCATGGACTTTGTCTCCTCATGTACGGTATGCGCAGCAAATAAAGTTGCCCACTCCAGACCAGCTCCTCTGCTCCAACCACTGCCTGTGCCCGTTGCTCCCTGGCAGCATGTTGCAATGGACTTTGTCATGGATTTGCCTCTCTCTGCGGGTTGCAGTGTGATCTGAGTGGTGGTGGTTCCATTTTCTAAAATGGCTCATTTTGTTCCCTTGACTGGTTTGCCTTCTGCTGCACGATTGGCCGTCCTCTTCATTCAACACATCTTCCGTCTGCATGGCTTCTTGCCTCTGCATATTGTCTCGGATCGAGAGGTCCAGTTCACCTCAAAGTTTTGGAGAGCACTCTGCGGTCTCCTCGGTGTAAAGTTGGACTTCTCTTCGGCCTATCATCCCCAATCCAATGGGCAAGTCGAGAGGGTTAACCAGATTATGGATAACTGTTTGCGTCACTTTGTTTCCAGACGGCATGATGACTGGGTGCAGCTGCTCCCGTGGGCAGAGTTCTCCTATAATAACCACACTAGTGAGTCCACCACTTCCAGTTCGTTCTTCATCATTTACGGCCAACACCCTTGTATACCTCTTCCTGTCTCTACTATATCCCAGGTGCCTGCAGCTGACTCTACCTTCAGGGACATTCTGCAAATATGGCAACAGACCCGATCTTCTATTCTGCTGGCAGTGGACCGCATGAAGAGAAAGGCAGATACTAGAAGACGGGATCCTCCTCAGTTTCTTACAGGTACGAAGGTCTGGTCGTATTCAAAGAATACCCGGCTGAGTGTGCCGTCCTGCAAATTTGCTCCCAGGTTCCTCGGACCCTTCGAGATCCTACTACAGATTAACCCGGTACAAGCTGCGGCTGCCTCCTACCCTCGGGATCCCTAACGCCTTCCATGTCTCCTTGCTGAAGCCCAAGGGTCCTGTACCGCTACTCCAGGACTCCTAGTTCCGCAGTTGCTCCTGACTTTCGAAGTAAGGGAGATTCTGGCCACCAAGAAGATGGGAGGAAGGACGTTTTATTTGGTGGATTGGATCGGTCCAGAAGAGAGGTCATGGGAGCCAGAGGAGAACATCGATGCCCCTGTCCTCGTAAGGAAGTTTATCTCCCGCTCTGGCCCAAGAAGAGGGGGCGTAAGAAGGGGGATACTGTAACGTCTTTGGCCACGGTCCGTCATTCTGACTTACCCATCGGCGGCCCCGGCCATAGACATGTGAGTTCCTTGCAGTGTTGTCCCCCTGTGAGGCACCGACACATACTTCTTGGTATCGAGACTGTCTCCCGGAGGGTGCGCGCGCCCGCGAATGCTAGGTCTTAAAGGGCCAGTGCGCGCATAATTGCAGGAAGTCTGCAATAAATCCCAGAATGCTACTGGACTATAAAAGGGCTCTGCCCTCTTGTTCTTTGCCTGAGCCTTGTTCGTTACCCAACGTTTGTCTTGCAAATGGTCCTAGTGTCTTCCAGTTCCCAAGTGTTCCCTGTTCCTGTATCCTGTTTCCCTTGCTATCCTGGACAAGTGCCATGCTGAGCTGTTGTCATGTTGTGCTGTATTTCACGCCTGTTCTGCTACTCCACACCTGACGTCTACCTGCCGCCTGGTACCAGCTGAGCCTGCCTTGCTACTGTCCGAGTTGCCACAGGTACTCTTTCTGGACTATAGACTCTGTACTATACTTGTTTGGCCAGCTGCCATCCCGCTACACAGTATGGCCCAGTGGGTCCACATTCCACATAGTGACATCCACTAGGTGTTCCTTTGCTTCTGGGGCCTTTGTTTCAGTTCATTAGCAGACTAGGGCCACAAGTGGGATATTTCTAAAAACTGCAGAATCAGGGCAATAAATAAACAGTTGTGTTTCTCTGGTAAAAACCTTCAGTATTACAGGAAAAAGGGATTCAAATGGAATTTCTGCAAAAAAAATTAAATTTGCAAATTTCCCTTCCACTTTGGTTTAATTCCTGTGAACCGCATAAAGGGTTAAGAAACTTTCTAAATGCTGTTTTGAATACTTTAAGGGGTGCAGTTCTTAAAATGAGGTGATTTGTGGGGGTTCCTAATATATAAGGACATCAAAACCACTTCAGATCTGAACTGTACCCTTAAAAAAAAATAGGCTTTTGAAATTTTCTTGAAAATGTGAGAAATTGCTGCTAATCTTATAAGCCTTGTAACGTCCCAGAAAAATAAAAGGATGTTCAAAAAATGATGCGTGCATAAAGCAGACATATGGGAAATGTTAACTAGTAACTGTTTTGTGTGGTATAACTATCTGTCTTACAAGTAGATACATTTGAATTTAGAAAAATGCTAATTTTTCCAAATTTTCTCTAAATTTTGGTGTTTTTCACAAAAAAATATTGAATTTATCGACCAAATTTTTTCACTAACATAAATTACAATATGTCACAATATGTCACAAGAAAAAAAAATCGCTTGGATAGGTAAAAGCATTCCAAAGTTATTACCACATATAGTAACACATGTCAGATTTTAAAAATGAGGCTCTGTCATTTGGTCCAAAAGTGGCTGCGGCAGGAAGGGGTTAATAACAGGTAGAGATGTTTGCTCTTTTCAGTAAAGATATGTGCATGCACACATTTTTATTATATATTTTAAAGCGGCATTAATCCCAGGGTGCTGTACATGAAGAAGGGGTTTAAATACATAACATAAAAAACATTAAAAACAAGTACAATAAACATGAGCTTAAAGAGTCTCTGTCACCACATTATAAGTGCCCGTTCTCCTACATAAGGAGATGGGCGCTATAATGTAGGTGACAGTAATGCTTTTTATTTAGAAAAACGATCTGTTTTCACCACTTTATTAGCGATTTTAGCTTTATGCTAATGAGTTGCTCAATGGACAACTGGGTGTGTTTTACTATATAACCAAGTGGGCGTTGTACAGAGGAGTGCATGACGCTGACCAATCAGCGTCATGCACTCCTCTCCAGTCATTTAACCAGCGCATAGGGATCCTTTTAGATCGCTATGTGCTGTCTTATACAAACACATTAACTATACTGAAGTGGTTAGACAGTGAATAGACATTCCACGGGATGTCTATTCATAATCCCTGCACTTCGTTACAGTTTCTGTGGTAGTTACAGCAGAGCAAGCGTTTTTTTAAATAAAAAGCATTACTGTCACCTACATGATAGCGCCCATCTCCTTATGTAGGAGATAGGGCACTTATAATGTGGTGACAAAGCCTCTTTAACAAAAGTCAGATTGGTGCAGAAGGAGGGAGGATCCTGCCCGCGAGAGCATGAAATTCACAAGGAAAGGAACAAAAAATAAGTTCTTGCACTGACGAAGAATACGCGTGAGTAAGTACAGGGACATTAGGTCAGAGATGTATGGAGTGGACAGATTGTGGACAGCCTCGTATGTCCTTGTTAGTATTTTGAACTGAATTTGCAGGGCAATGGGTCGCCAGTGTAAGTTTTGGCAGAGGGGAGAGGCAGAGGTGATAAAATGGGAAGAGGTACTGTAGATTAACCCCTTCAGGACACAGCCTGTTTTGGCCGTCACTACACAGACTATTTTTTCAAATCTGACATGTGTCACTGTATGTGGTAATAACTTCGGAATGTTTTTACCTATCCAAGCGATTCTGAGATTGTTTTCTCATGACATATTGTACTTTGTGTTAGTGAAAAAAAATTGGTCAATAAATTCAGTATTTATTTATGAAAAACATCACAATTTAGAGAAAATGTGCAAAAATTTGCATTTTTCTAAATTTCTATGTATCTGCTTGTAAAACAGATAGTAATACCACACAAATTTGTGACTAGTTAATATTTCCCATATGTCTACTTTATGTTTGCATCATTTTTTTGAACGTCCTTTTATTTTTCTAGGACGTTACAAGGCTTAGAAATTTAGTAGCAATTTCTCACATTTTCATGAAAATTTAAAAAGGCTATTTTTTTCAGGGACCAGTTCAGTTCTGAAGTGTCTTTGAGGGCCTTATATATTAGAAAAACCCCATAAATTACCCTATTTTAAAAACTGCACCCCTCAAAGTATTTAAAACCACATTCAGAATGTGTTTTAACCCTTTAGGCATTTCATAGGAATTAAAGCAAAGTAGAGGTGAAATTTACAAATTTTATTGTAACACAGAAGGTTTTACCCAAGAAATTTCACTCAATATTTATTGCCCAGTTCTGCAGTTTTTAGAAATATCCCACATGTGGCCCTAGTGTAGTAATGGACTGAAACACAGGCCTCAGAAGCAAAGGAGCACCTAGTGAACTTGGGGCCTTCTTTTTTTAAGAATATATTTTAGGCACCATGTCAGGTTTGAAGAGGTATTGTGGTTCCAAAACAGTGGAAACCCCCCAAAAGTGACCCCATTTTGGAAACTATACCCCTCAAGGAATTTTTCAAGGGGTATAGTTAGCATTTTGACCCCACAGGTTTTATGCTGAATTTATTGGAATTAGTCTGTGAAGATGAAAATCTACTTTTTTTCTGAAAAAATATAGAATTTTTAAATTTTTTACAAGAATAAAGGAGAAAAGCACCACAACATTTGTAAAGCAATTTCTCCCGATTATGTAAATACCCTATATATGTGGTAAGAAACTGCGGTTTGGACCCACGGCAGTGCTCAGAACAGAAGGAGTGCCATTTGGAGCATAGATTTTACTGGAATGGTTTTCGGGTGCCATGCCACGTTTGCAGAGCTCCTGAGGTACCAGTACAGTGGAAACCCACAAGAAGTGACCACATTTTGGAAACAAAACCCCTTAAGGAATGTATTTAGGGGTGTAGTGAGCATTTGGACTCCAAAGGTGTTCGATAGAAGTTTTAAATACTGGGCCGTAAAATGCAAAATTGCATTTTCTTCAATAAAACGTTCCTTTATCCCCAAATATTTCATTTATACAAGGGATAATAAAAGAAAAAGCTGTTATGCATTTTTTTGCCTGATAAGGGCAATACCCCGTATGTGGCCATTATCTGCTGTCTGGGCACACGGTAGGGCTCAGAAGGGAAGACCCACCGTTTTGTTTTTGGAGCATGGATTTTGCGCAAATGGTTTTTGAGCACCATGTCTCATTTTCAGTACCTCTGAAGTGCCAATACAGTTGAAAGTCCCAAAAAGTGACCCTATTTTGGAAGCTACACCCTTCAAGGAATTCTTGCTGGTAGTTAGTGCATATTTTAAACCCACTGGTCTTTTCCAGAATTTAATGTGCAGTGGATGGTGCAAAGTGAAAATTGCAAATTTCCCACCATTATGTCATTTCAGGGCCCAATATGCTATGCCCAGCTTGTGCCATTGAAGATTTACATCTTGTGCTGAATAATACTCCATATATGATTTTTACACAATAGTAGGAGGTTTTAGGGCATACTTTTTACTTGGATTCAGAGGTTCCAGGACATAAAGGAAGTTCAAGAAATGCCTCATTTAAGAAAATTACACCCTTCAAAGCACTGTATTCATTTAGGGGTATATTGAGAATTTTTAGTTTTTTTCTTTGGGGAGGGGGTGGTTTTACTGGAATATCAAATTAATTTGGAAAATAAATGCCCAGGGGGTATTTAAGAAGCTAATGGAAAGGATGTGATGTCAACGAAGGAGTAAAAATTAGATTTAATGAATATCAACAGAGGTGTAATAAACACGGAAGCATTATCCGATGCCTGGCTTAGAGGGACAGGTCATACAGTAGTGAGTGGTGTCTTAAATAATCCCTCTGCTTGAGCAAACTCGATCCCTTTTCTGTTGTTTTTTGGGTTTTTTTCTGTGGGGGGAAGTACTCCAGGAAAATGCTGGCCATGTATTATTCTGGATATCCCAGAAGTGCTGCTGCCTTCACTGCTGCCCTCTCCTTCTTGGTCTCCAAAAATCAGTTTTTTTATAATTTTTTCCTGAAATCCCAGGAAAGTCTCCGTATTGCTGGTTGTTCTGTAGAGAACAAAGGCATTATAGAGTGCCACTTGGGTGAGGTATACAGCCAATTTTTTATACCACACTTTTGATTTTCTTAGGGCACTGTAGGGCTGCAGTACCTGGTCCTAAAGATTCACTCCTCCTATGAATTGGTTATAGTCCTGGATGCACACAGGCTTGATGGTCTGCTCTGTGTTTCCTCGGACTGGAACTTGGGTGGATCGATCAGCAAGGAGTGTGGTCAAAACAAAGATATCACGCTTGTCTTTATACTTTACAAGCATTTAATTTTCTGAGGAAACAGCCCTGCATTCCCCCACGGTGTAATGTCTGCTCTAATAAGGACTTGGGGAGACCCTTTTGATTTCGCCGAATTGTGCCACATGCTAGTGTGCCCCTGGCAGCAAGGTACTTCAGGAGGGGGATGCTGTTGTAATAATTATCCAAATACAAGTGGTATCCGTGGTCCAGTATGGGGTGGAGCAAATCCCATACTATCCTCCCACATATTCCCAGGACAGGGGGACAGTCTCGTGGCTCGATCTTCGATTCCTTCACTTTATATACACGAAAGTGCAGTGTATACCTGGACACACTTTGGCAGGCCTTATACAGCTTCACGCCATACCTAGCCTTTTTCTAATCTGCCTTTAAAGTGGACTAGGGATTTGTCCACTGCTAGGCATTTTTTGGGGGTATAGACCTGACCAAATTTTGAGTTGTAGTGGTCAACTACTGACCTAACTTTATAGAGTCTATCATAATTGGGGTCGTTTGGGGGTGGGCACTCATCATTATTGTTATAGTGAAGAAATTTTAATATACTTTCAAAACGGGCATGGCAAGAAAATAAAGAGGGGAATGATAAAGGATGTCTCTGTTCCAATATGAACGTATGGTGGGTTTTTTGGTAATGCCCATACTCAATAAAAGGCCCCAGAACTGGCGAATTTCAGTGGTGTTTGTGGGGGTCCATTTATGGGGCCTGGCGTAATAACAATTTGGATTGCGGGCAATAAATTGCTCCGCATAGGCGTTAGTTTGTGCCACCTTCAAGTTGACAAGGTCATCAGTGATGAACAGTTTGAAAAAGTTCATTTCACTGAAACCTACTGTATCTACATTGATGCCTGGAGTTGCAGTGAATTCAGGCACCTGGGGCACAAAATTATCTTCGGGGATCCATGTGGAGTTAATTGTACTGGGCTGTGATTGTGCACTACTGATGCCTACCCTTGGACGCCTACGTGGCGTTTCATCAGTAGATGAGTCACTAGATGAAAATGACACTAAAAATGTCACTTCATCGCCACTGCCAGAATCAGATTCCTCAAAGAGCAAGGCACATGCCTCCTCGGCAGTATACAGCCTCTTAGTCATTTTTATTTCTTCTATAAAACTAACATAAACATTTTTTTGTGTTTTTTTTTATATTTTTTTTTATTTTTTAAATTATTTTTTATAGAACTATAACTAATTCGCTAAACCCAAAGTAATTATTTTTCAATCTACAAAAACTAACGAGTAAAAGGTGTCAAGATCAGGTGGATGGAGATGAGGTACGCAAGTTTGGTATGGGCCACAGATTTGTCTCAATTAGGCGCAGGATACAGGAGGGTAGCGGTGAGGCAGCGATGAGGCAGCGATGAGGCAATCAAGGGGTGAATTTATTTTACACCCCACACACACATACACGTTACTGGGCAGTGAATTACAGGTGACACTGGAGGCACAGAGTGCTGATGAGGCTGATTGGTGCCAATCAGGCACAGGAGGGTGGCGATGAGGCAATGACTGGGTTAATTTTTTTGACAAATTTTCCTTTATATGCTGGGCAGTGACAGGCGTCTTGGTGAACAGGAGGCCGACTGAGGCACAGGGGGCTGGATGAGGCACATAGGCTGATATAGGTGCCAATCAGGCACAAGGCGCTGCCACAGGAGGCTGCGGCACAGGAGGCTGCCAATCTTATGATGGGGCACCAAGGGTACTGTTCTGTGGCGCAGATGGCTGGTGATATAGGGCACAGATCACCTATATAGGGCACAGATCACCTATATAGGACACAGGCCAACTGTACCCTATATAGGGCACAGATCACCTATATAGGACACAGTCCACGTGTATAGAGCACAGTAGATTGGCTTCTGGGCGATCCAGGGGTTAATTTATTTACTTTTATATTTTTTTCTGACAATCTGCAATAGCTCAGTCTCTGATCGCTTCCTGAGAGAAGTGAAGCTGTCAGAGACGGAGACTACACTAAGCTCCCCCCTCCAACTGACATCCTAAACTGTGATTGGTCCATCTGCACTGATGGACCAATCACAGCAATAACCAGCCAGGGACTGCTGTGATTGGTCCTCGACCGGCATCCACAGTTGCTAGGCTGTCACAAACAGCCGTCTTTATTAAACTCCTGCCGCACATCCCGGTGCGGCGGCAGTTTAAAGCGATCACGTAACTGTACATGGGGATGCGGGAACAGACCGCATCCCACGACGTACAGTTACGTGAAAATGCGGGAAGGGGTTAAGCAGGCATCAGAGTTGAAGGTGGATTGGAGGACCACAAGTATGCTAGATGGCAGGCCACAGAGAAGGATGTTGCAGTAGTCTAGGCGGGAGTTGATGTACTAGAATTTTTGTTGACTTGAGGTTGAGGAAAGAGTGGACTTGAGAATTGTTTTTGAGGTAAAGGCAGAAAAGAGGTGGTACGAATGTGTGGTTTGAAAGACAAGGTGGAATCAAAGGTTATCCCAAGGCAGTGGACTCCTGAGGGCGGGGAAAGTGGGGAGGCTTTAACTGTGATTAATAGCTCTGGTAAGGGCATTGAGTGAGACAAGGAAAGATAATTAATTCAGTTTTCTCCATGTTGAGTTTTAGAAAGCATGAGGAATAAGGAATAAATAATTGATAGACTCTGGAACTCTTGATAGCAAAGAGGCAACATCTGGGCCATAAAAGTGAATATGAGTGTCGTCAGCATGAAAAGTGGCACTCAAAGCCATGGGATTTTGAGTGGTTCTAGGCCAAAGGGTAAGATGGAGAAGAGTAGAGGTCCAAGGATAGAGCCTTGAGGGACACCAACAGTGAGAGAGATGAGGAGGTGGTGTGTAAGTGGAAGACACTTAATTTTTAGTTGATGAGGTACGAGGAGATCCAGTAGAGGGCCAAGTCTGTGGTGCCAAGGGATGAGAGGATTGTAATAAGAGAAATGGTCGACTGTGTCGAAGGCAGAGGACAGGTCTACAAGGAGGAGCACAGAGTAACGTTGTGAGGCTTTGGAAGTTCACAGGTCATTAGTAGAGATGAGCGAACTTATCAAAAGTTCGGTTCGGCTAGTTCGCCGAATTTCACAAAAAAGTTTGGTTCGGACCGAACTAGTTCGGACCGAACCTGTCACTTCCCTGCGCCGAGCATGCTACTGTCCGGGGTGCTGATAGAGTTAATGGGCTGCACTAACTCTTTCAGCAACCTTGACAGTACATGCTCGGCGCGCGGAAAATACAATTTAAATGTAATAAAAAAATAAAAATTATACGTTCGTACTTACTTTCCTCCTGTCCGGCCTCCAGCGATGACGTTTCATCCCTTTCACCGCTGCAGCCAATCACAGGCTGTAGTGGCGGTCACGCACGTCAGGATGACGCTTCATCCCACGTAACCGCCTCTGCAGCCAATCACAGGCTGCAGCGGCGACATGGATGAAACGTCATCGCTGGAGGCCGGACAGGAGGAAAGTAAGTATGAACGTATTATTATTATTTTTTTGCCATGTATGTATGTTTGCATGTATGTATGTATGTATGTATGTATGTATGTATGTATGTATGTATGTTGACATGTATGTATGTTGTCATGTATGTATGTATATCTGTGCATGTATGTTGGCATGTATGTATATATGTGCATGTTTGTATGTATATTTGCATGTATATATTTGCATGTATGTATGTATGTTTGCATGTGTGTATGTTTGCATGTATGTATTTTTGCATGTATGTTGTCATGTATGTATGTATGTATGTATGTATGTTGTCATGTATGTATGTATGTATATATGTGCATGTGTGTATGTATATTTGTATGTATGTATGTTTGCATGAATGTATGTATGTATGTTTGCATGTATGTGTGTTTGCATGAATGTATGTTTGCATGTATGTATGTATGCATGTTTGTATGTATATTTGCATGTGTATATATATATGTATGTATGTTGTCATGTATGTATATATGTGCATGTATGTTGGCATGTATGTATATATGTGCATGTGTGTATGTATGTATATTTGCATGTATATATTTGCATGTATGTATGTTGTCATGTATGTATGTATATATGTGCATGTATGTTTGCATGTATGTTGGCATGTATGTATACATGTGCATGTTTGTATGTATATTTGCATGTATATATGTTTGCATGTGTGTATGTATGTTTGCATGTATGTATGTATGTATGTTTGCATGTATGTATGTTGTCATGTATGTATATATGTGCATGTATGTATGTTTGCATGTTTTTATTTTTGCATGTATGTTTATATATATGTGCATGTATGTAATTATGTTTGCATGTATTTATGTTTGCATGTATATTTGTGCATGCTTGTATATATGTATGTATGTATCTTTGCATGTTTGTTTGTATGTATGTATGTTTTCATGTGTGTGTGTATGCATGTATGTACGTATGTATGATAGTTTGCATGTATATATGTGTGTATGTTTGCATGTATGTATATTTGCATCTATATATGTGCATGCTTGTATGTATGTTTGTATATATGTATGTATGGCCATGTATGATACTGTCTGCTGGCGCCCTGTATCTAAGTCAACTTCGCGGCAGGCTTCTATACATGGTATAACAGTCAGTATCACACGTTAAACTGAATCTAAGCCTACGACATGTTTTATTTCATTTTTATTTTTTTTACAGGTTTGGTGTTTGGACTACGTCGGTTTCGAGGACTACTTAGATGACGTTTTTTTTTCTACAATAAAATGGTTAATGAGGGTTGTGTTGGGGGTGCTTTATTTCAATAAAATATTTTATCTATATCTTTGTCTTTTCAAATTTTATTACTACCACTTTAGTAATGGCCGCTGTCTGAGTGACAACATCCATTACTAAGGCGAGGCTTAGTGTTAGCCGGTGCAGAGGCTAACACTAACCACCATTATTACCCCGGTACCCACCACCACCAGGGGTGCCGGGAAGAGCCAGGTACGATCCAGTACCCGACCATCTGTTGTGATGGTCGGGCTCTGGGGCGGCCGCAGGCTGGTATTATGAGGCTGGGAAGGGCCAAAAACAGTGGACCTTCCCACCCTTGTAATGCTAGGCTGCTGCTGCTGTGTTGTATCTGGCTGGTTATAAAAGTGGGGGGGACCCCACGTCATTTTTTTAAATTATTTATTTATTTAAATAGTTTTTTAAAAAAAGACATGGGGTTCCACCCAATTTATCATAACCAGCCACATACAACACAGTGTTATTAGCCTGGGAATGGACAAAACCAGTGGCCCTTCCCACCCATGTAATGCCAGACTGCTGCGGCCTTGTATATGGCTGGTTATTAAAAATGTGGGGGACCCGTCTATTGCTAAATTTGTTAAATTCAAAAAAAAAAACGACGTGGGGGTCCCCCCCATTTTTATAACCAGCCCGATACAACACAGCAGCAGCAGCCTAGCATTACAAGGGTGGGAAGGTCCACTGATTTTGGCCCTTCCCAGCCTCATAATACCAGCCTACGGCCACCCCAGTACCCGACCATCACAACAGATGGTCGGGTACTGGATCGTACCAAGCTCTTCCCGGCACCCCTGGTGGTGGTGGATACCGGGGTAATAATGGGTGGTTAGTGCTAGCCTCTGCACCGGCTAACACTAAGTACCGCCTTAATAATGGATGCTGTCAATCAGCCAACTGCCATTATCTAGGCACTAATAAAGTTTAAAAAAAAACACAAAGACAATTCTTTTTTATTGAAATAAGAAATCCCCAACAAAACCCTCGTTAACCATTTTATTAAAATTTGAAAAAACGTAGATCTACGCAGTAGTCCAACAAATCGAAGATGTAGTCCAATCGGTACATCAAAATCTGCAACAACATAAAAAAACAGTTATCAATGTGAACAATACCACCTACACACATATATATACACGCACACACAAACAAACAACCATACACAGACACACACATATATACACAAACACAACAAGATATACACACACACACACACATAAACAGACAAACACACACACATATACACGAACTCACACATATACAAACAAAAACACACATATCCAAACACACACACACAGTTATACACACACATACACGAACACATATACACAAACACATATACAAACAAAAACACACATACCCAAACACACATATACACAAACACATATACACAAACACACCCATATATACACACAAACACACACCCATATACACACATATACACAAACACACACATATACAAAAACACACACAAACATCTACACACATACACCCATATATACACAAACATATACACAAACACACATATAAAAACAAAAACAGACAAAGTCACATACCCAAACACACATATATACACAAACACACACATACACAAACACGGTTTCTTTTAAATGCTGCTGGGGAACTCGCTCGATCCACTATATAAGGCTGCGCTACAGTGCAGCATTTAAAAGAAACAGGATCCTGACCTGTCCATAGAGTTTAAGGCAGCACAGAGTATTTCAGGAGATGAGCGTGCAGATTCAGTGCTGCTGTGAACTCTGCTCTTACCATTACGTAGCTCTCAGTCTGTTACCTCTCCTCCACTCCTGTCCTCCAGAACACCTTCACATGATTGGCAAGTCACCACGTAATGGTAAGAGCAGAGTTCACAGCAGCACAGAGTATTTCAGGAGATGAGCGTGCGGATCTTGTGCGGGGTGGTGACTTGCCAATCATGTGAAGGTGTTTTTGAGGACAGGAGTCGAGGAGAGGTAACAGACTGAGCTACATAATGGTAAGAGCAGAGTTCACAGCAGCACTGAATCTGCACGCTCCTCTCCTGAAATACTCTGTGCTGCTGTGAACTCTGTTCTTACCATTACGTAGCTCAGTCTGTTACATCTCCTCCACTCCTGTCCTCTATAACACGTTCACATGATTGGCAAGTCACCACCACGCACAAGATCCGCACGCTCATCTCCTGAAATACTCTGTGCTGCTGTGAACTCTGCTCTTACCATTACGTGGTGACTTGCCAATCATGTGAAGGTGTTCTTGAGGACAGGAGTGGAGGAGAGGTAACAGACTGAGAGCTACGTAATGGCAAGAGCAGAGTTCACAGCAGCACTGAATCTGCACGCTCATCTCCTGAAATACTCTGTGCTGCCTTAAACTCTGTGGACAGGTCAGGATCCTGTTTCTTTTAAATGCTGCACTGTAGCGCAACCTTATATAGTGGATCGAGCGGGTTCCCTAGCAGCATTTAAAAGAAACAGGATCCTGACCTGTCCACAGAGTTTAAGGCAGCACAGAGTATTTCAGGAGATGAGCACGGGCAGCCGTTCGTTTTTCCGAGCCGTGCTCCCATTATGCACACGACCGTAAAAACACCCGTTATTGCGGGTCGTAATTACGACCCGCAATAACGGGCTCATAGACTTCTGTTACCCACGGGTACCTTTCCGTTTTCTCACGGGAAGGTGCCCGTGCCGTTAAAAAAATAGAACATGTTCTATTTTTCTATTTTACGGGCCGTGCTGCTATAATTATAATGACAGCACGGTTCGCAAAAGTGGCCGGCTGCCCGCGCTCGTAATTACGAGTCGTAATTACGAGCACGGCCCGTAAAATAAAAAAATAGAACATGTTCTATCTTTTTAACGGCACGGGCAACCTTCCCGTGAGAAAACGGGAAGGTACCCGTGGCTAACAGAAGTCTATGGGCCCGCTATTTCGGATCGTAATTACGACCCGTGATAACGGGTGTTTTTATGGTCGTGTGCATGAGGCCCCGTAATGACGGGTGGCTACATGTGTGCACCCGTCATTACGGCAGCGTTGCTAGGCGACGTCAGTAAGGGTATGTTCACACACACTAATTACGTCCGTAATTGACGGACGTATTTCGGCCGCAAGTACCGGACCGAACACAGTGCAGGGAGCGGGGCTCCTAGCATCATATTTATGTATGATGCTAGGAGTCCCTGCCTCTCCGTGGAACTACTGTCCCGTACTGAAAACATGATTACAGTACGGGACAGTTGTCCTGCAGAGAGGCAGGGACTCCTAGCATCGTACATAACTATGATGCTAGGAGCCCGGCTCCCTGCACTGTGTTCGGTCCGGTACTTGCGGCCGAAATACGTCCGTCAATTACGGACGTAATTAATGTGTGTGCACATACCCTAAATATTCACTGTCCAGGGTGCTGAAAGAGTTAACTGATCGGCAGTAACTGTTTCAGTACCCTAGACAGTAACTACCGATCACAGTACCTGTAAAAAAAAAGACGTTCATACTTACCGGGAACTCCCTGCTTCCTCCAGTCCGGTCTCCTGGCCGTTGCCTTGGTGACGCGTCCCTCTCGACATCCGGCCCGACATTCCTTGATGACGATGCAGCCCATGTGAGCGCTGCAGCCAATCACAGGCTGCCGCGGCCTCTGCAGCCAATCACAGGCTGCAGAGGCCTCTGCAGCCAATCACAGGCTGCCGCGTCAGAAAAGGTCGGACTGGAGGAAGAAGAGGGACTCGTCACCAAGACAACGACCGGGTACGTATGAAATGCTTTTTATTTTATTTTTAATCAGCAGCCTCTTTTCTCTATCAGTGATTGATAGAGATAAGTGGCTGCCGATTTGTATAATGTTTTTGACCGGGTTCGGTCAAAACGGGTTCGTCCGAACCCGGTGAAGTTCGGATTCGCTGCGAACCGAACTTTTCCGGAAGTTCGGACCGAAACCGGGTTCGGTTGTCCCGGTTCGCTCATCTCTAGTCATTAGTAAGGGCCTGTTCACATCAGCGTTCGCTTTCCGTTCCGGTGTTCCGTCTGAGGGTTCCATCGGGTGAACCCCGCAACGGAAAGTCAAACTGAAACCACAGCTTCCGTTTCCATCACCATTGATATCAATAGTGACGGAAACATTGCTAATGGTTTCCGTTCGTCACCATTCCGGAAGGTTTCCGTTTTAACGACGGAATCAATAGCGCAGTCGATTCTGCTATTGATTCCGTCGTTAAAACGGAAACCTGCCGGAATGGTGACGAACGGAAACCATTAGCAATATTGATATCAATGGTGACGGAAACGAAAGCTGTGGTTTCAGTTTGACTTTCCGTTGCGGGGTTTACCCTATGGAAAGCTCAGACGGAACCCTGGAATGGAAAGCCAATGCTGATGTGAACAGGCCCTAACTCTGTTTAACAGGTTCCCGACCGCTGGCCGTATTTATACGGCCAGCGGTCAGGGTCTCTGAAGTCCGCCGTATAGACTATTTACGGCAGCACTTCAGAGACTGTGCACGCGCGATCGCGTGCACACAGCTCTATGCCCTGGCTGTTGCTAACAGCCATGGGCACTGGGCAGAATGTAAGGGGTCAATCTTTTGGCCCCTGAACATGTGTTCGCTGTGACAACCAATCACAGCGATCACATGCATTTCTGCATAGAAAACAGTGTGCACGCGATCGCGTGCAGACAGCCCTGTGCCCACGCTGTTACCAACAGCTCTGGGCACTGGGCAGAGTATCAGGGACCAATCTGATGGTCCCTGAACATGTGGTCGCTGTGAAAACCTATCGCGACCACATTTGTTTTATTTTGACTTTTCTGGCAGTAAATCTCCTGCCTCTTTTCTTCTCCTCAAACATTGTTTCAGTTTGAGGAGAAGAAGAGACTCGGGAGAATTGCTGCCAGAAGATTACAGTTACAGAAAAATACAGTTACACTCTAAAACATTCTCTGTATATAGAGATGAGCGAACTTATCAAAAGTTCGGTTCGGCTAGTTCGCCGAATTTCACAAAAAAGTTCGGTTCGGACCGAACTAGTTCTGACCGAACCTGTCACTTCCGTGCGCCGAGCATGCTACTGTCCAGGGTGCTGATAGAGTTAATGGGCTGCACTAACTCTTTCAGCAACCTTCACAGTACATGCTCGGCGCGCGGAAAATACCATTTAAATGTAATAAAAAAATAAAAATTATACGTTCGTACTTACTTTCCTCCTGTCCGGCCTCCAGCGATGACGTTTCATCCCTTTCGCCGCTGCAGCCAATCACAGGCTGTAGTGGCGGTCACGTACGTCAGGATGACGCTTCATCCCACGTGACCGCCTCTGCAGCCAATCACAGGCTGCAGCGGCGACATGAATGAAACGTCATCGCTGGAGGCCGGACAGGAGGAAAGTAAGTATGAACGTATTATTATTATTTTTTGGCATGTATGTATGTTGGCATGTATGTATGTATGTATATCTGTGCATGTATGTTTGCATGTATGTTGGCATGTATGTATATATGTGCATGTTTGTATGTATATTTGCATGTATGTATGTATGTATGTTTGCATGTATGTATTTTTGCATGTATGTTGTCATGTATGTATGTATGTATGTATGTTGTCATGTATGTATATATGTGCATGTGTGTATGTATATTTGTATGTATGTATGTTTGCATGTATGTTTGCATGAATGTATGTTTGCATGTATGTATGCATGTTTGTATGTATATTTGCATGTGTGTATATATATATATGTATGTATGTATGTTGTCATGTATGTATGTATGTATATATGTGCATGTATGTTGGCATGTATGTGCATGTGTGTATGTATGTATGTATATTTGCATGTATGTATGTTGTCATGTATGTATGTATATATGTGCATGTATGTTTGCATGTATGTTGGCATGTATGTATACATGTGCATGTTTGTATGTATATTTGCATGTATATATGTTTGCATGTGTGTATGTATGTTTGCATGTATGTATGTTGTCATGTATGTTTGTATGTATGTTGTCATGTATGTATGTATATATGTGCATGTATGTATGTTTGCATGTTTTTATTTTTGCATGTATGTTTGCATGTATGTTTATATATATATATATGTGCATGTATTTATGTTTGCATGTATATTTGTGCATGCTTGTATATATGTATTATGTATCTTTGCATGTTTGTTTGTATGTATGTTTTCATGTGTGTGTGTGTATGCATGTATGTATGATAGTTTGCATGTATATATGTGTGTATGTTTGCATGTATGTATATTTGCATGTATATATGTGCATGCTTGTATATATGTATGTATGTATGTTTGTATATATGTATGTATATTTGTATATATGTATGTATGTATGGCCATGTATGATACTGTCTGCTGGCGCCCTGTATCTAAGTCAACTTCACGGCAGGCTTCTATACATGGTATAACAGTCAGTATCACACATTAAACTGAATCTAAGCCTACGACATGTTTTATTTCATTATTTTATTTTTTTACAGGTTTGGTGTTTGGACTACGTCGGTTTCGAGGACTACTTCGATGACGGTTTTTTTTCTACAATAAAATGGTTAATGAGGGTTGTGTTGGGGGTGCTTTATTTCAATAAAATATTTTATCTATATCTTTGTCTTTTTCTTTTCAAATTTTATTATTACCACTTTAGTAATGGCCGCTGTCTGAGTGACAACATCCATTACTAATGCGAGGCTTAGTGTTAGCCGGTGCAGAGGCTAACACTAACCACCATTATTACCCCGGTACCCAAAACCACCAGGGGTGCCGGGAAGAGCCAGGTACGATCCAGTACCCGACCATCTGTTGTGATGGTCGGGCTCTGGGGCGGCCGCAGGCTGGTATTATGAGGCTGGGAAGGGCCAAAAACAGTGGACCTTCCCACCCTTGTAATGCTAGGCTGCTGCTGCTGTGTTGTATCTGGCTGGTTATAAAAGTGGGGGGGACCCCACGTCATTTTTTTAAATTATTTATTTATTTACATTTTTTTTTTTTAAAAAGACATGGGGTTCCACCCAATTTATCATAACCAGCCACATACAACACAGTGTTATTAGCCTGGGAATGGACAAAACCAGTGGCCCTTCCCACCCATGTAATGCCAGACTGCTGCGGCCTTGTATATGGCTGGTTATTAAAAATGTGGGGGACCCGTCTATTGCTAAATTTGTTAAATTCCAAAAAAAAAACGACGTAGGGGTCCCCCCCATTTTTATAACCAGCCCGATACAACACAGCAGCAGCAGCCTAGCATTACAAGGGTGGGAAGGTCCACTGATTTTGGCCCTTCCCAGCCTCATAATACCAGCCTACGGCCGCCCCAGTACCCGACCATCACAACAGATGGTCGGGTACTGGATCGTACCAAGCTCTTCCCGGCACCCCTGGTGGTGGTGGGTACCGGGGTAATAATGGGTGGTTAGTGCTAGCCTCTGCACCGGCTAACACTAAGTACCGCCTTAATAATGGACGCTGTCAATCAGCCAACTGCCATTATCTAGGCACTAATAAAGTTTGAAAAAAAAACACAAAGACAATTCTTTTTTATTGAAATAAGAAATCCCCAACAAAACCCTCGTTAACCATTTTATTAAAATTTGAAAAAACGCAGATCTACGCAGTAGTCCAACGAATCGTAGATGTAGTCCAATCGGTACATCAAAATCTGCAACAACATAAAAAAACAGTTATCAATGTGAACAATACCAATACTTCTACTCTCCTACACACACATATATACACGCACACACACACAAACAACCATACACAGACACACATATATACACAAACACAACAAGATATACACACACACATAAACAGACAAACACATATACACGAACTCACACATATCCAAACACACACACACACACACACACAGTTATACACACATACACGAACACATATACACAAACACATATACAAACAAAAACACACATACCCAAACACACATATACACAAACACATATACACAAACACACCCATATATACACACAAACACACACCCATATACACACATATACACATATACAAAAACACACACAAACATCTACACACAAACATATACACAAATACACCCATATATACACAAACATATACACAAAACACATATACACAAACACACCCATATATACACACACACATATAAAAACAAAAACAGACAAAGTCACATACCCAAACACACATATATACACAAACACACATACACAAACACGGTTTCTTTTAAATGCTGCTGGGGAACCCGCTCGATCCACTATATAAGGCTGCGCTACAGTGCAGCATTTAAAAGAAACAGGATCCTGACCTGTCCATAGAGTTTAAGGCAGCACAGAGTATTTCAGGAGATGAGCGTGCAGATTCAGTGCTGCTGCGAACTCTGCTCTTACCATTACGTAGCTCTCAGTCTGTTACCTCTCCTCCACTCCTGTCCTCCAGAACACCTTCACATGATTGGCAAGTCACCACGTAATGGTAAGAGCAGAGTTCACAGCAGCACAGAGTATTTCAGGAGATGAGCGTGCGGATCTTGTGCGGGGTGGTGACTTGCCAATCATGTGAAGGTGTTATTGAGGACAGGAGTGGAGGAGAGGTAACAGACTGAGCTACGTAATGGTAAGAGCAGAGTTCACAGCAGCACTGAATCTGCACGCTCCTCTCCTGAAATACTCTGTGCTGCTGTGAACTCTGTTCTTACCATTACGTAGCTCAGTCTGTTACATCTCCTCCACTCCTGTCCTCTATAACACGTTCACATGATTGGCAAGTCACCACCACGCACAAGATCCGCACGCTCATCTCCTGAAATACTCTGTGCTGCTGTGAACTCTGCTCTTACCATTACGTGGTGACTTGGCAATCATGTGAAGGTGTTCTTGAGGACAGGAGTGGAGGAGAGATAACAGACTGAGAGCTACGTAATGGTAAGAGCAGAGTTCACAACAGCACTGAATCTGCACGCTCATCTCCTGAAATACTCTGTGCTGCCTTAAACTCTGTGGACAGGTCAGGATCCTGTTTCTTTTAAATGCTGCACTGTAGCGTAGCCTTATATAGTGGATCGAGCGGGTTCCCTAGCAGCATTTAAAAGAAACAGGATCCTGACCTGTCCACAGAGTTTAAGGCAGCACAGAGTATTTCAGGAGATGAGCACGGGCAGCCGTTCGTTTTTCCGAGCCGTGCTCCCATCATGCACACGACCGTAAAAACACCCGTTATTGCGGGTCGTAATTACGACCCGCAATAACGGGCTCATAGACTTCTGTTACCCACGGGTACCTTTCCGTATTCTCACGGGAAGGTGCCCGTGCCGTTAAAAAAATAGAACATGTTCTATTTTTCTATTTTACGGGCCGTGCTGCTATAATTATAATGACAGCACGGTTCGCAAAAGCGGCCGGCTGCCCGTGGCCGGCCGGCCGTGCTCGTAGTTACGAGTCGTAATTACGAGCACGGCCCGTAAAATAAAAAAATAGAACATGTTCTATCTTTTTAACGGCACGGGCACCTTCCCGTGAGAAAACGGGAAGGTACCCGTGGCTAACAGAAGTCTATGGGCCCGCTATTTCGGGTCGTAATTACGACCCGTGATAACGGGTGTTTTTATGGTCGACTCGTGTGCATGAGGCCCCGTAATGACGGGTGGCTACATGTGTGCACCCATCATTACGGCAGCGTTGCTAGGTGACGTCAGTAAGGGTATGTGCACACACACTAATTACGTCCGTAATTGACGGACGTATTTCGGCCGCAAGTACCGGACCGAACACAGTGCAGGGAGCCGGGCTCCTAGCATCATATTTATGTACGATGCTAGGAGTCCCTGCCTCTCCGTGGAACTACTGTCCCGTACTGAAAACATGATTACAGTACGGGACAGTTGTCCTGCAGAGAGGCAGGGACTCCTAGCATCGTACATAAGTATGATGCTAGGAGCCCGGCTCCCTGCACTGTGTTCGGTCCGGTACTTGCGGCCGAAATACGTCCGTCATTTACGGACGTAATTAGTGTGTGTGCACATACACTAAATAGTCACTGTTCAGGGTGCTGAAAGAGTTAACTGATCGGCAGTAACTGTTTCAGTACCCTAGACAGTGACTACCGATCACAGTACCTGTAAAAAAAAAGACGTTCATACTTACCGAGAACTTTCTGCTTCCTCCAGTCCGGTCTCCTGGCCGTTGCCTTGGTGACGCGTCCCTCTCGACATCCGGCCCGACATTCCTTGATGACGATGCAGCCTTGTGAGCGCTGCAGCCAATCACAGGCTGCCGCGGCCTCTGCAGCCAATCACAGGCTGCAGAGGCCTCTGCAGCCAATCACAGGCTGCCGCGTCAGAAAAGGTCGGACTGGAGGAAGAAGAGGGACTCGTTAACAAGACAACGACCGGGTACGTATGAAATGCTTTTTATTTTATTTTTAATCAGCAGCCTCTTTTCTCTATCAGTGATTGATAGAGATAAGTGGCTGCCGATTTGTATAATGTTTTTGACCGGGTTCGGTCAAAACGGGTTCGGCCGAACCCGGTGAAGTTCGGATTCGCTGCGAACCGAACTTTACCGGAAGTTCGGACCGAAACCGGGTTCGGTTGTCCCGGTTCGCTCATCTCTATCTGTATAGATAGATTTCTATCTATCTATACAATCTATCTATCCATCTATCTTTTTTTCTATCTATCTACCTTTCTTTCTTTTATTCTATTAGAATAGGCAGGTAGGGAGTATATAATTATATATATATCCACATATATATATAATATATATAGCAATAGCGGTTTATTTTTTTGTTAGCGGTAGTGTAGATATATATAAAAGTTAGTTTGTGTGTTTTATAAAAAAAAATAAAAAAATAAAAAAATTCGTTTAGTTAGTGTTAGTTACGTTATGTCGAGGAAGTTGTTTAGCGCCGAGGAGGCATACGCCATGCTGTGGTCTGAGTCGGAGACCGCATCAGAGATGGCGTCCGAGATGGAACCTGTTTTAGGTAGTGACGATGACAGCGTCACTTCAGGTTCATCTTCAGGGGACGTCGTCCCTGATGCAGTTGAAACTGCAGAACATGAAAGCGCAGGGCCAAGTAGCGCTGTAGCACGGGACAGCCTGGTCCCTTCAGTCCAGGCTCTTGTATGGGCACCTGCCCCATCTTTTGGGCCTAGAATCCACGGATTTACTGCCACTCCTGGCATAACCGTGGACAATACAAATTTTGTCCAAATGGATTACTTCCATTTATTTATAACGGACGACATCCTAAATCAGATTGTCCACGAAACAAATTTATATGCCACGCAATATATAAGGCAGAAACCTTCATCCACCCATGCCAGAGATTGGACGCCCACCAATTTGCAGGAATTAAAAAATTTTTTGGGGCTCACCCTAAATATGGGTATTGTCAAAAAGCCCTCCATTAGGTCTTACTGGTCAACAAGACCCGCCTAAGCCACCCCAGTATATTCTGCAGTAATGCCCAGGTCTCGTTATGAGACAATAATGAGGTTCCTCCACTTCAATGACAACGCACAGGCCCCCCCAAGTACCGATGCAAACCGGGATCGGTTGTTCAAAATAAGACCGCTAATAAATTCCCTGAATAATTTATTTCTGCAACTCTACACCCCTGAGCAGAATGTAAGTGTGGACGAATCCCTCCTCAACTTACATGGCAGACTTAGCTTTCGCCAATATCTACCTTCCAAAAGGGCAAGATATGGCGTTAAGCTCTACAAATTGTGTGGAAGCGGGTCAGGATATACCACCGCCTTGAGGATTTATGAAGGGCGGGACCGCACAATAAATGTTCCTGGATGCCCCTGTAACCCAGCAAAAGGATTGTATGGCATTGAGAAATGGGAGGTTGTGGCCGGCCACTAGAGGGCGCTGTGAGGTTAGTACATTGACAGTGTTTAGTGTGTGGAGTGATATACAAGAGAGGTCTAGTGAGGAAGTGTCTGGAGAGAGGTCGGAGAAGCGCTGGACAGGAAGAGACAGAGACTGGACTGAGAGAGCTGTAGCAAGTAAGGAAGACATTGTGACTCAGATAACTGTAAAAGATAAAGAGCATTCTGGCCAGCAGCAGAGCATAAGTAATGTGAAGTATCAGACGCGCATTTACTGGAGTTCCAAGTTAAGGAGATCCGGCTCAAGTTAAGAAGAGAGTGTTTAGAGCAAGAAGCTGAGACGCCATTTTGAGCATAAGGTAACATAGAGCCATTAAGTGCCGGATCATCAGAGAGTGCATTGTATTACATTGCCGGACCTCAAAGATCACATTACACTAAACCTGGAAGCTAAGAGACTTTATTATCCTAAGGCACCGGATAAAGAGAACATATTTTAATCATTACGGATTATAAGAGACTGTGTTATATTGAAGTGCCGGATAAAAGCAGAGACTGTATTGTTTACCGAGCACCAGTTATATTTTGCCTAGAGCTCAAGTTTTTGACTGTTGTCATATTTTCTGCATGTTCAGTAAAGACAAAACGAATATAATCCCGGTGTCAGTAATTATTGTCCTTAAAAGACATATTACAACTTGGCGTAGTCGGCAGGATGGATGCAGATACAATGGACGAGACAACATTATCATCCAGTGTGACCCATCCAATGATACCGGTGGGAGCCCTCTTAAATCATTTGCCAAAGTTTAATGGATCTGATCTATTGTTGGAAGATTGGAGTGAACGGCTGGAAGGAGCGGCACGGCTCTGTAATGTCGCTCCACATTTAAAAGTAGAATTGGCGCTAAGTACCTTAGAAGGAGAAGCTAGGAAAACCGTTTTGTTACAGCCAGCATGACACCGACAAACCTTCGAACAAATTCGGCAGCTATTAGATGATGTGTATGGGGATACGTCCTCTGAGGGCATGATAAGGAAGCGATTCTTTGCCCGCCAGCAGAAAGAAGAAGAGACACTGGCGCAGTTTGCAAATGGATTACAGGAAATAATGGCAATGTTGCAACGTAAAGAAGAACAATCAGCCGGGTCCTTTACCAATGTACACGTAGTATTGCGGGATCAGTTTGTAATAGGTCTCAAGAATCCACCGTTAAGGAGAACTCTGAAGGAAAAGTTAAAGAAAGAACCAGATATGACGATTCATCAATTATTGACGGAAGCTATCGCATTGGAAAAAGAGGAATCGGCCAGCACTGATACGGTGGTCAGGCAAGCAGAAATTTTAACCAAGAAGAACCCCGACATGGAGGCAAGGATGGAGTCATTGGAAGGTGCCATGAGAGAGTTGAAAGCCGCTATTACTAATAAGCCTGACCCTGGAACTCCAGTTCGATACTCACAAGAGAGACAGTCGTTTGCAGATAGGAGGAATCAAGGTAGGAATGCTCCAGACCCTACCATCTGCTATAATTGTGGCCGAGCAGGACACATTGCTAGAAATTGCATGCGTTCTCACTATCAGAGCAATCGCAGGAATTTAAACTAGAACGACCTGTAGTTGAGGGGCAAACTACAGGGGAGTCCACGGATACATGCCCTGCGTTAGATGCTACAGATATAGTGGGGGAATGTCCCGTCGTCGTAGCAAAATTCAATGGCGTTGAGTTGTCATGTTTAATCGATACTGGATCTCAAGTGACCACTATGGATAAGGTTGTGTTTGAAACTTATTTCCCTTCCTTGTTATGTGGGAAGAGTGACACTTGGATAAGACTCAAGGCAGCTAATAGTTTACCTATCCCTATCCTGGGAGTTATACAAATGGACATTTCAATATGGAATCGTGATTTGAACAAAAAGGGGGTTATCATAGTAGAAAAAGCTATGGACTCTGAAATTCCCGTGATTCTAGGAATGAATATATTGCGGGACTTAGATGGAGTAATGTCACAAGAGCTGGGCCCAAAATACTGGAAACAAATACCCACTCAACGACCTTCTCAAATGGCTTTACAGCGCACTTTAAAACATTGTCGCATTAATGGAGAACTGTTAAATTGGCCTGGAAGGGTAGGACTGGTTAAGATACCAGCCTCTCGAAGTATACAAGTACCAGCAGGCCATGAAATGTTGTTACCCTTGCCAGTGGGTACTAATAAAGTGTTAAAGGGCACCACTGTGTTAATTGAATCAGCTCTGCAGAAAGAAGGAGTAGCCGTGGCCCGGTCGATATGCAAGGTGCAGGCTGGACAAGTATTATTACGAGTGGTTAATATCACGAAACAAAATGTAACCTTATTTCCCCGGGAACTAGTAGCTGAAGTGTTTCCGGTGAGGGAGGAACAAGTGGAAAGCCGTTCAGATTGGCAAGTGAGTTATCCTTGTGAAAGTGTAGCTGTGGTTACAGTGTGTCGAGCCACCACTCAAGCTAATGACACCATTGGGAGGCGATTACTGGAGCAAATACCTTTAGAAGGAACGGATTTGACTACCAGACAAATAGATGAAGTGGCGGGAGTGTTAGGAGAGCACTCCAAGGCTTTTTCCAAGAATGAAGCAGACTTTGGGTTGACAACAACTTTAGAACATGAAATACATACGGGAAATGCTCACCCGGTACGAGAACGATACCGTACCATTCCGCCCGCTTTTTATCAAGAAGCCAAAGTGTTGCTAAAACGCATGCTAGACAGTCATGTTATCCGACCCAGTAAAAGTCCATGGGCTTCTCCCATAGTATTAGTAAAGAAGAAAGATGGAAGCTTGCGGTTCTGTGTAGATTACCGGCGATTGAATGCCTGCACCGTCAGAGATGCATACCCTTTACCACGAATAGAAGACTCTTTGCTGGCTTTGGGTAAGGCCAAATACTTCTCTACCCTGGATTTGGCCAGTGGGTACTGGCAAGTACCAGTTGCAGAAGAAGATCGAGAAAAGACTGCATTCATCACCCCTATGGGGTTATACGAATTTTTGAGAATGCCGTTCGGTCTAACCAATGCACCAGCTACATTTCAGCGCTTGATGGAAGTTTGTTTGGGAGATTTAAACTTTGAATGTTTGCTCATCTACCTAGATGACATCATTATCTTCTCAGCCACTTTCACAGAACATTTGGAAAGATTGAAAGTGGTACTTACGCGTATCGAAGAACATGGTCTAAAACTAAAACCGGGCAAATGTCACTTGTTTAAAGAAAGAATTGAGTACCTGGGACACGTGGTTACTAGAGACGGTGTACAACCAATGGATGCCAAAGTACGAGCCGTGCAACAATGGCCGGTACCAAAGACAGTAACAGAGCTTAGAAGTTTCCTAGGACTGATTGGATATTACAGACGGTTCATACAGAATTTTGCTAAGGTGGCTGCTCCCCTATATGTGTTACTGAATGGAACCAAACCGGGAGTCGATCATAAGAGAAGTATCACTTGGGGAATAGAGGCTGAACAAGCCTTCCAAGAGTTAAAAAGATGACTAACTGGTGCTCCTGTCTTGGCGTATGCAGATTACTCTCTACCATTTGTTTTGTGTACCGATGGAAGTTTAAAAGGATTAGGAGCTGTTCTTTCTCAAGTGCAGAATGGACGGGAACGTGTCATTGCTTATGCCAGTCGGACGCTGAGAGATGGGGAAAAGAATCCGGACAGACTTCCGGTTCCGGCGCCTGCATGTGAGGACGCGCGAGTACAAGTGCTCCAGCCCTTGATACCAAAATCACTCGGTCAGATCCTACTAACTACCGCTGGGACAAACGAGTCTGACCCCCTGCAGCACGGAAGACAAACCTGTCGGTATATGGACAGATTCGTCCACATTATGGGCAAATCCAGAGCACAGAGCAAGTCCGGCCGCGCGGCCGACCAGACAGCCATCATGGCGGACGAGTCCTCTAAGCAAACCACACCAGAGGAGTCGCAAGTTCCTCAAGCTTCACTGACCTCAATGTCTGGTGAGTCTGCATTGTCTACCTTGAATATTGACTATAAGCAATTGGCGATTCAGGTAGCGCAATTAATCTCCCCGGATTTACAAGAATCCCTGGCTAAAACGGTTAATACCTCCCTATCACAACTACATGATACGGTGACGAAGCAGGGGGAGCGTATAGATACGCTGGAGTCAGCCATGCACCACGTGGACACAGCATTCATGGACCTCCGCCAACTAGTCCAAGACACCAGGTTGGACAACCAGAAACTCTGGGACAGAGTAGAAGACTTAGAGAATAGGTCACGTAGGAACAACCTACGCATCGTGGGTTTACCGGAGGCGGTATTGGCGAAGGATCTCAGACGACTGTGCGAGTCGGACTTACCGGAGGCTTTGGGGATCCGTCAGGCCTGTAAAGTAGAGCGAGCTCATAGAGTTGGACCTGACTTACGATCCACAGACAAGGGCTCAAAGGAGACGAGACATCGCCCGCGACAAGTCATAGTCAAGTACTTAGATTATTCAGACAGAATGGCAGTGCTGAAGGCGTTTAAAAGTAGGCGCGATGGTCTGGATTATAAAGGACACCGCATTTTGATCTTTGGCGACTTCTCAGCGGAAGTCACGAAAAGGCGCCGAGCATTTTCACAAGTTTGTTCGGCATTATACAAGCGCCAGGTCAAGTTTGCATTATTATACCCGGCAGTTCTTAAGGTTGCGAATACGGATGGATCCTATGATACCTTTTCTACACCGGAAGCGGCGGATGCCATTTTGAAATCTTTACCGCCTGATCGCCCTTCTCCTACGCATAAGCCAATAGGTGAACCACGTGATTTATCCAAGGAGGACAGATCTTCAACAGATGGATTTTCTTTCTCAGCTCCTAAACCGCAGAGGAACAGGAATCTTCAACAAAGCCACACTTGAACTTCCATATCCAGAGGCTCAGTAATGCAGGAGTACGCGGGTCTACTATGAGATATATCCTTTCACACGTATGGGAACATATTGCTCAGTGCTTTTAGAGATGTGTACGTGAAATATATGCATTGTTTCCTGATCGCTTTACACAACTAGTTGATGTATGCAAGATAGATTACCCTTTGTTTATATCTTTCGTGCTCGACTCTATAATGATATGACCAGTCCAGCACCATGGCTGGGAGTGGCTTCGTTACGGTGAAGTTAAGATAAGAAGTGCTATAACATGTGGGAAAAAAGTGAAGTCGCATGTCACATATACATGGATGTTGCATTGGTACAGCAAGGACCATGGAGTGATAGTTACCTGTTGTTGGTTATGTATATGGTTATGTATTTGGGTTTGAAGGCGGGGTTGGGAAGGGGAGGGGGGCAGTTAGACATCCACATTGATAAACTAACTATATCATCCGTTTATGAGAATTGTTTCATGGAATGTTAAGGGTCTCAAGTCACCCCATAAGCGCATGATGGTACTACGCCATCTCAAAAGGCTAAAGACCGACATTGCGCTACTACAAGAAACTCATCTAACGGAGCTAGACTACCACCGTATGCAAAAACTGTGGGTGGGCCAGGTGTACGGATCCCCCGCCCAGCACTCTAAGGCGGGAGTTCTGATACTCCTTGGTAAGAACCTCCCCTATTCAGTCACGGGCTCTAAAGCTGATTCAGCAGGGAGATGGGTGAATATACACCTCACGGGTTCAGAAGATTCCATTAGCATATATAATGTATATGGGCCTAATGTACGTAGTCCACACTTTTTCAAGACGCTAAACGGAGTTATGGCAGTTGATAGTATACCCTCCAAACTTCTGGGGGGAGACTTGAATGTAGTCTTACAGCCTGCGGAGGATAGGAGTAATCCCCATAAACCGTTTCTTCACAAAGACCTAGATAGAGAAACTGTCTTACACACATTCCTTTCAGACACGGGCTTACATGATCCCTGGCGTCTGCATCATCCTGATGGCAGAGAATACTCGCATTATTCACATGCCCAACAATCATGGTCACGCATCGATTACACTTTGGTGTCGACACCGCTCCTTCAGCGGGTGCACCAGTGTGTCATCGAACCCATGGTTATATCAGATCATTCTCCAGTAGTGCTAGAAATACATGATTGCTTTCCAAGGGGCTCGGACATCCTGTGGCGCTTCCCCAGTAACTTGGCATCTGATGAATCGTTCCAATCTTTACTTAAAGGTTGGTGGTTGGATTTTGAGGATACCAATGGAGCTCACTCACAGGATCCCCAGCTATTCTGGGACACCTCCAAAGCAGTCATGAGAGGGCAACTAATAGCGTATGTTGCAAAACTTAAAAACCAGACTAAATTGAAAATTGAGGAGTATGGCCTGGCTTTGAGGCGGACTTACACACGTTTCCAAGCAATGCCAACACCCGTAAACAAAGAAGAATGGCAGAAAGCAAGAGGGGGATATGAATTGTGGTTAGATAAAGGGGAAAAGTTGAAACGGTCCGCTTTTGAAGCGAAGCTGTTTCGATACGGAAACAAGGCGGGGAGGTTGTTGGCACGTCTGTCCAAACCTTTGGGACCACAATTTCATATTACCACATTGAAGGATAAATGGGGAACTTTGCAATCACACCCTAAACAAGTTAATTCCATCTTAAAGCAATTTTATGAGGATTTGTATACAAAAAGAACATATACTCCCACCTCGCTCCCTACGGTCTTAGACTCCCTACAACTTCCCAAACTAACAGAGGAGGAACGGACATTCCTAAATTCTCCAATTACAGAAGTAGAGTTGAAATCCTGTATAAATTCAATGAAAATGCAGAAAGCCCCAGGCCCCGACGGATACGCCAGTGAATACTTCAAGGTCCTGAGGGATCAAATCACCCCATGTTTACTTCATTTATATAATGGATATTTATCAGGACAATCCATCCCGGCAGCCTCCAATGTCGCATACATAAAGGTTCTCCCTAAGCCAGGAAAGGACCCAAAATTTGCTTCCTCATACCGCCCGATTTCCTTAATCAACTCGGACTTAAAACTAATATCTAAACTTATGGCGGATAGATTAGCCACTATATTACCTAGAATAATTTCACCAAGCCAAGTTGGCTTTGTAAAAGGCCGCTCAGCGGTATCCAATATCCGGAAAATACTAACTGTACTAGATGATGTTAAAGTTAATCCGTCTGCTCACCCAAACCCAGCCATCCTTACTATAGATGCCGAAAAAGCATTCGATATGGTTGATTGGGATTGGTTGGGAGGTACAATGGACTCTATGGGTATTTTGGGACCTTTTAGATCGTTTATTGGAGCCTTATACTCGGCCCCCTCCGCAAAAGTATACACTCCAGGATTTCTTTCCTCCACCATCCCATTATATAGAGGGACACGTCAAGGCTGCCCTCTTTCCCCCCTCCTTTTTAATCTCGCATTGGAACCATTTATTCGCACATTGGAGGCTGACGAAAGTGTAAAGGGAATCAGGGTGGGCACGGAAACAATTAAGGCAACATACTTTGCAGATGATGTCTTGATATTCCTATCAGACCCGCATCACGATCTTCCCCACGTCTTTGAGCTTATTAAAAAATTTGAGAGCCACTCCGGCTTTAAAGTAAATGTCACAAAAAGTGAATTACTACACTTGACCAGTAACGGCGCAGCACACTTTAAACCATCTTTGAGTATACCGGTTACTATAGCTAGGTCCTCCATTAAATACCTAGGGATAAACATAGGTCGCACACCGGACACAATATATAACCTCAATTATCCGGCGGTTATAAATAAAATTAAACAAGATCTCCAACGATGGCAGCATCTGCCTCTCTCCTTCATGGGGAGATGCCATCTTTTGAAAATGGTAAGCTTCCCGAGATTACTTTATCCTCTACAGACAATTCCTCTTCTATTAAAACACACTGATATCAAGACATTAAATTCCATGTTCTCCGCCTACATATGGAATAAGAAACGCCCGAGAATAGCCTTAAAGAAACTTATGACACGCAAAGAAGGTGGGGGAGTCAATATACCGGATCTTCGTAGCTATAATTTGGCATGTTTGGCTCGTCATGGCCTTGACTGGCTACAAGGGTCAAACTTTTATTCTAATTACACACTTGAGGAGGGGGTGGTGGCTCCACTACATTTGTCATCGCTAATACATGTCTCAATTGGGAACATACCACCAGAAATCAAACATCGTATATTATTTAGGGACACCATTATGGCTTGGAAATCTATTAGAGCACTTTTTGGCCTCCCTCAACACATATCTAAGCACATGCATTTATGGGGGCATCCGGAGTTTCCACAGGGGAGGGAGAACCCGCATTTCAGGGAAATGAAATCGTTGGGCATCTTCAAGCTTAATCATCTCTTGCATTCTACTGAAAATAGATATATGACATTTCAAGAGTTGCAAGTTGTAAACAACCTTTCCACAAGGCATCACTTAGCCTATTGCCAAATAATGTCCTTTTTAAGGTCAAAATTGCATAATATAGCCCCGGAATGCCCTAAGAACTTCTTGGATGACTTGATAGTGTCTCCCCCATCTAAATCCTCTTTATCTTTTTTATATAGTACATTGAGAGAATCACTTGCTAAGGCTACCACTGCCACAATGTTTAAAATGTGGAGTAGAGAGCTTATGCAGCAAGATCTTACTCAGCAGATTTTGGGAGGATGGGCAAAGGTGCGTAAAGCAGTTGTATGTGAAAGATGGAGGGAGACACATTTTAAGTTCATTCACAGGGCCATATACGGTTTTGATATTCCCCCACACCCTAATTGTCCGGATAGACAAATAGCGTGTCCACGATGCCATGCACCCAAAACAAATTTATTTCATGGTTTGTGGACTTGCCCCAAATTATTTACATATTGGAACGAGATTTCTGGGATAATCAGGGATACATGGGGGGAGGAGGTCGCGGTGGAGCCACTACCTCTTTTATTTCATGCCTTTCCTGATACTCAACATATTCCTGACGCACTTCATGCCTTTCTTCTGATAGCCAAGAGGTCCTTGCTCGCCCTCTGGCTTAAACCACAGCTACCGTCAGGCCTAGAGGTAATTTCTCAGCTGAAAAAATATGTATATATGGATCGGCTAGATATTGAACGAACAGCGGAATCTGGATCATCAAAATTTTTTAAGAAATGGAAAGTTTTTATATGTAAACATTTCCAGACCGACGAAATAAAGGATCTGATGACACCGTTCTATTATACCTCATGGTACCTGACGAGAGATGTGGCAGGAACATTAGGAGTGCTGAAAAGGTGATTCAGTTAGGCGCTAGGAGTGATAGGGACCCACCTTCCTGTTCAGGTACGGTTCGGATACAGGAACATTTTACAATTTAATATTAGAAACATACATATTTAGGATGTCAGGGGGGAGGGGGGAGTTCCAAGGGGTTAAAGGTTGAAAACAATGTTCGCTAAGCATGATTTATGTCAAATTCGTCTGCCAGTTCTGTACAATTATGTATTGACGATCAGTGGAATAACTCACATGTAAAGTCCAATGTAATGTCATGCATCTGTTTCTGTTTACTACTGTTGGAAAAATTAAATAAAAAGTGTTTTAAAAAAAAAAAAAAAAAAAAAAAAAAAGAATCCGGACAACTATAGCTCATTCCGGTTGGAACTTTTGGCAGTCGTATGGGCGGTGACCGAGCGATTTGCAGATATCTTGCTGGGCGCAGAGTGTGTGTTATGGACTGACAATAATCCATTGGTTCATTTAGACTCGGCCAAATTGGGTGCTATGGAGCAACGTTGGCGAGCACGACTTAGCAAATTTAAATTTACTGTGAAGTACCGCCCAGGACGAGCTAATGGGAATGCAGATGCCCTGTCCCGTAATCCAGTAGATTTGCCTGAAGGACTGACTGAAGAGGAGTTAGAGGAAACAGAGACTCCTAATTTCCTTGCCAATGAAGTACATGATCAGATGCCAGGTGAGAATATTCAAAGTGCTCCGGTGCATACTGTGGAGCCCATAAGAGAAACCATCGATCAATGGACTGCTGAAGAATGGAAGAAACAGCAGTTGCAAGATATTCAAATTCGGACTGTAAGAAGATGGGTGCTAGAGAGATACCGACCCAATCAACGAGAGCGATTGCGATTGTCTGGAGTGGGACAGAGAATATATCGCCAACGAGATAGATTGGCAGTAAAACAAGGGATATTGTACCGCCGAGTATTCCTACCGACCATGGAAGGACCCGTCTGGCAAGCTGTGTTGCCGGAGCGAGAGTTAGAAAGTACGGTTAAGTGGATGCATGAGAAAAAGGGGCATTATGGTCCTGAAAAGACTTTCCGTTGGTTGCAACAATTCTACTATCATCCTTTGCTGTTTGCAGTGGCACAGAAAGTGTGTCAGAACTGTAGAAATTGCACCCTGGCCAGAGCGGCTGAACAACAAGCTCCGGTGGGGCATATACAGACGCATTATCCATTACAGTTGGTCATGATGGATTATTTGACAGTAGATGAGTCTTTACAAGGGTACAGATATTTATTGGTTGTGATAGACCACTTCACCAAATTCACAGTGGCCGTACCTACCAGAGATCAAACGGCTGAATCTGCGGCACAGGGATTGTGGACTCATTTCATCTTACCCTATGGATGTCCTTCACAGCTTCACTCTGATCAAGGAGCTTGTTTTGAGGGGCGAGTAATAGAAGAATTATGCAGATTGTACCAGATTAAAAAGACCCGCACGACCCCGTATCACCCTCAAGGGAACGGGGCCTGTGAAAGGGTGAATCGGACCATATTGCAGTTGTTGCGAACACTGGAGAAACAAAAAAAAGAGAGATGGCCTGACTACATTGCAGAATTAATCTGGATCTATAATAACACTGTACATGCCACTACTGGATATTCTCCTTTTCTGTTAATGTTCGGAAGAAATGGACGATGTCCCCTAAATTTAATGATGCCTATCCCGGAAGAACAAGAAGAGTGGATTCCGCAGACCTGGATGTGGGGTCATCGACGCAAGGTACAAGAAATGTATAATTTAGTGGCGCAGAGACTGGGGCCTCATGATCTTACAGTAAATCAGAAATTGAAGGAACTACCTTTGCAAGTGGGTGATAGAGTAATCGTGCGGAACCAGGGTGCAAGAAGAGCAGGAAAGCTGCAATGGAAGTGGGAAACCTTGGCGTATGAGGTGGTGCGTCAGCCCAATCCATATATTCCTGTATTTGTGATCAAGCCGGAGGGTAGTAGTGGCCCTTTGAAAACCGTACACAGAAATATGCTGAGACCCTGCACATTTATAAGTCGTGAACCAGAAGCAAACACTAGAGATCCTCCTGTTGCAACACCCGTTCCCGTAGATGAAGGTTGGTGGAGTCCGCCGGTTCAAGTACCAGAGAGACAAGAAAGTACCAGTGAAGTACAAGAAGAGAATGTTACTCCTGTGGAAGAAGAGTTGTCACAGGTACGTCATTCTCAGCGATCCAATTTTGGAAGACTTCCTTCTAGGTTTGAAGGATTTGTGACGCCACAGCAAGTTGCCGGGACGGCAACTGATAAACCTGGGGGAAAAGATGTAACCCAGCAAAAGGATTGTATGGCATTGAGAAATGGGAGGTTGTGGCCGGCCACTAGAGGGCGCTGTGAGGTTAGTACATCGACAGTGTTTAGTGTGTGGAGTGATATACAAGAGAGGTCTAGTGAGGAAGTGTCTGGAGAGAGGTCGGAGAAGCGCTGGACAGGAAGAGACAGAGACTGGACTGAGAGAGCTGTAGCAAGTAAGGAAGACATTGTGACTCAGATAACTGTAAAAGATAAAGAGCATTCTGGCCAGCAGCAGAGCATAAGTAATGTGAAGTATCAGACGCGCATTTACTGGAGTTCCAAGTTAAGGAGATCCGGCTCAAGTTAAGAAGAGAGTGTTTAGAGCAAGAAGCTGAGACGCCATTTTGAGCATAAGGTAACATAGAGCCATTAAGTGCCGGATCATCAGAGAGTGCATTGTATTACATTGCCGGACCTCAAAGATCACATTACACTAAACCTGGAAGCTAAGAGACTTTATTATCCTAAGGCACCGGATAAAGAGAACATATTTTAATCATTACGGATTATAAGAGACTGTGTTATATTGAAGTGCCGGATAAAAGCAGAGACTGTATTGTTTACCGAGCACCAGTTATATTTTGCCTAGAGCTCAAGTTTTTGACTGTTGTCATATTTTCTGCATGTTCAGTAAAGACAAAACGAATATAATCCCGGTGTCAGTAATTATTGTCCTTAAAAGACATATTACACCCCCCTGATCTTTCCACCAGCAGTAAGATCGTGTGGGAGATAATGCAGCCTCTGCTTCACAAGGGGTACCACCTTTACTGTGACAATTTTTATTCCAGTGTGCCCCTGTTTAGGCATTTGCATGCTGCAAGGACTGGGGCATGTGGTACCATGCGCAAAAACAGAATTGGTTTTCCACAGCAATTAGTGGGGAAGCGCATGGTAAAGGGGGACTCGTGTGCTTATGCATCTGAAGAATTGCTGGCGGTCAAGTTCAGGGATCGCAAAGATGTGTATGTGCTAAGCACGATTCATACCGCAGGAACAGTGGCAGTGAGGGAAAGAGGGGCAACATCGGACAAGCACAAACCAGTGAGCGTGTCCAAATATAACAAGTACATGGGGGGGGGGGTGGATTTAAGCGACCAGGTTTTACAGCCCTATTTAGTAAAACGCAAAACTAAAACCTGGTACAAAAAAGTGGCCATTTATTTGTTACAGGTGGCAATCCACAACTCATTTGTGCTCTACAAAAAAAACAGAGGCAGAGACACATACCTGGATTTCCAGGAGAAAATTATTGAAGGCCTCATTTTTGATGTTCAGGACACCCGAGAATGCCCCCAGTCTGAGGATGTCACGCGACTGACTGAAAGACACTTCATCAGTCGGATTCCACCAACAGCAACCAGAAGCAACCCCCAGAAAAAGTGCCGCGTCTGCAGAAAAGACGGGCACCGCAAAGATTCCCGATATTTCTGTCCCTCATGTCCCTCGCAACCAGGCCTGTGCATTGAGCCATGTTTTAAAAAATACCACACTGTTCTGAATTATTAGATTTTAGTTAATTCGTTGAAAATATATTTGCCCTACATTAAGTTTTTATTTTTCCCCTGATTTTACTCCAAGGGTGAGGGAGGGAATGGGTGGGGGGTGGATGTCATGTTTGCATATTTTCTAAAGATCATCTGCTGGAGAGCTCCATTTGCATAAACCTGCAATTTCTTATTTTAGAAAACCCCAAAAAATAAATTCCCATTATACCCCTAGATGAATATTTTGGGATTTCTGCTTCAAGAGCAGATATTTTGGAAGTGTTATAGAAACTCTGTTGAGTTTTGTAAAACCAGCTTTGAAAAAAAGCGATTTGTGAAATAAGCTTCTTCTATCGTCCACCCTCCTACTTCTCTATATGATAAATAAGACACACATATTTGGTATCCCCATGCTCAGGAGAAGTGGAAGAATGTGAAAGGAGATGAATTTTGGCCGTGGTCTATGCCGTGTGTGAAAAATGCTGGTATAAACTGACGCATTTGCTAAAAAATTGCTAATTTTATTTTGATCCATCTTATTCAAGAAACTTTCAGAAGAAAACTGGACTGTCTAAAAATATGATAAACCCCTTGAAGAAAACCTTGTGGGGTCTACTTGCGTGAATGAAGTAATTTATGGGGTGTTTCTAATGTTTCAGCAGCATTACGCCCCCAAGAAAACAGTATGCGGCTATAAAATCAAATGCAGAATTCCTGGACCAAAAGCCTCCTTTTATGCCAAGCCCTGGCACATGCCCGCACAGTGAATAAAGCACACATATTTGGTATCCCCATGCACGGGAGAAGTGGAAGAATGTGAAAGGAGATGAATTTTGACCGTGGTCTATACCGTGTGTGAAAAATACTAGCCTAAACTGACGCATTTGCTAAAAAATAGCTGATTTTTTTTTGTTCCATCTTATTCAAGAAACTTTCAGAAGAAAACTGGACTGTCTAAAAATATGATAAACCCCTTGAAGGAAACCTTGTAGGGTCTACTTGTGTGAATGAAGTCATTTATGGGGTGTTTCTAATGTTTCAGCAGCATTACGCCCCCAAGTAAACAGTATGCGGCTATAAAATCAAATGCAAAATTCCTCGACCGAAAAGGCCAAAAAGCCTCCTTTTATGCCAAGCCCTGGCACATGCCCGCACAGTGAATAAGGCACACATATTTGGTATCCCCATGCACGGGAGAAGTGGAAGAATGTGAAAGGAGATGAATTTTTGTCCGTGGTCTATACCGTGTGTGAAAAATACTAGCCTAAACTGACGCATTTGCTAAAATAGCTGATTTTTTTTTGTTCCATCTTATTCAAGAAACTTTCAGAAGAAAACTGGACTTGCTAAAAATATGATAAACCCCTTGAAGGAAACCTTGTGGGGTCTACTTGTGTGAATGAAGTCATTTATGGGGTGTTTCTAATGTTTCAGCAGCATTACACCCCCCAGAAAACAGTATGCGGCTATAAAATCAAATGCAAAATTCCTGGACCGAAAAGGCCAAAAAGCCTCCTTTTATGCCAAGCCCTGGCACATGCCCGCACAGTGAATAAGGCACACATATTTGGTATCCCCATGCACGGGAGAAGTGGAAGAAAGTGAGAGGAGATGAATTTTGTCCGTGGTCTATACCGTGTGTGAAAAATACTAGCCTAAACTGACGCATTTGCTAAAAAAGCGCTGATTTTATTTTGTTCCATCTTATTCAAGAAACTTTCAGAAGAAAACTGGACTGTCTAAAAATATGATAAACCCCTTAAAGGAAACCTTGTGGGGTCTACTTGTGTGAATGAAGTCATTTATGGGGTGTTTCTAATGTTTCAGCAGCATTAGGCCCCCCAGAAAACAGTATGCGGCTCTAAAATCAAATGCAAAATTCCTGGACCGAAAAGGCCAAAAAGCCTCCTTTTATGCCAAGCCCTGGCACATGCCCGCACAGTGAATAAGGCACAAATATTTGGTATCCCCATGCACGGGAGAAGTGGAAGAATGTGAAAGGAGATGAATTTTGACCGTGGTCTATACCGTGTGTGAAAAATACTAGCCTAAACTGACGCATTTGCTAAAAAAGCTGATTTTTTTTTGTTCCATCTTATTCAAGAAACTTTCAGAAGAAAACTGGACTTGCTAAAAATATGATAAACCCCTTGAAGGAAACCTTGTGGGGTCTACATGTGTGAATGAAGTCATTTATGGGGTGATTCTAATGTTTCAGCAGCATTACACCCCCCAGAAAACAGTATGCTGCTATAAAATCAAATGCAAAATTCCTCGACCGAAAAGGCCAAAAAGCCTCCTTTTATGCCAAGCCCTGGCACATGCCCGCACAGTGAATAAGGCACACATATTTGGTATCCCCATGCACGGGAGAAGTGGAAGAAAGTGAAAGGAGATGAATTTTGTCCGTGGTCTATACCGTGTGTGAAAAATACTAGCCTAAACTGACGCATTTGCTAAAAAAGTGCTGATTTTATTTTGTTCCATCTTATTCAAGAAACTTTCAGAAGAAAACTGGACTGTCTAAAAATATGATAAATCCCTTGAAGGAAACCTAGTGGGGTCTACTTGTGTGAATGAAGTCATTTATGGGGTGTTTCTAATGTTTCAGCAGCATTAGGCCCCCCAGAAAACAGTATGCGGCTATAAAATCAAATGCAAAATTCCTGGACCGAAAAGGCCAAAAAGCCTCCTTTTATGCCAAGCCCTGGCACATGCCCGCACAGTGAATAAGGCACACATATTTGGTATCCCCATGCATGGGAGAAGTGGAAGAATGTGAAAGAAGATGAATTTTGTCCGTGGTCTATACCGTGTGTGAAAAATACTAGCCTAAACGGACGCATTTGCTAAAAAATAGCTGATTTTTTTTTGTTCCATCTTATTCAAGAAACTTTCAGAAAAAAACTGGACTTGCTAAAAATATGATAAACCCCTTGAAGAAAACCTTGTGGGGTCTACTTGTGTGAATGAAGTCATTTATGGGGTGATTCTAATGTTTCAGCAGCATTAGGCCCCCCAGAAAACAGTATGCTGCTATAAAATCAAATGCAAAATTCCTCGACCCAAAAGGCCAAAAAGCCTCCTTTTATGCCAAGCCCTGGCACATGCCCGCACAGTGAATAAGGCACACATATTTGGTATCCCCATGCACGGGAGAAGTGGAAGAAAGTGAAAGGAGATTAATTTTGTCCGTGGTCTATACCGTGTGTGAAAAATACTAGCCTAAACTGACGCATTTGCTAAAAAAGTGCTGATTTTATTTTGTTCCATCTTATTCAAGAAACTTTCAGAAGAAAACTGGACTGTCTAAAAATATGATAAACCCCTTGAAGGAAACCTTGTGGGGTCTACTTGTGTGAATGAAGTCATTTATGGGGTGTTTCTAATGTTTCAGCAGCATTACACCCCCAAGAAAACAGTATGCTGCTATAAAATCAAATGCAGAATTCCTGGACCGAAAAGGCCAAAAAGCCTCCTTTTATGCCAAGCCCTGGCACATGCCCGCACAGTGAATAAGGCACACATATTTGGTATCCCCATGCACGGGAGAAGTGGAAGAAAGTGAGAGGAGATGAATTTTGTCCGTGGTCTATACCGTGTGTGAAAAATACTAGCCTAAACTGACGCATTTGCTAAAAAAGCGCTGATTTTATTTTGTTCCATCTTATTCAAGAAACTTTCAGAAGAAAACTGGACTGTCTAAAAATATGATAAACCCCTTAAAGGAAACCTTGTGGGGTCTACTTGTGTGAATGAAGTCATTTATGGGGTGTTTCTAATGTTTCAGCAGCATTAGGCCCCCCAGAAAACAGTATGCGGCTCTAAAATCAAATGCAAAATTCCTGGACCGAAAAGGCCAAAAAGCCTCCTTTTATGCCAAGCCCTGGCACATGCCCGCACAGTGAATAAGGCACAAATATTTGGTATCCCCATGCACGGGAGAAGTGGAAGAATGTGAAAGGAGATGAATTTTGACCGTGGTCTATACCGTGTGTGAAAAATACTAGCCTAAACTGACGCATTTGCTAAAAAATAGCTGATTTTTTTTTGTTCCATCTTATTCAAGAAACTTTCAGAAGAAAACTGGACTGTCTAAAAATATGATAAACCCCTTGAAGGAAACCTTGTAGGGTCTACTTGTGTGAATGAAGTCATTTATGGGGTGTGTCTAATGTTTCAGCAGCATTACGCCCCCCAGAAAACAGTATGCGGCTATAAAATCAAATGCAAAATTCCTGGACCGAAAAGGCCAAAAAGCCTCCTTTTATGCCAAGCCCTGGCACATGCCCGCACAGTGAATAAGGCACACATATTTGGTATCCCCATGCACGGGAGAAGTGGAAGAAAGTGAAAGGAGATGAATTTTGTCCGTGGTCTATACCGTGTGTGAAAAATACTAGCCTAAACTGACGCATTTGCTAAAAAATAGCTGATTTTATTTTGTTCCATCTTATTCAAGAAACTTTCAGAAGAAAACTGGACTGTCTAAAAATATGATAAACCCCTTGAAGGAAACCTTGTGGGGTCTACTTGTGTGAATGAAGTCATTTATGGGGTGTTTCTAATGTTTCAGCAGCATTAGGCCCCCCAGAAAACAGTATGCGGCTATAAAATCAAATGCAAAATTCCTGGACCGAAAAGGCCAAAAAGCCTCCTTTTATGCCAAGCCCTGGCACATGCCCGCACAGTGAATAAGGCACACATATTTGGTATCCCCATGCACGGGAGAAGTGGAAGAAAGTGAAAGGAGATGAATTTTGTCCGTGGTCTATACCGTGTGTGAAAAATACTAGCCTAAACTGACGCATTTGCTAAAAAAGTGCTGATTTTATTTTGTTCCATCTTATTCAAGAAACTTTCAGAAGAAAACTGGACTGTCTAAAAATATGATAAACCCCTTGAAGGAAACCTTGTGGGGTCTACTTGTGTGAATGAAGTCATTTATGGGGTGTTTCTAATGTTTCAGCAGCATTACACCCCCAAGAAAACAGTATGCTGCTATAAAATCAAATGCAGAATTCCTGGACCGAAAAGGCCAAAAAGCCTCCTTTTATGCCAAGCCCTGGCACATGCCCGCACAGTGAATAATCACGCTATAGGGAAAAAGGGAACAAAGCGCACATAGTGCATGAGCCTGTAAAATATGAGAACAATAGGATAAAGGTGGTCAATTATGCTGACCTGATGTTGTTATGCTAGGAGCATAACATCCCATGATGCGTGTCCAAGTTATACTTAGGTTGAGACAGTTGCAGCCCAAATTCCGGTTCGAAGATTGATAAAAATCCACTATGTAGATCCAGGAGATAGGGGGATAAAAAATGGAATATCCGAGGGCGCAGCTGTACTGAAAATTGCTTTTATTTGTACAACAACAACAACAATGTGTTTCAAGGCCGTACCGGCCTCTTCGTCAGGTTAGGTACAAGTGTTAGGTCTATTCATGATGACTGTGCATTTATAGCTGGCCTAGAAATCACTACCGGGTTAGGTCATAGGTCAGAAGGTCAATTGTGTGAGCAAGGTACGGCAGTGAGGTATAAAAATTATTCATTTAAAACAACAGTTTTTCATTCATATTAAAGGTATATAAAAGATAAGGATCGTAGGTTAAAATATGGATAAGCATTTTTTACAGAATAATAATATAAAAATAATAATGGATAAAACAATGGTTAGAAAACATTAATGAGAATATGTATAAAAAGATACAAAAATCCATAAATACATTTCAAGTGGAATGTCTCCGCAGTGTGTTTTTATTTGTTAGTGATAGTATGAAGTTTTTTATTATTATTTTGTACTTTCAGTTAAAACATCGTTCATTCCAAGCTGTCAGTGGTGTGTGTCATCGTCATGGTGATATGACGCTCCTAGGTGTGAGTCATATGACAAGGGGCGGTAATGAAGTGTGTGAGTTGTTCCCTATCAGAAAACAGACCCGTTTTACGTTAATATTCAAAATTATGCGAAAAGATAGAAATAATTTTTAATTTTTAAGAATAAGCATCCTAATCATGGGGGAAGTGATTTAGAAACATGTAAAAATATATACAAAAATATATACAAAAGTCTATTAGAAATGGAGTATCTTTGAAGTGTGTATTTATTCACTGGGGGTGGTATGGGGTTTGTTTATTTCTTTATTTTTTGTTTATGTGTACTTCAAATGTTTGGTACTTATACTTTAGAGTATCGTTCTTTCAGAGCTGTCAGTGGTGTGTGTCGCTGTCATGGTGATGTGACGCTCCTGGGTATGAGTCATCTATGCAGAGAGTGCTGCTGCCGACTCAGAGAAAGGAGCCGTGCAGTTCGAGGACGACTAATCGGAACAAGAACACACAGCAGCCACGGGTGAGAGAATTGCCTGTATTATAGCTCACAGATGTTAGTATAGTCGTTTGTATATAGGATTATTCCTATATGTGTTGCTCTTAGGATTGTAAAAAAAAAAAAAAAGGGGGTTACATAATGGTCTCTGTTACTTCATTGAGACCTGTTGGTTTTAATGTCTTGAGTTTATACATACAGAAGATTTCTCTTCTGCAAAGAATATTATAACGGTCTTTTTGGTTTTCTTTGATGTGATCGATCGGGGTGATAGTGAAACAGTTAAAATCACTATCATGTACTAGTGTGCAATGTCTGGATATACTGTGAAGTAAAAATTTATTTTTGCAATTGGATCTATGTTTATTTAATCGACTGTGTAAGGGTTGGATTGTTCTTCCCACGTACTGAACTCCACATTTGCAGTTTATGAGATAAATCACGAATTTTGACTGGCAGTTTAAGTTTTCATTGATGTTAAATACTTTTCCTGTTTGTTGAGACCGGAATGTATGTGTTTTATCAGTAATCGATTGACAGCAAAGGCACCTAGTTGTTCCGCATTTAAAACTGCCTATTTCAGATGATTGATTCTGTTGTTGTATTTTCCGTTTAGAATTGTCTTTTATTCCTGAGAGGTTCACTCTACTTGGGGCTAGGATGTTTTTAATAGTTCTCGCTCTTCTGAAAGTAGTTGTAGCTTTTGCTGGTAGAATTTTCTGGAGAAAGGGATCAGTTTGGAGTACATGCCAGTGTTTGTTGAGAATGTCTCCTATTTTTTTGTATGATGTATTGTATTGTGTGATGAAATTAAAACCAAAATTCATAGTTGTTTTACTATGTTCTTGTGTGGTTATTTGGTCACTAGTAGATGGTTGTGGAAGACAGTCCTCTTGGTTGAGAATTTCAGTTTTTTTATAGGCATCGGTTAAAAGTGTCTTTGGATAGCCTTTCTCCTTAAAGCGTTTGTATAATATTCGACTCTGTTTTTTAAAATCTGTTTTAAGTGTACAGTTTTTTCTTATTCTCTTGTATTGGCTATAAGGGATGTTCTTGAGCCATTTAGGGTAGTGTCCGCTGTTAAAATTCAGTTAGCTATTAGTATCCACTTTCTTAAAGTGGGTACGTGTGATAAAATTATTCCCTGATGCAATTATTGATAAATCTAGAAAATCTATCTCTTTTTCTTGTATGTTGGATGTGAATGTGATACCCCAATTATTATCTTTAAGGGAGTGACAGAAATTTTTGGCACTTGTTTGGTCACCATTCCAGGGCTGCCATCAGGAATTTCTGGGCCCCATACTGCCAATGAGTCTGGGCCCCCGCCCCCCTCATTGGGTGAAATGCAAAGGGGCGGGAGGTAGGGCACATTAAAAAGAAAACTCTCTGGAGGAGCAGGGCAGAGACAGGAGGTGGGTGTCGGAGGGCAAAGGGGAGAGACTAAGTGCCAGGGCTGGGAGAACTGAATGTAGCAGTGGTAGCCAGGGGGGAGACGCAACCTCACAGGGGCTCTATGGAGTGACAGGGAAGAGACAAGAGACAGCGGCTCTGTGGGGGGCAAAAAGGGAAAGTGAGTGTGTGTGTGTGTGTGTGTGTGTGTGTGTGTATAGAATCTGTCAGGGTGTAGGAGGGCAATATAAACAAAAATCATTGCACTGAAGCCCTATACACAGCAGAGTCACTCACCAAAATGTAGTCCCTAAGATCTCCCACCGCCACGGGCATGCCTGGATGATGCTTTTGCATTCTCTTCACACGCTGCACACACGTTATCTGTGTAAAAACCACACAACAAAATTAATTCAGACACCAAACCAGAAAAAAATTCAGATCCTAGACCAGACCTTTTAGGTAATTCAGACACCTTTCCACCAGACCCCTACCTGTGGCCAGAGTTTAGCATTTAGACTTTTATCTACAGGGGAGTGTGTGTAGCGCTATCTACAGGGGGCAGTGTGTGGAGCTATTTACAGGGGGGCTGTGTGTGGAGCTATTTACAGGGGGTGTGTGTGTGGCACTATCTACAGGGGTGTGTGTGTGGCACTATCTACAGGGGGGTGTGTGTGGCACTATCTACAGGGGGGGTGTGTGGCACTATCTACAGGGGGGTGTTTGTGGCACTATCTACAGGGGGGGTGTGTGTGGCACTATCTACAGGGGAGTGTGTGTGTGGCGCTATCTACAGGGGGTATGTTCGGCGCTAACTACAGGGGAGTGTGTGGCACTCTCTATAGGGGATTCCAGTCCAGGAGGAGACCCTGACCTCACTGTCCATATATGGAGAGTGACCTCAGGGGCTACCTCTAGGAGAGGAATCCCCGGCCAGAGTGTCGGCAACTCTCTGGCCGGGGATTCCGCTCCTGGATGGGTGAATGGCAGAGCAGGAAGCTGATACTTTCCTGCTCTGCCATAGTATTCAATTGTATCTGCATCCTGTGGACGCAGATACAATTGAATATGGCAGTGCCTGAGACACGTCTGGGACAGTAATTTGCCGGGACTGCCTCTGTAGATTCAGGACAGTCCCTGCAAATTCAGGACTGTTGTTAACTATGCCTCCGGCATAAGCTTTCTCCCCCTACCCAGGTATACTCTCTCCTTCCTCTACCCCTCCCCATGTATAATTTCTCCCCTCCCTTCAGATATCATCACTTTTCACCCAATTATTACCCCCCCCCCATTGTATAATACCTCCTCCGGTGGAGGGATGTCACGATACCAGAATATGGACTTCGGTACCGATGCTTTGTGTAGTATTGCGATTTCGATAACAAAGCGATACTTTGCCAACAGTAATAAAAAAAAAAAACAGTTTTTCGATTTCTTATGTGAGGCGTGAGGTGTGATGGTAAATTTAACCTCCATGTGCCTCACATTAATAGTAATTAACCCCATCATGTTCCTCAATTATAATGGGTTAATGTGTAAGGTACATGATGGGGTTAATTACTATTAATGTGAGGCACATGGAGGTTAAATTTATCACACCTCGTGCCCCACATTATTAAGTGAAAGAAGTTTTTATTTAATATTTTTACAGCGTACACATCATAAATGACGCAAAAAAATTGTTCTGCAGGTAATTACGGCCGTGCCAATACGGAATGTGTATATTTTATGTATTGAGACTTATTTTAATGTGTTTTGTAAAAAAGGTGTATGTGTATTTTTTTATTTATTTAACATTACTTTATGTTTTTACTTTATTTTTTAAACTTTAATGTACTGGTATATATCTATATACGGATAGTACACAGGCAGTTGTTAGGACAGACCTGAGTATGCCCTAACAGGAAATATGGTAAGACAGCCCTGGGGTCCTTCATTGAACCTTGGGCTGTCTGTCCATATATGGTATGTCCCTCAATCGCGTCACAGGGATTCCTGTGACGTGATCCAAGGGGCATCCCCCCTTCTTATATTCCCCTGAATGCTGCACTCAGCTTTGATCGCAGCATTCAGGGGAATAGCGGCGGAGATGAGAGGTTTCTTTGATCTCTGCCTTTATAGAGCGGGACTGTGGCTGTGTAATACAACCATTGCCCCCCACGCAGTTAGCACGAGGTTATGCGGGCGGCGCTGCACTAATGAGTGGCGGTTCAGGCACTGAAGACAGAACATGGGGGTGTTTTGTAGTGCGCCCGCCATGTTCTGTTTTCAGTGTCGCCGCTCATTATTGCAGTGCTGGCCGCATCACATAATCCTGGCGGCGCGCACATGTCAGGACTCCGAAGCAGGGCCGTGACTGTATTACACAGCCGCAGCTCCGCTCTCATACATTCATGTATTACAATATTGAGCTGTGCAGCCAGCTTAGTATCGAAATACATGAAATAACGGTATCGAACCGTTTGGGGGTGCACGGTATCGAAACCGTATCGAAGTTTTGATGCATCGTGCATCCTTACTCAAGTGCCATCCTCCCTCCATTATTATCTCCTTCCCACTCTAGCATCATTTCCCTCCCTACCCAATGCCATCTCCCTGCCCCATTATCATCTCCCTGCCCCATTATCATCTCCCTGCCCCATTATCATCTCCCTGCCTCATTATCATCTCCCTGCCTCATTATCATCTCCCTGCCCCCATTATCATCTCCCTGCCCCCATTATCATCTCTCTGTCCCCATTATCATCTCCCTGCCCCCATTATCATCTCCCTGCCCCATTATCATCTCCCTGCCCCATTATCATCTCCCTGCCCCATTATCATCTCCCTGCCCCATTATCATCTCCCTGCCCCATTATCATCTCCCTGCCCCCATTATCATCTCCCTGCCCCCATTATCATCTCTCTGTCCCCATTATCATCTCCCTGCCCCATTATCATCTCCCTGCCCCATTATCATCTCCCTGCCCCCATTATCATCTCCCTGCCCCCAATATCATCTCCCTGTCCCCATTATCATCTCCCTGCCCCATTATCATCTCCCTGCCCCATTATCATCTCCCTGCCCCCATTATCATCTCCCTGCCCCCATTATCATCTCCCTGCCTCATTATCATCTCCCTGCCCCCATTATCATCTCCCTGCCCCCATTATCATCTCCCTGCCTCATTATCATCTCCCTGCCCCCATTATCATCTCCCTGCCCCCATTATCATCTCCCTGCCTCATTATCATCTCCCTGCCCCCATTATCATCTCCCTGCCCCCATTATCATCTACCCCCTCCCCATAGAAAGCAAAAATCTTCCCCACCTCTGTATTAGTTTACACTGCAGCATAGGATTGTATCACTCAGCTCTACCACGGCTCTTATCTCCTGTCCTGTGTAAACAGAGGGAGAAGACAGGTTTATTGTCACATGTTACACAGGATGGGAGAGCAGAGCCGCAGAGCTGATACAATCCTATGCTGCAGTGTCAACATAATACAGAGGTGGGTAAGATATTTACTTCCTATGGGGGCAGGAGGAGATTTTTTCATGAGGCTCCGGGCAGCAGCAGCCGGACACAGACATAAGTTAGTACTCACTGTGTCTGAAGAAGAAGAAGACAACGACTGCTGCTGCTGGACGTATCCTCCGAGGCTGAGCTCATAACTCCCGCTGCTGTGATGTCTCCACCCCTTGTCTCCTCCCCACACGCTGTCACGCTGTTGTGGAGGAGGAGGGGCGGGCACATCTCACTCTCCAGCGGGCCCTTACTGTTTTATTCTGATGTAATGAACGGGCCCCTGCTTCGTGATGGGACCTGTTCCTTTCACCGAAATGAAATCGTAAGAGCCACACTGCCGTGAGAATATTAATTCCAGCGGCAGAGTGCGGGCCCCCTTTTTTTAAATTTATTCCCGGGCCCCTCACTGCAGTACCCCCAGTACCCCCCTGATGGCGGCCCTGCACCATTCCATATGATAAAGAGGTCGTCTATGTATCTTTTGTATAATAAAATGTGATCCATTGCCCAGGGATGTTTCCAAATAAAATGATCTTCGAAAGCGCCCATGAAAATGTTGGCATAGCTTGGTGCTACCCTAGTACCCATTGCAGTGCCCTTCACCTGGTGATATATAGTTTCGTCAAAGGAGAATACGTTGTTTTTAAGGATGAATTCCATACTTCTACAAAATAAATGGATTTGAGGTGGTTGAAGTTCGATGTCCCTTTCTAGGGTGTTTCTAAGGTTTTTGAGACCTAGAGAGTGTTCAATGTTGCTGTACAAAGCACTTACATCTAGGGTGATGAGTAAATTGTTTTTAGAAGGTATCAGGCGGAGTTCACTAATAAGCTGAGTGGAGTCTTTTAGATAACTTGGTAAAGTTACTACATATTTTTGAAAGCACAGGTCTAGGTAGTGGGACAGGTGACAGGTGGGTGATTGCATTCCAGAAATAATTGGTCTGCCTGGGGGATTTTTGGGGTCTTTGTGAATTTTAGGTAGGTGATAGTAGAATGGTAGATTTATATTTCTAGGTGTGAGGTAGTTCTTTTCATTTTTGATTAGGATTTTATCTGTGAACGCTTGGTCTATCATCAATTTTAGACGTTTAGTAATGTCTTCAATGGGGTTGTAATCAAGGTTGTTATAATAATTAGTGTCAGATAGGATTTTTAATGCTTCAGAATAATAGTCTAGTGTGTTCTTGATCACTGTCCCTCCACCTTTGTCAGCAGATCTTATTACAATCGAATTGTTTTCTTTGAGGTTTTTTAGGGCTCGTTTTTCATTCGAGGTAAGGTTATTTTTATACGGAAATTTGTGTTGTTCGAGATTTTCCAAATCTCTGCAAACTAAATGGTGAAAGGTGTTAATGAAATTGCCCTTGTTGGCTATGGGATAAAATTTCGATGGGGGTTTTAGATTAGTATGTTTAAAAATTACAGGTGTTTCATTTTGTGAATCCACCTCAGTAGCTGTATCGACGTTATTTTTTGTGTTATCAGCTTTATGAGTTGTCAGTTGGAAGTGTCTTTGGAGAGTGAGCTTTCTAGTAAAACGGTGTAAGTCGATAAATAAATTAAAACCATTTGTTTCAGTGGTTGGACAGAAAGAGAGTCCTTTATTAAGAAGAGATATTTCTGTTTCATTTAAAATGTGGTCAGAGAGGTTAAAAATGGACATATATGGTATCGTGGAAGTTAGTTTTGTTCTCTTTTTCTTTTTGCCTCCCCGGGTTCCTCTATAAAGTTTTTTCGTTTTTTTGGGCAGAAAAAATCGTTTATGGTCAATTGTAGGGGATTGGAGACTGGGGTGATTTCTAAAAAAGAAGAAGGAGCATTTCCTAATGAAGCAATATTTTCTACACCAGAGGAAGAGGCTATTTCCTCTGGAATTGCGGTACATATGGCAGGGGTTAAAAATGGAACAGACATATTGGAACCAACTTTCGTATTATCAATCGTGACACTACCCTAAATGGCTCAAGAACATCCCTTATAGCCAATACAAGAGAATAAGAAAAAACTGTACACTTAAAACAGATTTTAAAAAACAGAGTCAAATATTATACAAACGCTTTAAGGAGAAAGGCTATCCAAAGACACTTTTAACCGATGCCTATAAAAAAACTGAAATTCTCAACCAAGAGGACTGTCTTCCACAACCATCTACTAGTGACCAAATAACCACACAAGAACATAGTAAAACAACTATGAATTTTGGTTTTAATTTCATCACACAATACAATACATCATACAAAAAAATAGGAGACATTCTCAACAAACACTGGCATGTACTCCAAACTGATCCCTTTCTCCAGAAAATTCTACCAGCAAAAGCTACAACTACTTTCAGAAGAGCGAGAACTATTAAAAACATCCTAGCCCCAAGTAGAGTGAACCTCTCAGGAATAAAAGACAATTCTAAACGGAAAATACAACAGAATCAATCATCTGAAATAGGCAGTTTTAAATGCGGAACAACTAGGTGCCTTTGCTGTCAATCGATTACTGATAAAACACATACATTCCGGTCTCAACAAACAGGAAAAGTATTTAACATCAATGAAAACTTAAACTGCCAGTCAAAATTCGTGATTTATCTCATAAACTGCAAATGTGGAGTTCAGTACGTGGGAAGAACAATCCAACCCTTACACTGTCGATTAAATAAACATAGATCCAATTGCAAAAATAAATTTTTACTTCACAGTATATCCAGACATTGCACACTAGTACATGATAGTGATTTTAACTGTTTCACTATCACCCCGATCGATCACATCAAAGAAAACCAAAAAGACCGTTATAATATTCTTTGCAGAAGAGAAATCTTCTGGATGTATAAACTCAAGACATTAAAACCAACAGGTCTCAATGAAGTAACAGAGACCATTATGTAACCCCCTTTTTTTTTCTTTTTTTTTTTTACAATCCTAAGAGCAACACATATAGGAATAATCCTATATACAAACGACTATACTAACATCTGTGAGCTATAATACAGGCAATTCTCTCACCCGTGGCTGCTGTGTATTCTTGTTCCGATTAGTCGTCCTCGAACTGCACGGCTCCTTTCTCTGAGTCGGCAGCAGCACTCTCTGCATAGATGACTCATACCCAGGAGCGTCACATCACCATGACAACGACACACACCACTGACAGCTCTGAAAGAACGATACTCTAAAGTATAAGTACCAAACATTTGAAGTACACATAAACAAAAAATAAAGAAATAAACAAACCCCATACCACCCCCAGTGAATAAATACACACTTCAAAGATACTCCATTTCTAATAGACTTTTGTATATATTTTTGTATATATTTTTACATGTTTCTAAATCACTTCCCCCATGATTAGGATGCTTATTCTTAAAAATTAAAAATTATTTCTATCTTTTCGCATAATTTTGAATATTAACGTAAAACGGGTCTGTTTTCTGATAGGGAACAACTCACACACTTCATTACCGCCACTTGTCATATGACTCACACCTAGGAGCGTCATATCACCATGACGATGACACACACCACTGACAGCTTGGAATGAACGATGTTTTAACTGAAAGTACAAAATAATAATAAAAAACTTCATACTATCACTAACAAATAAAAACACACTGCGGAGACATTCCACTTGAAATGTATTTATGGATTTTTGTATCTTTTTATACATATTCTCATTAATGTTTTCTAACCATTGTTTTATCCATTATTATTTTTATATTATTATTCTGTAAAAAATGCTTATCCATATTTTAACCTACGATCCTTATCTTTTATATACCTTTAATATGAATGAAAAACTGTTGTTTTAAATGAATAATTTTTATACCTCACTGCCGTACTTTGCTCACACAATTGACCTTCTGACCTATGACCTAACCCGGTAGTGATTTCTAGGCCAGCTATAAATGCACAGTCATCATGAATAGACCTAACACTTGTACCTAACCTGACGAAGAGGCCGGTACGGCCTTGAAACACATTGTTGTTGTTGTTGTACAAATAAAAGCAATTTTCAGTACAGCTGCGCCCTCGGATATTCCATTTTTTATCCCCCTATCTCCTGGACGCACAGTGAATAAGGCACACATATTTGGTATCCCCATGCACGGGAGAAGTGAAAGAATGTGAAAGGAGATGAATTTTGTCCGTGGTCCATACTGTGTGTGAAAAATGCTAGCATAAACTGACGCAATTGCTAAATTCTTGCATTTTTTTCCAATTTTGCCCACTTTAGAGAAAAAAATAAAAATGATATATACTGACAAATGCCACTAAAACAAAGCCCTATCTGTCCTTTAAAAAGAGTGTAAAATTCAAAGATGAACTTTATTCACCTGCAGAGTTATAGTCATCTAAAGAAGCGCATAGCAAAATTGTGAAATTTGCTCTGGTCATTTAGCTGTAAAACAGCCTAGTCCTTAACCGGTTAAGGTCGTTTCAGTAAAGTGATGGGAATCGGAAGCCAGATTGTAGATGGTCGATAAGAGAGTTGGGAGGACAGCTCAAGGTTAATATGTTGTTCAAGGAGTTTTAAGGCAAATGGGAGTTGTGAGATGGGTGAAAGCTGGACAATGAGGACTGGTCGAGGGATGGCTTTTTAAGGAGGGGTGTAATTCTTGAATATTTAAATGAAAAAGAGAAAAGACCAGTGGAAAGTCATGGGTTAAAGAAATAGTTCATGGCTTAAAAAGGCAGTAATACGTTTTGGAAATGACGTGGGAATTGGGTCAAGTGCACAGATTTGAGGTGTGATTTGAAAAGAAGGATAGAAAGTTTTTTATCGGTAATGGTGCAGAAGCAAGTTATGGGAGGAGAACTGAGCAGTTGTATAAAGGAGTTGTAGGGACTGTAGGTTGATTTTTAAGTTGTCGAACTTGTGCTTGAAATATGTGGGAAAGTCCTCAGCTGAGATGAGAGATGTGGGAATGGGCGCTAGGTGACGCATAGGGTGTTAAAAGTGTTAAATCATTGTTTGGGATTGTGGGACAGAGAAGATATGACAATAGTGAAGTGGCCTGATTAGCAGTAGTGAGCGTGGATTTTAAGTTGAGAACTGCTTCTTTGTATGTTGTGAAGCCTTCCTTGAAGTTGGTTTTCATGCACTCTGCAATCCTGAAAGTCTACTTCAGTTTTTTTTTTTGTGAGATTGACAGCGCTGCCTATTGATTCATCGAGGTCTATTGTGTGTGAAAGGGGTGATTGAGTTTAGAGCTGAAGTAATTGTGGTGTTATTGAAAACAGCAGCAGCTTCTGTGTCATGAACTGAAGATATGGTAGAAAGTAATAGAAGAGTCAGAGTGTGTGAATATCAAGACATAGGCATAAATGGCATTTATGAACTCTATACATCTTTGCATCTTTTAGGAGGAGTTGATTTTCGGGGCTCTGAATAGGGGCTATTAGCCTGTTTACAGGGTAGCCCCTCATGGTAACACGGCGCCCCCCCCCCCCTTTTTCCTCCTGTTTTCCTTCAGTTCCTTTTATGGTCATTAACCCCTTTAGGACACAGCCTGTTTTGGCCTTGTGGACACAGATGATTTTTTCAAATCTGACACGTGTCACTTTATGTGGTAATAACTCCGGAATGCTTTTACCTATCCAAGCGATTCTGGGATTGTTTTCTCGTGACATATTGTATTTTATGTTAGTTAAAAAATTTGGTTGATAAATTCAATATTTATTTGTGAAAAACTTCACATTTTAGCAAAAATTTGCAAAATTTAGCATTTTTCTAAATTTAAATGTATTTGCTTGTGAAACAGATAGTAATACCACACAAAATAGTTACTAGTTAACATCCCCCATATGTCTACTTTATGTTTGCATCATTTTTTTTCACGTACTTTTATTTTTCTAGGACGTTACGAGGCTTAGAACTTTAGCAGCAATTTCTCATATTTTCAATAAAATTTCAATAGGCCATTTTTTCACGGACCAGTTCAGATCTGAAGTGCCTTTGAGGGCCTTATATATTAGAAAGTCCCCATAAATCACCCCATTTTGAAAACTGCACCCCTCAAGGTATTCAAAACCACATTCAGAAAGTATTTTAACCTTTTATGCGTTTCACAGGAATTAAGACAATGTAGAGGTGAAATTTACAAATGTAATTTTTTTTGCCGAAATTCATTTGTAATAAAAAAAAAATCTGTAACACAGAAGGTTTTACCAGAGAAACGCAACTCAATATTTATTGCCCAGATTCTGCAGATTTTAGAAATATCCAACATGTGGCCCTAGTGTCCTAATGGACTGAAACACAGGCCGCAGAAGCAAAGGAGCCCCTAGTGGATTTTGGGGCCTCCTTTTTTTAGGGATATATTTTAGGCACCATGTCAGGTTTGAGGAGGTCTTGTAGTACCTAAACAGTCGAAACCCCCAAAAAGTGACCCCATTTTGGAAACTACACCCTCAAGGTATTTTTCTAGGGGTATAGTTAGCATTTTGACCCCACAGTTTTTTTGCAGAATTTAGTGGAATTAGTCTGTGAAGATGAAAATCACCTATTTTTCTGTGGAAACATAGAATTTTTTTCATTTTTACAAGGAATAAAGGAGAAAAAGCCGACCAACATTTGTAACGCAATTTCCCCGATTACGCAATACCCCATATGTGGTCGTAAACTGATGTTTGGACCCACAGCAGGGCTCAGGAGGCAAGGAGCGCCTTTTGGATTTTGGAGCGCAGATTTTGCTGGATTGGTTTTCAGTGCCATGTCGGGTTTGCAACACCCCGGAGGGACCATAACAGTGGAAACCCCCCAAAAGTGACCCTATTTTGGAATCTACACCCCTCAAGGAAGGCTGATCCTCATAGGCTGACATACATGGCAGACTTGGGTGCCGTTGTCTGGCCCCCGGGTGCCATCACAAGCATCAGAAGCCCCCACGATTGCATTGGGGCTGCTAATGCGCAACAAACCCGCTACATGCGGAGATCGCAATCGAGCCCCGCATGTAACGGGTTAATTGCCTAAATCAGCGGCGATGAGCCACTGATCGGCAACACTGGAGTGTCAGCTGTCGGGGACAGCTGATCTCCAAGTTCCCGATGCACACTGTCGCCGACAGTGTGCCATCGGGAATGACACAGTGACTTCCTGTCACTATGACAGGAAGCCTATCAGGACCAGCCAAAGGTTGGTCCTGATGGGCTTCCATCAATGGCAGACCCGGAAGCCATTGTTTGGCTTCCGTTTGCCATAGTAACTATCGGCAAACCCCGCGATTTCGGACCGGGGTCTGCCGATATGTTAGAAACCCCCAAAATTCGGCGATTGCACCTGATCGCCGAATTTAAGGGGTTAATTCGCCTAAACCAGCGGCAAAGGACCGCTGGTCGGCAAGAGTGGAGTGTCAGCTGTCGGCGACAGCTGACCTCCCGGTTCCCGGTGCACACTGTCGCCGACAGTGTGCACCGGGAAAATCTCAGTAACTGTACATCCTCGTGCGGGAAGTAAACTCCCGCGACGACGGACAGTTACGTCCTGGTGCGGATAGGGGTTAATTAAAGGTCATTTGGTTTAACCCTCTTTTTCCCCTATTTTTATTTGGTACTTACCTGTATGAGGTCATGTTCAAGTCAGTGGTGCCCCACCCACTTGGTCTTGGCACGCACAGGTTCTGGAAAATTCCTATGTGGCGGGAAAATCTGGTGTTTTCATTGGTTCCCTTTGATAAAAAGGCAGGAATTTTGAATATATATTCCCAGACTTTTAGAATGTTTTTCCATTTTTAGCAGAACATTACATTTTGATCCAAGACTACATGGAGGAACTCATAAGTATAAAATGCTGGGCAGCATTTTCGCAATGTCCGGGTGTTTAGGTCCAGAAAATATATATGTATTGGGGCAAAATATAATTTTTTTTCAATTTCTATCATTCTGATTTTATTCATGTACACTACCGTTCAAAAGTTTGGGGTCACCCAGACAATTTTGTGTTTTCCATGAAAACTCACACTTATATTTATCAAATGAGTTGCAAAATGACTAGAAAATATAGTCAAGACATTGACAAGGTTAGAAATAATGATTTTTATTTGAAATAATAATTTTCTCCTTCAAACTTTGCTTTCGTCAAAGAATGCTCCATTTGCAGCAATTACAGCATTGCAGACCTTTGGCATTCTAGCTGTTAATTTGCTGAGGTAATCGGGAGAAATTTCACTCCATGCTTCCAGAAGCCCCTCCCACAAGTTGCATTGGCTTGATGGGCACTTCTTGCGTACCATACGGTCAAGCTGCTCCCACAACAGCTCTATGGGGTTGAGATATGGTGACTGCGCTGGCCACTCCATTACAGATAGAATACCAGCTGCCTGCTTCTTCCCTAAATAGTTCTTGCATAATTTGGAGGTGTGCTTTGGGTCATTGTCCTGTTGTAGGATGAAATTGGTCTCCAATCAAGCGCTGTCCACATGGTATGGTATGGCGTTGCAAAATGGAGTAATAGCCTTCCTTATTCAAAATCCCTTTTACCTTGTACAAATCTCCCACTTTACCAGCACCAAAGCAACCCCAGACCATCACATTACCTCCACCTTGCTTGACAGATGGCGTCAGGCACTCTTCCAGCATCTTTTCAGTTGTTCTGCGTCTCACAAATGTTCTTCCAAACACCTCAAACTTCGATTCGTCTGTCCATAACACTTTTTTCCAATTTTCCTCTGTCCAATGTCTGTGTGCTTTTGCCCATATTAATCTTTTACTTTTATTAGCCAGTCTCAGATATGACTTTTTCTTTGCCACTCTGCCCTGAAGGCCAGAATCCCGGAGTCGCCTATGCACTGTAGACGTTCACACTGGCGTTTTGCAGGTACTATTTAATGAAGCTGCCAGTTGAGGACCTGTGAGGCGTCTATTTCTCAAACTAGAGACTCTAATGTACTTGTCTTCTTGCTCAGTTGTGCAGCGGGGCCTCCCACTTCTCTTTCTACTCTGGTTAGAGCCTGTTTGCGCTGTCCTCTAAAGGGAGTAGTACACACCGTTGTAGGAAATCTTCAGTTTCTTGGCAATTTCTCGCATGGAATAGCCTTCATTTCTAAGAACAAGAATAGACTGTCGAGTTTCACATGAAAGCGCTCTATTTCTAGACATTTTGAGAGTTTAATCGAACCCACAAATGTAATGCTCCAGATTCTCAACTAGCTCAAAGGAAGGTCAGTTTTATAGCTCCTCTAAACAGCAAAACTGTTTACAGCGGTGCTAACATAATTGCACAAGGGTTTTCAAGTGTTTTCTAATCATCCATTAGCCTTATAACACAGTTAGCAAACACAATGTACCATTAGAACTGCAGCCATGACTAAGAACGCTAGAGTCGTTCGAAACGCGTAGGCTCTATCACCGGATTGATTTCCCCTATTTGCACACCAAGACTCCTACCTTGGACTCCTTTTAATTGAAGATTATTAAAACTTGGAAACAGCTTCCTTTTAATTCTAACCAGCGCTGGATCCATCTCTCCGTTGCCTCTGTTATCCATATCGTGTGCCGACACGAGGACCCATGCGCTACCAATGACACCAACCATACGTGCCAGGTGAGCTGGAGGATCTCTCCACCCTTCTTTCTTCCATTAGAACACTGGAGTGATGGTTGCTGGAAATGGGCCTCTATACACCTATGTAGATATTGCATTAAAAACCAGACGTTTGCAGCTAGAATAGTCATTTAGCACATTAACAATGTATAGAGTGTATTTCTGATTAATTTAATGTTATCTTCATTGAAAAAAACTGTGCTTTTCTTGCAAAAATAAGGAAATTTCTAAGTGACCCTAAACTTTTGAACGGTAGTGTATGTCAAAGGTCTGAAAAAATGCCCTGGCAGTGAAAGGATTAAAAAACTCTAGTACTTTAAGTAGGGAAAGTATATTTTATAATTTTTGCCATGAACTCTATATTGTTATGGTGAGGCATGGAAGTGCAACAACAAAATGAAAATGGAGAATGCCTGTTGGTGCCCAATCTTGGCCACTAACTGTAACACCTCCCAAATATGCAGACCCTACATTAGCAGAACAAGCAATCTCTCCACTGAATCCATATATCCAATATCTATACTCTTCATCCCTCTCCTTGCTAGGGATGTGTATTGTAGCACAATCTATGCAGTACTGTAAAGGCTTTGACAGTTAAATTATGGGGACATAGAGCAAATTTGTCCCCAAAATCTGGAATTGATGCCTAGCTATACTGAGCTATAGCTTCACTACCTTTGCTAGCATGTCCTGCCACTATGGTAAGTATGTTGCTTTCTAATGGTAACTTGCCAAACCATCAGCTCATTAAAGGTGTTTTCAGGAATCTAACATTGATGACTTATCCTAAGTAAGCAATTAATTTGAGATTGGTGGCTGTCTGACCCTTGGTTACTACACCACTCATTAGAAACTGTGTGTGGCCCTGTAGTTCAGCTCCTAGCCCTTGAAAAATGCTAAATTGCAGTACCAGACACGGCCGCACAGCCACTGAGAAATAAGAAACAATGTGGGAGATTTACTAAGCAAAATGCGCCAAACAACTGGTGTAAGTGCCATGCGTCACATATATTTTGTGTGATAAATTTGGCAAAGTTTCTGCCTGTTTGGTCTTGTTTAATACGGTTTATACTTTCTGACTAACAGAATCACGGGCCGCGATTGTGGGCACGGCCAGCTGCTGACAGTATTAATAAATATCCCCCTATATTTGTATCCTACTTTTATTTTCCTTTACCATTTCAATGAGAATATTCCTTTTTATTTGTAGTATGCTTGCCTAAGTACTTCTTTGTATGGTAAAATAATTGTAACTTGCAATAAACATTCCATGGTTGTCAAGTACAGCGCTGGCATGAATATATTGTGGCATAATTCTGTGAATAGATTATATAAGTGGAAAATTGCCACCAAGGGCTGTGTTGATTTATTACTTAATACAGCATACAGTATATTGGGAGTACTTGTCATCACACTGGGGTTGTCTATAAAAATGAATGCATGAAAACAGAAAGGCTTGGTTGCTATGGGCTATCGCTGTTTATGGTTGAAATTATGGTGATGTTAAAATGTTTGGAAATTGTTATCGGAAACAATTGCAGATTATTTAATATCATTTTAATTTGAGTTTGCCCCGATTTCCCTTTCTCTCAGAGATCTACTCGCCAGGAGTCCTCTTCACTGGTTAATTGGAGGGTTTGTCTTCACCCTCTAGCAGATATTATCAGAAGATGCATTGGCGGAATGAAAATGATAGGGAACAGCGTTGTCATGTTGCTCCATGTTTAATAACGTCTGAAACATGCTGAAAGGTAGATGAGTTACAAATATGTGATAGTCATCGATAATACATAACAATGTAGCCATATTCTGAATGACATCCAACTACTTTGATAGAGAGCATCTGTTGTATAGTATAACTCATTTGTTTATGGTCTATTTCAGCTTTCAGGAACATACTGTCTGGCATTCGAGCCTTCTAGAATTACTTAATGAGACTAGCAACACATACTGGTTATTGCAAGAAGCACCATATGTGTATTTCATTCATACAATGCTTGAAAATGATCCCTTTGTTTTTAAAGACTGTCTGTTACCAGACAGAGCTCTTTGTTTTAGGCCATCTATAGGATGTTCTGCTAAAGGAAAGATAGTGGGTGGAAAGCTTGAGGAAAGAGTGGGCTGAAAAAAAGCAGTGTAATCTATGCAGGATACAGATACTCGTTTATCCAGGTACTATCTGGCTCTCTAGCCTTTTTCTTTTGAGCTGGGTCATTAGCAAGGTCAGTTTCCTCCAGGGCCCACTTAATGGATCTGAGACATGTGCAGTCGCACAGGGCGCATTAGGCTGGGTTCACACGAGCATGTTACGTCCGTAAAAGACGGAACATATTTTGGCCGCAAGTCCCGGACCAAACACACTGCAGGGAGCCGGCCTCCTAGCATCATAGTTATGTACGACGCTAGGAGTCCCTGCCTCGCTGCAGGACAACTGTCCCGTACTGAAAACATGACTACATTACGGGACAGTTGTCCTGCAGCGAGGCAGGGACTCCTAGCGTCGTACATAACAATGATGCTAGGAGTCCGGCTCCCTGCAGTGTGTTCGGTCCGGGACTTGCGGCCGAAATATGTTCCGTCGATTACGGACATAACATGCTCGTGTGAACCCAGCCTTAGTCAACCCATCTGAAGGGGATGTCACCTATAATAAATGAACGGATGCGTGTGGCAGGGTAGAGAATTGCAACAAGGGTAAAGGTCCTCTGGGAACCTTATTTACTTGGGTAAGCTTAAGTAGGGCCAGGGCTCCACAGTGATTTAAATAACCTTTAACATGCTCATTTTGCCTTATCGTATTTTTATACTTTACACCATAATTTACACAATTCATATTTCTTTAATCCTGTATACTGAAACCACCCTGCCTCTAATACGCTGTAAACAGACCACTCCTTATGTACTATCTTCCTCTCTTTTTCTAGTAGTGTGCTTATGGTCAGGTGAGTTGCTTTTGTCGCAAGAAAATTATTCATTTTTGGAAGCGAATATCCTCCCTTCTTAAAATATAATTGTAAATATTTCCTGTGCATTCTAGAAATGTTACCCTTCCAAACAAAGTCTTTTGAACTTTTAAAGGAGTTTGCCATTCAGACAGTAATACTGGTTTCAGACACTGTGTTAGGTCGACTTCAGATGACCGTAGTATAAGTCTGTGTGACGGCCGTTAAAACAACATTTGTCACATGGACGCATGTATTTCAATGGGGCCGTTCACACGGCTGTCGTTTCAACGGACCATGTGAGGATTCGTTGAAAAATAGTACATGTCCTATTTTCTTCCATTTTCATGGATCCCTCAATAGACTGAAGTCTATGAGGGACCGGTGAAAACGGGACCCACACGGGTGCAACTCAGACGTGAAAAACTGCCGTTTTTCACGTCCGAGTTTGCACCCGTTCGTGTGAATCTGGCCTTAAAGATGCAGTTTTGTGGCGTTTTGTTTTGTTTTTTTTGGAAGGGTGCGAAAATGCAATTGCCAAATGTCAGTTTAAATTCTATATTAAAATAAAACATATACAGAGATTTGGTTTGTGGCATTTCAGTGGGTTTATATCAAAACGCAACATGCTGAAGGTATGGAATTTTTCAGCCAATTTTTTCATAACATTTTCTATAGAACTTCAGAAAATGGCAGGAAATACGATTGTACGAAATGACACGCAATAAAAAAAATGCAACCAAAAACACATTTTTAAAACGCCATAATGTTGCAAGCAAAAAAGCAGTTTTGGATACAATTTTTTGAGCCAAAGCAAGAAACGGAACATCAGTCTTTCCTTTATACATCTGCTGTCTTTTGGATCCACTCATTGCTTTAGCTCTAAAAAACATAAACAACTGTATGTGTAATTCCAGTCTAAAAAATCATGAAGACTGCAGGCATTTTTGCATGCTTTTTGAATTGAAGAAAAAGCACCGTGTGAAGGAGACCTTATAGTTATTGGCAGCATTAGTAATATCTAAGCTAAAATGCATTAAAAAAACAAAGTGATTCCAGGGGTATTCAGTATTTTCAGTATTTTGCTTATTCACAGCTTCCTCTTATTGTGAATTATAATTATTTACACACCATAAATCACAGCCAAACTAGATGCAGCACCAGAATAACAAATATTTGTAAAATATGCATTATTAACAATATTAAGGTGCGTCGCAGTAATGTGTAATTTATACCACCAGTAATGTAAAGCTAAAAGCTCCTCTGAAAATGAAGATCGTAAAGCCAGTCAGCAAACAAAGATAAATTTTTTTTATCAACATTAATGAAACTTAATTTGTTTGTCAAATCCACAACAAGCAGTGCGCTATGCTTTACCATGACAACCATTCTCTTATTGGACAGACACAGGACACTGCTGCAACTTTGATGAAGAGAAGCAAGAACGTTTCTGCCTCTGCATTATGTGATTATGACTTTTAACAGAAATCACATGAGATGTGTGTCCACAACTGAATACTTGTGACTTAGTATCATTTAATTATCATTTTATTGTAAATCAGCTGTCAGTTACAACATACGGAATGAACACCTATTGTTTCCATATAGCAGTAGTAAGACGAGAATGTTATTGCTATAGCTGTCACTTGGAATTAGCACTGGCTGACGCACAGGTGTGGAACCTAACAAACTTTTTGGATTTCGCAGGGACCTCTGAGAAATGGACTTTGCAGAATAAAGCATACAGGTCATGCTTCTCTAGGCACTCTTTCCAGGTGGCAAAGATATACTGAGGCAAGGTACAAAGGATGTTCCAAAGAATAGTCAGGCAAGCAGAAATTGTGGTATAAGGCAATACAGCAAGGTCAAAAAACAATCCAAGGGGGCATGGCTTATCTGATGGGGCATGGCTTTCCAGAATTTCTGCATACAAGTAAACTAACAAGAATTTCTGCACTAGTTTGGCTGATAACTACTATGGTGGCCGGTATCTCTCTCTAGTTTTCCGGTTGTATACAGGCAGGTGATGTCTCACTTTATCACTAGGGCTAGGCGATATGTGCTGAACACTACTGGTAGTGTAAAAACCAGGGTAGATAGTGCCACACTCAGTGCCCCTTATAGATGGTGCTCCACAGTGCCCCCAGTAGATAGTGCCACGCACTGCTCCCTGTAGATAATGCCACATGTCCCCTCTGCAGATATTGCCACACACTGCTCCCTGTAGATATTGCCACACACTGCTCCTTGTAGTTATTGCCATGCACTGCTTCCTGTAGATAATTCCATAGTGCCCCCTGTAGATAGTGCCACATGGCCCTCCTGTAGATAGTGCCACAGTGCCCTCTGTAGATAATAGCACAATACCCTCTGTAGATAGTGCCACACAGCCCCACTGTGGATAGTGCCACACATATCCCCTGTAGATAGTGCCACATAGCCCCCTTGTAGATAGTGCCACACAGCCCCCTGTAGATAGTGCCACACAGCCCCCTTGTAGACAGTGCCACACAGCCCTCTGTAGATAGAGCCACACAGCCCCCTGTAGATTATGCCAGACAGCCCCCCTGTAGATAGTGCCTCACCGCCCCCCGTAGATAGAGCCACAGAGCCACACAGCCCCCTGTAGATAGAGCCACTCAGCCCTCCCCGTAGATGATGTCACACAGCACCCCATAGATGATGCCACACAGCCTCCCTGTAAATGATGCCACACAGTACCCCTGTACTTGATGCCACACAGCCCGCCTGCACTTGATGCCACACAGCCCCCTGTACTTGATGCCACACAGGCCCTCTGTAGATGATGCCACACAGCCCCCCTGTAGATGTCACTCTTTGGCTTGGGATTCCTCTGTTGGAGGAGCCCCTAACATCACTGTCCATAGACAGTGACGTCAGGGGATCCCCCTGGACCGGAATGTGATGTCAGGGGAAATTCCAGAGCAGGAGTCCTGGTCAGAGCGCTACTAGCACTCTGCCTGGGACTCCAGCTCTGCTCCTGACATCACTGTCCATATGTGGAGTGATGTCAGGGGCTTCCCCAGATGGAGTCCCATAGCAGATCCTCTTCTAGCACTCTGCCTGGGACTCCAGCTCTGCTCCTGACAACACTGTCCATATGTGGAGTGATGTCAGGGGCTTCCCCAGATGGAGTCCCATAGCAGATCCTCTTCTAGCACTCTGCCTGTGACTCCAGCTCTGCTCCTGACATCACTGTCCATATGTGGAGTGATGTCAGGGGCTTCCCCAGATGGAGTCCCATAGCAGATCCTCTTCTAGCACTCTGCCTGGGACTCCAGCTCTGCTCCTGACATCACTGTCCATATATGGACAGTGATGTCAGTGGCTTCCCCAGCTGGAGTGCCGGAGAAGAGCCGCTTCTAGCACTCTGCCTGGGACTCCTGCTATGCTCCTGACATCACTGTCCATATGTGGAGTGATGTCAGGGGCTTCCCCAGCTGGAGTCCCAGAGCAGATCCTCTTCTAGTACTCTGCCTGGGACTCCTGCTCTGCTCCTGACATCACTGCCCATATATGGACAATGATATCATGGGCTTCCCCAGCTGGAGTCCCGGAGCAGAGCCACTTCTAGCACTATGCCTGGGACTCCTGCTATGCTCCTGACGTACTGTCCATATATGGACAGTGATGTCAGGGGTTTCCCCTAAGCAGGAGTCTCGGAGAAAAGCACTAGTATAGTCTCTGCTCTTGGAAACCTTCTCTGAGGAAGCCCCTGGCATCACTGTCCATATATGGACAGTGAAGTCAGGGGCTCCGTCTATGAGAGAAATCCGAGGCAGAGCATCGGCAATCCTCTGCCGGGGATTCCGCTGCAGAAGGTGCCCTGCCCTAACGTCAGTGCCCTTATATGAACAGTGAAGTCAGGGGCTCCGACTAGGAGCGGAATCCGTGGCCAGAGCATCGACAATGCTTTGGCCTGGGATTCCGCTGCAGGAGGTGCCCTGCACTGACGTCACTACCCTTATATGGACAGTGAAGTCAGGGGCTCCATCTATGAGCGGAATCCCTGGCCAGGGCATCAGCAACGCTTTGGCCGGGGATTCCGGCGGCAGAGCGGATAGTTTCCTGCTCTACTATAGTATTCAATTGTATCTGTGTCCTGAGGACGCAGACACAATTGAATGTAGCAGTTGCCGGGACAAGTCCCGGGACAGTAATTTGCCGGAACTGTCTCTGTAAATTCAGGAAAGTCCTGGCAAATTCGGGACTATTTGCAAGTATGCCCCCACCAATCGCCATAATGGGGGTTCTGACCCCCCACGCCCCACAGCCGCATGTCCACCTGCGCTCACCAGCTTCTGTCAGTGCCTAGACTTTGAATGGAGCAGCAGGGTGCACATTTCAGATGAAAGTAAAATTTGCATTTCATTGGGAAATCAAGAGTCTGGAGGAAGAGTGATGCATTCAATCCAAGTTGATTGCGGTCCAGTGTGAAGTTTCCACAGTCAGTGAAGGTTTGGGGAGCCATGTCATCTGCTGGTGTTGGTCCACTGTTTTATATCAAGTCCAAAGTCAACGCAGCCGTCCACCAGGAATTTATAGAACACTTCATACTTCCCCCTGCTGACAAGCTTTATGCAGATGCTGATTTAACTTTCCAGCAGAACTTGGCACCTTCCCACACTGCCAAAAGTACCAATACCAGGTTTAATAACCACAGTATCACTGTGCTTGATTGGCCAGCAAATTCGCCTGACCTAAACCCATAGAAAATCTATGGGGTATTATCAAGAGGAAGATGAAAGACCCAACAAAGCAGCGAGCTGAAGGCCGCTATCAAAGCAACCTGTGCTTCCATTACACCTCAGCAGTGTCACAGGCTGATCTCCTCCATGCCACTCTGCATTGATGCAGTAATTCATGCAAAAGGAGCCCCGACCAAGTATTGAGTGCATATACTGGACATACTTTTCAGTAGGCCAATATTTCGGTATTAAAAATCATTTTTGAAATTGGGCATATATAAGACACTAAATTTTGGGTTTTCATTAACTGTAAGCCATATACATTGACATTAAAATAAAAAAATGCTGGAAATAGATCACTCTCTGTGTAATGAATCTATATAATATATGAGTTTCACTTTTTGAATTTATTTACAGAAATAAATTAACTTTTTGATGATATTCTAATTCATTGAGAAGGACTAGTATATATATATATATATATATATATATATATATATATATATAAACCTCAAAACTCACAATCTCATACAAATATCCATGTACGAATTGACGATGCATAGTTATTGTAAACAGCATTTAAATTGTAATTGTAACGTCTATGGTCACAGTCCGTCGTTCTGCCTTAATCCCCGACGGCCGTGGCCATGGGCATCTTACCTGCTTGCAGTGTCGTCCTCCTGTGAGGCGCCAGCACTCACTTCCGGACTTCGTGTGTCTCCGACGGGCGCGCGAGGTCTTAAAGGGCCAGTGCGCGCATTTTTGCAGGAAGTCTGCAATATAGCCCAGGATGCCCTGGGCTATAAAAAGGCCTCTGCCCTCTTGCTCTTTGCCAGAGCGTTGTTTGTTACCCAAAGTTTGTCGTGCTTATGGTCTCCCAGTGTCTTCCAGTTTCCCAGTGTACCTTGTTCCTGTATCCCGTATCCTGTTTCCGTGCTACCCAGTCCTAGTGCCGTGCTGTGCTGTTGCCGTGCTGTGCTATAGTCTACGCTTGATTTGCTACGCCCTACCTGACGTCTTCCCGTCGCCTGGCCCTGGATGTGCCGGCCTCGCTACTGTCTACGATTGCCACAGGTTCCCTCGCTGAACTATTTGAACTCTGTACTTACCTGTTTGGCCAGCTGCCATCCCGCTATGCGGTACGGCCCAGTGGGTCCACACCCCGCATCGTGACAGTATTTCATCCAAACGTGTTAGCGCCAGTGGCGTCCCATGGGCTCCAGGGCAAGTATTGCACCTAAGCCCCCCTCTGCTTGTTGCTCAGATGCATGGGCCCAAGTGGCGCTGTGAGTCTCAAAGCCAACATAGCTATAAGACAATTTTTTGTATGATAATAGACCTCTAAATTATAAAATCGTTACTATTACTGAATAAAACCCAGTTTACCAAGACCAATATTACCATTGATACCACTATACAAAGAACAAATAATAGCGCCACATTATGATTACATTTTACCACCATATAGTAACGGAATAATACTGCCATACTGTTACTAAATAATACCTCCACACAATCACCACATATTACCACCACATAGTGACTGAATAATACCCCCGTGCTGTGACTGAATAAAACCTCCACATCATTATCACATATTACCACCCCATAGTGACTGAATAATACCTCCATACTGTGACTGAATAAAACCTCCACATCATTACCACATATTACCACCACATAGTGACTGAATAATACCACCATAATGTAACTGAATAATACCGCCACACAATAACCACATAGTGATTGAATGATATCCCCATACTGTGACTGAATAAAACATCTACATCATTATCACATATTACCACCACATAGTGAATGAATAATACCCCCATACTGTGACTTAATAAAACCTCCACAGCATTACCACATATTACCACCCCATAGTCACTGAATAATATCACCATACTGTTACTGAATTAAATCCACTATACAAAGATCAATATTACCAAAATATGATGACAATATAGGGGTAGATTCCAGTTCTACACATGCAGACCATATAAGTGATTACAGTACAGTTACATCCAGTGACTTACAGGTGATGTTTTCTCAGATTGGAGTTGTCGACTTTTTCTTCATCTGGGCAAGACCGCCAAGACGACTTCTTCCAGCCATGACTTGTTTCTGCAGAATTTACAGCACAAACATCTTTGGCTCCATGGTTTTCAGCATCCTCACCACATACTCTAAAACATTAATAGTGTCTCCTTTAGGCCCTACACGGTAATAGTGCCACCACACAGTAGCAATGTCCCCCTTTGTGCCCCTTCACATTAGTAGTCCTATTTTATACTCCCATATATTAGTTCTCCTCTTTTGTGGCCCATATAGTAGCAAGGTGCCCCCATATAGTAGTTAGGTGCCCCCATACAGTAGATAGGTCTCCATATTGTAGATAGGACCCCCAATATAGTAGTTAGGCCCACATATAATAGTTAGGCCCCTCATATAGTAGATAGGTGACCCCCATATAGTAGTTAGGCCCCCCCATACAGAGTATAGGTGCCACCATATAGTAGTTAGTATTTGGTTAGTATAGTGGTTAATGGAACAAGTTCAAACTCTATGAACAAACTCCAGTGAAAATACCAAAAAATATCTCATATATAATACAACTATTTCTTTGGTGACTCCTGAATTAATCACTTTATTTCTTGTATCATTGCATGTGCACAAATAGGTGCAGTGAAATTTTTCACCCTAAAAAACTAGATACATAGATATATGTCATTCTGTGTACATTAGAGCACAGTAAAGTTTGACAAAACAATTCTATATATACTGTAAATACACGTTATTCAACTACCACTAAAATAATGATAGATCAGTATGTATGTATATAAATATAAATAAATAAATATATATATATATATATATATATATATATATATATATACACAGTATATATATATATATATATATATATATAGTATTTTTTTTTCGGACTATAAGACGCAGTTTTTAGCAAGAATAAATCTTGCTAAAAAGTCCCTGCATCTAATAGTCGGCAGTCAAGGACCCGGCAGCGCCGGGCCCCCTGACAGCTTCTTGCTTAACCCCTTCTCGACCCATGATGTGCCAGCATATCATGGAACCGGGAGGGGATGATGTTTGGATGGAGCGGGCTCACGCGCTGAGCCGGCTCCATACACTGCAGGTGTCAGCCGTGTTTTAAAGCTGACACGCTGCTCCTACGGCCAGGAACAGTTAGTTAGTTAAATGCTGCGGTCAATAGCGACTGCGGCATTTATAGGGGTCTTCCCATGAAGGACATTTATGACATATCCACAGGATATGTCATAAATGTCAGATGCGGGTCCCACCTCTGGGACCCACACCAATCTCTAGAATAGAGCCCCATAAACCCCGTTCTATCTTACCCGACTTTGCTGTCTCCCGGCCACTTCCTGGTTAGGTGGCCGGGAGTTACGGAAACAGCCGAGTGCTCGCTGAGCTACGCTGTTTCTGTAACTCCCATAGAAGTGAATGGGAGTTACGGAAATAGCATAGCACCTCGAGCTACGCTGTTTCCGGAACTCGGTAGCTACGAAAACAGCGTACATGGTCGAGTTTCGGAAACAGCGTAACTCGCTGAACTACGTTATTTCCGTAGTCCCATAGAACAGAATAGTAGTTACGGAAACAGTGTGGCATGCTACGCTGCTTCTGTAACTGCCATTTACTACTATGGGAGTTACGGAAACAGCGTAGCTCAGCGAGTTATGCTGTTTCCGTAGCTCATCCATGTATTGCAGTGTATTGTACTAGCGATCCAATGATCGCTGTTTCAAGTCCCCTAGGGGAACTAATAAAATGTGTAAAAAAAAAAGTTACAATTCTCAGGAGTGAAAAAATTATTACAAGTTAAAAAAAATAACTTTTCCCATTTTTCCCCAAGCGCAATGCAAAAATAAAAAAATAATAAATATCGCTGCATCCGTAAAAGTCCAAAACTATTACAACATAGCATTATTTGACTCGCACGGAGAACGGTGTAAAAAAAAAAGTAAAACCCCACAATCGTTGTTCTTTGGTGTGTGTTCTCGTGGGAGAGAACACAGCACAAGTGCCCTGACACTGTCCGTAGCTGATTAGACAGTGTCAGAGTGAAGACATCACGCCCCCTTGCCATTGAGTTAGATAGAAATGCCCCATTGACAGTTCAGGGGCTTATTTACATATCGGACGCCAAATATCACGGCACCGATATGTAAATAGTGGAGGAAGATAGGAAAAAAGTGTAGAGTGAGACAGAAACAGCCGGACACATCAGGAAGTGATTGGGGGAGGCAGACATGACCAGGGTTGCAGGAGAGAAGGAATGAGGTGAAAAGTTCAAATGGAGGAGGGGGAGGAAGGTGGAGGAGAAGGGGGCGAGGTTAACAGAGGGCATATAGGAAGGGTGAGGGACAGGTTCGCGCCATTCACGCCCCAGGAAAACAGTTTAGACCTTGTACTGACCTGAGGCGTGATGCAGGCCCTGATGGAGCAAGTGCGGCAGGCTGTGGTGGAACGGGGCATGGCCTGGCTTGAGGAGGAGCTCGGGAGGACGGGTCCAGCGGCATTGGTGCCGGAGTTGTCGGCAGGGCTTGAGGAGGCAGCGGGTACTAGTGCTGCCGGGACGCAGGCAGCGCCAGAGGTGATGACATCCCCCCTCCGGCGGTCGCGGCGGGTGCGGCCGCCAGAGCGCCTTAGCCTGGACGATTTGCCTAGGGCTCGACGCAGGCTTGGGAGCCCCTCGAGGGACGCTCCGGGCCGGGTTTCCGCTTCCACCGCTAGGGGGCGGAGAGTGGAAGGCAGGGTCCCGGGTCAGAGGGACAGTCTCCCGTCTCCAGGTCAGCACTACGTGCATTTGCGGCGGGCCGATCTGGCGATGCACCAGTCGGGCGGCCCGCCTGTCAGCAGGATGATGTCCCCGGACGGTCACGCAGGCCACAATCGGTGGTGCTGCAGAGACGGAGGGAGGGGGCAGCGGTGGAGGGAGAGCGGAGGCCGGAACGGCCCCTGACGTCAGGCGATACTTCTGAGTCCAGGACGGTGCATACGGCTGCAGAGCCTGCGGCGCGGCTTCAGGCCCCAGATGTCCGGAGGCGGGTGAAAACGGAGGTGTGACGATGGAGGATGGTCGTCGTGGAGGTCCCGTCGCCCCGGCTGGTGGGAACTCAGCGCCCATGCAGTCTGGTGAGTCAATATCACCATTACATAAATTTCCAGCGATATTTAGATCCCCAGGGATTGGGGAGGGTTCCCAAGGGGAGGCAGTTAGGAATGTTGAAAATAGTGGGTTGATGTCTACTGTTAGGGGGGGGGGGAGATGTTCAGGAATTGCTTGGCTGTGTAAAGGCGTTACTAGCGCGTTGTGAGGGGGGGAAGGTTGCCTGCTACATCCCCGGTTGCGGCGTGGGTCCCGGCAGCGGGGGTGGCGGGGAATCGGTGCAACCCCTGAGGACGGTCCCCGAGGTGGAAGTCGGGGGAGTGACGGTTGCGGTTCAGACTGATAAGAATAAGGATGTGGATAGGGTGAGGTTAGATGATAAAGCTAAGGGCGAAGTGTACGTTTGTTTTGAGGGGTTGTTGGGGGTCACATTTGAAGACCGAAGTGAAAGAAAAAATTTGGAGGGATGAGTACGTAGAAATCTTTTCGCTTCTTCCTCTGGAAAAATTAAATTTAGACAAGGGTAAAAGGTGGGAAAGTAAAAAGGAGGAGGAGGAGAAGCGTCGATATCGTTTAATCCCGCAGACGTTTGTGAATTGGTTACAGGCGTTTGCCATTCTGGCCAGTGTTAGTTGAGGCGCATAGGTGAGGCGCATCGGTCGTATGGGGGTCAAACTTGGCTGCGGTATGACGAACAGTTTCGTCAGAGAAAATCGTTTCGTCCCAACATTAGATGGGATAATAAAGACATTGGGCTTTGGTTAAAAGTAATGGCCCCGGCTAAGTTTGGGCAGTCCTTTCAAGGGGGGGGGCTGGGGTTGCCGGCCCCTCAGGACAATCGGGGCAATCGGGGGGAGGGACAGCAGGAAGGGCGGGCTTGTGCTGGCAGTTTAACGACGGTCAATGCAAGTTTGGGGCGGGATGTAAGTTTAAGCACTCTTGCTCCTCTTGCGGCGGGACTTCGCATGGGTCCGCCAAGTGTTTCAAAAAAGGAAAAGGGGGAAGTGGGGGGGGTCATGGGGCTGACTCCGGTGAGGTGGGAAGAGATGGAGCCGTACCTAAGTAGGTTCCCAGATAGGGAGAAAGGCAAGTTAATGTTGCGTGGTTTTCAGTTTGGTTTTGTGATCCCTTCCCCGGTTCATGCGGTCCCCCTTTCCCTACGGAATTTAAAGTCGGCAATGGAGTATCCGGAGGTAGTGTCTGATAAGTTGAGTAGAGAGGTGGGGTTAGGGCGCATGGCGGGGCCGTGCCCGTTTCGGCCCGTTCACGACATGGTTGTGTCACCGTTAGGGGTTGTTCCAAAAAAGGAGCCACATAAATTCCGGCTTATCCATCATTTGTCGCATCCGCGGGGGTTGTCTGTAAATGATGGCATTGCTCCTGAGCTGTGCTCGGTGGTATATACGTCGTTTGATGCAGCGGTTGAGTGGGTGCGAAGGTACGGGGCGGGGGCCCTTATGGCAAAGACCGATGTGGAATCGGCTTTCCGGCTTCTCCCGGTTCATCCGGACAGCCAGCGGCTGTTGGGGTGTTACTGGGAGGGGGCTTATTATATGGATCGATGTCTCCCGATGGGTTGTTCGGTGTCTTGCGCGTACTTCGAGGCGTTCAGTTCGTTCCTAGAGTGGGTAATCCGTGAAGTGGCAGGTTTAGAGTCGGTCATACATTATCTAGATGACTTCCTGTGTGTGGGCCCAGCGGGTTCGGAGGTGTGCGCCAATTTGCTGGGGGCAATACAGTGGGTCGCTCAGCGGTTTGGGGTTCCGTTATCCCCGGAGAAGACTGTAGGTCCCAGTAATTGTATAGTTTTTCTTGGCATTACCCTGGATTCGGTGGCGATGGAGTGTCGGCTTCCTAGGGACAAGCTGGATGCGCTGCGATTAGAAGTGAGCAGGACGGGTCGGCTTCATAAGATTCAGCTACGGGATTTGCAGTCGTTGTTAGGAAAACTTAATTTTGCTTGTCGGATAATGCCCATGGGCAGAGTTTTTTGCAGGAGGTTGGCGTCAGCAACGGCGGGGGTTAGAGCCCCACACCATTTTGTGCGGTTGACACGGGAGCATCGGGATGACTTGGCAGTATGGAGAGAGTTTTTGAGTTTGTATAATGGGAAATCGTTACTGATCTCACCGGTGGTGGATAATGTGCAATGGGAATTGTTTACAGATGCTGCAGGTAGTGTGGGTTTCGGTATTTATTGTAAAAGACAGTGGTGCGTGGGGCAGTGGCCGGAGGAATGGGTATCTTTGGGACTGGTTCGTAATCTTGTACTTCTGGAACTCTTCCCGATTGTGGTGGCGGTGGAGATTTGGGGGGAGCGTTTTCGGAATAGCAAGGTGCGGTTCCACTGTGATAATATGGGGGTGGTGTTGGCAATCAATAATGTAACGGCTTCTTCCCCCCCCCGGTGGTGAGGTTGTTACGGCGTTTGGTGTTGCGTTGCTTGTCTCTCAATGCGTGGATTGTTGCGGTTCACGTTCCGGGGGTACAGAATGACATCGTGGATTCTCTCTCTCGCCTACAGTGGGAGCGGTTTCGTCTGTTGGCACCAGAGGCGGAGCTGGAAGGGGTCGCGTTCCCGGGATGGCTTTGGGACGTGGTTTGCGAGCAGCAGGAGGTTTGATCAAGTCCTCTCTAGCGCCTGGTACATGGTTGGCGTACGACGCGGCGTGGAGGGACTGGGTGTCGTGGTTAACAGGTTCGCCCGAAGTAGGGTCGATGGAGGAACAGGTGGTAGCTTTGCTGGGGTTTTTGGGATGGGTATCAGTGGAAGGCTGGTCGGTGTCTAAAGTGAATCGTTTCGTGTCAGCTTTGGCCTTTGATTTTAAACTAAGGGGGTTGGGGGACGTGACAAAGGATTTCTTGATTGTCCAGGCGTTGAAGGGGTTTTGGAAAAAGGGGGCGGGGCGGCCGGACGGCCGTCGCCCGGTTTCTTTCGCGCTTTTAGAGCAGTTAGGTGAAGTATTTGGTAGGGTGTGTTTCTCGGGCTATGAGGTAGCATTGTTTCGGTTGGCTTTTTCATGGGCGTTTTTTGGAGCTTTAAGAGTGGGTGAGTTAATTTCCCCTAGCAAGAAGAGGGCGGGGGGTTTGCAAGCGGAAGATGTAACAGGAGGGGGGGAGAGAGTGGAATTCTGGGTAAGGCGGTCAAAATCGGATCAAAGTGGAAAAGGTAAAAGGCTGGTTCTGGGGTCTGTGGCGAGGGCGGGGATGTGCCCGGTAAGATGCTACGAGCGATACGCCGCGCTACGAGGGTGTAGGGGGGGGCACTGTTATGTCATAAGGATGGTGCCTTCTTGTCAAGATGCCAGTTTACAGCTGTCTTCCGTAGATGTTTGGAGGTGTTGGGTTTGGATAAGGGAATTTATTCACCACACTCCTTTCGTATTGGGGCAGCCACGGAGGCTGCGTCATGGGGTTTGGGGCCTGATGTGGTGAAGCGCATAGGTCGTTGGAATTCGGGGAGGTATAAGTCCTACGTGCATCTCCACTTTATGTGATTTGTTTATCCCGTCTCAGCATGCTGTTTCCGGTTGGTGTCATCATTGTTATTCTTCTATTTCAGATGGTTCACCTGCACTGGTGTGGATTCTTGGGCACTCATATGTGCACTGGGGGGCGTTAAGGGCTGATGTGCGGCCAGATGGGCGGCAACTGGGGTTCCAAAGGTCGTCGGTGTTGATACGGTGGCTGGGCACGCGCGGCATGGTGTGGAGTCGAGTTTTGCCGGAATTCCATCGGTATGCGCAGTTGGATCGGGTTCCTGATTTGTTGGTCCTTCATGTGGGGGGAAACGACTTAGGTACTCGTCCGTTTAGAGAACTAATTCAGGATGTTAAGTACGACCTTCTCCGGCTTTGGTCCTGTTTTCCGAAGGTGAAGGTGATTTGGTCGGAAATTGTGCCGCGGAGTGTATGGCGAAATGCGCGTTCAGTAGAGCGCTTAAACAAGGCCCGGGTGAAAGTAAATTAGGCGGTTTCCAGCTTTGTGGTGAAAAACGGGGGGTTTTTTGTGCGACACTACGATTTCGAGGATGGCCAAGGGAAGTATTGGCTAGGTGATGGAGTCGGCTGGGGGTAAGTAGCTATACAGGGGGCAGTTAGGCGCCAAAGTTTTGGAGCTCCAACGACTTCCCCTTTCCTAGTAATGTTATTTATAAAGTTATGTTTTATGTTCATGTAAATTTGTTAATAAAATGGCTGCTGTGGCCGAAATTTTCCAACCCACTGTCTCGTGTGTCTCACTGGGGATATGAGAGTGACATGGGAGGGGGGAAAAAAGGCCTGGAAGCAAAAAAGGGGGTGGACAGTATGGAGGGAAGATTAAGCAAAAGGGTTCGAGATGGGACGAGCTCTGTAATCCCATGGTCAAGAAACAGCCGGACACATCAGGAAGTGATTGGGGGAGGCAGACATGACCAGGGTTGCAGGAGAGAAGGAATGAGGTGAAAAGTTCAAATGGAGGAGGGGGAGGAAGGTGGAGGAGAAGGGGGCGAGGTTAACAGAGGGCATATAGGAAGGGTGAGGGACAGGTTCGCGCCATTCACGCCCCAGGAAAACAGTTTAGACCTTGTCCCGCCCGCCCTCCCTTAAGGACAGGTGTTATGTTTTGTTTAGCGATGTGGATTCTTTGTTGCTGCTGGTGTTTTTTCTTTTACAGGAGTCGGCTGGTGGTGACTGGTAGGAGCGGAGTCACGGTGGCTTTGTTGGCGGATTAAGGGGTCCTTGGAGTTGGTGGTAATTTGAAGTGGGGGATTCATCAGAGGTATGGTCCCTAACAAATACATAATTGCTCATGGATATGGGCGTATTTTGGACTCCTGCTGGGTGGTGTCCCGGGGAGTGGTTTTACATACTTGGCAAGCCAACTGCGGAGCAGAAAGGTGCCTCTGAGCCTGTAGTGAGACGGCTGGGGGTAAGTAGCTATACAGGGGGCAGTTAGGCGCCAACGTTTTGGAGCTCCAAGGACTTCCCCTTTCCTAGTAATGTTATTTATAAAGTTATGTTTTATGTTCATGTAAATTTGTTAATAAAATGGCTGCTGTGGCCGAAATTTTCCAACCCACTGTCTCGTGTGTCTCACTGGGGATATGAGAGTGACATGGGAGGGGGGAAAAAACGCCTGGAAGCAAGAAAGGGGGTGGACAGTATGGAGGGAAGGTTAAGCAAAAGGGTTCGAGATGGGGCGAGCTCTGTAATCCCATAGTCAAGTGTTTGTGCAGCCCTGCCCATTATGTGCTGCACTCAGCTGCACATGTATCGGTAGGTGAAAGGTTCTCTTTAACTATGTACTGGTCACTTTGTACATGGATATTTTTGTGGGATTACGTATTTTAAGCTTTTTATATATATTATGTATTAATTCATTATTGCTATAACATGGAATTGATTTATTGTATTCACTATATATATTTTTGGTGTTGCTCTGATTACATGCTTGTGAAAGGCTCAGTTGTGAGCCGAAATGTCGCATGGATACCTTTGTAGAATAATCCTGCTTAGCATATTTGAAGACTATGTGCTATTACCTTCTCTGTTTGCTGTGGATTTTTATGAGGACAGACAGTTTTATGTTTATATCCAAAACTGAATATCTACTTTTTTTTTAACCTTTGTTCGAAGTTGAGCATGATTCCATGAATATTTGAGAATAATAGGCTAGATTTTTACTTAGTCTATTCATATTTTCTCCCCCAATAAACAGTTTACGGCAACAGCTGCATCCACACCATGATTTACAGCTTTCCAGTCTATTACAAGCAGTTCTTATCTCAGGTTAGATCTAAATTGGCAGCTCTTAGTAAGTTCATTTGACATTTGCTGCTGCCAACAGAAATACAAAGAGTATGTTCTGCTGAATCCATAGCATACAAGGACAGAAAGTTCTTCAATTATAAAAAAAATCAAAACATATTTTAGTTAATCTCAACTGTGTGATAAATCAGTATTCATAAAAAGAAAATCTTTAGTAAATACAGTCTAGTTGGCATACATACAATGGAGATGAATACAGAAGAAAATTTGACTTTAAGGACAGAAGATTGACATCCGGCTCAACCATAACCCCACCTTTCCCATTTAAAATAAAACTTGACTACTGTTATGGTGAAAGGCCATAGCAGCCATATTTATTAAAACAAATATTCTCATCAATAACTTCAATAAAATTGACATAATAATACAATATCTATGACAGGTATACATTGTTATGCAAATATTCAAATCATCATAGAACATTTTACCCTAATTTATCTTCTCAACTTTATGGGGAAAACGATCCTTAGAGGCGGTCTCCATTTTGACCCCCACTTTCCAAGTGAGGTAAAACTCCTTACCCATAGCCGTCCAAATCCCGGGGAAAAAGTCTCCAGATCCTTGTGTCGTATTACGAAACCACCGTTACGGTGGATAAAACGTGACACCTCTGTGTTAATCTTCGCCCGCGCCCTGTTCAAGCCCTCCACACTCCTAGCGTGCCGCCACGCCTGTCTGTCTACAATATCCGACCAGATTATTATCAGGTTGGGAAAAGACGACCAGAGCCTTAAAAGATCCAACTTGATATCCCGCAAAATTTCCCTAGATGGGCGGAGTCCCAAATCGTTACCCCCGACGTGTAATAACAAAATATCAGGTGGCCTATCCATACGAACTTGACCTCCAACAATACCCTGTTCCAGAGCATACCCCGAATCCCCAACCAGCGAACTTGCATCTCAGACCTGTTGAAGCCTAATTGTCGGCCGTCAGGTCGAACATCGGCCTGCAGCGCACTCCAGTACACGTATGAATGGCCCACTATCCACGCCAGGCACGCATCCTCTCCTGAAAGGACAAAGAATAAATAACAGACAAATGCAACCAAAACACCCAAGCATCGACAAGCAGAACCACAGAACTATAACAACTGAGGAAGGACATACCCATTGAACCAGGCAGATTCCCAAAGCCCAATCTTCTTGATCACCGCATCCCCCAGCCCCCACCGGGACGCTTCCGTAGCTGCCCCAATCCGAAAGGAATGCGAACAAAACTCACTAGCATTCAAACCCAAGGACACCAAACACTTACGGAAAACCGCAACAAACAGAAACCGAGACTAGAACCTGCCATTTATGTGTATCAATAAAGGGCCCCCACTTGTCTTACGAATATCCAAAAAACGCTCAACACATGCCACAGGGCACCACGGATAGCCCTCCAATCGTGACAACACCACTTTTACCCCTTTACCCCCTTGGTCCATTTTAGACCACCGAATTAAACAAGACACGTGGCCCCCTGCCACCGCCACGTCAACCAACAGTAAACTACCAACCACCAGACCACTCTGCGCTACTAACTCCGAAATTCGAAAGGCCCCAAAAAATGCCAAAGAGAAAGCAGCCTGGAAAACACACGCCTCGTAAAGGTGAAGTACAAACACCACCCAGACTGACGCCCAACCTCCCCAACAACTCAACGGGACACCTAGCATCCCGCCAGACCCCTTGTCTGCGGTAACCCCTCAGAGCCTGTCTAGCCAAAAAAGACTTAGACATGTCAAGAACCCCTTTTAATTTACACCAAAATGCCACCGCGGCCAACTGCTGTGATGCTACTGAAAAAAATGCCCCTTCGCTAAAGGATTAACCAATAAAATAGAGCAACAATGTCAACAAAGAATCATCCTACACAAGCTCACACCCACTTGCAGCATCAATTCCTCCCAACGTGACCACACCCTGGAATAAGCCACCCAGGTACCAGTACTCACGGACCGCCTTATCAGCACCGCTAATACCCCTAGACCACGGCCCACAGCCATGGAGGGCAGGACTTCCCATATTGCTCTGCTCCCGGGGCGACAACCTGCGAAATCTGTCCCACTGAAACCGAGAGAGAGAATCTGCGATATCATTAACAATGCCAGGAACATGAACCGCAACAAAACAAAGATACAGACTCAGACACCGCAGCACCAGTTGACGCAACAATCTAACCACCGGGGGGAAACTGACGGTTGTTTGTTAATGGCCTGTACCACACCCAAATTATCACAACAAAAACATACCCTTTTGTTCCTCAGATACTCATCCCATATCTCAGCCGCCAAGACGATGGGGAACAATTACAACAATGGCAAATTAGAAACTAGCCATGCCCCTGCACACCACTCTTCCTGAAACTACGCACCAAACCAATGCGCTCCCGAAGCATCAGTATGAATCTCCAGGTCAACACTGGACACTACCGACTCCCGACTCCATCAACACAGATTTCCCATTGTACTGACCGAGAAACTCCTAACAAACCGCCAGGTCCGCCTGCGCGTCAGCCAACAAACGATCAAAATGATGGGGTCCTGCCACCCCTACCGTAGCTATGGCCAGCCGGCGGCAGGACACTCGCCCCCATAGGCAATATCCTACAATTGAAATTCAATTTGCCAAAAAAGGACTGAACCACGCAAAGCTGCACTTTCCAAATCCCCCCCCCCCATGCGAGCTATAGTATCGCGCAAATCAACCACTTTGTCTGCCGGCAGTCTGCACTCCATCGTCACAGTTTCTATTATGATACCTAAGAACTTAACTTGCGTCGTCGTCCAAAGGGACTCCGAACAAAACTGCTACTCGTTCCATTGTACGCAGCAAAATAGAGCAGACCCACGATCCTGGGGGGCCAACAAACAGAAAATCGGCCAAATAATGCAAAACTGACATCCAGCCAGCCTCCTGTTGCACTAACTACTCCAAAAATGTACTGAACGTCTCAAAATATGCACGCGAGATCGAACAGCCCATTGGAAGACAACAATCAACGTAAAAGGTCTCACCCACAAAATGGTGGTATCAATCAATGCATAAGACACAGAACATAATTCAGGGTCAATGCCGCATTCACCGACCCACCCGCAGGGTACAACAGGTGGTGAATGAGGCGAAATTTGTCAGGCTCCTTCTTGGGGACTAAGCCCAAAGGAGAAACCCACATGTTAGTCCAAGGTGGATCGCAAAAAGGACCTGCAATCCGCCCCAACTGAACTTCCGTTTTGATTTTTCCCGAAACTATCCCTGGTTTTGCTAACGCAGAGCCCAAATTCTTATAAACATGCCCCGCAGCATCCAATCAACAAGGGATACGAAAACCTTCCGAAAACTTAGCCCGCAATAATTCGGCTGCCGCCTATCTGGATACATCTCGAGGAACCGCAGCATCTCTGCCACCCTCACCAGCGTTACCCCTCTTCCGCCCAACATCCGCTTTCCTACCTTTTCCCCATTTGAAACACCGCGGCAGACCGTGTGCCCCCCGCAAGTAGAGCACTCATGTTTTTATTGTGCAGTGTCCCTCATTGAACTGCCAACAACAGCCCTTTCGGGTACCAGCCGAGGATCCCGCTGCTGAGGCACCCCCGGCTGTTCCAAGAAAGAACTGCCCCCCCTTTTGGTACCGCCATAAGTCGCATCCACAGACTAATGTCCTTGTGGTCAAAACGCAAACTAGGCTGCACTGACTTCCGCTGCCTAAATTGCTCGTCGTACCGTAACAATGCCACGCCACCGATAAGCTTCACCAATCCCGTCCATATAGCACAACAGCGCCGAACAACTTTCCGATGCCGTCTCCCCAACTATGCTGGCCAATATCGCAAATGCCTGAAGCCAATTGGAAAAGGTACGAGGAATCAAGCGATAATGCCACTTCTCCTCCTCATCCTTTTTACTTTCGTCTGGCTTTACCCTATCCAAGTTAAATTGCTCCAAAGGTAACAAAGAGAAGATTTCAATGTACTCGTACTTCCAAATCTTCTCCTTGATCTCTGCTTTCAAGTGAGCGCCTAAGGGACATTTAAAACACATGTAAAACTCCCCTTTTCCGCGTACGCAAGCCTCACATCCTCCGTCGATTTGGCTATTGCCGTCTCCCCACTATCATCAGACTTTTTTGCTTGAACCCGCCGAAGCATCCACCACCCGGGCGAAACACTCTCCACTGTCGCTACCCCCGGCGAACACATTGCAGAAACCCCCGCTCCCGTCGCACCTATAGGCCCCGCAACAGGCGCCGACGCAACTGGTCCGCTTACATTAGGCAGCGAACTCACCTGCCCTAAAGCTGACCACACGGTCGCAGGAGACCCTAAACCGCAATGTGCACTCCCCCCCATGCGTGCCAACCACTGTAACACCCCAGACAACACTCCTTGTACAATACGCTCTTGTCCCCCAAGCCCTACATTTCCCACAGGTAAAATAGACCCCCCCCACCCTGCAAATCTCACAATTGCGCCAAAGCACCCTCACCTGGCTGGCCCTGGGCAGGATACCCAGCAGCTGCCGTGAGGACTCCGTCATTACGTCCAGACCGTCCCGCCTCTCCACCTGCCATTGCAGCTGAAGGAGTCAGTCCTCTCTGAGGTGGGACATCTGATAACGCCTCTTGATCCACATCAGCATCGTCCATCAATTCTCCCTCTTCCTGGGACTCCCAAGCCGCCATTACTGCTCCATCTTCACATGCGGCAGCAGGGGACTCAAGCTCCGCCCCTCCTCGTCGCGCAAGCCGCTAACCAGCCTGGTTGACTAGGCCGCGTCGCTGCATGACCAGTTCAACAAGCCCAAAACTCCTCCTGCTCCCGCAGGTGGAGCAGCCACACGATCACTCCTCCGAGAGCCCGCTCGCTGCTGGTTACAGGCGGCTATAGTCACAGGTACGTTCCCCTGTATGACTGCCTCCCCGGCTGGCCTCACGCCAGGGGATTCAGCCGCTCCACTCACCGCCACACCTCGCGGAGAAGAAGGGAGAGCAGGGACGGCCCCCCCACCCGCCTCCCGCTGAGTCCCGCGGTCGCAGAGGATTCCTCCCTGACCGCAAACCTACCAGAGCAGAGCGCCTCTGGCCGGTAGCAACAGGAGGGTCCCTAGTGGGGCTCCTTAACCGGCACCGAACCCTGGGGGTCGCCTCAGGACTAAAGCGTTCCAGCGGCCTAGAATGACAGGCCCGCTCCTGAAGCCCAGGCCGTTGCTAACAGTCTTGGGCTTCAGGGCATCGATCGGAGACCACTAGCAAGGTTCTCCAATCATGTTTAACCCCTCAGATACGGCGGTCAATAGGGACTGCCGCATCTAAGTGGTTGTAGAGGGAGGGGGCTCCTTCTCTCTCACCCCAGCAGCACACCGCGATGCAATCGCAGGGTGCTGTGGTTTCTATGGCAGCCTGTGAGACTAACAAAGGCCCCCAGGTCTGCCTTTAGTAAATGCCTGTTAGTGCTACACTGACAGGCATAATACACTGCAATACAGAAGTATTGCAGTGTATTATAAAAGCGATCAGATCGCACAGTAAAGTCCCCTAGTGAGACTAAGAAAAAGTTAAAAAAGTTCAATAAAGTTTGTCATAAATAAATAAATAAAAGTCCCAAGTAAGAAAAAATCAAAAACCTACTTTTTCCCCTTAAAAACTACTTTATTATATAATACTTTATTATCATATCACTGAAAAGAAAATGGGCTATACAAACACAGGACTGCTAGAGCCAATCACAGGCCGTACATTCTGACATCCTTGCGGTATTAAAACCTTCTATGAGACTTTTTAACACTGACCATCAAGAAATTACTTCTATGGGTGAGCTGTATCCATATCCTAATAACTCATGTCAGTCCCTTTGCAGCTCATATCGCATACCCACTCTAGGGCCAATTTATTAGAAAGCTGGGGGACATGGGATGGTGACTTCTGGGGATGGGTTGTCAACAAGACAGTTTGATGCCATTAATCTGAAGAAATCAATTAACATCCTCATAGAACAAGGATCACTCCCATAGAAGTGAATAGGAGTTACGGAAACAGCGAGCACAGCAATACCCGGCCACCTCTCCACTGATTCTCAGCCTGGATGCGCTGGCCAGCGGCCGCTTCACCGGAGGGACGGGGTAAAAGTGCACCTGTTTGGGAGATAGAAAACATGGCACCTGCATCTGTCAGACAATGATGACATATCCTATGGCTATGCCATAAATGTCTGAGATGAGAATGCCTCTTTAATTACTTAGCTTTAGAAAGTATATTTGCAATAAAAAACATTAGACGAACAATTAGAAGATTATATAGTATGGTCCATAGCAAGGATGTAGTCTCCTAAAAAACTGCCAGGACTCTAGGGTCTGAGGTCATTTTAGGTGGAGCTACCAGTGAAGGCGGAGCTATCTGATAAGCGTCATATTTGTGGATGTGCCAACGGAAAATAAAGTGGATGGTAATGAAAATATAGAATGTGGTAAGGTATTGCATTTTCAAAAAAATACAAACCCCAGACCAGACTGCAAAATTAATTCAGACCCCAGACCAGACCTCTAAATTAAATCACCTTGATAAATCTTCCTCTATATATGGATAAGAAAATTGTCTATTGTTTTCATTTGGCTTTCCGTTCATCGGTACCTCCGACGGAAAGGTCGAACGGAAGCCCAACGCTGATGTGAACAGGTCCTTAGTAATGGCCGCTGGCTGACTGACAGCGTCCATTACTAAGGCAGGGCTTACGCCTCATTCACACGACAGGGTCCGAGTGTCGGCCGATAAAATCGTCCGTTTTGGGACGTTTTTCCCGGCCGGTTTGCATCCGTTTTGCATCCGTTCTGATTCCGTTCCGGGCCGCGTTGCCGTTTTTAACGGCCGATTGTGACCCGTTTTGCATCCGTTTTTTTCCCTGTCCGTTTTAAAATCGGATGAATTTCATTTAAATTTGTTGCCACACACAGCCCTCTGTAGATAATGCCACACAGCACCCTGTAGGTAATGCCACCCAGCCCCCTGTAGGTAATGCCACCCAGCCCCCTGTAGATAATGCCACCCAGCCCCCTGCATGTAATGCCACCCAGCCCCGTGCAGGTAATGCCACCCAGCCCCCTGCAGGTAATGCCACCCAGGCCCTTGCAGGTAATGCCACCCAGCCCCCTGTAGGTAATGCCACCTTGCCCCTTGTAGGTAATGCCACCCAGCTCCCTGTATGTAATGCCACCAAGTCCCCTGTAGGTAATGCCACCCAGCCCCTTGTTGGTAATTCCACCCAGCCCCCTGCAGGCAATGCCACCCTGCCCACTGTAGGTAATGTCACCCAGCTCCCTGTATGTAATGCCACACAGCCCCCTGCACGTAATGCCACCCAGCCCCCTGCTGGTAATGCCACCCTGCCCCCTGTAGGTAATGCCACCCTGCCCCCTGTAGGTAATGCCACCCAGCCCCCTGTAGGTATTGCCACCCAGCCCCCTGTAGGTAATGCCACCCAGCCCCCTGTAGGTAATGCCAACCAGCTCCCTAGGAAAACATTTGATGTTTATTTGTTAGGCCCTGTTTACACAGAGTATTTTGACGAGTTTTTTGGCGCGGAAACCGCTCCGCAAAACTCGTCAAAAACCGGCCGAAAATGCCTCCCGAGAAAGAAGGGACATGCCCTATCTTCGCACGTTTACTCCTCTGACCTCCTATTGACATCAATGGGAAGCAGAGAAAGGGTATTTCGCAGAGTTTTTTTGCCCGTAGCACTTAATGGCCGTGAGCGAAAAACGCGGTGAAAATCGCGGCAAACGACGTGCAGGAAGGACAAAATCTGCCTCAAAATCTGAAACGGAATTTTGAGGCAGAATTTTCCTCCTGCAAAAAAACTCTGTGTGAACATAGCCTTAAAGTGCTGTTTGAAGTATAGACAATATTTAAAGAATTATTCTTACTGCCAATCAGCACAGTGCAAATAGTACAGTCTGCACTGCACTGCCCCATATCTCTCCTCGGCAGCCAGTCTCATTTGCGGCGTCACTCTCTGCAATTACATTCAGACCAGTCCAGGACGGATCGCGCTTAGCGCTGTTTTGAAGCTGCACGTCCTAGGCTGGTTTCTTTGCTCTACCTGCTGTATTGTAGTGGTCTGCCTGTGCTGGCTCGATGCCAGTGGTGGATTAATATGATCTTAGGCCCTGGGCTGTACACAAGTTATTGGCCCACATCCCACACGTAAGTATCACCTACATGTCAAAGTACATCACATGTCACTCTGTGGACTGTCTCTTAGGCCTCATTTACACGAGCGTGTGCGTTTTGCGCGCGCATAAAATGCAGCGTATTGCGCGCGTTGGCATTGCGTTTTGACTGCGTATACGCAGCGTTGTTGCGTTTTAAACACGCGCACGACTAGCGTTTGCAACGCGCGTCAAAAACGCAGAGGGGATTAATGGCAAGCCAGCCTACAAATAGGCCAGCTGGCCCAACCCCTGCTTGCTGGGAGAAGCAGGTTTAGCACCTTAATCTCCGCCTCTGCCAAGCTCGTCGAAGTGTGGAATGTGCCTTTGGCATTATGTCGAACAGGTGGCGTGTATTTCTGACGACAATGCAATTGTCCATGCAGAATGTGACACGTGTTATAGAAGCGTGTGTCGGGCTGCATGACTTCTGCAGCATTAATGATGCTACCTTTGATGCTGAATATATCATAACACATGCAGGCAGCAGCCACACTGTCCCGGTTATTCCTCTCGGCCGATCTCTCTCATCCGGCCTTCGCGTGAGGGATACTTTGCCGGCATATTTTGAGTGTCGATCAGGAGCCGCCCCGTGGGTGCGTGATGACCTTTGAAGGGTTCTCTGTTGTTTGGCGGCTTCACTACACACGTCACATGTGGCCAGGGTTTTTTGTTTTTTTTGGGGTTTGTGTTGGGTTAGGGACTTGCAAAACAAGAGGACCCTTGACGCGGGTTGCGAGCTTACATCTGTCGGGGTTTGAGCAGGACTTTTGAAAGTTGGCAACCTTCTTTCTGGAGATAGAATGATGTGCGGCCTAAAGTTAGGAAAGTCCAATTGCAAGTGTACTTAGTTTGCTTCGGGGGCCCATGACAGCACCTAAACGTTCGCACCTCTTGGAAACCATGTCAAACCCCGAGAGATTAACTAAAACCTCATATCACGTGTATGCATTGGGCCCAAAGGCCAGAAGTTTGAGAGGGTATAGCCAAAGGAAATGTGGCTCAAACATTGTGTTGAGGGGTATCAATGAAAAACAACACGAAATCTAACCAATCAACATCCATTTTTTTAATAATGTGTTTGGAAAACACACAAACATATGGCATAACCAACAAAAACACCAACATGGTGTATAATATACATCAAAAATACATAAGACGGCGAGTTGCCATCCCTGCATCAAAATCAACTATGGCGTCAAAATATCAGTCCTCCAACACACTCAAAGGTGTTGGTACTGGTGGCCCGGGGACGAATACGCCGGCATTTCAGCACCACTATGCTGGACCTGGAGCTGTGGAGGTTGTTCCTCGCCAGCATAGTGGTGCTGATGTTGCCCGTGGTATGTTGGGGCAGGGAAGTGGGGAGCCATAGGGCGCATATAGGGATGCGGACGTGGCATCTGGGGGCCTGGATGGAATGGGCCCGGCATCTGGGGCGTGGTGGCTGGCATGGCTAAACTGCGCCACTGCTCAATGGCCGTGAAGCACTGGTTGGGATTGTGGGGCGGTCTGGAGGCGTCGATCAACGTTACAATCGACGCTTGCAGACGGCCCATACGGTCCATGGGGACCAGCCGGAGTAGGGGAACGATGCTGCGCCCAAAGGCGTCGTTCCCGTCCTCATCTGCGGCTCGCCTCAGATATTCCAGGACCCGCGTATCGACTTGCCCAGCTGTGGAGGCCTGTTGAGCATGGCGTGCGGGCACGCATGGGGAGATCCTCAGCCGGAGAGGCGACGGCCCGTGCAGACTGGCCAGGGGCGGGGTCCAGGGGTGTCGGCTCGGGGCTAGGGGGCAGGACATGGGCAGCAGGAGGTTCCGGCAGAGACTCTCCAACGTCCGTCTCCTCTGTCGTATCCTCCAAATTGTCGGTGGTTCTATAATGAGAAAATTACGTTAGAACAGAATATAGAACAATGCCCACAACAACACGATGGCAAACAGGACATGGGCGAACACACATTAGACACATGCAAAAGCAGAATCTCTTACGTGCGCATCTCCATTATGTCCTTCAGGAACATCAGCTGTTTCGTGTACATATAAGGGCGCTTACGCGATCCGCCATCTCCGCTGCGTCCCTTTTCCCCCATTTCACGGCGGAATTGGTCACGGCAGCTCCGCCACCGTGTTTTGATGTCTTTGACTGTTGGAGTAAAAACAAATATCACGCCATAAGAACTATGCCCTCTCACTTAAATGAGGGGCCCTGCACTGCCAATTACGTGGTACACGGTGATGCGCCTGCTCCACAAATGGTCATCGGGCAAATGCGCGGAAGACACATACAGGGCCCCAGTTCTTCAATAGGGATGACATTGCATTGACAGAAAAAGCCTGGTACTCAACCAACCGACTGCGGTCCCGGGTTCGGCCACTCTCCCACTTCTGGCCAAAAAGCTCCCTCGTGACCTCCTCCCAGGCGTCCTCCTTGACCGTGCGGTCGTGGTACGCCTCCGCGCGAGTATCCCAAATTGCATGATGGCCCTGGACCAGCGCGATGAGGCGCTCCACGTCCATCCCACGCAGCATGGCAGCAGATGTCAGTGGAAGCTAACTTCTGTCTCCAGTCAATAGCCTTGCCCACTCGCAGTCAAAACGTAAGCACTTCCTGGTTTTTGTTTGCTTTGTCCAGCTTTATAGACACTTTTTCATGGACATAACAAGTGATGCGTGATTTTCGCGCATGCAACGCAAGTGCGTCCGTGTGTCATGCGTGTTTTTCACGCACCCATTGACTTCAATGGGTGCGTGATGCGCGAAAAACACACGATTATAGAACATGTCGTGAGTTTTACGCAACGCACTCGCGCAGCGCAAAATTCACGCATCGTCTGCACTGCCCCATAGACTAATATAGGTGCGTATGACACGCGTGAAATGCACGCGCGTCGCACGCGTGTATATTACGTTCGTGTAAATGAGGTCTTAGCCTGATCATCTGCTGCCACACTCACACTTCCCCACAGCCCCCACCACAGTAATTTACATAGATTGTAAGACCAACATTACAAATAATACCCCCATACTGTTACTGAATAATACCTCCATACTGTTACTGAATAATACCCCCATACTGTTACTGAATAATACCTCCATACGGTTACTGAATAAAACTACCAAACCATGATCACATATTACTACAACATTGTGTCAGAAAAAACCCACCATACGGTTAGTGAATAAATCACGTTATATATAGACCAATATTACCACTATAGTGAGCTTATAGAGGTAGATGCCAGTTATACACAAGATATCTGCAAACCATATAAGTGATTACAGTATAGTTATATCGAGTGACTATTGTGGCAAATGTAAGCTTTTTAAATTTTTATACTGCTTTTTTTTGGTAGGTTCCGCTGGAGCGTTTGGACTACGTCGTAGATTCATTGGACTACTCCGATGATCTACTTTTTAAAAAAAAATAAAATGGTGAAAGAGGGTTGCATGGGGGAGTTTAGATTTCAATAAAAGTTTTTCTTGTCTGTTTTTTTTAATACTTTATTATGGCCTTAGTAATGGCTGCTGTCTGATTGAGAGCGTCCATTACTAAGAAGGGGCTTAGTGTTAGCCAGTAAAAAGGCTATCACTAACCACTATTACCCCAGTTCTCACTGCTGCGAGGGGACTACTATCCAGTACCCGACCATCTGAAGCGACGGTAAGGCAGCAGGGCGGTCACAGGCTGGTTTTACCAGGCTGGGAAGGCATAAAAAACGTGGCCCTTCCCACCCTGGGGATGCTAGGCTGCAGCTGCTTTATTGTATCTGGCTGGTTGTGAAAAATAACGGGAACCCCACGTCTTTTAAAAAAAAAAATTATAGAAAAAAAAATTACGTGAGATCCCCTCCATTTTTCATAACCAGCCAGATATAATAAAGCAGCAGCAGCCTAGCATTACCAGGGTGGCAAGGGCCATGGTTTTTGGCCATTCCGAGCCTGATAGTACCAGCCTGCAGCCACTCCAGTACCCGCCCTTCTCTTCAGACGGTCGGGTGCTGGATCGTACCCAGCTCTTCCCGGTACTACTGGTAGCGGTGGGTACCGGGGTAATAATAAGGGTTAGTGCTAGCCTTATTACTGGCTAACAGTAAGCCCCTTCTTAGTAATGGACGCTCTCAATCAGACAGCTGCCATTACTAAGGCGGTAATGAAGTATTAAAAAACAGAGACATAAAGAAATGTATTTTATTGAAATGACAACTCTTCCACACAATCCACTTTAACCATTTTATTAAAAAAAATAAAGAAATAAAGCTTAAATCAGCGAAGTAGTCCAACGAATCTACGACGTAGTCCAAATGGTCCAGCGGAACCTGCAAAACAAAAATTAGCAGTATGAAAAATAAAAATAAAGTTGGCTGCCCCCACAGACGTACAAACATATGAATAAATAGCTACCTTCGGAAACATATTAAAATAATTAGAAAAATTAGGCCCATAAAATAAAACATATCAAATAAAAAATAAAATAATTAGAACACCTTTCTTTTAAAGAGAAACTTTCATCTCCCCATAGATGTGCAGCTGCGTACAGCATGTAATGGGGAGGACTGCACAAACTCTGGGGCACTTTACATTTTTTTCTTAGCCTCCTTCGTTATTTAGATATCAGTGCTGTAATATTTGGCGCCCGATATTTAAATAACCCCATAAACTGTCAATGGGGAGGTAATTGGCAAGGGGGCGTGTAACATCGCTGTGACACTGTCCAATCAGCTACGGTCAGCGTTACAGCAAGAGCTGGAGAGAGAGCGCGTGCACGCGCAGCTCCGCCACCACTAAGGAACACAAGAGGAGAAGAAGAGTGTGAATTCTTCTTCTTCTGTTCCATGGCATCGGAGCTATGCGTGCACGCACGCTCTACTCTTTAGCTCTCGGCAGACAAGGACGATGACAAGACTGATCTCTCACCTGAGATCACAGTCTTGTACTTGCCTGCCGAGAGCTGAAGAGTGAGAGCGTGTGCACGCGCGCATGATCTCCTCTCTCCAGCTCTTGCTGTTGACATTGTCCATAGCGGATTGGGCAGTGTCACAGCGATGTTACACGTCCCCTTGCCAATTACCGCCCCATTGGCAGTTCATGGCGTTATTTAAATATCGGGCGCCAAATATTACAGCACCGATATCTAAGTAAGGAAAGAGGGTAGGAAAAAAATATATAAAGTGCCCCATAGTTTGTGCAGCCCTGACCATTACATGCTGCACTCAAATGCAAATCTGTGGGCAGGTGAAAGATTCTCTTTAAAGTGTAACAACTTTTTTAAAAACTTTTGACTTGTCAGAAGTTTTGATCAGTGGTGTCCGAGCACTGAGACCCTCCACTAGTCGCTAAAACGAAGCAGCAGAAGTGCTCGGGTGAGTGGTGTGCCGCTTCAATTCTATCTGGCTTTCCTTGGAGCAATGTACGGGCTCAATAGAAAGTCTATGAGTCCGTACACCGCTCACTCGGCTGACACTGAATCAGTCAGTCCCGCTGACTTGACGGATACAGGATACAGCGCTATATACATTATATAATATATTTATTTTAATTAGCGGGGGCAGGTTTATGGGGAAGGATTAGGGCCTGTTCACATCAGCGTTGGCTTTCCGTTCCGGGGTCCGTGGGAGGTTTCCGTCGGGTGAACCCCGCAACGGAAAATCAAACTGAAATCAATGGTGACGGAAACATTGCTAATGGTTTCCGTTCGTCACCATTCCAGCAGGTTTCCGTTTTTGTGAGGGAATCAATAGCGCAGTCGACTGCGCTAATGGTGACGGAAACGGAAGCTGTGGTTTCAGTTTGACTTTCCGTTGCGGGGTTACCTCTGACGGAACCCCAGAACGGAAAGCCAACGCTGATGTGAACAGGCCCTAAGGCTTCTTTCACACTAGCATTAATATACGTTTACCTCTCTTCCGTCAGAGGAAGAGAGGATCGATACGTTAAACGGAAAGCAACGGTTCCATTAGAATTACCATTGCTTTCAATGGTAATTCTTTTGTATCAGTTGCTTTCCGTTTGTCTCCGTTCGCTAAGTTTCTGTTTTTTTTTTTAAAAGAAACAAAAGTGCAGTCTGCAGGACTTTTATTTCCGTTCAAAAGAACGGAAACCTAGCGAACGGAGACAAACGGAAAGCAACTGATACAAAAGAATTTCCATTGAAAGCAATGGTAATTCTAATGGAACCATTGCTTTTCGTTTAACGTATCGATCCTATCTTCCTCTGACGGAAGAGAGGTAAACGTATATTAATGCTAGTGTGAATAAAGCCCAATACAAGTAAGATATTAATATTAAAAAAAAATAAAAAAAATCCCCAGCTGGGATTTGAACCAGCAACCTTCCATATATAAGGCAGACAAGCTAACCAGTACACTATAGAAGCAGTCATAGCCAATGCCTGTGAAACTGTAGTAGTTGAGGGTTTATCAGTCTATACTGTCTGTCTGCTGCATGTGGGTGGTGACTGGTCAGAGACTCACAGTCAGACTGGCTACCGCAACTGCCGCATGCAGTGTGCACTGGGAGTGACTGTGAGACTCACCAGTCACAGCCCCGCTTGTAGCTTTCCCACGCTAATTAAGCACAGGAAAGCTACAAAGCCATTATACTGCGCTCTGCTTCCTGCCCCTGCCAGGAGTATACTGCAAGGGGGGGGGGGGCTCTGGGCGTTTTACAGACAGCAGAGGGCTCTATAGGGGGGAATTATCCCCCCACCATAGAGCCCTGACTAGTTACTATACTGAAAGGTTAGGGGGGTCTGAGCATCTGACTGACGGCTCTAAACACGAGTTGTTACAAAAACGTCTGAAGATCAGGAGCTGTTTTGCCTTGGAAACAGCCTCGTATTTTCAGATGTTTTTAGTCTAACGTGTGAACATACCCTAACCCCGCATTATTACGCCGGTACACACCGTCACCAGGGGGTACCGGGAAGAGTCGGTTACGATCCAGTATCCGACCATCTGTAGTGATGGTCGGGCACTGGGGTGGCTGCAGGCTGGTCCTGTTAGGCTGGGAAAGGCCAAAAACTTTCCCAGCCGAAATAAATAATTTAAAATAATTGCATAAAACAATGTGGGTCCCCCCCCCCCCAATTTTCCAGCCAGATACAACAAAGCAGCAGGAGGCTAGCACTACCAGGGTGGGAAGGGTCACGGTTTTTAGTCTTTCCCAGCCTAATGATACCAGTCTGTGGCCGCCCATTACCTGACCATGACTACAGATGGCTTGGTACTGGATCGCACCCGGCTCTTCCTGCTACCCCTGGCAGCGGTGGGTACCAGGGTGATAATGGGGGGTTAGTGTTAGCCTCTTCACTGGCTGACACTAAGCTCCACCTTAGTAATGGATGCAGTCAATCAGCCAGCGGCCATTACTAAGGAGGTAGTAATAAAGTAAAAAAAATATATATACATAGACAAACAAATAATATTTTATTGAAATTAAAAAAAACGCACAATCTTCTTTAACCACTTCCCGGCCACCCACAGTAAATTCACTTGCTGGGCTCTGTGCAGCGCGTGAATTCACGGTGGGTGTTAAAAGCGCATTCCGGGTGTCTCAGAGTAGCGCTGACAGCCGGATCGCGCTGTTAACCCCTGCCTCTGGTCCCGGAGACATAATCGGGACTTAATTGGTTCAGATCCCGGTCATGTGATCGCAGGGAAAGTCTGTTGTAGCAACGAACTGGAAAGTTTGTTACTACAACAAACTGGAAAGTTTATATTATAACCGAAAAGCACAGCATGGATCTAGAATGGTTCAAAATAAAGTAAAAATGCGGCTGTCAGCAAGCATATATTCAAATATGAACCAGATCCGGGGGTGTATACCCCTGAGGCATTCAAAGCATAATATATGACCGAGAATAGAAAAAATGCCAACAAACAAGAACATATAGGAAAATAGAAAAATTGCTTTAATGAAAATGACACATGAATACATAATGATAAAAAGAATCCATAAACCAACAGGTTAAAAAAGACTAACACGCCATGCAATGTACAAGAAAGGTAACGTCTGAAATAGACAAGCAATGGTGACAACCAAATGGTATGATCTAATGATCAGGGTACGTAAATACATAAATATGAGTAAATTTAACTGACTACAAATGTGTGTCAGATAAAGTAATTAGAGAGAAAGTATATACTCTAAGGTACAGAGCATAGTACCATAAATGAATACCATTAGTGGATGAATACAAAAAATTGTATGGAAATGAAACACATACCCATTGATCAACCAGATGAATGCACGGCGATATGTCTGCCCCAACGCGCGTTTCGGCGCAACTGCCTTCGTCTGGGGGTAGCATTTGAATGATGTGTATACCACTATATATAGGGATGGACCAGCCAATCATAGAATAATGAGGGAAAACCCAAGTATAAACATGTAATAATACATGTATCGCTACATATTTACCGGTCGCTTACCTCGTGGTGGAGGTGGTGGCCGCACCTACCAGGAACGCCAATCACGAGAGGCCAGGACCGGATGCACGTCATCGCGTCAGAAGACGCGGTCACGTGGATCCGGAACCCGGCGCGTCATGAGGGCGGAACGGAGGCCGGGCACCCATTCACCAATCAAAGGGAGCGACGTAGCGAGGAGGTAAGTAACCCGGGATACGCCAGTGTATACAAAGTTGGCCGTGAAGCCAGATGATTCAAAACATCAGTAAATACCATATATGTCAATATAATACACATGTGAACAAACAAATTTGGATAAGATATAATGCTGTAACAAGAGACAGCATGAAAAAGCATAAATGGAGTGAAATAGTGGTATAATCAGAAAGATTGTACTGAATAGATTGTGATAAATCGTGAAGGAGAACAGATGCACTGAACAACAGTGCCTGAATAATGAAAACAAAGAAATAAATGCTGCATGAGTGAAAGAATGAAATAAAAATAAAGTGAAATGAATTGAGAATGAGTGAAAATAATAAAACTAAAAAATATGAATAAAAAAATGTGTGTATGTGTGTGTGAAGGTAAGTAAGTGATTGAATATGGAGTGAGTGAGAAAAAGTGACAATAAATGGAGTGGATAATACATCCAATAGGTAAACAGTGTACAGTGAAAAAGAGATGAATATTAAATATGTATATGTATATACAACTGAGGATAAGTAATATGAAGAGTGACATAATAAAGTTTAATTTAATTTAACATCTTTTAACAAAATTAGTTAAAAAGTGCACAAAACATTACACTAATTGTTGTATTGAAAAATAAATAATAAACGCGAAATCGAGATGACACACACAAATATAAATGAAGGTTGTATATTAGCTGGTCACTGCGCATCACAAGTGAACGAAATCGATGGAAAAATATACTGGCATCCCAAAAAGTGGAAGACAAGGAATCCGAATAATGAAAAAAAAAAGAGAATCGCATCAAAGGTCTAATCTGTAAATAAAATAAAAAATGTTAAAATCATATAAACACACAGGATCCTATATGAAAAATAACAAAAGAACTCCAACACCATTAAAAGCTGCTGACAGTCAGAGAAATGATGAATATCCTGCGGTCTCATTGAGACCTGCAGGGTACATAGTTTGAAGTCTCCATATCCATTTACACTCACGCTGTAGTAATCGTTTTTTAAGATCACCCCCACGCATACCAAGGTTAATGTGGTCAATGCCCCTGATTTTAAGCATCTTGGAATTACAAGCATGGTGTGATCGGAAATGCCTAGGGATTGTCTTGAGCTGCTCGATGTTATCAGCCGTTTTTGCATTCTCGATGTCCCGTACATGTTCTCTCACCCTCAACCGTAGCTCACGGGTAGTCATACCTACATATATCTTCGGACAGGGGCAAAGGGCATAGTGTATAACACCCTTAGTTCCACAAGATATAGGCCAACAGATTTTAAAATCATGTTTTCCGCTGGAATCTGTAAATTTTCCTATTCGTTCGATGTTAGGACAACTGATACAGTCGCCGCATGGTTTGCAACCCCATTTTGGCCCCTTGGTACCAAACACCTTGCCAGGTTGAATGGGTGAGAGATAGCTGCGTACCATGGCATCACGCAGATTGGGAGCTCTGCGTGGTGCCATGGCAGGATAATGAGGAAGAACTTTCAACAAGACGGGATCAGTCAGCAATATAGGCCAGAATTTGTTCAAGACACTGCGCATTTCTGTCCACCGAGAGTTAAAGGTGGTAATAAATCTCACCTTTGATTCTGTGTCAGACCTTGGAGTAATTTGCAAAAGCTGTTGTCGGTTGGTCTTTGATGCTCGGTCCCGAGCTTTACGTATACTGCGTTGACTATAACCCCTTTGAGTAAACCTGTCGCCTAGTTCTTTGAAGCGAAATTTAAGATCTTCATTGGTGGAGCAAATCTTCTTTACACGTAAAAATTGACCCACTGGAATAGCATCGATGGTATGACGAGGGTGCGATGAAGTGGCATGCAAAAGTGAGTTGGTAGAAGTTTCCTTACGATATAAATCCGTCTGTAAAAAACCATTGTCATCTTTCTTAATTAATATATCCAAAAAGTCGACACTAGAATAGCTCCATTTATATGTGAGCTTGATGTTAAGCTGGTTACAATTCAGAACTTTAATGAAAGCCGAAAGATCTTCAGGAGTGCCCTGCCAGATCATGAAAATGTCATCAATGAACCGTGCCCAAAAAGGGACACGACTCATTGATGGCTCATGATCTGACAGAAAGAGATCCCTCTCCCACAGCCCCAGGAACAAATTGGCATATGAGGGTGCACATGCCGCCCCTATCGCCGTCCCCTGGAGCTGTAGGAAAAACGATCCATTGAAGGTGAAAAAATTGTGTTTGAGTGTGAAGTCTAACAACAACAAAATGAGTTGAGAAATTTCACCCTCAATGTCACTCTTGGACAAAAAGCTCTTGACTGCATGTAGACCATCACTGTGTTGGATGCTGGTGTAAAGAGATTCGACATCACATGTAACTAGTAGATGGTCTGAATCAATGTGAATCCCCTCGATCTTTAATAACAGATCAGCTGAGTCACGCAAATAAGATGGTAAACACTCAACAAGGGGTTTCAGATGAAAGTCAATCCACCTACATGCTTTTTCCATGAGGCCCCCAGTGCCCGAAATGATAGGCCTACCTGGCGAGTTCTTTGCATCTTTATGAATTTTGGGCAATAAATACATCGTTGGTATAGTGGGTTCTGGTACGAATAAAGACTCGCTCAAAGGTTTTGTAATTGTGCCTTTTGCCACAGCGTTCTGCAAAATTCCATGAAATTGCGATCTAAAGGAAGACAAGGGGTTGAAAGTAAGCTTTTGGTAGCAGGTTGTATTCCTTAGTTGGCGGTTGGCTTCATGAATGTACAATTGGCGTGGCCAAAGTACCACGTTACCCCCCTTATCCGCCGGTTTCACTATAACATCATCCCAAGCTTTCATTTTATTGAGACTTGCTCGCTCAGACCGATTCAGGTTGTCATGATCGATACCACTAGGTATGGTACCCCATTCCTTAGAGACGAGTTTGACGAATAGGTCAACTGCTGGGCAAATGGACAGAGGGGGAAATTTGGTTGACTTGTTCTTAATGCACGTTGGTATCTTACCTCTAGGTATACTCTCATCTTGATCAAGTAATTCCTCCAAAATGCGCAGTGTCTCTTTTTCTTGTACTGTCGTAAAGATGTTGTCCTCCTCTCTGAAGTACCATTTTTTTAAAATCAGAGATCTGCCAAAGAGTTGCAGATCCTTTACTGCTGAAAAATGGTCAAAAGAAGAGGCGGGGGAGAAAGTTAACCCCCTTTCCAAAAGAGACATATCACTAGATGTAAGTGATTGTTGAGACAGGTTAATTACCTTAAGATGTGGGAGACCCAAATTGAGAGCCGGAATTGAAGTGGGATGCATTTGTCTCGAGTTGTAATCAGTTCCTCTGTTGGCTCTTCTTTTCGGATATACTGAATTATTATAATTGACTTTGCGTTTTTGTCTGGTGTTAATATGTCCCGGGCCTGCATTGCGTGTAGTCATATCATATTGATCACTGAGGGATGATACAGATGAAACAGACGGAGAACGACTGGTGTTCAAAATGGGTGCACGGCGATTCCATCTGTACATCCGTTCCAGTCACGTTTTAAATCGGAAATGTCCAGGGAAAGTCTTGAGACTTTTAACGTCCATTTGGAACAACAATGTACCATTTGGGAGAAGGAAATCGAATAAATTAAAACCAAAAAACTGATTCGTGATCACGATGATTTCACTCAAAAACGGATGTACAGATGGAATCGCCGTGCACCCATTTTGAACACCAGTCGTTCTCCGTCTGTTTCATCTGTATCATCCCTCAGTGATCAATATGATATGACTACACGCAATGCAGGCCCGGGACGTATTAACACCAGACAAAAACGCAAAGTCAATTATAATAATTCAGTATATCCGAAAAGAAGAGCCAACAGAGGAACTGATTACAACTCGAGACAAATGCATCCCACTTCAACTCCGGCTCTCAATTTGGGTCTCCCACATCTTAAGGTAATTAACCTGTCTCAACACTCACTTACATCTAGTGATATGTCTCTTTTGGAAAGGGGGTTAACTTTCTCCCCCGCCTCTTCTTTTGACCATTTTTCAGCAGTAAAGGATCTGCAACTCTTTGGCAGATCTCTGATTTTTTAAAAATGGTACTTCAGAGAGGAGGACAACATCTTTACGACAGTACAAGAAAAAGAGACTCTGCGCATTTTGGAGGAATTACTTGATCAAGATGAGAGTATACCTAGAGGTAAGATACCAACGTGCATTAAGAACAAGTCAACCAAATTTCCCCCTCTGTCCATTTGCCCAGCAGTTGACCTATTCGTCAAACTCGTCTCTAAGGAATGGGGTACCATACCTAGTGGTATCGATCATGACAACCTGAATCGGTCTGAGCGAGCAAGTCTCAATAAAATGAAAGCTTGGGATGATGTTATAGTGAAACCGGCGGATAAGGGGCGTAACGTGGTACTTTGGCCACGCCAATTGTACATTCATGAAGCCAACCGCGAACTAAGGAATACAACCTGCTACCAAAAGCTTACTTTCAACCCCTTGTCTTCCTTTAGATCGCAATTTCATGGAATTTTGCAGAACGCTGTGGCAAAAGGCACAATTACAAAACCTTTGAGCGAGTCTTTATTCGTACCAGAACCCACTATACCAACGATGTATTTATTGCCCAAAATTCATAAAGATGCAAAGAACCCGCCAGGTAGGCCTATCATTTCGGGCACTGGGGGCCTCATGGAAAAAGCATGTAGGTGGATTGACTTTCATCTGAAACCCCTTGTTGAGTGTTTACCATCTTATTTGCGTGACTCAGCTGATCTGTTATTAAAGATCGAGGGGATTCACATTGATTCAGACCATCTACTAGTTACATGTGATGTCGAATCTCTTTACACCAGCATCCAACACAGTGATGGTCTACATGCAGTCAAGAGCTTTTTGTCCATGAGTGACATTGAGGGTGAAATTTCTCAACTCATTTTGTTGTTGTTAGACTTCACACTCAAACACAATTTTTTCACCTTCAATGGATCGTTTTTCCTACAGCTCCAGGGGACGGCGATGGGGGCAGCATGTGCACCCTCATATGCCAATTTGTTCCTGGGGCTGTGGGAGAGGGATCTCTTTCTGTCAGATCATGAGCCATCAATGAGTCGTGTCCCTTTTTGGGCACGGTTCATTGATGACATTTTCATGATCTGGCAGGGCACTCCTGAAGATCTTTCGGCTTTCATTAAAGTTCTGAATTGTAACCAGCTTAACATCAAGCTCACATATAAATGGAGCTATTCTAGTGTCGACTTTTTGGATATATTAATTAAGAAAGATGACAATGGTTTTTTACAGACGGATTTATACCGTAAGGAAACTTCTACCAACTCACTTTTGCATGCCACTTCATCGCACCCCCGTCATACCATCGATGCTATTCCAGTGGGTCAATTTTTACGTGTAAAGAAGATTTGCTCCACCAATGAAGATCTTAAATTTCGCTTCAAAGAACTAGGCGACAGGTTTACTCAAAGGGGTTATAGTCAACGCAGTATACGTAAAGCTCGGGACCGAGCGTCAAAGACCAACCGACAACAGCTTTTGCAAATTACTCCAAGGTCTGACACAGAATCAAAGGTGAGATTTATTACCACCTTTAACTCTCGGTGGACAGAAATGCGCAGTGTCTTGAACAAATTCTGGCCTATATTGCTGACTGATCCCGTCTTGTTGAAAGTTCTTCCTCATTATCCTGCCATGGCACCACGCAGAGCTCCCAATCTGCGTGATGCCATGGTACGCAGCTATCTCTCACCCATTCAACCTGGCAAGGTGTTTGGTACCAAGGGGCCAAAATGGGGTTGCAAACCATGCGGCGACTGTATCAGTTGTCCTAACATCGAACGAATAGGAAAATTTACAGATTCCAGCGGAAAACATGATTTTAAAATCTGTTGGCCTATATCTTGTGGAACTAAGGGTGTTATATACTATGCCCTTTGCCCCTGTCCGAAGATATATGTAGGTATGACTACCCGTGAGCTACGGTTGAGGGTGAGAGAACATGTACGGGACATCGAGAATGCAAAAACGGCTGATAACATCGAGCAGCTCAAGACAATCCCTAGGCATTTCCGATCACACCATGCTTGTAATTCCAAGATGCTTAAAATCAGGGGCATTGACCACATTAACCTTGGTATGCGTGGGGGTGATCTTAAAAAACGATTACTACAGCGTGAGTGTAAATGGATATGGAGACTTCAAACTATGTACCCTGCAGGTCTCAATGAGACCGCAGGATATTCATCATTTCTCTGACTGTCAGCAGCTTTTAATGGTGTTGGAGTTCTTTTGTTATTTTTCATATAGGATCCTGTGTGTTTATATGATTTTAACATTTTTTATTTTATTTACAGATTAGACCTTTGATGCGATTCTCTTTTTTTTTTCATTATTCGGATTCCTTGTCTTCCACTTTTTGGGATGCCAGTATATTTTTCCATCGATTTCGTTCACTTGTGATGCGCAGTGACCAGCTAATATACAACCTTCATTTATATTTGTGTGTGCCATCTCGATTTCGCGTTTATTATTTATTTTTCAATACAACAATTAGTGTAATGTTTTGTGCACTTTTTAACTAATTTTGTTAAAAGATGTTAAATTAAATTAAACTTTATTATGTCACTCTTCATATTACTTATCCTCAGTTGTATATACATATACATATTTAATATTCATCTCTTTTTCACTGTACACTGTTTACCTATTGGATGTATTATCCACTCCATTTATTGTCACTTTTTCTCACTCACTCCATATTCAATCACTTACTTACCTTCACACACACATACACACATTTTTTTATTCATATTTTTTAGTTTTATTATTTTCACTCATTCTCAATTCATTTCACTTTATTTTTATTTCATTCTTTCACTCATGCAGCATTTATTTCTTTGTTTTCATTATTCAGGCACTGTTGTTCAGTGCATCTGTTCTCCTTCACGATTTATCACAATCTATTCAGTACAATCTTTCTGATTATACCACTATTTCACTCCATTTATGCTTTTTCATGCTGTCTCTTGTTACAACATTATATCTTATCCAAATTTGTTTGTTCACATGTGTATTATATTGACATATATGGTATTTACTGATGTTTTGAATCATCTGGCTTCACGGCCAACTTTGTATACACTGGCGTATCCTGGGTTACTTACCTCCTCGCTACGTCGCTCCCTTTGATTGGTGAATGGGTGCCCGGCCTCCGTTCCGCCCTCATGACGCGCCGGGTTCCGGATCCACGTGACCGCGTCTTCTGACGCGATGACGTGCATCCGGTCCTGGCCTCTCGTGATTGGCGTTCCTGGTAGGTGCGGCCACCACCTCCACCACGAGGTAAGCGACCGGTAAATATGTAGCGATACATGTATTATTACATGTTTATACTTGGGTTTTCCCTCATTATTCTATGATTGGCTGGTCCATCCCTATATATAGTGGTATACACATCATTCAAATGCTACCCCCAGACGAAGGCAGTTGCGCCGAAACGCGCGTTGGGGCAGACATATCGCCGTGCATTCATCTGGTTGATCAATGGGTATGTGTTTCATTTCCATACAATTTTTTGTATTCATCCACTAATGGTATTCATTTATGGTACTATGCTCTGTACCTTAGAGTATATACTTTCTCTCTAATTACTTTATCTGACACACATTTGTAGTCAGTTACATTTACTCATATTTATGTATTTACGTACCCTGATCATTAGATCATACCATTTGGTTGTCACCATTGCTTGTCTATTTCAGACGTTACCTTTCTTGTACATTGCATGGCGTGTTAGTCTTTTTTAACCTGTTGGTTTATGGATTCTTTTTATCATTATGTATTCATGTGTCATTTTCATTAAAGCAATTTTTCTATTTTCCTATATGTTCTTGTTTGTTGGCATTTTTTCTCTTCTCGGTCATATAAACTGGAAAGTTTGTTGCTACAACAAACTTTCTCGGGGACCGATTGCGGCTGCTGCAGTTGGTTATAAGGCAGAACCGGAGGCCATACAATGGCCCCCGGTTCTGCCATGCACATCAGCCTATGAGAACCAGCCGGATGCTGGTTCTCATAAGCTTCCTGTCAATGTGACTCTCAGCGTCACACTGACAGTTTATAATACGTTACACTACCTAGGTAGTGTAATGTATTATAGCAGCGATCAGTGCTGCCAGTCTTCAAGTAAAACAAGTAAAAAGTAAAAAATAAAGTAATAAAAATGTTTTATAAAAGTGTAAAAACAAGTTATTAAAGTTACAAAAACAAAAAATGCTTTTTTTCCTATAAGTCTTATAGGAAAAAAATGAAAATGTTAAAAAAGTACACATATTTGGTATGACCGCGTTCACAACGACCCAAACTATAAAACTATAATATTATTTTTACCGGACGGTGAACAGCGCAAAAAAATAATTAAAAAACGATGTCAGAATCACTATTTTTTTGGTCATCAACCCTCCAAAAATATAGAATAAAAAGTGATCAAAAAGTCGCATATACCCTAAAATAGTACCAATAAAAACTACAGCCCTGTCCCCAGGGGTGAATCTAGCCCCTCTGCTGCCTGAGGCGAACTATAAAAAGGCGCCCCCCCCCCCCACCCCGCAAACTTCTCATGGCCGACGGTCCGCAGCTTTCAGCTGCATCGCTGGGTCTCCTAAGTGACCCAACAATGCAGCACTAGCAGACAGGGGCATCACTAAGGTCTTAAAATGTCAGGGGAAATAGCCCCAATACATATGTGTCCGTCCCCCCCCAAAAAAATATGTGTGTATAGGAGACAGCATAGCATATCTATATCACTACGACCCTATAAACTATTGATAGGATTAGATACATTGGCTCAGCAGACAGTATCACACATTATAGGATTAGATACAGTGGCCCAGCAGACAGTATCACACATGATGGGATTAGATACAGTGGCTCAGCAGACAGTATCACACATGATAGGATTAGATACAATGGCTCAGCAGACAGTATCACACATGATAGGATTAGATACACTGGCTCCGCAGACAGTATCACACATGATGGAATTAGATACACCGCTCAGCAGACTGTATCACACATGATAGGATTAGATACAGTAGCTCAGCAGACAGTATCACACATGGTAGGATTAGATACAATGGCTCAGCAGACAGTATCACACATGAGGATAGGATACAGTGGCTCAGCAGACAGTATCACACATGAGAGGATTAGATACAGTGGCTCAGCAGACAGTATCACACATGAGAGGATTAGATACAGTGGCTCAGCAGACAGTATCACACATGATAGGATTAGATACACAGCTCAGCAGACAGTATCACACATGATAGGATTAGATACAGTGGCTCAGCAGACAGTATCACACATGATAGGATTAGATACAGTAGCTCAGCAGACAGTATCACACATGATAGGATTAGATACAATGGCTCAGCAGACAGTATTACACATGATAGGATTAGATACAGTGGCTCAGCAGACAGTATCACACATGAGAGGATTAGATACAGTGGCTCAGCAGACAGTATCACACATGATAGGATTAGATACACAGCTCAGCAGACAGTATCACACATGATGGGATTAGATACAGTGGCTCAGCAGACAGTATCACACATGATAGGATTAGATACAGTAGCTCAGCAGACAGTATCACACATGATAGGATTAGATACAATGGCTCAGCAGACAGTATCACACATGATAGGATTAGATACAGTAGCTCAGCAGACAGTATCACACATGATAGGATTAGATACAATGGCTCAGCAGACAGTATCACACATGAGGATTAGATACAGTGGCTCAGCAGACAGTATTACGCATGATAGGATTAGATACAGTGGCTCAGCAGACAGTATTACACATGAGAGGATTAGATACAGTGGTTCAGCAGACAGTATCACACATGATAGGATTAGATACACATCTCAGCAGACAGTATCACACATGATAGGATTAGATACAGTGGCCCAGCAGACAGTATCACACATGATAGGATTAGATACAGTGGCCCAGCAGACAGTATCACACATGATCGGATTAGATATAGGGCCCAACTCGCTGACATTGCGGCTCCAGCGCTGGACCCAGGAAAGGTAAGATTAATAATTGTTTTGCTTTTTTATGTGCTACTAATTATTTTTGTATGTTTGTGTTTTTTTACAGGTTCGGTTGTTGGACTACTTCGGATACGAGGACTTCAATGACAGCGTTTTTTTATTCTCAATAAAATGGTTAATGGGGCTTGTGTTTTTTTATTTCAATAAAATATTTTTCTATGTGCTTGGACTTTTTTTAAACTTTATTATTACCGCCTTAGTAATGGCCGCCGGCTGATTGACAACCTCCATTACTAAAGCGAGGCTTAATGTTAGCAGGTGCAGAGGCCAACACTAAGCCCCATTATTACCCCGATACCCACCGCCACCAGGGGTACTGGGAAGAGCCGGGTACGAACCAGTACCCGACCATCTGTAGTAAAGGCTAGGCACCGGGGCGGCCACAGGCTGGTATCATTAGGCTGGGGAAGGCCAAAAACAGTGACCCTTCCCACCCTGGTAATGCTGCCTGCTGCTGCTGTGTTGTATCTGGCTGGTTATGAAAATTGGGGGGGACCCCACATCGTTCTTTCCAATTATTATTATTTTTTTTTTAAATGACGTGGGGTCCCCCCCATATTTCATAACCAGCCAGATACAATAAAGCAGCAGCAGGCAGCATTACCAGGGTGGGCAGGGCCACTGTATCTGGCCTTTCCCAGCCTGATAATACCAGCCTGCGGCCGTCCCATTGCCCGACCATCACTACAGATGGTCAAGTACTGGATCATACCCGGCTCTTCCCAGCACCCCTGGTGGCGGTGGGTACCGGGGTAATAAAGGGGGTTAGTGTCCGCCTCTGCACCGGCTAACACTAAGCCCCGCCTTGGCAATGGATGCTGTCAATCAGCCGGCGGCCATTACTAAGGCGGTAGTAATATCGTTTTAAAAAAAACACAAAGACATAGAAAAAATATTTTATTGAAATAAAAATAAACCACACAACCCTCATTAACCATTTTATTGATAATAAAAAAAGCCGTCATCGAAGTAGTCCTGGAATTCGACGTCGTCCAACGACCGAACCTGTAAGAAAACACACAAAAAACGATTAGTAACACATGTGTTAGGCTTAGATACAGGGCCCATGTGTGATACTGTCTGTGGGATGCTGTATCTAAGCCTACCACAAGGTAGGCTTAGATACAGGGTCCAGCTGACAGTAATCTTATACAGTAATACAGGGCCCATCAGACAGGATCACACATGGGCCATGTATCTAAGCCTACCATGTGATTGGCTTAGATACAGGGCCCAGCAGACAGGATCACACAATCTGTGATCCTGTCTCATGGGCCCTCTAAGCCTGCTACATCGTAGGCTTAAAGGGGTTGTGCAGTCCCTAAACATTGATGGCCTATCCTCAGGATAGGCCATCAATAGCTGATGCGTCATTGTCCGTCTCCCGGGAGCCCGCCAATCAGCTGTTTTGAAGGGGCCACAGCACTCGTACGAGAGCTGCTTCCCCTTCATTTCCCAGACTCGCTCACACTGTGAATCGCCGACACGAATTCACAGTGTAAACCAGTGACCGGAATGAAGTGACAGGAATGAAGTGACCGGAATGAAGGGGAAGCAGCTCTCGTACGAGTGCTGCGGCCCCTTCAAAACAGCTGATTTGTGGGGTCCGACTCCCGGCCAATCAGCTTCAGCAGACAGGGATATTAATTTTACCCTCCTCTTCAGCCGCGGCTGAAGCTCTGTCTTGACTCTATCCAGGATCACAATGTTGTGCGCGGCGCATAGCGTTGTGACGTCAGGACCTCCACTGCGATTCCGGAACCAGGAAGGTAAGTACTGTCAAGTACTATAGTAACAGGGGCCCGCGGCCCGAGTTACTATAGTAACTTTTTATTGATGTGGTGCGGGGGGCTGCGGGCCCCCCTGGCTTCGGGGCCGGTCGCAATTGCGAACGCTGCGACCCCTATAGCTACGCCACTGCCTATAATATTGCAACATACACTACGCACAATACTGCTACACAGTCTACAAACACAATACCAGTATATACACTACATACTCTACACATCAGTTTTCCCACTATTTACACAAAAGCACAGCAAAAACAGTTTCTAAATTATTGCTGCAAAACTACAATGTGTGAATGTCCCTACAGTATCATATGTACACGAGAATCATATATATACACATACACAGATTATATATACATATATATACACACACATATATATATATATATATATATATATATACTGTATATAAAACACACGCATTTACACACTCATACACACACTTCCCTTCTATGTAGGATCTCTTAGGCTATGTTCACACAGAGTATTTTGGGGGAGGAATATCTGCCTCAAAATTCAGTTTGGAACTTTGAGGCAGATATTCCTCTCCCTGCACACTGATTTTCGCTGCGATTATCGCGCCGTTTTTCGCCCGCGGCCATTGAGCGCCGCGGGCATAAAACAGCGAGAAATACGCTTTCTCCTGCCTCCCATTGAAGTCAATGGGAGGTCAGAGGCGGAAGCGCCCGAAGATAGGGCATGTCGCTTCTTTTTCCCGCGAGGCAGTTTTACTGCTCGCGGGAAAAAGACGCCGACGCCTCCCATTGAAATCAATGGGAGGCGTTCTCGGGCCGTTTTTGCCGAGTTTTGCGACGCGGTTTCCGCGTCAAAAAACTCTGCAAAATACCCCGTGTGAACATAGCCTAATGCAGACAGTCTTATATATAGACGAGAATCATATATATCCACACAGATACACACACACACACACACACACACACACACACACACACACACACATTTACACACTCATACACACACTTACCTTCTATGTAGGATCTCTCATGTAGTCTCCTGAAGCAGAAGGGGCTTCACAACATGTCCCATCCCAGGACAGCAGATGTAACAGGCTGCAGGCTGCAGAAGTAGCTGGTCTGTTAGAAGAATAGGGGGACACAGCACACGAGAGGAGGGGGGCAGAGTAGAGGGAAGCAAGGGGACACAGGAGAGGAGGGGGGCACAGGAGAGGAGGGGAACACAGGGGAGGAGGGTTATACAGGAGAGGGAAGCAAGGGGATACAGGAGACACAGAAGAGGGACACAGAGGAGGACTAGAGACGGAGCTTCCTCTCTACAGACGCTGAGGCTGTGAACTCTCCCCTCCCCCTCTTCTCTGTTCCGACTGCTTCAGACGAAAGGGAGAGAGAGGGAGAGGAGGTAGTTTGTAATCACAGCAGTCCACCGCTCACCTCATGTGTCTGGTCACTAGTCATCTTGCTTGAGGAGAGAGCGATCCTCCTGCAGACCTGCTCCTCTCTGGCTGCGCGCGCGCGTGCTGCGTACAGCATCAGAGAGGAGGAGGAGGAGTGTTCTCACAGACGTGCCCATCATGTGGCACGTCTGCTAAGTAAAATAAGCCCCCTCCCCCCGATCCAGTCGGTCCCTGGTGCAAAATGCCGCCCCCCACTTTCGGCTAGGCTGCGCCGCCTGAGGCTGTCAGCTCACCTTGCCTCATGGTAGATGCGGCACTGCCCGTCCCGCAAAAAACAAGCCCTTACACAGCTTTTTTGACTGAAAAATAAAAAAGTTATGGCTCTCAGAATATGGTGACACAAAGAATAAATAATTTTATCGAAAAGTGATTTTATTGCGCAAATGCCACAAAACATTAAAAAAACTATATACATCTGGTATCGCCGTAATCGTATCGACCCGCAGAATAAAGTAAAATTTAATTTATAGCGCACGGTGAAAAGTGTAAAAAAAAACAGACAAAAAACATTGTCAGAATTTGTTTTTTTGTCACTTTGCTTGCCAAAAAAATCTAGTAAAAAGTGATAAAAAAAATCACATGTACCCTAAAATGGTACCAATGAAAACTACAGATTGTCCCGCAACAAATAAGTCCTCGCACGGCTCCGGTGAAGAAAAAATAAAAAAAGTTCTGGCTCTCAGAATATAGCGACAGAAATTGTACAGTGTCCAAAAGCTGATAAGATCGGGTGCCATTTATCAGTGCGACATTGGCCACATATCTGCGGATTATTATTTATTTACCAAATTATTATACCCTCTTATTATGTCCTGATGTACTCTGCCCAATTTACACATACCCCCACATCATGAACTGAAATACCAGCAAAACCCCAAACAGAACAGTTACCAAGCAAACTCTGCGCTGCAAAAGCCAAATGGCGCTCCCTCCCTTCTGAACCCCACAGCGTGCCCAAACACCAGCTTACGTCCACATATATGATATTTTATATCCGGTATAACCCGCTCAACATTGTATGAGGTAATTGTCTTCAGTGGCACAAACTGGGCACAACATATTGTGCATTAAACTGGCATATCAGTGGAAAATGTTAATTTTCACTTTGCACCATCCGCTGCGCATTAACGCCTTTGCGCACCACGACTTAATTGCATGTCGTGGTGCGGGGGGTTATATATGGAGCCGGCTCATGCGCTGCACCCGCTCCATATTCTGCAGGTGTCCGCTGTGTATTACAGCTGACACCCGGTACTAATGGACAGGAACAGCGATCGCGCTGTTACAGGAGCCTGTAAAAATGATATTATACTGCAATACATTAGTACTGCAGTGTATTGTACCAGCGACCTAATGATTGCTCTTTCCAGTCCCCTAAAGGGACTTTTGGGAGGTTTCCACTGTTTTAGTACCTCAAGGGCTTTGCAAATGCGACATGACACCCGAAAACCATTCCAGCTAAATTTGAGCTCCAAAAGCAAAATATTGTACCTTCCCTTCTGAGTCCTGCCGTAGGTCCAAACAGCAGTTTATTACCACATATGGCTTATTGCTGTAATCAGGACAAATTGCTTTACAAATTTTGGGTTGATTTTTCTCCTTTATTCGTTGTAAAAATTAAACATTTCTATGTTTTTTCAGCAAAATGTAGATTTTCATTTTCACGGCCTAATTCCACTAAATTCAGCAAAAAAACTGTGGGGTCAAAATGCTAACTATACCCCTAGAAAGATTCCTTGAGGGGTGTAGTCTACAAAATGGGGTCACTTTTGGGGGGTTTCCACCGTTTTGCTCCCTCCAGTGCGTTGCAAAGGCGACATGGCACTGAAACCAATCCAGCAAAATCTGTGCTTCAAAATCCAAATGGCGCTCCTTCCCTTCTGAGCTCTGCCGTGGGTCCAAACAGCAGTTTAGTACCATATATGGGGTATTGCTGTAATCGAGAGAAGTAGCTTTACAAGTTTTGGGGTGCTTTTTATTCTTTATTCCTTGCAAATATAATTTTTTTTTATATTTTTTCTGAAAAAAAGTAGATTTTCACTTTCACAGGCAAACTCCAATAAATATAGCAGAAGAACTGTGGGGTCAAGATGCTAACTATACCCCTAGATAAATTCCTTGAGAGGTGCAGTTTCCAAAACCGTGTCACTTTTGGGGGATTTCCACTGTTTTGGCACTACAAGACCTCTTCAAACCCGACATGGTGCCTAAAATATATTCTAAAAAAAGGAGGCCACAAAATCCACTAGGTGCTCCTTTGCTTCTGAGGCCTGTGCTTCAGTCCATTATCAGACTAGGGCCACATGTGGGATATTTCTAAAAACTGCAGAATCTGGGTAATAAATATTGTATTGCGTTTCTCTGGTAAAACCTTCTGTGTTACAGAATTTTTTTTATTACAAATGAATTGCAGCAAAAAACAAAAAATGTGTCAATTTTCCCTCTACATTGCTTTAATTCCTGTGAAACGCCTAAAGGGTTAAGAAACTTTCTGAATGCTGTTTTGAATACTTTGAGGGGTGCCGTTTTTAATATGGGGAGATTTATGGGGTCTTTCTATTACATAAGGCCCTCAAAGCCGCTTTAGAACTGAACTGGTCCCTGTAAAAATCGCCTTTTTACATTTTCTTGAAAATGTGAGAAATTGCTGGTAAAGTACTAAGCCTTGTAACGTCCTAGAAAAATAAAATAATGTTCAAAAAACGATTCAAATATAAAGTAGACATATGGAATATGTGAAATAGTAACTATTTTATGTGGTATTACTATCTGTTTTACAAGCAGATACATTTAAAATTAGAAAAATCATAATTTTCGCTAATTTTCTCTAAATTTTGTTGTTTTTCAAAAATAAGCAATGAATTTTTTGACCAAATTTTTCCACTAATATAAAGTACAATATGTCACGAGAAAACAATCTCAGAATCGCTTGGATAGGCAAAAGCATTCCAGAGTTATTACCACATAAAGTGACACATGTCAGATTTGAAAAAATGGGGCTGATCCTGAAGGCCAAAATGAGCTCGGTCTTAAAAAGGGTTAAGCATTTTATTGAGAATAAAACCACCGCCGTCATTTAAGTAGTCCTGGAATCCGAAGTAATCCAACAACCGAACCTGAAAAAAAGCACAAACACAAAAAAAAATTTGTAACACATAAAAAGCAAAACAATTATTATACTTACCTTTCCTGGGTCCAGCGCTGGAGCTGTAATGTCAGTGAGCTACCCTGTTTCCGTAACTTCGGGAGTTGTAGGAAGCATTAGTACTCAATCTGCATAGGGCAGCATCAACTCTAAACACGGCCCTGCCTGTATCTAAGCCCATCATGTGTGGTACTGTCTGCTGGGCCCTGTATTTAAGCCTATCATGTGTGATTCTGTCTGCTGAGCCGCTGTATCTAATCCTATCCATATATATACAATACCCAGCAGTACTGACAGCGTGTGGGTGCAAGCTCTGAGGAACCGACCAAAGTTCCAAGTACACAGAATAGCTATAGGCAGGGCCGGCCTTAGGTTGGATGGCGCCCTGTGTTGGATTCTCTATTGCTGCCACCCACAAAACAAAACAATTAACCACATTATATATATATATATATATATATATATATATATATATATATATATATATATATATATATATACAGTGAAGGAAATAAGTATTTGATCCCTTGCTGATTTTGTAAGTTTGCCCACTGTCAAAGACATGAGCAGTCTAGAATTTTTAGGCTAGGTTAATTTTACCAGTGAGAGATAGATTATATAAAAAAAAAAAAAAAGAAAATCACATTGTCAAAATTATATAGATTAATTTGCATTGTGCACAGAAAATAAGTATTTGATCCCCTACCAACCATTAAGAGTTCAGCCTCCTCCAGACTAGTTACACGCTCCAAATCAACTTGGTGCCTACATTAAAGGCATGGTGTTGCCAGAAAAACATGTTTGTTTTTTTTTAATTAAACATTTAGTGTGTGGGTGATTAAACATTGTTCAAATTTTTTTTATTTTTTTCACGAGTCAGGAAATATTATAAATTATTTCTAATTTATAATACTACCCATTTTTGGTCACTAGATGGAGCTATTTCCCAAAATTGCAGCATTGCAAAATTGGGTTAAAAGCCCTCGCTCTAGTGAGCTCTCAGCATCCCCCCCCCCCTCCTTTATCCTGGCTAGTGCCGGGATAAACGAGGGGTTTGAACGGTGTAACCTCCTACACTGTGTGTCGCCATTTTTTTAGCTAACACACAGCGTAGTAGGTTTACATACAGTAGTAAACACACACAAACACGAACATACATTGAAATCTCTTACCTGCTCCTGCCGCCGCGGCTCCCTCCGGCCCGTCCGCTCCGTTTGCTGCCGCTGGTCCAAGTGCACAAATCCGGAAGCCGCGACCGGAAGTAGTAATATTACTGTCCGGCCGCGACTTCCGGTCCACAGGAAAATGGCGCCGGACGGCGCCAATTTCGAATTGGACTGCGTGGGAGCGGCGCATGCGCAGTTCCCACACAGACGCCGTACACTGAAGTCAATGGGACGGGAGCCGTTCGCAGTCCCTATGGGACTGTGGCTGCCGTATTCCATGTCTGTATGTGTCGTTAATCGACACACACAGAAATGGAACAAAAAATGGCAGCCCCCATAGGGAAGAAAAAGTGTAAAAATAAGAAAAAGTAAAACACAAACACACAAATGAATATAAACGCTTTTAATAAAGCACTAACATCTTTAACATATAAAAAAATAATTTGTGATGACACTGTTCCTTTAAAGACAGCTGTCTTAAAAGGTCACCTGTATAAAAGACTCCTGTCCACAGACTCAATTAATCAGTCTGACTCTAACCTCTACAACATGGGCAAGACCAAAGAGCTTTCTAAGGATGTCAGGGACAAGATCATAGACCTGCACAAGGCTGGAATGGGCTACAAAACCATAAGTAAGACGCTGGGTGAGAAGGAGACAACTGTTGGTGCAATAGTAAGAAAATGGAAGACATACAAAATGACTGTTAATCAACATCGATCTGGGGCTCCATGCAAAATCTCACCTCGTGGGCTATACTTGATCCTGAGGAAGGTGAGAGCTCAACTGAAAACTACACGGGGGGAACGTGTTAATGATTTCAAGGCAGCTGGGACCACAGTCACCAAGAAAACCATTGGTAACACATTACGCCGTAATGGATTAAAATCCTGCAGTGCCCGCAAGGTCCCCCTGCTCAAGAAGGCACATGTACAGGCCCGTCTGAAGTTTGCAAATGAACATCTGGATGATTCTGAGAGTGATTGGGAGAAGGTGCTGTGGTCAGATGAGACTAAAATTGAGCTCTTTGGCATTAACTCTACTCGCCGTGTTTGGAGGAAGAGAAATGCTGCCTATGACCCAAAGAACACCATCCCCACTGTCAAGCATGGAGGTGGAAACATTATGTTTTGGGGGTGTTTCTCTGCTAAGGGCACAGGACTACTTCACCGCATCAATGGGAGAATGGATGGAGCCATGTACCGTCAAATCCTGAGTGACAACCTCCTTCCCTCCACCAGGACATTAAAAATTGCTCGTGGCTGGGTCTTCCAGCTGGACAATAACCCGAAACATACAGCCAAGGCAACAAAGGAGTGGCTCAAAAAGAAGCACATTAATGTAATGGCGGAAGGAGGTGAAGGGAACAAGTGAGCCCTAATCTACCCACCGCCCTGTCCCTTCCTAATTGCAACAACCCACCCTAGGTGACGGGGTACAACTTGGCGGCGGTCCCTACGCTGACTAAGTGCAAGGGGATACAAACAGGGAACAAGCAAGGGAAGGGGCAGTAGCCCACGGAACACCGTGAGGGAACGGAGTGGTGAACGAGCAGTCAGGATCAGGATGTAATGAAGTATACAAACGCAGAGCATGGAGCAGGAAGCAAGCCGGGGGCAGAGCGAAGCAGGATAAGCGGAAACTGAAGCAAGGCTGAAGCACGGCAGAAGCAGGCTGGAGCAAGGCAGCAGTGGGGCCAGGAAACCAGGAAGAATCACAAGCAATGAGGAAGAGAAAACGGCAGGTATAAATGGACAGGGGGCGGAGCTAACTCCGACTGACCAGGCCGCGATAGGCTCTCCCACTCCTGAGCCTGCCACCCTGATTGGTGGGAGCAGGTGTCAGTCTAAGAGGTCTGGCCTCAGGTGTCGATTGATTAATCCTGGGAGTATCCACAGACGTAGTGCCTGGCAGATCCTTTACAATTAAGGTCATGGAGTGGCCTAGCCAGTCTCCAGACCTTAATCCCATCGAAAACTTATGGAGGGAGCTGAAGATCCGAGTTCCCAAGCGACAGCCTCGAAATCTTAATGATTTACAGATGATCTGCAAAGAGGAGTGGGCCAAAATTCCATCTAACATGTGTGCAAACCTCATCATCAACTACAAAAAACATCTGACTGATGTGCTTGCCAACAAGGGTTTTGCCACCAAGTATTAAGTCTTGTTTGCCAAAGGGATCAAATACTTATTTCTCTGTGCACAATGCAAATAAATACATATAATTTTGACAATGTGATTTTTTTTTTTTTTTTATAATCTATCTCTCACTGGTAGAATTAACCTAGCCTAAAAATGCTAGACTGTTCATGTCTTTGACAGTGGGCAAACTTACAAAATCAGCAAGGGATCAAATACTTATTTCCTTCACTGTATATATATATATATAGACACGCACATACTGAAACATATATACTATACATACATACATACATACATAGAGGCACATATTTAAACATACAGGCAAACATACATACATTTTATATATATATATATATATATATATATATACACACACATATATATATATATATATATATATATATATATATATATATATATATATATATATATATATATATATATATATATAATGAGAAAAAGAGTAAAGCAGCACAGCAACAGCAGTGGGTGCAGGCCTCCTAGGTTGAGGCTAGGAACCCTTGTTAATGAAATCCCAAAAAGCACTGCCTCTTCATTTTTTTGTTTTTCATTTTTTTGGATTTTATATATATATATATATATATATATATATATATATATACACACACACACACACACACACAGACACACACACAGACACAAACACGCGAGGCATGTATACACACATAATGGGTCTTATACAGATACATATGGTAAATATATGGACATACAGGCCCAAATATACCTACGCAGGCACATATATACACAGAGCCGATAGTTACCTGCAGTCCTATGTAACACCACAGATAACACAGTGATAACTCTCTGAGTACAGATAATGTAGTAGATGTTACCTGCAGTCCTATGTAACACCACAGATAACACAGTGATAACTCTCTGATTACAGATAATGTAGTAGATGTTACCAGTAGTCCTATGTAACACCACAGATAACACAGTGTAAAGGATCTGCCAGGCACAGCTTCTTTATCACACCCATAGGTAATCAGTCTGCACCTGCTTCTAGGTCTGTGAGACTGACTCCATATTCCACCATTCAGGATGGCAGGCTTAGGAGTGGGAGAGCCTATCGCAGCCTGGCCAGACGGAGCTAGCTCCCGCCCTCTGTCTATTTATACCTGCCTTTCCTGTTCCTCCTTGCTTGTGAATCTTCTCTCTTGGTTTCCTGGCCCTGCTGCAGCTTCTTGTACTATTTGTCCCTGCTTCGTATTGACCCTGGCTTACTGACTACTCTCCTGCTCTGCGTTTGGTACCTCGTGCTCTCCTGGTTTGACTCGGCTTGTTCACTACTCTCCTGCTCTGCGTTTGGCACCTCGTACTCTCCTGGTTTGACTCGGCTCGTTTACTACTCTTGTTGCTCACGGTGTTGCCGTGGGCAACTGCCCCGTTTCCCTTAGGTTCTGTGTTCCCATGTCTGTTTGTCTGTCGTTCACTTATTGAGTGTAGGGACCGTCGCCCAGTTGTACCCCGTCGCCTAGGGCGGGTCGTTGCAAGTAGGCAGGGACTGAGTGGCGGGTAGATTAGGGCTCACTTGTCTGTTTCCCTACCCCCATCATTACATATTCACAAGCCAATATACCTAGTCTACCCTGGTCCCTGACACTACTATGGACCCCCTTGAGACCCTGGCTCAGCAAATGCAGGGTCTCTCCCTACAGGTCCAGGCCCTGGCTCAGAGGGTCAACCAGCCTGATGCTACCATGGTAGTGCCCCTCACCTCACCTCTTGAACCCCACCTCAAGTTGCCTGACCGGTTCTCAGGGGACCGGAAGATTTTTCTCTCCTTTCGGGAGAGTTGTAGGCTCCATTTTCGCTTAAAGCCCCACTCCTCAGGTTCTGAGAGCCAGCGGGTGGGTATAATTATGTCCCGGCTCCTGGAGGGGCCCCAAGAATGGGCCTTCTCCTTGGCTCCTCACGCCCCTGAACTTTCCTCCGTTGATCTTTTCTTTTCTGCTCTCGGACTCATTTATGACGAGACTGACAAGACTGCCTTTGCCGAGAGTCAGCTGGTGACCTTACGTCAGGGTAAGAGACCTGTTGAGGAGTACTGTTCTGACTTTAGGAAGTGGTGCGTAGCTTCTCGGTGGAATGACCCTGCCTTAAGGTGCCAGTTTAGGTTGGGCCTGTCGAACGCCCTGAAAGACCTGCTAGTTAGCTACCCCTCTTCTGACTCCCTAGACCAGGTTATGGCTTTAGCGGTACGACTTGACCGACGTCTCAGGGAACGACGACTTGAACGTCTTGGTGTTTTCTCCTCTGACTCCCCCATGATGCCTCCCAAGGTTCCGTTGCTTCGTTCTTCCACGGAAGACTCGGAGGTACCTATGCAACTCGGGGCCTCCGTGTCCCCCCAACAACGTAGAGAGTTCCGCAGGAAGAATGGTCTCTGCTTCTACTGTGGGGATGACAAGCATCAAGTGAACAACTGTCCTGGGCTTAAGAATAAGCAGCCGGAGGAACTTCCGCGCCTAAGTGATCATCGGGGAGGTCACTTGGGCGCACAGGTATTTCCCGTAAATATGAAACGTAATAAAATCTTGCTTCCCTTTCAGGTCTCTTTTGGTGGTAGGTCTGCTACCGGCAGTGCCTTCGTGGATTCAGGGTCTTCTGCTAATATCATGTCTGTGGAATTTGCTATGTCTCTAGCTATGCCTTTGATTGATTTGCCTAAACCTGTCCCGGTAGTGGGTATCGACTCCACTCCTCTTGCTAATGGTTATTTTACACAGCATACCCCTGTTTTTTAACTCCTTGTTGGCTCCATGCATTTGGAGCAGTGCTCTGTACTGTTAATGCAGGGATTATCGTCCGATTTGGTTTTAGGCCTTCCCTGGTTGCAGTTGCATAATCCCACGTTTGACTGGAATACTGGGGATCTTACCAAATGGGGTAATGAATGCTTGATGTCATGTTTTTCTGTTAATTCTATTTCTCCCCCTGAGGAGGTGAACACTCTACCTGAGTTTGTTCAGGACTTCGCTGATGTTTTCTCTAAGGAGGCCTCCGAAGTGTTACCCCCTCATAGAGAATACGATTGCGCTATCGATTTGGTACCAGGAGCTAAGCTCCCTAAGGGTAGGATATTTAATCTCTCTTGTCCCGAACGTAAAGCCATGAGAGAGTATATCCAGGAATGCCTGGCCAAGGGTTACATTCGCCCCTCTACTTCACCGGTAGGTGCTGGCTTCTTCTTCGTTGGGAAGAAGGATGGTGGTCTTAGGCCATGCATTGACTACCGAAACTTGAATAAGGTCACTGTGAGGAACCATTATCCCCTTCCTTTGATTCCTGATCTCTTTAATCAGGTTCAGGGGGCCCAATGGTTCTCTAAGTTTGATCTACGGGGGGCTTATAACCTTATCCGCATCAAAGAGGGGGATGAGTGGAAGACTGCGTTTAACACGCCCGAAGGTCATTTCGAATACCTCGTCATGCCCTTTGGGTTGTGTAATGCTCCCGCGGTCTTCCAGAATTTCATAAATGAGATTTTAAGAGACTACCTGGGGGTATTTCTTGTAGTGTACTTTGATGACATACTCGTGTTTTCCAAGGACTGGTCCTCCCACATTGAGCATGTCAGGAAGGTGCTCCAGGTCCTTCGGGAAAACAAACTGTTTACGAAGACCGAAAAATGTGTATTTGGGGTGCAGGAGATACCATTTTTGGGTCAAATCCTCACTCCTCATGAATTCCGCATGAACCCCGCCAAGGTCCAGGCTGTGGCGGAATGGGTCCAACCTGCCTCCCTGAAGGCGTTACAGTGCTTCCTGGGGTTCGCTAATTATTACAGTAGATTTATTGCTAACTTCTCGGTCATCGTTAAGCCTCTTACGGATCTCACTCGTAAAGGTGCTGATCTCCTCCACTGGCCTCCTGAGGCTGTCCAGGCTTTTGAGGTCCTTAAGAACTGCTTTATCTCGGCCCCGGTGCTGGTTCAGCCCAACCAAATGGAGCCGTTTATCGTGGAGGTTGACGCGTCCGAGGTGGGAGTGCGGGCTGTCTTGTCCCAGGGTACCAGGTCCCTCACCCATCTCCGTCCCTGTGCCTACTTCTCCAGGAAGTTTTCGCCCACTGAGAGTAACTATGATATTGGCAACCGCGAACTCTTAGCCATTAAATGGGCATTTGAAGAGTGGCGCCACTTCCTGGAGGGGGCTAGGCACCAGGTAACGGTCCTTACCGACCACAAGAATCTGGTTTTCCTAGAATCTGCCCGGAGGCTAAACCCGAGACAAGCTCGATGGGCGTTATTTTTTACCAGATTCAACTTTTTGGTTACCTATAGGGCTGGGTCTAAAAATATTAAGGCTGATGCACTGTCACGTAGCTTCATGGCCAGCCCTCCTTCGGAGGAAGATCCTGCTTGTATTTTGCCTCCAAGTATAATCATTTCCTCTATTGATTCTGATTTAGTCTCTGAGATTGCGGCTGATCAAGGTTCAGCTCCCGGGAACCTTCCTGAGAACAAGCTGTTTGTTCCCCTGCAATTCCGGCTAAGGGTACTTAGGGAAAATCATGACTCCGCACTATCTGGTCATCCAGGCATCCTGGGTACCAAGCACCTCATTGCCAGAAACTATTGGTGGCCTGGGTTTCCTAAAGACGTTAAGGCCTACGTCGCCGCTTGTGAAGTTTGTGCTAGGTCCAAGACTCCCAGGTCCCGACCAGCGGGCTTACTACGTTCTTTGCCCATTCCCCAGAGACCTTGGACCCATATCTCCATGGATTTTATCACCGATTTGACTCCATATCAAGGCAAGTCGGTGGTGTGGGTTGTAGTAGACTGCTTCAGTAAGATGTGCCACTTTGTGCCCCTCAAGAAATTACCCAATGCTAAGACGTTAGCTACCTTGTTTGTCAAACACATCCTGCGTCTCCATGGGGTCCCTGTCAATATTGTTTCTGACAGAGGGGTACAATTTGTTTCATTGTTTTGGAGAGCCTTCTGTAAAAAGTTGGAGATTGATCTGTCCTTCTCCTCTGCCTTCCATCCTGAAACTAATGGCCAAACTCAGAGGACTAATCTGTCTCTAGAACAATATCTAAGGTGTTTTATCTCTGACTGTCAATATGATTGGGTCTCATTCATTCCCCTCGCCGAATTTTCCCTTAATAACCGGGTCAGTAACTTGTCAGGGGTCTCCCCCTTTTTCTGTAATTTTGGGTTTAATCCGCAGTTTTCCTCAGTTTCACCTGGTAGTTCCAACAATCCCGAGGTAGATGTCGTTCATCGGGAACTGTGCACAGTCTGGGCCCAGGTTCAGAAGAACTTAGAGGCGTCCCAGAGCATACAAAAAACTCAGGAAGATAGAATACGTTCTGCTAACCCCTTGTTTATGGTCGGGGATCTGGTGTGGCTATCGTCAAAAAATTTGCAGGAAGGTCTGGGAGGAGAGCGGTAACTATTAGTTATTTTTTTTATTTTAACTCCTCCTGCTGCTTCAACAAAATGTTTAATTTGTATTCCGGAAAACCACTTTAAAAGCTATGCCCACCTTTGAAACCTTTTTTTTTTTTTTTTTTTAATAATCAGTGTGTTTTCTACAACTTTCTAAATAAATACTTTTTATTAAAAACAATTTTTACTTTTTGAGATACAGCTGCTTTGTATTCTGTATACAGAGCAGCTGTATCTAGCACTGAGACCTGAATCCGTCAGGCCAGTGGGACTGACGGGTTCAGTTTCAGCAGGTCCTGTGTCTCTGACACACAGGATCCACCTGTTATCGATCACATCTAAGTTATGAACAGTCGACACGCAGGACCCGCTGACACTGAACCCGTCAGTCCCACTGACCTGACAGACTCAGGTCTCAGCGCTAGATACGGCTGCTCTGTATACAGAATACAAAACAGCTTTATCTCAAAAAGTACAAATTGTTTAATAAGGCTCCGTTCACATGTGCGTTAGGGCTCCGTTCAGGCAATCCATCTGAGCTTTCCGTCAGAATGGAACCCTGACTGAATCAATACTGTAGTCGACTGCGCTTTTGATTCCGTCAAAATGACGGAACCATTGCACAACGGAGACAAACGCAAACCATCTGCACCGGATCCGTCACCATTGAAATCAACAGTGATGCAAACGGAAACCTATGGTTTCCGTTTGTTTCAGTCAGGGCTCCGTTCTGACGGAATGCTCAGGTGGAACGCCTGAACGGAGCCCTGACGCAGATGTGAACGAAGCCTTAAATGTAATTACAATGTTGCACCAAACACACTGATTTGTATAGAAAAAAATATATAAAAATTCAAAGGTGTACATAGCTTTTCACGTAATCTGAACAGGGTTTAAAAGAGCAACAAATGGTAAATGTGCACTATGATGGCACTGAATTCTGTGCCCATTTGACATTTATTAACACTTTAGTGCCTTTCAGTGCCACCATGGTGCCCATTTTCCACCTATTGCCCCTTTTGCGTCCTTCTGTTTGGTGGCCCCTTGATGGCGATTTGCCATTTACTGCCCCTGTAGCATCTTTTGTCACAGAAGAACAATGACGGGGCAACAAAATGGCAAATGGGCATCAAGGGGGCACTGAATAGAAGGACACTAAAGGGACAATAAGTGGCAAATGGGCACCAAGGTGGCACTGAATCCTCTGTTCATTTGCCATTATTGCCCTTTTTAGAACCCCCATCAGTTCCCACATTCAAACAAAGTCCAGTCAGTGACTTACCTGCTGGGCCTCCGGCAAATGCTTCCTGCTGGAGCTGGAGCCGCCCTGGAGAAAACGTTCCCTCGGTGTCTCCACCAGCCCTGGAAGCGCACAGGAAGCGCGGTGTCTCCTCCCTGCGCCTGTCTCGTCAATCAGGACACGGGACAGGGTGAGCGGACGAGCAGTGGCCGGGGCGCGGGACAGCCAGTATGAGGTCAGTGCAGTAAGTGAGTGGCACCTGACCCGCTGGCATTCCGAGTAGTGGCCCTGGTGCAGGGCATGGACTCCCGGTGGTGCCCCCCTTACAGTACGACGGGCGGCGATCTGTGCAACTGCACTGTTCGGTTGTATCTAAGGCCTACGTATAGGGGTCGTAGTGCTATAGTTATTCTGTCTCCGAGATATGTATGATTTTTTTTGGGGGGGGACATATATATTAGTGGCTGCTAGAGCTGCATTGTTGGGTCACTTAACAGACGCATTGACGCAGCTTAAAACGGCTGGTCGTCGGCTATGCAGAGAAGTTGGGGAGGGGACTTTTGCACTGGGGCTCATGAGCCTTTAGCTATGCCCCTGATAAAACACCCATGGGAAATTCGCTAATGCCTGACCTGTTTGGATGTACCTACACCCCCTGTACTGTCACCTTCCTGTACCTGTCCTAGGTGACAACCTTACATCTTCTCAGCCTCCTCAGTGCTAACTTGTTTTGATTTTGAGACCTTTGTAATCCTGGAATGTTTTTTATAAAACCTCAGCCTTCAATGTTTTAAATGCTTCTTGTCAGGGGCGTAACTAGGAAAGACTGGGCCCCATAGCAAACTTTTGACTGGGGCCCCCCCTCCCCTGGGTGTCACACAACCCCCCCCCCCTTGTAGATAGTGCCATTTTTACAGCCCCCGCTGTAGATGACGCCATACAGCCCCCCTGTAGGGAACACCATACAGCCCCCCCTGCAGGGAACGCCATACAGCCACCCCCCCCCTGTAGGGAACGCCATACAGCCACCCCCCCTGTAGGGAACGCCATACAGCCACCCCCTGTGGGGAACGCCATACAGCCACCCCCCCTGTAGGGAACGCCATACAGCCACCCCCCCCCCCGTAGGGAACGCCATACAGCGTCCCCCCTCCCAACAAAAATGTGACCTACAGTGTGTCCTACAAAATACATGTATCCCCTCTCCACAGGATCTCCACAGGACAGGGGATACATGAGTGATCGCTGTCAGCGATAGGGAGAACGGGGGACTGAAAGTCCCCTGAACTTCTCCATGACTAACCTCTGACTTCCGGCGTCTGCGCAGCTCAATAAAAATGAAAGGAGCGCTGGTCACGCATGCGCACAAGCACGACCGGCGCTCCATTCATTTCTACGGAGAAGCCGACATAGACCCCGGAAGTCTGAGGTTTGTGATGGAGAACTTCAGGGGACTTTCAGTCCCCCGTTCTCCCTATCGCTTCCAACGATCACGCATGTATCCCCTGTCCTGTGGATGTCCTGTGGAGAGGGGATACATGTCCTGTGGAGATCCTGTGGAGAGGGGATACATGTCCTGTGGAGAGGGGATACATGTCCTGTGGAGATCCTGTGGAGAGGGGGATACATGTCCTGTGGAGATCCTGTGGAGAGGGGGATACATGTCCTGTGGAGAGGGGATACATGTCCTGTGGAGATCCTGTGGAGAGGGGATACATGTCCTGTGGAGAGGGGGGGGGGATACGTCTTTTGCTCTATTTTGCGCCTTCAGGACCAGACACCGTTTAGCCATTTTTAGCACGTGTTAGTTAAATGGCTATAACGTTTTTATTTGTTGGGCTAACGACATGATTTTTACGACGTTTTTTTCCGTAGACAATGCAGGTTTCTTTTTTTATCGTTTTTATACACACCTTTTTTGCTATTTTAGAATTTTTATTCATAAAGTTTCGAAATAATAGTAAAAAAAATAAGCTTTTTTACGTTTGAGCTATTTGTTTTTGGTAATAACATAGTTTTACCCTAAAATAGACCTTTTATTTGTGATCGTCATTGTCTACCGTAAATTTTTATATATTACATGTCTATATTAGCGTAATTGGGTCAGTGCTAGCGTTACAACAATGATTGGCGGAGGGAACGTTTTTTTTTTGGGGTGGGTATTTTATGTGTATTTATTATTTACATTTTTTTTGCACTTTATTATTTTTTTATTACTATGGTCTGTTCCTCAAAGGTCAAAAAAGACCTTTGGGGAACTTTATATATTTTTTTTTCTTTCTTTTACACCATGTTTTTCCACTGTAACTGGAGCTGCACAGCAGCCCCAGTTACAGGTGAAATCAGCCCTCTCATAGTGACGATTGTCACTAATAGGGCTGTGCTGGGTCTAGTAAGACCCAGCAGCAGTCTGCCACTAACGGTACCCGGTGATCATGTGACCAGTCACATGATCACCGGGAGGAATAGAGACGGCGCCGCTGCTGCTGTCTCTATTCCTGTACACAGCGCGCATTCAGCGCTGTGTACAAGTCATCAGAGAAGACAGAAGCAGCGAAAGCTGCTTCTGTCTTCTCCTCAGGGTCCCCGGCAGTCACTGACAGCCGGAGACCCGACATTCAGCTGCCCGATCGCGCGGGCAGCAAGTTAAAACCCGAGCCGTAGAAAGTCTATGGCTCGGGTTTTAAGGACCCGTCCCTGACCGCTGGCCGTAAAAATACAGCCAGCGGTCGGGAACCAGTTAGTGGCAGAGCGGGGAGATACCTCCCCGCTCTGCCGTAGTGATCAGTGGCGTCCCGCTGTAGCAGCCATAGCGGCTGCTAGCGGAGCCTCCGGCCATGGTGGGGGCCCGTGCTGGCGGGCGACACGGGCCCCCTCATGCCGCGGGCCCCGTAGCAGCCGCTACTGCTGCTACGGCGGTAGTTACGCCACTGCTTCTTGTTTTTGTCTTCTTATATTCAGCACTTACCTATTCAGCCATATTGGTCTCCTGTTATTTCTAGACATTTTGTTACCAGAGGGTATAAACTTACTACACGACACGATTTAAACCAAAACCAATTTAAGCATGATAAAACAATGGGTGTTTCTACTTAGTAAGAGCATAAAATCCAAGTGTCACAGTAGTCTGATATAATCCACCATCATGTGCTTGATAATAGTCGTTGACACGTTGCTCTTTTGTAAATTTACTTCAATTACAAGTAATCCTCAATTATGCTGTTAAAATGTAATACATTCTCCTTCAATCTCAACCCTAAACATTTGTAAAAACCATCTTAATTCATTATTTGTCACCATACCCTCCTTACATAATGTACAATGATGGGACAGATGTTATATTAGCTGTGTTTCAGATATGAAATTATATCAGTGAATCATCTAATTACATCTTTGTCTAACAGCTGCCTTTCTACTACAGCTTTCTATTAGATGCAATAATCTAGCTTTTGTGCTATCCTAGATATAGACTAGGGGTATAGTGAAGCCAGGACGCCGCTCCTGCACTTTTTATGGCTGCTAGCGTGCTTTGAAAAGACGTCCCCCACACCCTGTATTTTTGTTTGTAAAAAAAAAACTGCTCTGTTGGCTCATATGGCTGAAGGACTCTGTCATGGCAGCTTCCATTAAGATCTCCCGGTACTCACATGGTGACTAGTCACGCTAGAGCCACGGTTATATAACCGCCCATGTATTTTGCTCACTGCTAGAAATAGCGCTATCTTGACGCCAGGACAATTAGCAGTAGTACAATAAAGGGATCCCCACCGGGAGCAGCACAAAAAAGCCTGACAAAGCATTCAGACAGTAGAATGACACTGGAGTAAGTTGTGCAGGATCTTCAGCTGGGTCGACAAGGGGGATTGCGCAAGTCTAGGGCATTCTTTAATGAAATAATATATACTTACCCTCCTCATGTCTGGGCGCAGCGCTGGTTCGGACATCTTTCAGTGTCATGACATCACAACGCTTACAACGTCATGACGCCGTATGGAGTCAGTACCAGCGATGTGCCCGGAGCCGAACAGGGATAAGTAGAAGATTACACTGTCTGCTTGGACCCTGTATCTAAGCCTCGTGGTAGGCTTATCTACAGGGCCCAGCAGACAGTATCACACATGGGCATTGTAGCTAAGCCTACCATATGGTAGGTATAGCTACAGGGCCCAGCAGACAGCATTCCACATAGGCCCTGTATCTAAGCCTACCATGTGGTACGCTTAAATACAGGGCCCATCAGACAGGATTACACATGGTGTGATCCTGTCCGCTGGGCCCTGTATCTAAGCCTACCCTGTGGTAGGCTAAGATAGAGGGTACAACAGACAGTATCCCACATGGGCACTGTGTCTAAGCCTACCATGTATGGCACCCGTCACAGGTATATGTTAAATGTATACCCCATGGACAGTGACGTCGGGAGCAGAGCTGGGGCCCACGGGCAGAGAGCTACTGCCCAGTGGCAAATACAGGCCTGGATACAGGGCCGAACAAACAGTATCACACCATGTGTGATACTGACTGATGGGCCCTGTATCTAAGCCTACCACATGATGGGCTTAGATACAGGGCCCATGTGTGTTACTGTCTGCTGGACCCTGTATCTAAGCCTACCACATGGTAGGCTTAGATACAGAGCCTATGTGCGATACTGTCTGCTTTGCCCTGTATCAACGCCTACCACATGGTAGACTTAGACACAGGGCCCTTATGTGATACTGTCTGCTGGGCCCTGTATCTAAACCTACCACATGGTAGGCTTAAATACATGGCCCATGTGTGATACTGTCTGCTCGCCCTGTATCTATGCCTACCACATGTGGGCTTAGATACAGGGCTCATGTGTGATACTGTCTGTTGGGGCATGTAGCTAAGCCTTCCACATGGAGTCAGGACCAGCATGTCTTAAAAGCTTTGGTTGCCTCTTAGGGTATGTTCACACGTAGAGTCAAAAACGTCCCAAAATACGGAGCTGTTTTCAAGGGAAAACAGCCCCTGATTTTCAGACGTTTTTTGAGCAACTCGCGTTTTTCCATGTGTCACTCCTAAAACCTGTGGTCCTGAACAGTTACAGTAAATCTCCTGGTTCTACAGTTACTTCCAGCAGTTTTTCTGACGTCTTTGAGGTGAAGGAGATCCTGGACTATAAGAGGGTAGGAGGAAAGACGTTCTATCTGGAAGGGGTTTGGTCCTGAGGAGAGGTCTTGGGAGCCAGAAGGGAACATTGATGCCCCAGCTCTCAAGAGGTTCCTCCTACGCTCCTACGGACCTAACAAGAGGGGGCTTAAGGGGGGTACTGTTGTGCCCGCACGTCTGACTCCCCGGCATCAATTCCTGTAGGGTGTGTGCGCTCGTTCCCGGCCTCCTTAAAGGGCCAGCGCCAATGTAGTTGTCCCTAACCAATCCCTTCCTCCTTGCCTGAGCGTTGTTGTGTCTACCCATGTTTGTCTAGCAAATGGTTTCATAGCTGTATCCTGTGTTCCCATATTCTGTATCCCGTATCCAGTATCTGTGTCCGAGTCAAGTCGTGTCCGAGACGACCGCATTAACCGTGTTCCGTGTCCATGCCAAGTCAAGTGTCTGTGTCAAGTCAAGTGTCTGTGCCAAGTATCATCTGTGCCAAGTGTCTGCCACGCCAAGTGTCTGTCATGACAAGTGTTTGCCACGCCAAGTGTCTGCCATGTCAAGTGTCTGCCACGCCAATTGTTTGCCACGTCAATTCTTCTATCCAGGTACTCTAACCCTGAAACTTTCATTTACTCTTGTTTGGCCAGCTGCTACTCCGCAATGGCGGAGCATTCTATTGGGTCCACATACCCCACAGCCGTGACAGCAATTTTATACTTACCCCTCTTCGGCTCCGGGCGAATCGCTGGTCCTGACTACATAATAAAGTCCGGACGAGTGCTGTGCCCGGATGTGAGAAGGGTAAGTATTAATATTTAATCAAAGAATGCACTAGACTTGCGCCATCCCCCTTGTCGACCCAGCAGAAGAACCTGCACAATTTACTTCAGTGTCTTTTTACTGTCTGAATGCTTTATTTTGTGCTGCTTCCGGTTGGGATCCCTGTATTGTATTACTGCTAATTGTCCTGGTGTCAAGCTAGTGCTATTTCAAGCAGTGACCAAAATACATGGGCGGTCACCGTGACTCTATCTTGACTCGTCAGCAACCATGTGAGTGCTGGGAGATCTTAATGGAATCTGCCATGACAGAGCCCTTTGGCCATATGAGCCGACAGAGCAGTTTCTTTTACTAAAAAAAAATACAGGGTGTGGGGGGGGGGGCATCTTTTCAGAGCGCTATAGCAGCCAAAAAAAGTGCAGGAGCGGCGTTCTGGCTTTACTATACCGCAAGCCTATATCTATGACAGCACAAAAGCTAGATTATTGCCTAAAACAGAAAGCTGTGTTAGAAAGGCAGCTGTTAGACAAAGATGTAATTAGATGATTCACTGATATAATTTCATATCTGAAACACAGCTAATATAACATCTGTCCCATCATTGTACATTATGTAAGGAGGGTATGGTGACAAATAAAGAATTAAGATGGTTTTTACAAATGTTTAGGGTTGAGATTGAAGGAGAATGTATTACATTTTAACAGCATAATTGAGGAATACTTGTAATTGAAGTAAATTTACAAAAGAGCAACGTGTCAACGACTATTATCAAGCACATGATGGTGGATTATATCAGACTACTGTGACACTAGCGATTTTTATGTCGGGTATCGGCGGGGGGGCTGCTAGCGTCGCATCGGTGGCCGGTAGTGGCGCGGGCGGGCGCGATGGCGCGGGTCTGGCAGACTTAGTGGGTTGCTTGAGAGAGCTGGTCGGGCGCCTAGATAGGGCGGTGGCGCCGGTAGTCACGGAAGTGTCCCCGGCGGTAGTTTGGGAGGGTCCCAGGGAAGTGGGATTGTTACAAGCGCGGCCCGTAACGGCGGTTAGAGAGGCGGTCGCGGTGTCGGTACAGACCGAGGCGCAAAAAGATGGCGATCGGGTGCGTATTGATGATCGCGCTCGTGGGGAGGTGTATGTTTGTTTCGAAGGTCCGTTGGGGGCGCATTTAAAGCAGGAGGTGCGTGAGCGGATCTGGAAGGACGAATATGTTGAGATTTTTTCTCTCTTGCCGCTCGCTAAATTTAATTTGGATAAGAGCAAGCGGGACGAGAGTAAAAAGGACGAGGAGGAACGGCGGCGGTATAGGCTTATCCCGCAGACGTTCGTTAATTGGTCGCAGGCGTTCGCCATATTAGCCAGTGTGATAGGGGAAAAGGCGCCGGAAAATTGTTCGGCGTTGTTTTGTTATTTTGATGCTATTGGGGAGGCTCATAGGGCGTATGGGGGCCAGGCGTGGCTGCGATACGACGAGCAATTCCGTCAGCGTAAAGCGGTTCGGCCGGCGATTCGGTGGGACCAGAAAGATATTGCTCTCTGGTTACGGGTTACGGCTCCGGTTAGGCAGTCCTTTCCCGGGAGCGCCGGCCAAGGAGGCCAGTCTAGTCAGGTTGGACAAGGCGGCGGGGGAAAGGCAGGGTTTTGCTGGCAATTTAATGAAGGCCAGTGTAAGTTCGGGGCCACGTGCAAGTTCAAGCACGTGTGTTCCGAGTGTAATGGTGCATCACACGGGGCGGCGAAATGTATGCGAAAAAGGAGGTCAGAGAACCAGTCCTCCGCGGCTGGTCAAGGGGGTGTCACCGGTGAGGGTGGAAAAGATGGCCCCTTATCTAAATGAGTATCCGGACAGGGCGGCGGCTAAGTTGCTTTACGAGGGTTTTCGTGTTGGTTTCGTTATTCCCCCGCCTCCTTATGAGGTGCCGGTTACGCGGAGGAATTTAAAATCGGCTTACTTGCATGCCAAGGTCGTGTCGGACAAATTGTTAAAAGAAGTTTCGTTGGGTCGCATGTCAGGGCCTTTTGTTGATTCGCCAGTAAAAGATTTAGTTGTGTCCCCGTTGGGTATTGTTCCTAAGCGCGAGCCCGGAAAATTTCGTTTAATTCAACACTTATCGTATCCCAAGGGTTCGTCGGTAAATGACGGGATAGATCACGAGTTGTGCTCCGTAGTCTATACCTCATTCGATAAGGCGGTGGGTTTAGTGCGGGCTGCGGGTCCGGGCGCGCTGCTAGCCAAAACCGACATCGAGGCGGCGTTCAGGTTGTTGCCAGTGCATCCAGAAAGCCAACGGCTGTTGGGCTGTTTTTGGAATGGGGCTTTTTATGTGGATCGGTGCCTTCCGATGGGGTGTTCCCTTTCTTGTGCATACTTCGAGGCGTTTAGTAGCTTCGTGGAGTGGGTAGCGAGGGGAGTATCCGGGGTCGACTCGTTGATCCATTACTTAGATGATTTCTTGTGCGTTGGCCCGGGGGGTTCGCCGGTTTGCGGTAATTTGCTTTATGCACTACAGAAGGTGGCGAGGGATTTTGGGATCCCTTTGGCGACAGAAAAAACGGAGGGCCCAGTAGCGACGATTTGTTTTTTGGGAATTGAAATAGATTCGGTGGCAATGGAGTGTCGTCTCCCTGCGGATAAGCTGGGTGCTTTGAGGCTGGAGGTACGGCGGGCTTGTAGACTGAAGAAAATGACGCTGCGGGAGCTTCAGTCGCTGCTGGGGAAGTTGAATTTCGCCTGCCGGATTATGCCAATGGGGAGGGTGTTTGGTAGACGGTTGGCAGCGGCAACGGCGGGAGTGCGTGCACCGCAGCATTTTGTGCGGCTCAAGGAGGAGCACCGAGCTGATCTTCAGGTTTGGGATGACTTCTTTGGCCAGTACAATGGTCGCTCGCTGTGGATGGCCCCAGCGCAGGATACGAGTGATTTGAATATTTTTATGGATGCGGCTGGGGCGGGCGGTTTTGGAGCTTACGGGGGAGGTCCGTGGTGCGCAGGTCAATGGCCGGCTAGTTGGGTGTCCAGCGGACTCACGCGGAATCTGGCCCTGCTCGAGCTGTTCCCCATCGTGGTGGCGGCAACCATTTGGGGGGACAGGCTCAGGGATAAGAAGGTTCGTTGGCCATTAATAACATCACGGCGTCCTCTCCTCCGGTAGTTCAATTGTTGCGACATTTAGTGTTGGTATGTTTGTCGTTGAACGCGTGGGTGGTGGCGGTGCATGTGCCGGGGGTACGGAATTGTATCGCTGATGCTCTTTCTCGCTCGCAGTGGGATCGGTTTCGGCAATTGGCACCGGGAGCGGAACGTCTCGGTTTGGCTTGTCCGGAACATCTTTGGGATCTGGTCTCGGTCCCGTAGAACAACTGGTACAAAGGTCTTTGGCGCGCACGACGTGGAGTGCTTATTCTGCTTGTTGGAGGCAGTGGGAGGAGTGGGTAAGAGAGTTGGGTGACGTCAATACGGATAGAGACAGGTTGGTGGCACTTTTGTACTGGTTAGGGGACGCCTGGGAGGCGGGGTTTTCAGTGGCAAAGGTGAACCGGTTCATATCTGCGGTGGCGTTTGGTTTTAAGTTACGAGGCTTGCAGGATGTATCTAAGGAATTTTTGGTGCTACAGGCTTTGAAGGGGTTGCGCCGAGGTAGAGTGGAGGCAGATAGTAGAAGGCCTGTGTCGTTTGCGTTGCTTAGCTCGTTGGGCGGTTCATTAGCATCGGTTTGTCGTTCTTCAGACGAAAGGGATTTGTTTCGGTTGGCTTTTTCGTTAGCGTTTTTTGGGGCATTTAGAGTAGGTGAGTTGGTGTCGCCAAGTACAAAACAGGCAGGGGGGCTGAGATCTGGGGAAGTGAGCTTATTCGCAGATCGGCTGGAGGTATGGTTGCGTCGGTCAAAAACTGACCAATTAGGGAAGGGTAAGCTGATAGTTTTGTTCGCCCTTCCGGGGTCGGTTATGTGCCCCGTAGAGTGCATGCAGGGTTTTAAGCCGCGAGCGGGGTCTCCAGATTTGCCTCTGTTACGTCATATGGACGGGTCGTTTTTGTCAAGGTTTCAGTTTGGAGCTGTATTTAAAAAATGTCTGACGGCGGTTGGTGTCGCGGCGGGCTCATATTCATCTCATTCCTTCAGGATTGGCGCAGCAACTGAAGCGGGGCGCTGGGGGTTGGATGACGAAGGGGTGCGGCGCATTGGTCGTTGGGAGTCCAACAGATTCAAGTCCTATGTCCGCCCCCATTTGTTATGAGGTTTGTTGTTAACGCTTAAGAAATGTTATATGGTGGTGTCTAATTGTTTTTTCCGTTTCAGATTCGCCTCCGTGTTTGGTGTGGTTGCTGGGTCATTCTTACGTGCACTGGGGGGCTTTGAGGGCGGACGTCCGCCCAGACGGTCGCCAGTTGCGCATTCCGCGACAGGATGCGGTTGTGCATTGGCTGGGATTTAGAGGTATGTCATGGAGCAGGGTGTTGGCGGAATTCCAGACATATGCCCGGCTTGATAGGGTTCCGGAGGTCTTAGTGTTGCACGTGGGTGGGAATGACTTAGGAGTCCGCCCCTTTCGTGAGTTGGTGCGGGATATCAAACACGATATGTTGTGTTTGTGGGTTTCTTATCCCAAGTTGGTGATAGTGTGGTCGGACATAGTCCCGAGGAAACATTGGCGGTTGGCTAGGTCAGTGGAGAGAGTCAATAAGGCTTGCATTAAAGTTAATAGGGCGGTGTCCCGTTTTGTAGCAAGAAACGGGGGCATTTGTGTGCGGCACAGGGATTTGGAGTCAGGAGTGGGGAACTTCTGGAGGAGTGATGGGGTTCATCTGACCGAGGTTGGCATTGATCTTTGGAGTTTGGCGATAGCAGAAGGAATAGAAAGGGCGGTGGTGGTGTGGCGGAACTCACAGGCTTAAGGTGGTCAAGGCCTGTTTCGCTGTGGCGGGGGGAGTCCTTGAGGCCAGTCAGTACAAAATGGTGGGGGGGTCGCATCAGGGGTATGCGTCCCCCAAAAAAGGTACATGGTTGAAGACTTCATCGGGTGTTATCCCTTTGAAGTGGTCTTCTGGTGGAAGGTATATCACTTGAAGGCTTCATCGGGTGTTATCCCTTTGAAGTGGACTTCTAGTGGTCGGTATATCACTTGAGGGCTTCATCGGGTGTTATCCCTTTGAAGTGGACTTCTAGTGGTTGGAGCGATCTGCAGAGGTGAACGGTGCTTCCGAGCTGGTTTACGGCTGGAGGTAATTGGTGGTTTGCAGATGGCTAACTCGGTGTGTTCTTAAATAAAAGGAATAGATGAAAGGGCTTCAAGGACTTCCTCTGCTCGGGTTAATGTTAACGTTAAATTGTTATTTACGATTCTGACCCATGTTGGGTCATGTGAATTATTAGAAGGAATTCTCTGGTGGATTCCTAACTAGTTATCCGAAGGTTTCGGATTTAAATTGTTTTTATAAAACTGTGAAATTAATAAACGGCTGCTGTGGCCATTTCACATCCAACCTCGGTGTCATGTGTCTTTTCTAAAGGTGGGGGTGGAGGGATAGGATGGGTAAGGGAAGGTTCATTAATACACGACTCTACTTAGGCAGGTCAAGACGAGGCTGGACGCAGCCTGCAGGGCTTAGGGGGAAGCCTCCATGACCTCCCTGGTAGGGAAAGGGTTAAGAGGTGAGGGAGAGTTGAAGGGGAGGGACAAGGAGGAGTCAGGGGGCCGTTGCGGAGCTTCCCGCTGTTATCGGCATTGAGCCGGAAGCAGCGGGAGGAGTGACATAGGAAAATACAAGCTCCCACCCTCCCGCCCTTGGTTTGTTACCCTGGGGGGTCTTTATGTACGTCCGTCTATGAGTGTTGTGTTTTATTTGTGTGCTTATTTAACATGTTTTTCCTTTTTCCGGAGTAGGTTCTGTTGTCATGGCAGCTGGCGGGGGGAGTCCTTGAGGCCAGTCAGTACAAAATGGTGGGGGGGTCGAATCTTGGGTATGCGTCCCCCAAAAAAGGTACATGGTTGAAGACTTCATCGGGTGTTATCCCTTTGAAGTGGTCTTCTGGTGGAAGGTATATCACTTGAAGGCTTCATCGGGTGTTATCCCTTTGAAGTGGACTTCTAGTGGTCGGTATATCACTTGAGGGCTTCATCGGGTGTTATCCCTTTGAAGTGGACTTCTAGTGGTTGGAGCCATCTGCAGAGGTGAACGGTGCTTCCGAGCTGGTTTACGGCTGGAGGTAATTGGTGGTTTGCAGATGGCTAACTCGGTGTGTTCTTAAATAAAAGGAATAGCTGAAAGGGCTTCAAGGACTTCCTCTGCTCGGGTTAATGTTAACGTTAAATTGTTATTTACGATTCTGACCCATGTTGGGTCATGTGAATTATTAGAAGGAATTCTCTGGTGGATTCCTAACTAGTTATCCGAAGGTTTCGGATTTAAATTGTTTTTATAAAACTGTGAAATTAATAAACGGCTGCTGTGGCCATTTCACATCCAACCTCGGTGTCATGTGTCTTTTCTAAAGGTGGGGGTGGAGGGATAGGATGGGTAAGGGAAGGTTCATTAATACACGACTCTACTTAGGCAGGTCATGGATTTTATGCTCTTATTAAGTAGAAACATCCATTGTTTTATCATGCTTAAGTTGGTTTTGGTTTAAATCGTGTCGTGTAGTAAGTTTATACCCTCTGGTAACAAAATGTCTAGAAATAACAGGAGACCAATATGGCTGAATAGGTAAGTGCTGAATATAGGAAGACAAAAACAAGAAGCATTTAAAACATTGAAGGCTGAGGGTTTAGAAAAAACATTCCAGGCTTACAAATATCTCAATAGAAAATTTTAAAAATCAAATTAAGTTAGCAAAGTTATCTACAGAAAAACAAATTGCTAACGACATTAAAATGAATCCCCAAAAAATGTTCTAAATATGTAAGTGCCAAAAAATAATAATCTGATAATAGATGACCATGGGAATATAATTGTAAAGGTCAAAAGGAGAGCTGAGATATCATCAGGGTACAGTAATAATGGTTCTTCACGCAACATTACCTACTTTACACAGGAAGAAGTACAGCTGTATCTAAGCTGTATTTTAATCATATCCTCTTATTAATGAGCACAACAGATTGAACAAGTTTGTCATTTCCACTATAAGAATCATTTATAGAAACGATCTTACACTACATCTGTTTACCTTTTGCATCCAACATATTTATCAGTTTATCGTGGACCCTTTTTTTTGTTTGCCAGGGTGTAGCTTCAGAGAACTATTTTTGCTTTTTTTAGGCAGGAATATGTTGTAGTACAGGGCTCAGCAACCTTCGGCACTTCAGTTGTTGTCAAACTACAACTCCCGACATACCCTGACAGCCATAGGCTTTAGTTTCCAGTCAAAGGCTGTCAGGGCATGCTGGGAAATGTAATTTCACAAGTAGTATACTGGTATACTTGCCTAGAGCTGTCATACTGGTCTGGATTGCAACAATGTTCTGCTGAATGCAGAAGGTTAAAAACAAATGACTATATTTTTACAATTATTTAAAATTTCATTGTAAGAATTATTGTTTTGCATTAGGGTATGTGCACACACAAAATTAAAAATGTCAGAAAATACGGAGCTGTTTTCAAAGGAAAACAGCTCCTGATTTTCAGCCGTTTTTTAATCATACTCGCGATTTTTGATGCATTTTTTACGGACGTTTACGGTCCCGAAAAACTTCTGAAAACACTGCATGTGCACATACCCTTGATGTTTTGTATTAGGGTATGTTCACACGTAGAGTCAAAAACATCTCAAAATACGGAGCTGTTTTCAAGGGAAAACAGCCAGATTTTCAGACGTTTTTTGAGCAACTCGCGTTTTTCACTGCGCTTTTTATGGCCGTTTTTGGAGCTGTTTTCATTGGAGTCTATGAGAAAACGGCTCCAAAAACGTCCTAAGAAGTGTCCTGCACTTCTTTTGACGAGGCTGTAATTTTACGAGCCGTCTTTTGACAGCGACGCGTAAAAAGACAGGTCGTCAGCACAGTACATCGTAAGACCCATTGAAAGTAATGGGCAGATGTTTGCCGACGTATTGGAGCTGTTTTTTCAGACGTAATTCGAGGCGTAAAACGCCTCCAATACGTCTGAAAATAGGTCGTGTGAACCCAGCCTTACTGTTTTGTTAAAGGGATTGTCCATTTAGGAATACTCTAGCCAAATAAGAGGTTCCCTGATGCCAAGACATTCTGCTATCAACTGTTATCACCGGGAAAGCTTCCGACGAGTCCTCATTTACCCTACAGCGAACTACAGGAGAAATTATACTTGCACAGTGTCCATTGAAATAAATTGGCTGTCTCGATAATGCCAATTTTTGCATCTCCATTCTGACTAATAGAGGAGAGATCTGTTCTATTACATCCACATGTTCTAATAGGGCATTTGGATAGAAGTCTAAAACAGGGAGCCCTTTAAGAATTATACATTTTGACTATAGACGGGAATAAGTCTGGCTTGTGTTATTACTTTCTGCAAGCCAGAAGGTGACAGAATTTTCCAATGTTAATTTAATGTGCAAACAATACATTATTATTATAAATGAAAGGTTTGTCAGCTGTGCTTATTGGCATTACAAAATGCTGAACAATCCAGAGCAAACATCATAAAGGAGGAAGAGAACATGCAAATACTGGTATAAATATAGTGATGATTAAAGGCAGATTGCATTGTTTGTGCTATATTCTGGGAAAGTGTTATTTTAATAATATCCTTTGGTGTATTGCAGCAATACTAAACAATATTTTTCTATAACCTCTTGGCGTTAACATAAATATACGGTGCTGGGAGCTAGTACTTACTGCCCACCGATGTACATTTACGGCACTATAGTCACGGGACACATTAGTTGTGCTTACACGATCACCCGCTGGAAGGCGGCTGTAATTGACAGACACCATTGACGGGACAATGACCAGGATCACAGGAAACTTATATCCTGGCCATTTAACCCTTGTGATGTCACAAACAATCGTGGGAGAACTTAATGTGTTCGCTTATTGCCAGCCCTCTGCGATAGCGATCGATGGGGATGACTGTTTTAAGCAACAGACCTGGGCTTAACAGCTGCCTGTGCATATTATACAGGGCCCCCACCACCTTGCTGGATCTAAGGTGCATGAACAGCACTCCCTTCCCAGGCCACTTCACCCAACCGAATCCAATCTCCCAGCATACCCTTACCCAGGCCATAGTGGAAGTTGTACAGTTTTACACTGCCTTTCAAAAGTTTGCTTCGGGGACCAGCATTTTCTAGTTATGCCACTGACAATTACCATTTATATGTGTAGTGTGTACACTGTTCAACTCTGGAATCTCCTCCTCTCAGGAAAACAGGAGTCCCCTAATGGCCTATCCAGTCTATAAGATGTGGAGAGGTGGCCATGTATACATGTGGCTCTCTCCATTGAAGTGTAAGGCCGGGTTCCCACATAGAATAAACGCTGCGGAATTTCCACAACGGAATTCTGTGGGGAAATTCTGCAGCATTTACAGTAGCAGCAAAATGGATGAGATTCAGAAAATCTCATGCTCACGCTGCGGAAATAAAAACAAACGTAAACGTTAATAAATTAACCTGTGGTGCAGAATTTAATTCTGCAGCCTGTAAATTTATGCTGCATTTTTGTTGATTTTCCATTGCAGGTTTTCCCCATTGCAACAGAAAGCCCAGTGTTGCGACTTTTCGGCGTATTCGCAACTATGGAAAATTAAAAAAAACGTACTTACCCAGAACGCCCTCCTCCTTCCTACAGTCTGGTCTCCTGGGAAGATGTTGAATCCCATGTGACCGCTGCAGCCAATCAGAGGCTGAAGCGCTAGTCACATGGGATGATACGTCATCCCAGGAGGTCGGCCTAGATGACGTCTGAGGCCGGCCTCCTGGGACAACGTTACATCCCATGTGACCGCCACTGCAGCCAATCTCAGGCTGCAGCGATCACATGGGCTGCAGCATCATCCAAGGAGGCTGGACCGGACTTCGATGGAGGGATGCGTCGCCATAACAACGACCTACGTAAGTATGAGTGGTTTTTACCGCTGCTTTCCGCAGCGGAAATTCTGTCCGAAAAAACACACCACAATGGGGTGCAGTTTTTGGACAGAATGTACTGCGGGTTCTATGTCGAATACGCTGCGTGGGTTTTATGCAGCGTATCCGTCTAGTGGGAACCCGGCCTAAGGGAGTCACTTACTAGACTCTCTCCAATATGTGGCAGCAATAAGGAGTCAAGTGGGGTCTGAACCCCCACCAAACCTTGTGCCCCCACCAACCTTAATCCAATCCTTTATAGGTATTACAATGCATTATAATAAAAAAATTAAGTTGAAAAGTAAAAGTTCCCTTGTTGGAAAAGAAAAAAATAAATAAAGATGCACAAATAAAACAGTTTTGTTAAATAAGTTTTCAAACTTGAAAAATTTAATAATTTTATATCATCTTAACCGATACAACCCGCACAAGAAATTTAAAACAGAATTCAAGGTGTTCGAGTAACAAAGAAAAACAAAGGCGTATGTACATGTTTTGCACATTCTGATTAAAAAAAATTTAAGCAAATGAAAGGGTACATTTTATATACTGAAATATTATATAAAAAAAACAACGCAATAAACAAAACCTCACACAGCAATATTAGCGAAAAACAGAAATATATGCTGCATCCTTAAGGCTACAATGAACCAAGTCATTACAGTTTAATGCTCTTGATTAAATGCATTTCAGCCTGACATACTGTATTATATGTGTATATAATTCCATTTCTAAAATGCCTCCTGTCAGTTAGAGCCATTAGTAAGCGTATCATGTCTGTTCATGGACATATTAAATGGCAACTCATGTAATTAAGATTGCATGGCAACGTGGTTACAGATGTTCATTAGAGAAGTTAAAGGGCAGATTAAGTTTAAATGACTAATGTTGAATAGCTGATAAATCTAAAGATACAGAAATTTGATATATACTTTCATTAGCTTTTGAGCTCTGTTTATCTGTAGCATCCGTGATTTAAAACAAAATAAAATGTTAAAAAACGATCTCATATAATAAGAAAGGGCAGTAATGGTAGTAATGGTCAGTCTTTATCTGCTCCCTCTCATTTGCGTTGTACCCGAATTTGGTTGAAAATATGCTAATTAGACAGCAATAATTGTATAGGGTACCCATTCTTATATGTAAATTAGTCTGTAGGAAGCACCATTTAGACGAATACGAGGGTGGGCACGGTAGGGATCCAGATTACAGAGCCGGACTGCTGTTATAGGAGTTCAGTCAAAATTATACAGCATGACAGTCATTATTGGGGGAGTATTAGACTACAAAGTAAGATGGATGTTAAAGGAAGGTGATCTAGATCGGTGCGTATTAACTCAATTTTACAAGTACCCCCAACAAATAAAGTTTTCAGGGTTTTCTTATTAATAATCCGGAGATCTAATTATGGCCAGTTGATCTGGAATTACCACAGGTATTCTCTCTATGGAATTTCCTCAAACTCTGACTTGGTTGATTAGAGTTGAGAAACACTGGTCTAGAATACACAGCCAAGTGTCATAGGGTGGTGGTGTAAGCACGTGTTATAAGATCAGCCAAGTGTTTTGTTTTTTTTGTTTTTTTTAATTCATAGCTCTCAATCTAACAAGGGACTCTGAACAACAGGAAAATGCTTATTTTTATCCACACCATGTTACATATGCTGATGGTAATATTTGAATATTCATGACTAAGGCCCGGCATGCCCTTCCCACATTTGAATATATTAAAGGATATGTACACTTTTTGTAACTTCAATGCATGTAAAATGCTCTGAGCTGGAAATATCAGGCTATTGTTGCATTGCTTCTGACTTCACATTCCCCGATGACCGATGTCAGACATGATCGTTCAGATTCAGAATGCCTTTTTCAGAGCTTTCGTTATGTGTGAGCGTCTTTGTAAATACAATTATTATTATTTATTTGCCCTGTCCAACCTCCATCCCCCAACTTGTTCCTGATCAGTGAACATAGCCGCCTCTTTAGCCCCTCAATAAATGTATTATAAAATGTAGGGTTGATTCACACACTAGCCAATGGTTTCCATCATTCCACACAGTTACTTTTTACATATAAAAAATATCTCAGATGCATTCCCGGTGTATATGGCAAAAGTAGACTGCAAATGTGATATAAACAGAGTCTTATGGCAACTGTCACATGATAGCCACTTGGAGAAGTTTAGTGTATGTATGGAACACAATATTTACACATATGTTGAAAAAACATAATGTCTATCACAA